>NC_057863.1:235878660-236511160 GCF_019393635.1 Dromiciops gliroides | reverse complement strand
CTGGACTTTGTTGGTCATGTATAGAAATGCTGATGATTTATGTGGATTTATTTTATATCCTGCTACTTTGCTAAAGTTGTTAATTGTTTCAAGTAATTTTTGACTTGATTCTCGAGGATTCCTTAAGTATACCATCATATCATCTGCAAAGAGTGATAGTTTTGTTTCCTCCTTGCCTATTCTAATTCCTTTAATTCCTTTCTCTTCTCTGATTGCTAAAGCTAACATTTCTAGAACAATATTAAATAATAGGGGTGATAATGGACATCCCTGTTTCACCCCTGATCTTATTGGGAAGGCCTCTAATTTATCTCCATTGCATATAATACTTGCTGATGGCTTTAGGTAGATACTGTTTATTATTCTAAGGAAAGCTCCCCCTATTCCTAAACTCTCTAGTGTTTTTATTAGGAATGGGTGCTGTACTTTGTCAAAAGCTTTCTCTGCATCTATTGAGATAATCATATGATTTTGGTAGGTTTTCTTATTGATGTGGTTGATTATGTTAATAGTTTTCCTAATGTTGAACCAGCCCTGCATTCCTGGTATAAATACCACCTGGTCATAGTGTATTATCCTGGTGATCACTTGCTGTAATCTCCTTGCTAATATCTTATTTAAGATTTTAGAATCAATATTCATTAGCGAAATTGGTCTATAATTTTCTTTCTCTGTTTTTGCTTTGCCTGGTTTTGGTATCACCACCATATTTGTGTCATAAAACGAATTTGGTAGAACTCCTTCTTCACCTATTTTTCCAAATAATTTGTATAATATTGGAATTAATTGTTCTTTAAATGTTTGGTAAAATTCACCCGTAAACCCATCTGGCCCTGGGGATTTTTTCTTAGGGAGTTCATTAATAGCTTGTTCAATTTCTTTTTCTAATATGGGTTTATTTAAGGATTTTATTTCCTCTTCAGTTAACCTGGGCAGTTTATATTTTTGTAAATATTCATCCATTTCATTTAGATTGTCAAATTTATTGGCATACAGTTGGGCAAAATATTTCCTAATTATTGCTTTAATTTCCATTTCATTGGTGGTAACATCACCCTTTTCATTTTTGATACTGGTAATTTGGTTTTCTTCTTTCTTTTTTTTAATAAAATTAACCAATATTTTATCTATTTTATTGGTTTTTTCATAAAACCAGCTCTTAGTTTTATTGATTAATTCTATAGTTTTTTTGCTTTCAATCTTATTGATTTCTCCTTTAATTTTCAGGATCTCTAATTTAGTGTCTAATTGGGGATTTCTAATTTGTTCTTTTTCTAGCTTTTTAAGTTGTATGCCCAATTCATTAATCTCCTCTTTCTCTTTCTTATTCATGTAAGCATTTAGAGCTATAAATTTTCCCCTAAGCACTGCTTTGGCTGCATCCCATAGATTTTGGTATGTTGTCTCACTATTGTCATTCACTTGGATAAAGTTATTGATTGTTTCTATGATTTCTTGTTTGGCCCATTCATTCTTTAGAATGAAATTATTTAGTTTCCAATTGATTTTCATTCTACTTTTCCCTGGCTCTTTCTTACATGTAATTTTTATTGCATCATGATCTGAGAAGGATGCATTTACTATTTCTGCCTTTCTACATTTGACTATGATGTTTTTGTGCCCTAATACATGGTCAATTTTTGAAAATGTGCCATGTACTGCTGAGAAAAAGGTATATTCCTTTCTATCCCCATTCAATTTTCTCCAGACATCTATCATGTCTAACTTTTCTAGTAATCTATTCACCTCTTTCACTTCTTTCTTATTTATTTTTTGGCTAGATTTATCTAATTCTGAGAGGGGGAGATTCAGATCCCCCACTAGTATAGTATTACTATCTAATTCCTCTTGTAACTCATTTAACTTCTCCTCTAAGAACTTGGATGCTATACCACTTGGCGCATACATATTCAATATTGATATTACTTCATTATCTATAGTACCTTTAAGTAAGATGTAATTTCCTTCCTTATCTCTTTTAATGAGATGTATTTTTGCCTGCACTTTGTCTGAGATAAGGATTGCTACCCCTGCCTTTTTTACTTTAGCTGAGGCATAATATATTCTGCTCCAGCCTTTTACCTTTACTCTGTGTGTATCTCTCTGCTTCAAATGTGTTTCTTGTAAACAGCATATTGTAGGGTTCTGGTTTTTAATCCACTCTGCAATTCGCTTCCGTTTTATAGCAGAGTTCATCCCATTCACATTTACAGTTATTATTACTGACTGTCTATTCCCCTCCATTCTATTTACCCCCTTTGTACTTTTCCCCCCTTCTTTCACCCTATTCCTCCTCACCGACGTTTTACTTCTTACCCCTGCCTCCCCCGATCTGCCCTCCCTTTTTATCACCCCCCTCTCTTTTCTTTACCCTTTTCTCCCTTGCTTTTGTCCTCCCTCCTATCAGTCCCCCCCTTTCCCTTCCCCTTTTGTTTCCCTAAAGAATGAGTTAAGTTTCTTTATCCCAATGAACGTATATGTTATTCCCTCTTTGAGTCAAATCTAATGAGAATAGGGTTGAAACCATGTTCCCCCCTCCTTTCTTTCCCTCTGTTATAATAGGTTTTTTTCCACCTCTTCATATGATATAATTCATCCCATTCCACCTCCCCTTTCCTCTCCTCCCCATAGACTCCCTTTTTAACCCCTTAATTCTTTTGTATCATCACATCAAAGACAATTTATATTTATACCCTCTATATAAAGTCCTTTTCTCTGCCCAAATACATTTACAGTTCTTAAGAGTTATGAGTATTATCTTCCTGTGTAGGGATATAAACAGTTTAACCTAATAGGGTAACTTTTTTTTTCCCCTCTGTTTACCTTTTTAAACTTCTCTTGAGTCTTGTATGTTGAGATCAAATTTTCTATTTAGTACTGGTCTTTTCACCAGGAAAGATTGAAAGTCCCCAATGTCATTAAATGTCCATCTTTTCCCCTGAAAGGAAATGCACATTTTTGCTGGGTAATAGATTCTCGGCTGCAATCCAATCTCCTTTGCCTTCCGGAATATCATATTCCAAGCCTTGCGGTCCTTTAATGTTGAAGCTGCCAGGTCCTGAGCAATCCTGACTGTGGCTCCATGATATTTAAATTGCTTCTTTCTGGCTGCTTGGAGTATTTTCTCCTTCACCTGATAATTCTGGAATTTGGCTCCAATATTCCTTGGAGTTTTCCTTTTGGGATCTCTTTCAGGAGGTGATCGGTGGATTCTTTCAATGATGATTTTATCCTCTGATTCTATGATATCAGGGCAGTTCTCCTTAATAATTAACTGGAATATGGTATCTAGATTCTTTTTCTGGTCATGGCTTTCAGGCAGTCCAATGATTCTCAAATTGTCTCTCCTCGATCTGTTTTCCAGATCAGTTGTCTTTCCAATGAGGTATTTCACATTTTCTTCTATTTTTTCATTTTTTTTATTCTGCTTGACCGATTCTTGGTGTCTCATGGATTCCTTTTCTTCCAACTGTCCCACTTTAATTTTTAAGGCATTGTTTTCTTCAGTGAGATTATGCACCTTTTTTTCCATTTGGCTAATTGAATTTTTTAAGGTATTGTTTTCTTCAGTGAGATTATGCACCTTTTTTTCCATTTGGCTAAGTGAATTTTTTAAGGTATTCTTTTCTTCAGTGTGATTATGCAGCTTTTTTTCCATTTGGCCAAATGAATTTTTTAAGGCTTTGTTTTCTTCAGCTTCCTTTTCCAAGCTGCTGATTCTTTTTTCATAGTTTTTTTGTTTTGCTTTCATTTCTCTCCCCATTTTTTCTTCTACCTCTTGCAATTGATTTTTAAAATCCTTTTTGAACTCTTCCAGGAAGGCTTTTTGTTCTTGCGACCAATCCACCTTCCCTTGTGAGGCTTCAGATGTAGACAATTTGAGGCTATTGTCCTCATCTGAGTTTGTGTTGGCTTCTTCCCTATTGATACAGAAGCTCTCAATGGAGAGGGCTCTTTTTTGCTTCTTACTCATTATTGCAGCTTATTTATTTATTCTTTAAGTTGAGGTCTGCTCTGGGGGCACCAGGGTCCCTGTTTTGGGCTTCTTGTGCAGGTGTATAGGTGCTGTGTGACCGGGCTTTTACTCTGAGGCCTTTATGGTGTGTGGAGATCGCCCGCCCTGCACTTCCTGTCTGATTGTGCTCGGCCAGCCAGGTGCCAGACCCCAGCATCTGATCCCGCTGTTCGTGGCCCTCTCGGCCGGTGCAGGTAAGTTTTTCCACTGTCCTTCTTGGCCACCAGATTTTTGAACCAGGTTCCAGGGGCCTCAGTTGTTCGGCTCTGGCCCGCAGCTCCTGCTGACTTGCCCCGACCCCCTTGGCGCTGGGTTGCTGCCCTGCGCTGGGCCTCCCTTTTGCCCGAGTCAGACCGACCTTTTCCTGAAGTCTTCTAAATTATCTCTGGTTGGAGGACTGTGTCTCTCTGTCTCTTTGCAGGTTCTGTAGTTTCAGAATCCGTCCAGAGGCTTGATTTAATGTTCGTTTTGAGGGAAAAGAAGGAGAGCTCAGGCAGCTTGCTGCTTCCTCTCCGCCATCTTGGCTCCGCCCAGATGTCACATTTCTAAAGAGTCAAAGCTGTTTATGTAAATACATGATTTTTCATGAAATGGAAATAGTCCATGAAAAAAATTATATGTAAGTATATTGTGTGTATACATACACACATACTTTTCGTGGACTTTATATGTGAGTGCATACACGTGTATATACATATATGCTCATATGTGTATATACACACGCAGTTTATATATATGTGCATATCTATGTATGTGTGTGTTTTTCTATATGGTGAGATGGTATTAGTAATATTTAGCAGAACGATAGTAGTAATAGGAAAATGAGTCAGGGTGTGGGAAACTAAGTATATAGAAGCTTTTGCTGGGTAGGGAAGAGCTTTTAAATTGCCAAAAGAAAATTTAAAAAGTCACAAGATAGAAGAAAAATATTTCAATATAAATATTTCTCATGAATACTTAAAATACTTCCATGACTAAAGTACCATATAAATAGCAAATATCCTTTTCCAAGAGATATTGGGAATGTACACTTTTTAAATAGTGTTAAAATGTTTAAAGCAGTGAATTAGATTTATGTAGTTATACTATATTGTGCACGCATATCTATCTGTGATTATATAGGTTTTAGGATAGGAAGAAAGCAAAAAAAAATTTGATAAAGAAAATGAGGTTTGAGTTATAGTATGAACATAAATCCTTGGCACTAACTCCATCTCTGGAACATTTCTTTAAATTGAAATTGATCCTCTTTGAGAAAAGAGTTATAATTTGAAACACCTTATATCCAATTATCCTGAAATGAAATTGTTTAAAATATGCACAAAACATCCAACATTTTCTAATATATATTTCCTTCAGTCACTAGTAATCATTTGCTATAGCAGAGACCATCACAATTGTTGAAGATTATGTATACTACCAATATATGAAACTACAATCCTTTAAAGGGTAAATAAAAGACAGTAATGTCACTCTTGCTCTTTCTTTGACTTTGAATGATCAATCGAGACAGAATATTCCGTAGCTATGTCTAGGCTGTGTCTGAAAATAGAAATGCTATTAGGCTAAGGTAGGTAAAAAAATAGTTTTGGGAACTTGATTTGAGACATAGAAAACAGTTATCCAAAACACTTGATTTCCCATTATCTCTATTCATAGACTCATACTTTTAAAGGTCAAAGTGACCTCAGAGATAATCCAGTCCAATAACTCATCTTTTAACTTAGGAAACTGGGGCCTATGAAAGTTACATGATTTTCCCAAGGTCACACTGATAATGTATCAGAAGTTAAAATTTAAACCCAAGTCGTTTGAACCCAAGGTCAGCATCTTTCTTGTCTATCATACAGTACCCTAATCTTTATACACGTTTTTACAGATATAATTTTAAATTATGCCAAAAGAAAATTGTTGAATTCATTAAGTAAATAGTCCCAAATTCTCTCCAGAATATTAATTTTCATTTCAACAAGCATTTCTTAAAAATTTATTGTGGGGGGCAGCTAGGTGGCACAGTGGATAGAACACCGGCCCTGGATTCAGGAGGACCTGAGTTCAAATCCAGCTTCAGATACTTGACACTTACTAGCTATGTGACCCTGGGCAAGTCACTTAACCCTCATTGCCCTGCCCCCCCCCAAAAATTATTGTGTAAAAAGTGTAATTTCTATGAATGCCAACAAAATAAAATGAAAACAGTGCTTGCATTCAAGGAACTTATGATAAAGTTAGGAAAATACTATATTGCACAAAACTATACCATGTATTATTAGTGGAAATTATGATTAGAAGATATTTACAAAGAGTTATGATAATTCAGAAGAAAGATTGAGAGATCAAGTACTATTACTTGCATCAAGAAATCTTTCATGGACAAATGCCACATTAGTTGGGCCTTTAAAGAAGATATATACAGAGAGAGATCATATAATTACAGAACCTCAAAATTACAAGGCACAATTGCAAGGTCTTTCAGACTGATTCCTATAATGAGACACATATACCCTCTACAGTATTCCAGACAATTGATCATTAACCTGTTTGAAGATCTTTAAAGTTGACTCTATCCCTGTATGGGGCAGTGATATCCAATATGATTGGGCTACCTAGTTTTGTTTTTTTTTTTTTTTTTCCCTAAATGGTAGAGGAGTCAGCCTTTTACTGGTCAAAGAGTTACAAGTAGGGTCGGCTAGGTGGCACAGTGGATAAAGCACCGGCCCTGGAGTCAGGAGTACCTGAGTTCAAATACGGCCTCAGACACTTAACACTCACTAGCTGTGTGACCCTGGGCAAGTCACTTAACCCCAATTGCCTCACTAAAAAAAAAAAAAAAAGAGTTACAAGTAGTCATTGCCTCTCAGACTTAGTGGATTTCTTGTTGCTCTATAAGACATCAAATCCATCTGATCCAAAACTTCCTGATGACCAAACACAAAAAGCAGAGAGGCCTGTGTCTACCTGAAACAATGCTGTATCAAGGAATATGATGGAACTTGTTTTACAGACTCACAAGAACCAATTGTTAAATTTTCAGCATGAATACTTCAGAAATCAGCAAACTACAACTCTTGACTTGATTCATCTATTTATTTTTGGTTGTCTAAATGCAAGAATTTTTGGAAATATTTTATTAATACAAACTAAATTTAAAAGTCTATTGTACACATATTTTGGGGGGAGCCCATTGTTAAAAATATAATTTCATACCTCTAGATGAAATTGATCTTTTCACCCTCTGATTGAATGCATTTCTCCATGCTTTATCTCATCAGTCTTTTGAATCTACAACCCTCATTTTGGAGAGAGTTGTGTTGAACTCTAATAGTCTAGCCATATAAAAGTAGAGACTGAGAATACTGAGAAGGAGAAAATATATATTTTTTTCCCTGGAGAACCTATAAGTGTCTTAGTTCTTTAAAAAAAGGAGTTACATTTATTTAATTTCTGTGCTACCTCCTCAAACCTACATTACAAAAATAAAATGGAGGGGAGAAGAAGTGAAGTGAATGGAAGGGAAGTGTAAGGAAAGGAAGGGTAGAAAAATATTTCTGTAACAAATATATATATTCAAGTAAAATAAATTCCAACATTTCCCTTATGCAAACTAAGAGTCTATTTTCTGCATTTTGAGTCCATGTCTTTCTCTCTGAAAATGAATAGCATGAATCATCATCATGATTTCTCATTGCATTGATCAGGACTTTTAAGTCTTTAAATGTTTTTCCTCATTTCATTTCATTTCTTTTTTTTTTCTTTCTTTTTTTTTTTTTGGTGAAGCAATTGGGGTTAAGTGACTTGCCCAGGGTCACACAGCTAGTAAGCATCAAGGGTCTGAGGCTAGATTTGAACTCAGGTCCTCCTGAATCCATTGCCAGTGCTCTATCCACTGCACCACCGAGCTGCCCCATCTCATTTCATTTCAACTCCAAGCCTGAATAACCAGAACGGTATAAATCAGGCTGGAACCATAGCCCTATATTTTCCATTCATTAGTTATGGCTTTCCCCTTCCAGGACAATGAATTTAAATATTGTTTGCTGAAATATATATTTATTACGCAGGTAATGTTGGTCACCTAAGAAAGGAGAAAGGGAGATAGAAATAAATTCAAACAGTACCAGCTGGACCAAAGGAATCTCAATAGCCAGAATAGAATATTCAGATTCTAATCCTTGATTTTCCAGTAAACTGGCTATATAATCTTGAGGCAATCATTTCACCTCTTTAAGGTTCAGTCTTCTTGTCTACATATCATTGACTTATGTCCATGAGGATAATTTATAAAATAAGACATGAATTCATAACAATTCTGCAATTTGTAGGGCAGTTGAAATGGCTTTTGACTGTTTTCCCAGTTAAGGAGCACAACACTTTAATAATGGATGGGGTTACAAAACTAAGGAAATGTTTCTCTGTCCCATGTGGCTCCAATTGCATCTTCATGACAAATTAAAAAGGATCTGGGAAATTAAGATGGGATCAAATATAATTAATTATGGGAAATAATATTATATCTATCAAATATATTCGTTAGAAAGAAAGAAAGAAAGAAAGAAAGAAAGAAAGAAAGAAAGAAAGAAAGAAAGAAAGAAAGAAAGAAAGAAAGAAGGAAAGAAAGAAAGAATAATACAAAGATACAAAGGTTAGGGCGGGGTAAGACCAACTCCTCTCAGCTAGTTTTATCTCTAGTATTCTTGTTACTGAGGTAATTGCCTTCAAGAAAACAAACAATGGAATAGATAGCCTCCCTTCTCCCTTCTCCCTTCTCCCTTCTCCCCTCCTTCCCCCTCCCCTCTCTCTGGAGAGACAGCTTTAAAGATGACTGGGGTTTGATTTTATTTGAAGGAAATAACATTAAATTGAAAACTTCACAAGTAGAAACTTCCCAACATCAAACAATAGATATAATTTATCTATGAAAGGCTGATTCCATACTATAAAAAGTTCCCAAAGTAAATGTGTTTGCAATTCATCAGCCTGATGAAGTAAGGAATTACTCATCCATGCTAGTCTAACTTTGGCCATTATTCCCTCATAAGTGTATGCTGATGACTCAGATGGAAAATTGCATATGCTCCATTGATTTTTGTTGTTTCTGTTGTTCAGTCATTCAGGCATGTCCAATTCTTTGTGACCCCATGGACCATAGTAGGCCAAGCCCTTCTATCCTCCACGAACTCCTGGAGTCTTTCCAACCTCACATTAATTTCTTCCTTGACAGTTTCTATCTCATCTTTTGCCATCCCCTTCTCCTTTTCCTGTAAGTCTTTTTCAACTCTGGAGTCTTTTCCAATGAATCCTATCTTTTTATTATGTAGCCAAACTTTTTTAACTTCAGCTTCAGTATTGGACTTTCCAGTGAATAGTATGAATTAATATCTTCAAGTATTGGCTGAATTGATCTCCCTGCTTTCTAAGGGACTTTCAAATGTTCTTTTCCAGCATCACAATTCAAAAGCATTGATTCTGTGATATTCAGCCTTGCTCATAATCCAACTCTCACAGTCTTACATTGTTATTGGAAAAAGGTAATACTTTTGAGTATAAGAACCTTTGTGGGCAAGGTGTTAGCTCTGCTTTTTTAGTATGTTGTCTAGATTTGCCATAGAATTCCATCCAAGGAGCAATTGTCTAATCCCTTAAATCTATTCATCACTTCCACTTTACTGCCTTGGCAAGGCAGAGGAGTTTATGTAACTCAATGAATCTATAAGCTATGCCATGCAGGGCTAACCAAGATGGACAGGTCATAGTAGAGAATTCTGAGAAATTATGATCCATTGGAGAAGACAATGGCAAAACACTTCAAAATACTCTGTCTTTACCAAGAGAGTACTATGTACAATATTAAGGTGATAAAAACAATACACCAGAAGATGAGTACCTCAGGTTCAAGGGTGACCAATGTGCTATTGGGGAAGAGCAGAGGACACCAATAAGTATCTCCACAACTAGTGAAGTGGCTGTGCCAAAACCAAAAGGAGCCCAGTGGCAGATGTTTCTGGTGATAAAAGGAAAATTTGATAACTTAAATACCAATATAACATAGGAACCTGGTTTGTAAGATCTATGAACCAAGGTAAGCTGAATGTGGTCAAAGAGGAGGTTTCAGTAAACTTAAATGAACAGAAATTGGTGGATTTAATTCAGGTGCTCATTGCATATACTACTATGGGTAAGATTCCATTAGAAGAAATGGAGTAGCCCTCATAGTAAATAAAAGGTTAAGAATATCAGTTCTGAGGTATAATCTCAAAAATCACAGAATGATATGTTTTTGAATCCAAGAGAAACAATTCAAAATCACAGTAATACAAGTTTATGCTCTAGGCACTGATACTGAAGAGGATCTTCAACTGATCAGTTGATCAGTTCTATGAAGACCTTTGAGGATCTCCTAGAAATAGCAACAACAATAAAAGATGTCACAATCATAATAAGGAATTTAAATGTAAAAGTAGGAAAGCAAAAGATAATTAGAATATCAGGAACGTTTGACCTTGAAGTGAAAAAAATGAAGGACAGAGACAAATATAATATTTGTCAATATAATTTTCCAGTCATATCAAACACTCTTTTTCAATAATCCTAAAGGCAACTCCTACACATAGACATTACCAGATAGTCAATATTGAAATCAAATTAATTATATACTTTGGAGATAAAGGTGGAAAAACTCTATATAATCAGTTAAAATAAAACCTGAACTCTCTAATTGCAAAATTGAAACTTAAATTGAAGAAAGTAGAGGAACCCATCATACCATACAGGTATGACCTAAATAACATCCACTTATTTAGATGCTCCAGAATGTACATGATGTTCATAAGACTTCACATCCATATGGCCCTTAGAATTTTCAGAAACTCAATGAAAAAATCATTTTATTAAGAATACACACAAAAAATGTATAATAGCATGCTAGTTAATTTTCCTTTGTCACAGTCAAAAAAGTCCTGACTCTAGCATAAGAAAACACACATTCCAATGCTTCTTTTGGAATTTGCTTCCTGTGTGACCCTGAACAAGTCATATATATATATATATATATATATATATATATATATATATATATATATATATATATATATATATATATATATATATTTATTTATTTTTGCAGGGCAATGAGGGTAAAGTGACTTGCCCAGGGTCACACAACTAGTAAGTTTCAAGTGTGTGAGGAAGGATATGAACTTATGTGCTCCTGAATCCAGGGCTGGAAAATATTCTTTTTGAAGAATTTTTTTTCTCTCCATTTTTTCTCATGCCCACCTAATTTTTGCTTCTGTGAACTAAACATTTTTAGGTCCTTGAAATGTTATTATAGAAACGTGTTTTTCTTATCTCTCAGAAATTTTGTCTTTCATTTCTAAATAAACAGCCATTTGTCAGGTTTTTGTTTATTTAATGAAGAATGTAGAAGTGAACCCATTATTCCAGGTATGGTCAGTCCAAACTTGAAATATTATATCATGGTCTAAATGTGTACACAAAATTTACACAATGACTGATACATTAAGAAGGCCCCCCTCATCTACACACACACACACACAAAAAAAAAAAATTACAATTGGCATGGTACCTCTTGTTAGGCTTTTGAAGAATAAACATCTTTCTGGTTAAGCAAAAAGTAACACTCCAATATCCTACCACAAAATATAATGAATTATATTATTTTTAATGTATTTAATTAACTTTTCAAAGAAAGGAACTCTTATTTTACTCCAAGCTATATTCTTGATTATCCTGAAGTTTTTTTTTAGTTCCCCATTAGTATCAAATCTAGTGAGAGTAAGGTTGAAACAATGTTTACCCCTGCCTTCTTTCCCTCTATTGTAATAGTTTTTTTCACCTCTTCATCTGATGTAATTCACCCCATTCCACCTCCTCTTTCCTCTTCTCCCCATAAACTCCTTTTTAACCCCTTAATTTTCTTTATCTTATTGCATCAAAGATAATTTATAGTTATACCCTCTGTGTATAAGCCTTCTGTCTCCCCATATATATATATGTATGTGTGTGTGTGTGTGTATATATATATATATGTATGTGTGTGTATATATATGTATATGTATGTATGTGTGTGTATATATATATATATATATATATATATATATATATATATATATATATATATATATATATGTGTGTGTGTGTATACACACACACACACACAGTCCTCAAGAATTATAAGTATTATTTTCCTATGTAGGGTTGTATAAATTTTTAGCCCCCATTTGGCTTTTTAAACTTCTCTTGAATCTTGTATGTTAAGATCAAATTTTCTATTCAGTTCTGGTCTTTTCATCAGGAAATCTTGAAAGTCCCCAATTTCATTGAATGTCCATCTTTTCCCCTGAAAGAGAATTATCAGTTTTCCTGTGTAATAGGTTCTTGGCTACATTCCAAGCTCCTTTACCAACTGGAATATCATATTCCAAGTCTTGAGATTCTTTAATGTTGAAGCTCGCAGGTCCTGAGCAATCCTGACTGTGGCTCCATGATATTTAAATTGCTTCTTTCTGGCTGTTTGGAGTATTTCTTCCTTTACCTGATAATTCTGGAATTTGGCTAAAATATTCCTTGGAGCTTTCCTTTTGGGGTCTCTTTCAGGAGGTGATTGGTGGATTCTTTCAATGACAATTTTATCCTCTGATTCTATGATATCAGGGCAGTTCTCCTTGATAATTTCCTGGAATATGGTGTCTAGACTCTTTTTCTGATCATGGCTTTCAGGCAGTCCAATAATTCTCAAATTTTCTCTCCTGGATCTATTTTCCAGGTCAGTTGTATTTCCAATGAGGTATTTCACTCACTAAAGGAGAAATATTATTTTGATAATTTGATAAATTTGTATAAATTTGATAAATTTGTAATACATTATTAAACCCGAATCAATATGGTTTCAATACAGACAAACCATTTAAACAATGAGTTAAATGGTGGTGGGTTAGAAGTAAAGACTTAAAACTAGTTCGAATTAGGGGCAGCTATGTGGCACAGTGGATAGAGCACTGGCCCTGGATTCAGGAGTACCTGAGTTCAAAATCCAGCCTCAGACACTTAACACTTACTAGCTGTGTGACCCTGGGCAAGTCACTTAACCCCAATTGCCTCACTAAAAAACAAAAAACAAAAAACAAAAAAAAAACTAGTTCGAATTAACTTATGAAAATCACATATATAATGCAGTAAATATTGTGAAGAAACATTGAATGTTCACAAAGTCCAATTAATTGTGGTAGAGAATACAACTTAATAATAATTGTCATAAATTGTTATTGCTTTACAAAAGGTAATTTGGCTACATTGTCATTTAACAGTGGAACTCAGGACCCCTAGAGTCAACTATATTGCTTTCTACTAGTGAATGAAAATAATAAATTATCTATTTGCAATAAAATGATAATAATTCTAACAAAAAGAAAATGTTTCTTAAGCTTAGACTAAAAAAAAAGTAGAAAGGCATGGGGAAATGTACTGAATTTCTCAGTATGACACCTCCCTCATTTTTATTGTGCTTCTTTTAATTGTTCATTGAGAGTAGACATATCAGTATCTATTTTCACAGCTAGTTGAAACTATATAATAAGGTGCAATCGGCCATAAGATGAATCCAATATGATCTAATAAATTTATGTGGTCTCCCTGAAAAATGTTTTTTCCCTACTTGTATGCTGAAATATTACTAATACCTAGATGAGCCTGAAAAAGATGGCTTTGGTTGTATATCAACTCATTAATTAGAAACGTCTGTCTTCTCTCTCTTATATCAGTCCTATATGGTGTATATGAAGGTCCTTTTGGTCACACCCTTTAAGAATTGCCCCCCTCACTAATTCCTTTGCCTGTACTCCATTATAATATCCTTCATTTTGTTTATTTATTTTTTTCGGTGGGCAAGGAAATTAGGGTTAAGTGACTTGCCCAGGGCCACTCCTCTAGTAAAGTGTCAAGTGTCTGAGGCCAGATTTGAACTCAGGTCCTCCTGACTCCAGGGCCAGTACTTTATCCACTATATCACTTACCTGCTCCAATATCCTTTACTTTAAAATATGAACTGACTTTAAAAAAAAGACTTTGTTTTCATGAACATAGATAGATAGATAATGTATGCATGTATGTATATGTATGTATACACATGTACATATATGTTGGTATATATAAAAATAGATTGTTAATATATTACATACATGTTAATATATTGTTTAGTCCTAATGATATATTAATTTAATAATTATGTGTAATTAATTCAATATAATTTGTTTCCTTTGTAAGCATACATTTTTTCTTACCTTTGAAACCATTATTCTGAGGTATCTAAGAACCAAAGCATGTGCAGGTTGGAGAGGATTTTGGAGAAAGGAACGGGGGGAATCAAAATTGTCTTCAGATATTTTAAAGGTGGTCATGTGAAGAACTGTATGTACCTATTTTTTACTCTTCTGCAGGTAGCACTATAAGACCAGTGGATTGAAGTTATAGTGAGACATAGAATTACCGTCTATTTATATTTATGAGGGAGTGGAATTCTAACAACATATTGTCTAAAAATAAAATGGACTAAATTGATAAAAAAGTGACCATCTGATCAGTCATTACAAATAAGGCCATTAGCAGTCCTTCTAACCTTAAAATTGCATGTTCTAATTCTCTAACAAGTAACTTTTCATCCCTGAGTATTGGTTTCTTTATTCATTCAATAAATAAATTGCTTGAGGTTATCTGTTAGGTCCCTTCCTACTCTAATAATAAAATTATTATTTTTATCCCAAAGCTGAGCACATAATAAATACTTTATAAATATTTGTTAAATTGTAGATTAAATTGAAGGACCCCATATTGAGGGGCTGCTTATCAATACAGGAATGGCTGAACAAATTGTGATGCGTGATAAGTGATGTAATACTATTGTGCTATAAGAAATGATGAACAGTTGTCAATGACTTAGTTATTCTCAGCAATACAATGATCCGAGAAAACTCTGAAGGAATTATGAGAAAAAATGGTATCCATGCCTAGAAAAAGAAGGGAAGGTATCTGAATACAGATTGAGACATACTTTTTTTAAAACTTTATTTTCCTTGAGAGTTTATTTATTTATTTATATTTTCTTTCACAACATGTCTTATATGGAAATATATTTTGCAAACCTACACATGTACAAACCATATAAAATCACATACCTTCTCAATGAGGGTGATGAAGAAGGAGGAAGTGAAAGAATTTGGGTCTCAATTTAAAAAAAAATGAATGCTAAAATTGTTTTTACATGTAATTAAGGCAAAATACTAAACAACATATAAAAAATTTTAAAACCCTCTAAATTAAAGGAACCCATAATCTCCACCTCCCCTCAAACACCACTAAATTGTCACTCTGATGTTTTAATGGTAAGAACCTGACCCTGGATTTCCAAGGATTCAATAAGGAGGGAGGCAGGTCTGGCAGCTCTTATCAAGCCAGTACTCTCACAAAGATTGAAATAGCTAAGTTGAGAGAAACTCATCACCAGAATGAGGCTGACCACATTCAGTTCACAAAAACCTACTAAAGTACCAAGGAACTGTGAACAGTGGTCCTTGTAGGACTGAAGGATTGAATCTTACCAGAATATGATGGTCCTCTACATCCTAGTGCCTTTGTGTGCCAAAGGCAAAACTTTCTATCAGAGTATTGGAACTGCTTAACATCACTGCAAGAGTTGCATACAAAAAGCATCTCACAGTGATGACCACCAGTTTTACTTTCTTAGTCCTAGTCACATTCCATTTCACAGAGTGATATATTTTAATTGTATTCTGTTATAAAAAAATAAGATTTATACACGTGTGACAGAAGTTGAATCTGAACCCAGGTCACCTAACTCTAGAACCACATTATTTGCATAATACTATGCAAAATACTATTACAAAAGTAATTGTATACATAGTAAAAAAAAGGGGGGTATTATTTGAAATTGTTGCATAATTATATATTATATTGAGTCAAGATGTATTCACATTTTTTGTGATCATTTATTATCCTCAATTTTTAAATCCATATGAGACTTGGATTAAGGGAACTTATCATTTAAGACATTAGTTGCCTTTATTCTGAGTTATCAGATGCCAGTTGGCCAAGATGCCATCCAATCACAAGAGGAATACATGCAAGAGCAGACATTGAACTGTCACATGAGGGGAGATATGCATGAAGTCAAAGTATGGCTGAGGGAATGGCTTTTGTCAAGTGTCTGAGGTTGGATTTGAACTTAGGTCCTCCTGAATCCAGGGCCGGTGCTTTATCCACTGTGCCACCTAGCTGCTCCTTCTTCCTCCCACAAGCAAACGTGACTTCCTAATGCCAAAGAAAAGACACATGGTCTTGCCCTCAAAGACCTTCACCTCATGGGTGGAGCTCTTCTACAGTAAGTCTCCAGCAGGTGGCATCATTCCAATCATTATAGTGTAAAGTGTCTGAGGCTGGATTTGAACTCAGGTCCTCCTGAATCCAGGGCCAGTGCTTTATCCACTGCACCACCTAGCTGCTACTGTATTTTTTTTTTAATAGTATGGTTCATTCAGCATCTATACTCCACAGTTTTTTGTTTTTGTTTTTTCCTGGATTTGGAGGTCCTCTTCTATCATGAGTTCCCTAGAACTCTTCTGTACCATTGCATTGGTGAGAAGAATATAGTCCATCACAGTAGATCAACACACAATGTTGATCATACTGTGTACAATGTTCTTCTGGTTCTGCTCATCTCACTCATCATCAGCCCCCACAAGACCCTCCAGGTTTCTCTGAACTCGTCCTGCTCATTGTTTCTTACAGCACAACAGTATTCCATTACATTCATATATCACAACTTGTCTAGCCATTCCCCAATTGATGGGCATCCCCTCAACTTCCAATTCCTTGCCACCAGATAAAGAACAGCTATAAATATTTTTGTACATGTCGGTCCTTTTTGTTTTTCCATGATCTCTTTGGGGAAAAGACCCAAAAGTGGTATTGCTGGGTCAAAGGATATGCACAGCTTTATAGCCCTTTGGGCATAATTCCAAATTACTCTCCAGAATGGTTAGATCAGTTCATAGCTCCACCAACAACACATTAGTGTTCCAATTTGTCCACAGCTTCTCCAACATTTATTTTCTTTTTTTGTCATTTTAGCCAATCTGATAGGTGTCAGGTGGTACCTCAGAGTTGTTTTAATTTGCATCTCTCTAATCATTAGTGATTTAGAGCATTTTTTTTTCATATGGGAATAGATAGCTTTGATTTCTTCATCAGAAAACTGCCTGTTCATATCCTTTGACCATTTCTCAATTGGGGAATGACTTGGATTCTTATAAATTTGTTTTAGTTCCCTATTGTATTTTTTTAATTACTGTGGGATTAGGCTGGGTTTTCTAAAATATTGTTACTTATGAATTTATACCTATTGTGCCAGCTTGGCAGGAAGAATTTATTATTAATTAATATCACATATCAATAATCTATTGACCATGTAGCATTTCCCTAACTTCTTGACTCGTCACAGGATTACAGGCCTAAGACAATTATATACCCAGAACATTTGGCCAAGAGGGAAAGGAGAGGTCCAGTGGAAAGCTCTATAAAGTCCGAGAAAAAAGAGAGTAAGCCTCTTGCAGTCTACTCTCCTTCCTTCTTCAAAAGAAGCAGTTCCTTACCCACTGATCAAAGCCAATTGGTCAGCATCAGTCAGTTACATTGATTGATGTGACTTGAGGTTGGTCCATGTTAAAATGAGCTCTAGCATGATAGCATCATGCTCTAGTGGGAAAAACCCTTCTGAGGGCAAAGGTACATTTAGATAGGTGTGATTTCTATCTCCATTTTTATGGATCCACCCATGGGCTCCTGGGCTTGTACCAAAAGGGATCAGCTGAAGTTTCCACAAACTATACTTTCTGAAGTTGGGAGTGAAGAGAGAAACCTGACTAAGACTGGGTGCCTGGATCCTCCAAGAAATCCATTATTAATAATTATTTTTTCATACCCTCAAATAAAACAAAAGAGAGTGGTGACAAAAGGGAAAGCAATCACTGATAGTGGGATTTCAGGAAATTGATATGGTTGGTGACATTTGGTTCAGGGCCCCTTGTTAGGATCTGTAAACTCACACTAAAAAGAGAGCCATCCACTATGTTTATGTGTAGGGCTGAGCCAGGCCAATATAAAAGATCCATTAATAGAATGAAACATTTCCTTTTCTGGTATTGAATATATCTCAAAACCCCAATTTTGGACATTATTAAGTAGAAATTGATCCGATCAATGTGCCATAGAAGGAAAGCACAATCATCCATCACTTAAAGTGGCTATAGCTTGACTAGATTTCAGCAGCTTGAGCAAATAAACAATGGTAGTTATAATGAATATTTGTTAGCTAGAAAAAGAAGTATCAATGAGATACTGTGATTATGGGAGATACATCATCTGGAGTCTAATAAAACAAAGACTTATTACTCTGAAGGGAAAAAATGATGTTTAATTTTGAATCACACATTACTGTCTTTGACATTTAAGTGAAAAGTTTCTGGAAGGTTCAATTGTTAGTAAAACAACAGTGGCAAAGAAACCAACTAAGGATATTATAATTATTGTGTGAATTTTTATTGTTTTTTTGTGTTCATTCTTTTGAAAAATATATATTTTAATATGTACTTATACTTGTAACTCCCTTCTTCCTCTCTATTCTACTCCCACTTACAGCACACAGGAGCAGGGATTCTGGGCCCAGGTGTGGGAAAAAGACAGGGGTTATTGAGGGGAAGTGATACAGAAGCAGGTCAGACGGAATTGACTTTAAAGGTCTTAATATCATACAAAAACACTTTAATTTACTGAGACTAGTCACTAAAACCAATATCCCTGCTCTGTGATGGGTGTGTTCAGATCAAAGTAGTTAAGAGATCACTACACTTCACAGATTTGCAAGTGTCCTGACCTTCATATTTTCTATTTAATACTGGATGCCAAGTTTTATTCCCAATCTGAGCAAAGTCCCTAAATTTGGAGTTTCTTTGTTTTTATCAAAGAACTATTTGCAATACAAGAACATTATGAAGAAAAAAAAAACACTGAAAGATTTACAAACTCTGATTAATCCCCTAACTATAATTCTAGAGGACAGATGATGAAGTATGCTACTCATCTACTGACAGAGGAGGAATGTGATCAAGATGCAAAATAAACATAAATTTTAGCACAGCCAATATAGGGATTAGTTTTCTTTACTATACAAATTGGTTATAAGTATTTTTTTTTCTTTTTCCTTCAGCTGTGGTGTCAAAGAACTTGGAGGTAATAAAATAGGATATTAGGGATATAGATAGAAGAGAAGTTGAAAAAGGAAGGGCAAAGAAATAAAAATGTGTCACTGAGATTTTTCCTTCTGTGGAAACAGAAGGATGGCCAGAAAGAAACAAATAATCATCAAAAGCTACAGGTTGAATTTATTATCAACATAAAAGAAAAGCAAGTTTTGCCTAATAAAAACTTTCAGTTTAATGTAAAATCATGAGAGCTAAGATTGTAGTTTACTGAAAGCTGTCCAGCTGAACTCTACCAATACTGTCCTACAAACAACTTGAAAATAATGCCTTAAATGACATTTTAGAGTGGCAGAGCCAAAAAAGTCGGAGTGAGAAAGCCTAAGAAAACTTCAGAGTTTGGCAGGAGAAATACATAACAGCAGGGTGGAGATTATTGGAAGTCCCCACACACCCAAGTAGCAACAGAGGCTGCTGCAGCAGTAGGAGCAGCAGCAGCCTCAGGAGCCCTCAGAATATAGATGGTAAGGAGGTTGGACAATTTCTTAGAAAGAGATTACAGGGGACAGTTTTCTGACACTGGGTACAGATGTTGCTAACTGGTTTTCCTACTGCTTGTACAAAATTTCAGGTAGCGGTTCCAGAGTGAAGAGGAACACCAGTAGTCAGTAACAGGGTAGCAGGAGTTCTGGTCACAGTATCAAATCTGAGAAGACCAGTAAACTATGTAGGTACAGGGGCATACATAGGGTCCCTTCTTGGGTAAAGACCAGTGCACAGACCAGGAGAGTAGTGTCCATGCCTCTACCAGGATCACATGACCTGGGAAGTACCAAAAACTTAGAGACCCCCCAGAACTAGCTGAAAACATCAGGACAAAAAGAGCCAGAAACTTGGGATTATGTCTCCCCATGCCCATGGTGAGCAGAGCTCAACACTAACATAAAGTTCAAAGTCAAAAAATGGGTTCAAAGATGAGCAAGCAACAACAACAACAAAATTAGCATGCAAAGGTCATACAGTGGCACAGAAGACCAGGAAATAAATTGAGAAGAAAATAACATGAAAATAATTCTTTAAAAAATTCTGAAAGAAAAACTCTAATTGTATCCAAGTCTGATAAGAATTCCTAGAAGAGTAAAAAAAAAAAGAAAAAGAAAAGAAAAAGGAAATCAGAATGACAGAAGAAAAAGATTGGAAAAGAATTGAGAGTGATAAAGAAAATCATGAAAAGTGAATTAACACCTTCATAAAATAGAAGCAAAAAATGATGAAAATAATATCTTAAAAAATGAAATTGGCCCAGTGGCAAAAGAGGTGCAAAAATTCACTGAAGAAAAGAATTCCTTAGAAAGAATGATAGGCAAAAAGCAAAAGGAAATACAAAAATTCAGTGAAGTTAATAACTCCTTAAAAGTTAGAATTGGGCAGGACTCTGTTGTTTTTTCCCATATATGGATCCAGGTCATAGTCTTGTGTGGTGGTCCCAGTGTGGGGAGGAGCACAATCACACCAGAGCTTGCAGCCAGAGTGGAGCAGTACTATGTTCATAGTTCCAGAGTAGAAAAGCAGGCCTGTCATTGCTTGCAGACCAGAGCAAAGGCCAGGAGAGTAGTAAACATATCTCTCCTTAAATCATATCAATTTGGAAGAACTAAGGACGTAGAAATTCCTAGGAGTATCTCTGAAAATAGCTGTATAAACATCCTGAAGCTTGGGAAAGTGCATGTTCCACTCTGGAAGCAGTGCCCCACTTTAACAAAGAGTTAAAAGTCTAGAAATAGGTTTGGAAAATGAGCAAACAGAAAAAAAAATTCTGACCACAGAAAGTTTCTATGGTGAAAAGGAAAATCAAACTGCACCCTCAGAAGAAGATAAGAAAGTCAAAGCTCCTATATCCAAAGCTTCCCCAAAAAATCAATTGATCTCAGGCCATAGAAGTGTGGAAAAAGGATTTTGAAAATAAAGTAAGAGAGGTAGAAGAAAAAATGGAAAGAGAAATGAGAGTGAGGAGAGAAAATTATGAAAATAAGTCAATAGTTTGGTAAAGGAAACAAACAAACAAAAATAATGAAGAAAATAGTACCTTAAAAACAGACTGGTCCAAATGGTAAAAGAGGTAAAAAAAAACCCCACTAAGGAAAAAATGTTTTGAGAAGCCAGATTGGCCAAATGGAAAAGGAGATAAAAAATCTCTCAGACAGAAATAGTTACTTAGGATAGAGCAAATGGAAGCTAATGACTTTATGAGAAGCTACGAAACAATAAAGCAAAACCAAAAGAATGAAAAAACTATAAAGTAATGTGAAATATCTCATTGGAAAACAACTTATCTGAAAAATAGATCCAGGAGATATAATTTGAAAATAATTGGACTACCTGAAATCCATGATCAAAAAAGAGCCTCTACATCATCTTCAATGAAATTGTCAGGGAAAAGTCCCCTGATATTATAGAACCAGAAGATGAAATAGAAATTGAAAGAATCCACAAATCACCTATTGAAAGAGATATGAAAGTTAAAACTAACAAGAATAATATAGCCAAATCCCAGAGCTCCCAGGTCAAGCAGAAAATATTACAAGCAGTCAGAAAGAAATAATCCAAGTATTGTGCAGCTACAGTCAGGATAACACAAGATCTAGCAGGTTCTATGTTAAAGTATTGGATGCCTTCAAATATGATATCCTGGAGGGCAAAGGAAGTGGGATTACAACCAAGAATTGCCTATCCAGAAAAACTGTGTGTAATCCTTCAGGGGGAAAAATGGGAATTCACTGAAATAGAGGACTTTCAGGCATTTGTGATGAAAAGACCTGAACTGAAGAGAAAATTGAACTTTCAAATACAAGACTCAAGAGAAACATAGAAAGGTAAACAGGAAAAAGAAATCATAAGGGATATTAAAAGGTTAAACTGTTTACATTCCTACATAGGAAAATGACACTTGCAACACATAAGTATGTTCTCATTAATAAGGCAGCTAGATGGAGTATATTTAGACAACAGCCACATGTGTGAATTGATTATGAAGGGATGATATCTTTAAAAAAACAAAATTAAGGGGTGAAAGGAATGAACTGGGAAAAAGGGAAAAGGATAGGTGGAATGGGGTAAAGTATTTCACATAAAAGAAGCAAGAAAAAGCTTATACAGTGGATTTTCCTTTTCACCATAGAAACTTTCTGTGGTCAGAATTTTTTTTTCTGTTTGCTCATTTTCCAAACCTATTTCTAGACTTTTAACTCTTTGTTAAAGTGGGGCACTGCTTCCAGAGTGGAACATGCACTTTCCCAAGCTTCAGGATGTTTATATAGCTATTTTCAGAGATACTCCTAGGAATTTCTACGTCCTTAGTTCTTCCAAATTGATATGATTTAAGGAGAGATATGTTTACTACTCTCCTGGCCTTTGCTCTGGTCTGCAAGCAATGACAGGCCTGCTTTTCTACTCTGGAACTATGAACATAGTACTGCTCCACTCTGGCTGCAAGCTCTGGTGTGATTGTGCTCCTCCCCACACTGGGACCACATCATTGGGCCAATTATGATGAGAGTAAGGTTCACTCACTCCCTGGCATTTCCCTCATCCTTACTCTCATCATAATTGGCTCAATGATGCAATAACATACACACTCAATCAGGTATAGAAATCTATCTTATTCTGCAGGAAATTAGGTGGGGGTGTTATAGAAGGGAGGCAGATTAGGGGAGGGGGCAGTCAGAAGCAAAACACTTTTGAGGAAAGACGGGGTAAAAAGATACATAATAGTGTAAGTGTCATGGGGAGGGAATAGAAGAGGGAAATACAATTAGCAGTAGTAACTGTGAAAAATTTTTGAAGTAAGTTTGTCTGATAAAGGTTTCATTTCTCAAACAAATAGAGAACTGATTCAAATGTCTTAAAATAAGATCCATTTCCCCAACTGATAAATGATCAAAAGATATGAAGTTTTCCAATCTAATAATCAAAGCTCTATAATCATATGAAAAAATTATCTAACTCACTATTGATTAAAAATAAGCAAGTCAAAATAATTCTTGAGTACTACCACATAACTATTGGATTGGATAATAGGACAGCAGGGGAAAATTAGAAATGTGGTAGGGGGTACTGGGAAGAAAAAAGACATTAATACACTGTTGGTGGAGCTGTAAACCAATTCAAACATTCTGTAGAACAATTTGGAATGATGGCCCAAAATCTCCAAGAAGAAATAAAAAACAGAAAGTTAAAGGACCTACTTGTACAAAAATATTTATGGCAGCTCTTTTCTGGTGCAAAGAATTTGAAATTGAGGGGATACCCATCAATTTTGCAATGGCTGAACATATTATCAGATGTAATTATGATCAAACACTATTGTGCTATATGAAATGATAAGCAGGATGCTCTCACACAAACCTGGAAAGACTTGTGTGAGCTGCTGCAAAGTGAAAAGTACTGTATACAAATTAACAGCAATAGTGTAAGATACTTTGCTTTTCTCAGCAATACAGTGATCAAAGATAATTCTGAAGGACTTAGGATGAAAAATGTGATCCATCTCCAGAGAAAGAACTGATGGTGTCTGAATGTAGATTGAAGCATACTTCTTTTTGGTTTATTTTCATTTAGGTTTTTTTAAATCTGTTTTCTTTCACAACCTGACTAATATTGAAATGTTTTGCCTGACTACACATGTATAAGTTATATTGGATAGTTTGCCTTCTTAAGGGAGGGGGGATGGAGGAATGAAGATAATTTGGATCACAAAGTTTTAAAAATGGATGTTAAAATCATTTTACATATAATTTGAGAAAAACAATTCTAAATATATGTAAACAAAACAATACAAAACAAAAAAAACCCTCATTTCTCAAATATATACTGAGTACAAAACTGACTCAAATCTTTAAAATAAAATATGAGTCAATCTTCAGTTGGTAAATGGCCAAAAGATTAGAATAGGCAGTTTTCAGATGAAGAAATCAGTTATGCATAGTCTTATGGAAAAATGCTCTAAATCACTATTGATTAGAATAATGACAATTACAATAGCTCTGAGGTACTGCATACTGCAACTTATTAGAAATGACAAATGCTGAGAGGGGATGACATAAATAATAGGCACACTAATGAACTGTTCATGGAGTTATGAACTGGTCCAACCATTCTGAAAATCAATTTTAAAATATGCCCACTGAGCTATAAAACTGTCTAGACCCTTTGACCTAGTAATACCACTACCTGATCTGTATCCCAAAATGATCAAAGAAAAGGAAAAAAAATAATTATATGCACAAGCAGGATTTATGTCTGTTCTTTTTTGTGGTGGCAAAGAATTGGAAATATAAATGGATGCTTATCTTTTGGGGAATGGCTGAACAACATGTGATCTATGAGTATGATGGAGTAATAATGTGGTATAAGAAATGATGAGGAGGTGGTGTTAAGGGCTAAAATTCTAGCTAGTCTGTCTAAAATATCTAATGAGTGGTCGCCAATCAATTACAAGCTTTAGCAAGAGTTAGACTTTTAAGCATTTATTAAGGAGAATAAGAATTTGGTAAAGAGAGAGAAAAAGGCCTAGATTCCTATCTATTAAAGGGAGAGCACATTTCTAGCTCCACTCTCCACCAGAGTCCAAAGGAAAGAGCCCCTTTTCCGCCAGAGTCCAGAGGAAAGAAGAGCGAGCCTGAGCGCCAGTCTCTTCCTTCCTCCTCCCACTAGTCCGCGTCACTTCCTGAAGCCTGGTCTTGCCCTCAAAGACCTTTGCTTCATGGGCAGAACTCTTCTACAGTAAGTATCCAGCAGGTGGTGTCATTCCAATCGTTACAGTCCCCCCTGTTGTTCCTCAAGAAACAAAATGTTTCCTTGACGGAACAGTAAAAAGAATATAATAACTATTGCTAAATAATAATATGTGAACAACAATATAGAAAAGGAAGAGAGGAAAGTTTTGTCCAGAGGGGCGATTTTTTTTTTTGTCCTCATGAACCGACGCTTTGACATTAGTCTTGCAAAGGGAGGGCCTCTGCAGAGAATACATGTTACAGATGGTGTATATTATAACAGAAAGAGAAAAAAAACAACAAAAACAACAAATCAAAACTGTTCATTTAAAGTCTCTGAAAGTCTTTTCTCAGATGTCCTCTAGGTGTAGTCGTAGAATGGAAGTCTCTTCAGGGGTTGATGTGTGGATGCTGGTAATCAGCCAGGAAAATTTCCTACAAAATTGAGCTTAACACAACTTTAAAATAGCTTTGTCAATAATCAAATCAAACAATGAAAGTTCTCAAAAACATGTCTAAGGGAATTCATAATCTTAGTTGTTACACATGAAACATATAATAAAACAAAAATTGAAACATTCTTTAAAATTATAATATTACTATAGTCCCCCCCTTATGGAGGGTAATTGAGAAGACAATTGCTGTGATATTAATTATTAAAAATAATTTTTTATCTTTGTTTCATCACTTTTTGCATCATCTGCCTAATTATCCTCATGCCATTATGAGAAATTAAAAAATCTAATATAATTGGTAACAGGTGTCAAGGCCAAATTCAACACTGTATTTATCATGACACCTGAGATAATTATGGGGGTTACCATAAAAGAACAGAGAAATGATGGGATATGAGCATTCCCACACTTGAGCAATATGTACTCTCCATGCAGTATGCCAGGCTTAAAATAGGTGGATGGAATACATGTCCATGCCACCGAACATATTGGAGGAAACTGAGTCAGACTTAATCAGATGCATGGGATTGAGATGTCCATGGCATCAGGCATATAGGAGGGAGCATAGAAGCCAGGTGTAGAAGTGAGATGGGTGGGATGAATACTTCTAGCCATCTGTACAATATTGTGGGGAAAAAGAGAATAAAATATTAAACCAAGAGAATCCAACCTCAACATTAGTCAAAAGCCGTTCCCTTGGCCATACCTTGACTTCATGCATGTCTCCCCTCATGTGACAGTTCAGTGTCTGCTCTTGCGTGTATTCCTCTTGTGATTGGATGGCATCTTGGCCAACTGGCATCTGATAACTCAGAATAAAGGCAATTAATGTCTTAAATGATAAGTTCCCATAATCCAAGTCTCATATGGATTTAAAAATTGAGGATAATAAATGATTGCAAAAAATGTGAATACATCTTGACTCAGAACACAATGTATAATTATGCAACAATTTCAAATAATACCCCTTTTTTTTACTTAGTATACAATTACTTTTGTGAAAAATCAGAACATATTTAAATACAAGTTAAAGCACAACAGAATCTCAAAGAAAATTTTTTTAAAAAAAAGAAAACTTTTACAAATGTTCCCCTCTTTTTTTTTTTTTTTGAATATGCTTATCAAAAATAATCCTTCTTTACACTTGCCATGGCAACCAATTCGCCAGGGAAATGCTTTAAAGAGTTCGATCAAATAATCAGTTGAGAAAAAAAAAATAACAAAAACAAACTCAGAATATGGGAGCACAATACTCCTAGAATTAACATTGTATTATGAAATCAAAACCATCTCTCAATTTTTTAAAATTAGATAAGTGAATAGAAGAAAATACACATGGAACAATAAAAAACAGTGAAATTCAAACTAAGGAAATCTAAATGAGCATGAATTTAATATTAATAAGAGTATTATAAAATATAAACTTGATCACATGACTATAAAAGGCTTTTACAAATATTCTCCTTGTTTTAAAAACTAAGTATGACACAATCTCAAAAGCATGAAAATCTCTATGAAAATAAACCCATACCATTAATTTCAAAATGTATATGTAATAGCATAGAAATCCTATGTAACCTCTGAACTGATACTATTACTCTGAGTGAATTCAGAACACTTTTGATTCCGGTATCTAAAATCCCCAATACTCATATCAATACCTTGCTGCTTACTTCTACATTTCTGTAAAATATATACCCTTCCATGGCAAAAGAAGCAGAGTCTTGAACTATGTTGATTGTCATTCTTATTCAGCTTAAGTTTTTCTTCTTTAACCCCTCTATATTGTCTGTCAGGCTTTTCACCATACAAATGCTTTATAAGATTACTAATTAAAGACAAAAGCAGGTTAGCAAAATTATGAACAAAACGAGCATATCTGGAATTTAAAGAGTTTTCTAAGATTGTCTCAAAAGCACAGCCAGGCTGGGAAAGGGCTGAGCCTGAAGCTGCAAATGTAGTTAGAGAAAGTTGAGCATGTGCATCAGATCTCTGGACTTCCCAGGCAGGGGAAGCTATGGGCTTGGCCATAGGAGTAGAGGGTGGGGTCTGGAGAGGAGGGGAGGGACCAGAGCAATTTGAATCAGACTTGATTTTGAACTCAGGCCTGGATTCCTCTTCCCCCACTTTGCCTCCAGGTGCTAGGGGATTAAAAGCTTCTAGAGGGTGGGTCATTGCCTCCAGGCATGCAAAATTAAAGCAACAATTACTGTTAGAACTGGGAAAAGCTGTGGGAATCTCTTCAGGTTTTTCTGAAAAAGCATGCTTGGGAGAGGGAGAGATATTTCCTTGTGTGAGTAAGTTGCTGGCTCTTTTAACAAAAATAAAAAGAAAAATAGAAAATCCACAAAAACAAAGCATTAACATGATCTTATCTCCCATTTGTCTGGTTAAACAGACTAAAATCAAAAATAGGGTAATTAGGGAGTTTAAAAGGTCCATTCGAAAAAATTTAAAGGGAAAACACAGTCAGTGCGCCAGTACTTAGCAGTTTAAAGGGTAGGAGAAATTTCTTACCCAACCGGAAGATCAGAAGTGAGGTTCAGCTTTCCTCTTCGTGGTCAGCCATCTGTTAAGGGCTAAAATTCTAGCTAGTCTGTCTAAAATATCTAATGAGTGGTCGCCAATCAATTACAAGCTTTAGCAAGAGTTAGACTTTTAAGCATTTATTAAGGAGAATAAGAATTTGGTAAAGAGAGAGAAAAAGGCCTAGATTCCTATCTATTAAAGGGAGAGCACATTTCTAGCTCCACTCTCCACCAGAGTCCAAAGGAAAGAGCCCCTTCTCCGCCAGAGTCCAGAGGAAAGAAGAGCGAGCCTGAGCGCCAGTCTCTTCCTTCCTCCTCCCACTAGTCCGCCTTGCCCTCAAAGACCTTTGCTTCATGGGCAGAACTCTTCTACAGTAAGTATCCAGCAGGTGGCGTCATTCCAATCATTACAGTGGTTTCAGAAAACCTGGCAAAACCTATAGATGCAAAGTGATATGAGAAGAACTGGAAGATCATTGTATACAGTAACAGCAATGTTGCAATCATGATCAACTGTGAAAGATCTGGCTACTCTATACTATAAAAGGGCTATAAAGTCCTAAGAAAATGATGAGCACACTTGTTTCTAGAAAAACTTGGAAAAATTTACATGAACTGAGGTGAAGTGAAATGGGCAGAACCAGAACATTGTATACAGTGACAACAATATGGTAAAATGATCAACTATGAATGCCTTAGTTATTCTAAGCAATACAATGATCTAAGAGAATTTTTTTGGAACTTAATGATGAAAAATGCTATCCATTTCCAGAGAAAAAATTGAGGGAGCCTGAATGTAAATGAAAGCCTATTTTTTACTTCCTTTTTGTCTGCATTTTCTTTCTTTCTTTCCTTCTATCTATCTATCTATCTATCTATTTATCTATCTTTCTTGGAGGCAATCAGGGTTAAGTGAAGTGCCTGCAGTCACACAGCTATGTAATGATTGGAATGATGCCACCTGCTGGAGACTTACTGTAGAAGAGCTCCACCCATGAGGTGAAGGTCTTTGAGGGTGAGACCATGCGTCTTTTCTTTGGTGTCAGAAAGTGACATTTGCTGGTGGGAGGAAGAAGGAAGACCCTGGTGCTCTGACTGGGGTTTTTTCCTGGGGACTCTGGTGGAGAGGGGAGCTAGAAATGTGCTCTCCCTTTAATAGATAGATGAATATAGGCCTTTCTCTCTCTCTCTACCAAATTCTTATTCTCCTTAATAAATGCTTAAAAGTCTAACTCTTGCTAAAGCTTATAATTTATTGGCGACCACTCATTAGATATTTTAGACAGACTGGCCAATTGGTTGCCATGGCAAGTGTAAATTGATTCTAGAAGTATTATTTTTGATAAGCATATTCCAAAAAAAAAAAAAAAGAGGGGAGCATTTGTAAAAGGTTTCTTTTTTTAAAAAAATTTTTCTTTGAGATTGTGTTGTGCTTTAACTTGTATTTAAATATGTTCTGATTTTTCACAAAAGTAATTGTATACTTAGTAAAAAAGGGGTATTATTTGAAATTGTTGCATAATTATATATTATATTCTGTGCCAAGATGTATTCACATTTTTTGCGATCATTTATTATCCTCAATTTTTAAATCCATATGAGATTTGGATTATGGGAACTTATCATTTAAAACATTAATTGCCTTTATTCTGAGTTATCAGATGCCAGTTGGACAAGATCCCATCCAATCACAAGAGGAATACATGCAAGAGCAGACACTGAACTGTCAAATGAGGGGAGACATGCATGAAGTCAAGGTATGGCCAAGGGAACGGCTTTTGACAAATGTTGAGCTTGGATTCTCTTGGTTTAATATTTTATTTTCTTTTTCCCCACAATACTGTACAGATGGCTGGAAGTTTTGATCCCACCCATCTCACTTCTACACCTGGTTCTATGCCCCCTCCTATATGCCTGATGCCATGGACATCTCAATCCCATGCATCTGATTAAGTCTGACTCAGTTTCCTCCAATATGTTCGGTGGCATGGACATATATTCCATCCACCTATTTTAAGCCTGGCATACTGCATAGTCAGTATATATTGCTCAAGTGTGGGAATGCTCATATCCCATCATTTCTCTGTCCTTTTATGGTAACCCCCGTAATTATCTTAGGTGTCATGATAAATATAGTGTTGAATTTGGCCTTGACATCTGTTACCAATTATTTTAGATTTTTAAATTTATCATAATGGCATGAGGATAATTAGGCAGATGATACAAAAAGTGATGAAACAAAGATAAAAATTATTTTTAAAAATTAATATCACAGCAATTGTCTTCTCAATTTACCCTCCATAAGGGGGGACAATAGTAATATTAATTTTAATGAATGTTTCAATTTTTGTTTTATTATATGTTTTATGTGTAACAACTAAGATTCTGAATTCCCTTAGACATGTTTTTGAGAACTTTCATTGTTTGATTTGATTATTGACAAAGCTATTTTAAAGTTGTGTTAAGCTCAATTTTGTAAGAAATTTTCCTGGCTGGTTACCAGCATCCACACATCAACCCCTGAAAAGACTTCCATTCCATGACTACACCTAGAGGACATCTGAGAAAAGACTTTCAGAGACTTTAAATGAACATTTTTGTTGTTGTTTTCTTTTCTGTTTCTGTTATAATATACACCATCTGTAACATGTACTTTCTGCAGAGGCCCTCCCTTTGCAAGACCTATGTCAAAGCATGGTTTGTGAGGGACTGACCTCTGGACAAAACTTTCCTCTCTCCCTTTTCTATATTGTTATTTACATATTGTTAGTTAGCATAGGATATTATTTTTGGTTGTTTCATTGAGCAAACACATTTGTTTTTCAAATGAAACAAAAGTGGGGACTGTAACGATTGGAATGACGCCACCTGCTGGAGACTTACTGTAGAAGAGCTCCACCCATGAGGTGAAGGTCTTTAAGGGCAAGACCATGCGTCTTTTCTTTGGCATCAGGAAGTGACGTTTGCTGGTGGAAGGAAGAAGGAAGAGCCTGGCGCTCTGACTGGTGTTTTTTCCTGTGGATTCTGGCAGAGAGGGGAGCTAGAAATGCACTTTCCCTTTAATAGATAGATGAATGTAGGCCTTTCTCTCTTTACCAAATTCTTATTCTCCTTAATAAATGCTTAAAAGTCTAACTCTTGCTAAAGCTTATAATTTATTGGCGACCACTCATTAGATATTTTAGACAGACTAGCTAGAATTTTAGCCTTTAACAGCTAATAACTGTGTTTGGCAAGAATTGGACTCAGGTCCTCCTGACTCCAGGACTAGAGCTCTATCCACTGTGCCACCTCACTTCCTCTGTATTTTCTTTCACAATATGGTTAACATGGAAATATGTTTTGTATGACTACACATGTATAAGCTATATCAAATTGTTGCCTTCTTGAAGAGTAGGGAAGGGAAATATAGAATTTAGAACTCAAAATGACAAAAAAAAGCAAATGTTAAAAATTGTTTTTCCATGTAATTGGGGGAAAACCAAATATATTTTTAAAAGAAAGAGAAGAAGGGACTGCAAGTCATGGTAACTATCAGACAACATAAGATTAAAGGTCCTTGTTCAGAATTTGAAGTACTAGGGGTGGAGTCCCAATTTCTAGTAGGAGGATAATGAATATGCAATAAGAAATTGTAATTACCCATTAAGTCAAAATATAGGATAGTATTTATCACTATTTAGACCACAAACGCAAAGTCCATTTGGTATTGGAGTCTCTCCTTATTGGTGGAGATGAAAATTCCCTGCCCTGCTTCAGGGGCAAATTGGATTTGAAAAGAAGAGAAGAAAGGAAAATCTGTCTCTTTGTCTTTGTTTAGAATTCTTTGAGTCACTGAGTGCTTAGAAAGATATGAGAACCATGTACTGTGTGTCTATATATATATATATATATATATACACATGCATACATACATACATACACACACACACATATATATGTGTGTGGTAGGAATATATATACATATATGAATATATGTATGTGTGCATATATTTATACACATATGTATATATAATTGGTGGATACATACCTGAATAAACAAATATGAATTAATAGAATATTTTAATATATAATTTTATTTACTCAGTGAAATCAAAAAGTCAATCTAAAGTTTTATGATAATAAAAGCAGCATTTATATCACTTTAACATTTGTAGAACAAAGCACCCTTTATGTTATCTCACTTGATCCTTTCAAAAATTCTATGAGGTATGTATTTTTGACCCACCTTACAAATGAGGGTCCTGATGTGTTGAGACATTAAGTGACACACTTAACATCACACAGTTAGTGACAGAATTTAAATGAGCACATACCAAATACAAGACTAGTGCTCTATTCACTCCATCATGCTATCTATTGAAGGAACTCTATCCACTGGACCCCTATTAACTCTCTAGCTTTATGGATGTTACACATGACATATTACCTTATTCCTCTCCACCCTTGTTCAATTTTCTTTCTCTTTCCCACCTTTCCTACCATTCCACACCCTACTTGTTCCCTTTTGAGATTTCTGCAAGGTCTATTTTTCTGTGCCAGATGACCTACTCCAAAAGCTGTTTCCCTCCTTCAATGATTGTTTCTCTTTATATATACATGTCTGAAATGTATCTTCTCTCAACTTTGCCTTGAACTCCCAAAAACTCACTATTAAGCTGATGTATTATGCATTTCTCCTGGGGAAATTAGTGCTGCTGCTTGATGCTTTGACTAATGGGAAAGGAGGAGCAGGAGGAGAGGAAAAACCAAAAACAAAAACCTTCTTTTCAAGAGGTAAGTAGATGGATTCTTATTTTACTGATTTCTTCTACTAGAGCTTCCAGAGTTGATATACTGATATCTGGCTATTGTTTTCAATACAATTCCAAGGGGACATGACATTTTCTTGGGGAAAAAAATTTTTTTCTTGTGTGATGTGAGTTGTATCCATACTATGGACAAGGCCTTATAATTATTTCAAATTGATTAATGAATTTCTTCATAAGCTGTTGTAGGCTGGTAGGAAAACTCTTTAACATATCTCCTTTGCAATGCTTTAGTGAATACAGTGTTCAAATACTGGAAGAGCTGGGTTTGCATCCTATGTCAATTATTTTCTCTGTGACTTTCAGAAAGTTAGTTGAAAACTTTAAGTAATCCATTTCCTCATCTGCAAAATGGGGATACTGATTTTACCTTCTTTAAATTAAAAGGTGGTCATCATGAAAAGAGGAAATTGTGTAAGTATATTTAACAGTAATTTACCATATAAATAGAAAGGCTAGTTATGCTACTGTTTTTCATTTTCCAACTTGTCTCTTATAAACTCCATCTAAGCAAGGACTTCACTTTCTACTTGTTTAGTCACTCCAATATCAGAGTGGACATTTCAGGTTTTATTTTATTTTTTCTTTGTCTTTTTCCTTTTCTTACCTTTTCTTTTCTAATAATTTATTTCATTTTTTATCAATTTAAGCTAAATTCATGGGTTACACAGTGGAGAAGCCTTAACAAGGATTATCTTTTCAGTGTTACTCTTGTGTAATACAGTAACATGAAGAACAAAAGCGTATAAAATTTCTTCATTTTTAAAGGGCAAATTAAGCTTTGCAAGTCAAGATGTGGGTTTGGGATAAGATTTGTTCATCTAAGAAGTTTGATTTATTCTTTTCCCAAGTGATTCTGTAGTTTTCCTTCTCCTATTTGTGAGTTCCACCTGTTCAGCCATGAAGAACAATTCAGCCATAAGAAAGCCTAAAGCTGAATTTTCACTTCAGCTGCTATTCTAGCTTTATTTGCTTGGATGAGTGATCTGAACAGTCAGAAGGCAGATTATGTGGGTGATGGATTCAGATTGCTGATACTAAAATTGGGCAGGACTCTGCTTTCATAATTTAATGCCTTCTGGTCAAACAGTTCTTCAAGAATCATTAAATAAATAAGCCTAGGGCACTGTACTCTTTTTCTCCTTTAAAAAATTATAAACTTAATAAAAATGCCCCAAAACTGAACATTTCTATATACATAGAATAACAGAAGACCATATACAAAATTGATTACTTCTATTACAATCTATACAGATTGATTTGTTAAAATTATACATTGAATTGAACACCATAAGGAACCAAAAGTACACTACTTTTCTCTATCCCCTTTTGCACTTTGTTCTGATCTCTTTTGCATGTATTTTTTCACTAAAACTCTTTTGCATTAATGTCACTATCCTCCTAATCAGTTTCCCCCTTTATTTACATTCCAAAATAAAAACCTCTCTTCGAAATGAGTAAGGTGAAATAAATAAAATTCATAAAATGGCCATGTCAAAATATACATATATGTACATGTATATTATCGTATGTATATGAATATCTATATGTATCTATAAGTATCATTCTGAACCTCTAATTTATTATTGAGAAGAATGATTCTTGGTCTGTCTTCTGGAATCATGATTAGTCACTGTATTAATCAGACTACTGAAAATTTCAAAGTGATTTTACTTACTGTTATTGTAGTCATTATATATTTTTCTACTAATTCTACTGAATTCACTCTGCATCTGTGCATACAAGTCATCCTATATTTCTCTGAATCCCTACTTTTCCTTGTGTTTTAAGTGCAATATGTCCCATTTTTTTTTTTTTTTTTGGTGAGGCAATTGGGGTTAAGTGACTTACTTAACACAGCTAGTGTTAAATGTCTGAGGCCAGATTCGAACTCAGGTATTCCTGAATCCAGGGCCAGTGCTATCTAGCTGCCCCCCATATATTTTTTTATTTTACTTTAAAAAAAATTATCTAACATTTATTCTCTCTTTGATTCTGTCTCTCTTTCAACTGCAAAAGCCACCTCTTTCTATTACTAAAATTTTGTTTATTGTGTGTCTTGATTATTAAAAAAACCCATCATGTATCCATTTATTTCATCAAATGCTGGTCTAATCCTAATAAACCTAACTTCTATAAAAATCCTTTGATTTTTTTCCCTCAATAGCTTTCATGGAGTAATAGTCCGTTGCAAAAGTAATCAGTATCTCTGGCTTTACTGAATACTAATTTCTTAAACTTGTTGATTTGTAAATCTTGGGTGCTTAATTTATATTATTAATTGACTTTGAATTTTTTAACTAGTACCAAATAGTTTGGATGATTACTACTTTTTACTTTATAGTGTAGTTTGAGAACTAGTACTACCAAGTTCCCTTTCCCCCATGTATGCAGTTGTGCACGAATGCTACATATGCATATGGGTATTTATGCCTATATGCATGTTGCAGTATGTATAAACATATCAAAACCATATATATTTTGTGTGCAGATATAATGTGTATATATCTATATATTTATATTTGTATGTATATATATTTATGTGTGGGTGTAACTGACCTTAAAATTATTGACCATGACCCCCAAAATATATTTTAATATTATTTTCTCAAAGTCTTCAAAGTAACCTTTTGATGGTTTGATTGATATGGTAAATTTATAAAATAATTAGGTATTATTGTGAATTTTATTACACTATCATCGCCTAAAAATGAAGAATGGATATTTCTCCAATTATTTAAGCCTTTCTTTATTTTAAAATGAATATTTTGTAATTGAATTAATATAATTCTTAGTACCTATAATCTGTAAAGTCTTGTATGTTCATCTTTAAAATGAATACATTTGAATATTAATTTTTGATCCTGTTTGTAAGAGATTGGATTTGTTTCACTCCCCTCCCCCACTCCATTTCCCAAGTCACATCCATTTTGAATGCCTACAGTTTTCTGGACAATTTTTGAAACTTTGCACTGGATATAGGATTTCATTTGATAAGGGTGAAGGATATATGTATGTATATTTGTATGCATGCATATATATGTACATATACATTTACTTATTTATTGTTTATTCATTCATTTTTATTTATTTGTTTGTTTATGTTTTTTATAATTTTTATCAGGTTTCCATACCAATGCTTTGGACTAATGAGGTATCATTATTCAGAGACTAAACAGGTGTCCTATTCGAATAAGTCCATGTCCATGGGTAACAATATTATACCAAAGCCAATTTGTGACTAAGGTTTTGACATAAAGTCAAAGCTTTTCTCAATATTTCTCTCAATCTCTCACAGATGCCTGGAAATAGAATATTATACTTTAGGGTAGTAAGGAGAGCAGTGGAATGGTCATCAGAGGATTTTGGTTCAAATAATCTTAGCTACTTATTATCAATGTGTCACTGCACATTTTTTTTTCTTTCTATTCCTCAGTCTCCTTATATAGAAAATGAGGAGTTTGGTCTTGATCACTGGTAAGATATGAATCTTTGATTAAAACATATGGCTTTGATTCACCACTGAAAATCAAACATCATGAGAGGTCATGATATAGCCATTAGAAAACTCAGAGTAAATATTTGTCTATAAAAAGAGGTAGTATTGCACATTGAAGAAACTTTTTGATAGCAAGTTTTGTTTTGTTTTTTTTTTCTCTTCCCACAATGCTTATGGGAGTACCTGGAACATAATAGATCTTTAAGAAATGCTTGTGATTGACATTTTTTCAGATTTTTATTAGAGTAGAAATACTTAAAAATTTCTAAGTGTCTTGATTAAACCAGTGTAGATAACTCTAACTGCACTCTAAATGCAAATTATGATTTTTCTACAATTTAGCTGATTGTTTTAAATCAGTTACTGTTGCCTTAAAACAATCATTGCTGGGTGATCAGCCCTCTATACTTAATAAGATTGGATGACAAATATAATCTGTCATTAGCCATATACTTAAAGTCTTCCTCTTTGTACAACCTGTAAGAATGATTATTCTGCTAGTATTCTTTAGGGTCTCCTGGGGTATCATAAAACCATAAGGTGAGTAAAAGAGTAGGACTTTTGTAAATACTGTTAAAAAAAAAAAAGGCTTCCATTAACCCCTTCATTTGAAATTGTGAAAGTTTAAGTAAACCTTGTTCAATAGCTAACTTTATTATGCTTGTTGGAGCAAAGAATACCAGGAGTCATTAACAAAGGATGAATTTACATAAAAGAAATGGACTATGCTACATTAACTTAATGAGTGTACCACAACATCATCCACACTGTCAAAAAGAAAAGGGAACATAAAGTGAATTTTAAGCCTCACAGCAAAGAAATTTCATTTAACACACACCTATAAAAGAAAGAAACTTTTTTAAAAATTTAGGCCATCTTGTTGTTTAATGATATTTCCCCCTAGCTGCAGTTAGATTTGTGGTGGTTGTTTTTGTTGTTCTTTCCATTTGATTATTTTTTACCTCCCTTCCACTCCACCCTAATAAAGGTATGTTTTATTCTCTTCAATAAACACATTTGTTTAAATATTGAAGTGATGGTAGCTTAGTATATTGTTAACACTGAAGCAAAAGTCTGAAAACTGAAGTTTTAGTCTTGATAAATGTTGGATAATTCTGAAACCTTGGAAAGAAATTTATGTTGCAAACTATTTCTTCACAAATTATGTACCACTTCCCTACATTATAAAGAGTATGGCTGGGGCGGAGCCAAGATGGCGGAGAGGAAGCAGCAAGCTGCCTGAGCTCTCCTTCTGTTCCCTCAAAAAGAACATTAAATCAAGCCTCTGGATGGATTCTGAAACTACAGAACCTGCAAAGAGACAGAGAGACACAGTCCTCCAACCAGAGATAATTTAGAAGACTTCAGGAAAAGGTCGGTCTGACTCAGGCAAAAGGGAGGCCCAGTGCAGGGCAGCAACCCAGCGCCAAGGGGGTCGGGGCAAGTCAGAAGGAGCTGCGAGCCACAGCCGAACAACTGAGGCCCCTGGAACCTGGTTCAAAAATCTGGTGGCCAAGAAGGACAGTGGAAAAACCTACCTGCACTGGCCGGGAGTGACACGAATGGGTCAGGCGGGATCAGACGCCGAGATCGGGTGTCTGGCTGGCCAAGCACAATCAGACAAGAAGTGCAGGGCAGGGGAGCTCCACACACCATAAAGGCCTCAGAGTAAAAAGCTGGTCACACAGCACCTATACCCCTGCACAAGAAGCCCAAAATAGGGACCTTGGTGCCCGCAGAGAAGACCTCAACTGAAAAAAAAAATAAATAAGCTGCAATAATGAGTAAGAAGCAAAAAAGAACCCTCTCCCTTGAGAGCTTCTGTATCAATAGGGAAGAAGCCAACACAAACCCAGATGAGGACAATAGCCTCAAATTTCCTACATCTGAAGCCTCACAAGGGAAGGTGAATTAGTCTCAAGAACAAAAAGCCTTCCTGGAAGAGCTCAAAAAGGATTTTAAAAATCAATTGAGAGAGGTAGAAGAAAAAATGGGGAGAGAAATGAAAGCAAAACAAGAAAACTATGAAAAAAGAATCAGCAGCTTGGAAAAGGAAGCACATAATTTCACTGAAGAAAACAAAGCCTTAAAAAATTCATTTGGCCAAATGTAAAAAAAGGTGCATAAACTCATTGAAGAAAAGACTGCCTTAAAAATTAAAACGGGACAGTTGGAAGATAAGGAATCCATGAGACACCGGGAATCAGTCAAGCAGAATAAAAAAGATGAAAAAATAGAAGAAAATGTGAAATACCTCACTGGAAAGACAACTGATCTGGAAAACAGATCGAGGAGAGACAATTTGAGAATCACTGGACTGCCTGAAAGCCATGTCCAGAAAAAGAATCTAGAGGGGCAGCTAGGTGGCGAAGTGGATAGAGCACCAGCCTTGGAGTCAGGAGTACCTCAGTTCAAATCCAGCCTCAGACACTTAACACTTACTAGCTCTGTGACCCTGGGAAAGTCACTTAACCCCAATTGCCTCGCTGAAAAAAAAAAAAAGAATCTAGGCACCATATTTCAGGAAATTATTAAGGAGAACTGCCCTGATATCATAGAATCAGAGGATAAAATCATCATTGAAAGAATCCACCTATCACCTCCTGAAAGAGACCCCAAAAGGAAAACTCCAAGGAATATTGTAGCCAAATTCCACAATTATCAGGTGAAGGAGAAAATACTCCAAGCAGCCAGAAAGAAGCAATTTAAATATCATGGAGCCACAGTCAGGATTGCTCAGGCCCTGGCAGCTTCAACATTAAAGGACCGCAAGGCTTGGAATATGATATTCCGGAAGGCAAAGGAGCTTGGATTGCAGCCAAGAATCTATTACCCAGGAAAAATGTGCATTTTCTTTCAGGGGAAAAGATGGACATTTAATGACATTGGGGACTTTCAATCTTTCCTGGTGAAAAAAGACCAAAACAGAATAGAAAATTCGATCTCAACATACAAGACTCAAGAGAAGTTTAAAAAGGTAAACAGAGGGGGGAAAAAAAAGTTACCCTATTAGGTTAAACTGTTTATATCCCTACACAGGAAGATAATACTCATAACTCTTAAGAACTGTAAATGTATTTGGACTGAGAGAAGGACGTTACATAGAGGGTATAAATATAAATTGTCTTTGATGTGATGATACAAAAAAGAATTAAGGGGTTAAAAAGGGAGTCTATGGGGAGGAGAGGAAAGGGGAGGTGGAATGGGATGAATTATATCATATGAAGGGGTGAAAAAAAACATATTACAATAGAGGGAAAGAAAGGAGGGGGGAACATTGTTTCACCCCTATTCTCATTAGATTTGATTCAAAGAGGGAATAACATATGCATTTATTGGGATAAAGAAACTTAACTCATTCTTTAGGGAAGCAAAAGGGGAAGGGAAAGGGGGGGCTGACAGAAGGGAGGACAAAAGCAAGGGAGAAAAGGGTAAAGAAAAGGGGGGGTGATAAAAAGGGAGGACAGATCAGGGGAGGCAGGGGTAAGAAGTAAAACATCGGTGAGGAGGAATAGGGTGAAAGAAGGGGGGAAAAGTACAAAGGGGGTAAATAGAATGGAGAGGAATAGACAGTCAGTAATAATAACTGTGAATGGGAATGGGATGAACTCTGCTATAAAACGGAAGCAAATTGCAGAGTGAATTAAAAACCAGAATCGTATAATATGCTGTTTACAAAAAACACATTTGAAGCAAAGAGATACACACACAGTAAAGGTAAAAGGCTGGAGCAGAATATATTATGCCTCAGCTAAAGGAAAAAAAGCAGGGGTAGGGGCACCTAGGTGGCACAGTGGATAGAGCACCGACCCTGGAGTCAGGAGGACCTGAGTTCAAATCCGGCCTCAGATACTTAACACTTACTAGCTGTGAGACCTTGGGCAATTCACTTAACCTCAATTGCCTCACTAAAAAAAAAAAAAAAAAAAGCAGGGGCAGCAATCCTTATCTCAGACAAAGTGCAGGCAAAAATAGATCTCATTAAAAGTGATAAGGAAGGAAATTACATCTTGCTTAAAGGTACTATAGATAAAGAAGTAATATCAATATTAAATATGTATGCGCCAAGTGGTATAGCATCCAAGTTCTTAGAGGAGAAGTTAAATGAGTTACAAGAAGAATTAGACAGTAATACTATAGTAGTGGGGGATCTGAATCTCCCCCCTCTCAGAATTAGAGAAATCTAGCCAAAAAATAAATAAGAAAGAAGTGAAAGAGGTGAATAGATTACTAGAAAAGTTAGACATGATAGATGTCTGGAGAAAATTGAATAGGGATAGAAAGGAATATACCTTTTTCTCAGCAGTACATGGCACATTTTCAAAAATTGACCATGTATTAGGGCACAAAAACATCATAGTCAAATGTAGAAAGGCAGAAATAGTAAATGCATCCTTCTCAGATCATGATGCAATAAAAATTACATGTAAGAAAGAGCCAGGGAAAAGTAGAATGAAAATCAATTGGAAACTAAATAATTTCATTCTAAAGAATGAATGGGCCAAACAAGAAATCATAGAAACAATCAATAACTAAATCCAAGAGAATGACAATAATGAGACAACATACCAAAATCTATGGGATGCAGTCAAAGTAGTGCTTAGGGGAAAATTTATAGCTCTAAATGCTTACATGAATAAAAAAGAGAAAGAGGAGATTAATGAATTGGGCATGCAACTTAAAAAGCTAGAAAAAGAACAAATTAGAAATCCCCAATTAGACACTAAATTAGAGATCCTGAAAAATTAAAGGAGAAATTAATAAGATTGAAAGCAAAAATACTATAGAATTAATCAATAAAACTAAGAGCTGGTTTTATGAAAAAACCAATAAAATAAATAAAATATTGGTTAATTTGATTTAAAAAAAGAAAGAAGAAAACCAGATTACCAGTATCAAAAATGAAAAGGGTGATGTTACCACCAATGAAGTGGAAATTAAATCAATAATTAGGAATTATTTTGCCCAACTGTATGCCAATAAATTTGACAATCTAAATGAAATGGATGAATATTTACAAAAATACAAACTGCCCAGGTTAACTGAAGAGGAAATAAAATCCTTAAAGAAACCCATATTAGAAAAAGAAATAGAAAAAGCCATTAATTAACTCCCTAAGAAAAAATCCCCAGGGCCAGATGGGTTTGCGGGTGAATTTTACCAAACATTTAAAGAACAATTAATTCCAATATTATACAAATTATTTGGAAAAATAGGTGAAGAAGGAGTTCTACCAAATTCATTTTATGACACAAATATGGTGGTCATACCAAAACCAGGCAAAGCAAAAACAGAGAAAGAACATTATAGACCAATTTCCCTAATGGATATTGATGCTAAAATCTTAAATAAGATATTAGCAAGGAGATAACAGCAAGTGATCACCAAGATAATACACTATGACCAGGTGGGATTTATACCAGGAATGCAGGACTGGTTCAACATTAGGAAAACTATTAACATAATTAACCACATCAATAAGAAAACCTACTAAAATCATATGATTATCTCAATAGATGCAGAGAAAGCTTTTGACAAAGTACAACACCCATTCCTAATAAAAACACTAGAGAGTTTAGGAATAGGGGGAGCTTTCCTTAGAATAATAAACAGTATCTACCTAAAGCCATCAACAATTATTATATGCAATGGAGATAAATTAGAAGCCTTCCCAATAAGATCAGGGGTGAAACAGGGATGTCCATTATCACCCCTCTTATTTAATATTGCCCTAGAAATGTTAGTTTTAGCAATCAGCGAAGAGAAAGGAATTAAAGGAATTAGAATAGGCAAGTAGGAAACAAAACTATCACTCTTTGCAGATGATATGATGGTATACTTAAAGAATCCTAGAGAATCAACTCAAAAATTACTTGAAACAATTAACAACTTTAGCAGAGTAGCAGGATATAAAATAAATCCACATAAATCATCAGCATTTCTATACATGACCAACAAAGTCCAGCAGCAAGAGATAGAAAGAGAAATTCCATTTAAAGTAACGGCAGATAATATAAAATACTTGGGAGTCTACTTGCCAAGACAAACCCAGGAACTCTATGAACACAACTACCAAACACTCTTCACACAAATCAAATCAGATCTAAATAGTTGGAAAGATATCAATTGCTCATGGATAGGGAGAGCTAATATAGTAAAAATGACAATACTGCCTAAATTAATTTACTTATTCAGTGCCAATCAGACTACCTAAAAATTATTTTATAGAGCTAGAAAAAATAATAACAAAATTCATCTGGAAAAACAAAAAAATCAAAAATATCCAGGGAAATAATGAAAAAAAATTCACAGGAAGGTGGGTTAGCAGTACCAAACCTGGAGCTTTACTATAAAGCAGCAGTCATCAAAACTATCTGGTACTGGCTAAAAAATAGAGTGGTAGATCAATGGAATAGGCTAGGCTCAGGAAATGCTGTAGTAAATGACACTAGTAATGTAGTGTTTGATAAACCCAAAGACTCCAGCTTCTGGGATAGGAACTCAGTATTTGACAAAAACTGCTGGGAAAACTGGAAGATATAGTATGGCAGAAATTAGGCATAGACCAACATCTGACACCTTATACTAAAATAAGGTCAAAATGGATACACAATTTAGACATAAGAGGTGATACCATAGGTAAATTAGGAAAGAAAGGAATAGTGTACCTATCAGATCTTTGGAAAGCAAAACAGTTTATAACCAAACAAGAGATAGAGTATATTATAAAATGCAAAATAGATGATTTTGATTATATTAAATTAAAAAAAAATTGTACAAACAGAAGCAATGCATCCAAAATTAGAAGGGAGGCAGAAAGCTGGGAAACAATTTTTGAGGCCAGTAGGATAAAGGCCTCATCTCTAAAATATATAGGGAACTAAATTAAATTTATAAGAATCCAAGTCATTCCCCAATTGAGAAATGGTCAAAGGATATGAACAGGCAGTTTTCTGATGAAGAAACCAAAGCTATCTATTCCCATATGAAAAAATGCTCTAAATCTCTAATGATTAGAGAGATGCAAATTAAAACAACTCTGAGGTACCACCTGACACCTATCAGATTGGCTAAAATGACAAAAAAGGAAAATAGTAAATGTTGGAAAAACTGTGGGAAAATTGGAACACTAATTCATTGTTGGTGGAGCTGTGAACTGATCTAACCATTCTGGAGAGCAATTTGGAATTATGCCCAAAGGGCGATAAAGCTGTGCATATCCTTTGACCCAGAAATACCACTTTTAGGTCTTTTTCCCAAAGAAATCATGGAAGGGGGAAAGGATCCACATGTACAAAAATATTTATAGCTGCTCTTTACGTGGTAGCAAAGAATTGGAAGTTGAGGGGGTGCCCATCAATTGGGGAATGGCTGGACAAGTTGTGGTATATGAATACAATGGAATACTATTGTGCTGTAAGAAATGATGAGCAGGAGGAGTTCAGAGAAACCTGGAGGGTCTTACATGAGCTGATGATGAGTGAGATGAGCAGAACCAGAAGAACATTGTACACAGTATCATCAAGATTGAGTGTTGATCTACTGTGATGAACTAGATTCTTTTCACTAATGCAACGGTACAGAAGAGTTCCAGGGAACTCATGATAGAAGAGGATCTCCAAATCCAAAAAAAAAAAAAAAAAAGAGAGAGAGAGAATTGTGGAGTATAGATGCTGAATGAACCATACTATTTCTTTTTTTTTTTTTTGGTGCTGTTTTTTTTTTCTATTTTGAGGTTTTTCATCATTGCTCTGATTTTTTTCTCTTATAAGAGGACTAATGCAGAAATAGGATTAATGTTATTATGTGTATATGTATGTGTGTATAGATATATATGTATATGTATATAGATATATAGATATAATCTATATCATATTACCTGCTGACTAGGGGAGGGGGGAGAGAGGGGAGGGAGGGAGAAAAATCTGAAATTGTAAATCTTGTATAAACAAAAGTTGAGAACTATCTTTACATGTAACGGAAAAAATAAAATACCTTATATGTAAAATTAAATTAAATAAAAAAAAAGAGTATGGCTGAGAACAGAATGAGGCAATAAGCTCTTGTTTTCTCTGATACTAATAAAAGGAATTACTACTAGTTAGTATTTCCTTCTTCTTACTATTGTCAGCATGAGAAGTTTGCTGAGTTGGGTAGGGGGATTCAGATCACATAGATTCTGGTTCAGAATTTACCACTAATCAGCTATGGAATTCTTTTTGGACCTCATTCATTTTATCTATAAAATGAAAAGATCCCTTGGACATCTAAAATGATACAACTTCAAGTTTATATACTACAAAATAAAGGGGAAATATAGATAATCATCCAGTTAATTTAGGCTGTATAGACAACTATACAGGACAATTCAGGTCAATATTTGAACTTTGGAGCCTGAAAATCAAAAGATCAATAATTTTATACTGATCAAGTAGTTGTTTGTCTTCACTTAGTCATTTGTAGAAACAATTTAAATCATTTCACCCCTAGTATTTCCCTGTTCTCTAAGTAAGGAATTTAGAATGTTCTGCAAGTATTTAAAGGGTTAATAGATGTCCTGAGGAATGTAATTTTAAGGATTATTTTCCTTAATATCATATTAACAGGCATTTTGGCATAATCAATTGTCTGTGTTACCAGGAAGACCTGGGTTTCATTACTACCATTGACATATAATGACTGTGGAACTCAGAGCCAGAACCTTACTCCTCAGTACCTGATAGCTAAGTTTTGAGTTGTAGTCTAAGAAATTATCTGTACTGAGAGATGGAATATTCTCATAAGGAATTCCCCATTCTGATAAAATCATATCTCCCAAACAACAACAAAACAAAACAACAATAGCAATGTGGGATTTGTTTACTTGGAACAACACCTTTCAAATGTACATATTAAAAAAATACCCAGGGGCAGCTAGGTGACACAGTGGATGAACCACTGGCCCTGGATTCAGGAGGACCTGAGTTCAAATATGATCTCAGACACTCAACACTTACTAGCTGTTTGATACTGGGCAAGTCACTTAACCCTCATTACCCTGGAAAAAAAATACCTAAAGCAAATATTAGGTTTTTAAAGATATGATAAGTATTCTAGTTATTTGTATTAATAGGAACCTTTTTAGGACTTTGTATAATGTAAATATAAAACTACTCAAAGATTTGTTTGCATATTCTAATATTACACTCAATTATCTAGAAATATAATAATGCTGCTATTCATATGATCACCAATATAACTGTGAAAATCAAACTGTAACGCAATATGTATATTCTAAGTTCATGTTTTCTCATTAGTTATAGAAGCTCCTAACCTCTTAAAGTAGAAGTAAGCTAGTTATAACCATCAGCAAAATTGCAAGAACAACTTTCTTGAGAAAACAGATGGGATGTTAGTGGCTAACTGAAGTGTACTTAATAAATGTATTTGTATATTCAAATACACTGCTTTAATAGTTAGAAATAGATTATGGCTGTATTCAGCAATGCAAAGCAACTTGGTGCAAGTGTACAGTTTGACAATTTTTTTTTCCTTGATTATATTTTTTATTCCTAGTTAGCTATCAAGCTTTTAGATAATAATTTTTTTCCATGTAACACCCTGTTACTCTACTATTATTATTTCTCTATCACCAGTAAGAACTCACTAATGTTAATTAGTGTCACATTAGTGTAGATCTATATTCTGCTTTTGGATCTAGATTTTTAGTTAAAAATAATCACTTCTTTTTTTTGATACTAAAATTATCTAGCTATTTAAAACCAAATAAATCAAACAGGAGAAAACTAGCTATAGTTCTGATCATATATTCTATTTCTATTTCTATAAGACTCATTTTTCTTAATATTGCATTTCTTCAGTTAGGTTTTTAATATTTTAGCTCTTTATGTCAATGCACCATTCAGAGGCCTGCCATAGGAAAATTTACCTAATATAATAGTGTTACTCTCTTCCTTTTATGTACCATATTTCCACATATTAATATTTCACTCTGGAAACCGAGATTGATTTTGATATTTTGGTCACTACAAGAAAAATCAATTATGTGATAATATTGTCTCCTGAATTTAATTGTCATGTCTTTACAGGTGACATCCATGTATAAATTTCTATCCCTAAAATCTTTCCTGAGTCCTAGTCCTGAATCAACAACTGCCTGCTAAACATTTTTACTTTATTATAACACAGATATAAAACTGAAAATATTTAATTATCTCTTCCTCAGACACTCCCCTTTGCTCACTTTCCTATTTGTGTTGATGCTGCTATAATCTTTTCATAGTCTTAAGAGTGATCCTCCATTCTTTCTTGACATTTATTCATTCTTAGCCAATTGATTCCCTTGCTTACGGATTCTTCTTTTATAATATTTTGTACCTTTACTTTTACTTTTAACTATCCACCATCATAATCTAGGTACTCATTGCAATGACTGTGGACACTTCTGTGGCCTTTCAATTGTCTACCCAACTTTAAAACTGCTTTACTCAAGCATATATCTGACCAAGTCACTCCTATGCTCTACAGCCTTCAGGCCAGTATAAAATACATTTTTTTTCAGGTTGAACAAGCAAAGCCTTCATATTAGATTGAATCCTACCTATTATTATATATTTCTCCACCTCAGAAGGTCATCCATCATATCCTGGGTCATTTCCAGTTGTCTTAACTTTTTTCTTGGTACTGAATTTCAATGGTTCTTGAAGAAAGAGTGAAGCTGATGACTCCACAACTGACTCACTTAAATCCATTTCATGTGTGCAAGTCATCATCCCATGATATTATTGATCCTCTTCAATAATGAAGAACAAACCACAATAAGATGAGGCCAACTAGTCAAAGTTTATGGAATGGAATAAACTTGAAGTTCAATGCAACAGTGATCCTTGTTCTATTGTCCTATTATCACATAAGGTAGATTGTATTGTACTACACAGTGCTTTACATTAGCTTAATATGTTATTTCAATCCTTTGGAAGAAGAAAGAGAAATTCTCATACAACATGCTCATCCATAAAAGATTAGAAGTCACTTTACCAAAGAAAAAGGTGAAAAAGCAGAAATAAAGGAAGGAAGGAAAGAGGAAGGAATGGGTGAATGAAAGAATGCATGAAGGAATGAAAAAAATGAAGGAACAAAGGAATGAAGGAAGGAAAGAGGGAGGGAGAGAAGGAAGGGAGGAAAGAAAGAAAGAAGGGAGGTAGGGAGGGATGAAAGGAAGAAAGATAGAACAAAGGAAGGAAAATCAAATTAAAATCATTGTCTCAAAAACTCTTCTGTTAGATTAAGTGACCTGGAATAAGCTTCTAAGTCTTCTTTAATATTCTGAAGGTCTTGATATTTAGCACCATTGAGGAGCACCATTTTAAAAGGTATCATGATCTAGTAGCTTGAATTTTGAACTTTGATTCAATAAAGAACTGAAATAGTATTCTGCCTAATTCTGTAACCACAAATTGAACCTCTCCCCTCATCAGTTTTCTCATCTATCAGAGAGACAGACAGACAGACAGACAGAGACAGAGAGAGACAGACAGAGAGACAGACAGAAAAACAGAGAAACAGAGACAGAAAAGCAGGGAGAAATAGAAAGACAGAGACAGAGACAGGAAAACAGACACAGAGATATTGATCTCTGCATATTCTCTATATGACATAGTTGTAAAGTTTACAAGTTTAAATGTACAGGTATTCAATAATATATAGAAAGTTCTTTTACAACTATAAAGTTCTATAAAAGTCTGCTTTCACTGTTAGCTTTCTTTGACTTTACCAGCCTTAATGAGATGTCTACTTGTAAATGATAAGTTAAAATAGAGTATAAATAAATTTTAAGAAACAATGAAATTGAGAGTGGAGCCAACATGGCAGAGAGAAGCCAGTAATTTTCCTGAACTCTCCCAAATTTCCCTTAAAAATGACATTAAATCAAGCCTCTAAACAGATTCTGAAACTACAGAACCTACAAAAAGAAAAAGGATCACAACCTTCCAAACAGAGATAATTTAAAAGACTCCAGGAAAGGTCAGTCTCACTAAGGCAGGGGGGGAGCACAGCACATCTCAGTGCAGTGCAGCAGAATGGAGGTGGTCAGGGCAAGTCAGCAGGAAGCAAGTAAGGCCCCTTGATCCTGGCATGGTAGGCTAGTGGCACAGCAGACCAGTGCTGAGATCCACCAGCACCAGCTGAGAGGGTTGGCTGCCAGCTAGGGGAACACCCACAGGATAGGTTCAACAAGGCCTGGCCATCCCAGTGTGCACTGGCAGCAAGCCCAGGGTGGTGAGAAATCCACAAGCCATAGAGGCCTCAGAGCAGAAAGCCAGCGACACAGCACCTATCTCTCAGCACAAGAAGCTTGAAACAGTGACCCTGGTGCCCAAGGAGTGGACCTCACCTTACAAAAAATTAATAATAGGCTGCAATATGAACAAAAAACAAAAAAGAGCTCTCATCCATATGTTTTTAACTGATAAGAAGTACAAAAATCTCTGCAGGTTTTATGTATTTCTTCTGCAAATCTGAAATTTTTTAATTGCCTTTTGAATCAAATCAACTATGTCAGAATGTTTCCATATAGGCCATCCAATAATTGGATCTTTACTAGGGTTTCCCTCTACCATCATGGGAACATGAAGCTATCTCCTTCAATATATGATACTTTTACTATTATGTTATTGTCCTCTCTTTACATCCATGATTTTTTGGACTCTTTTTTCCAATCATATTTAAAAACTGTCATTTGTTTTTAAATTTTGAGTTCCAAATTTTCTTCCTCCCTCCCATCCCCCTTCCTTAAGATGGTAAGCAATATGATATAGGTTATACATGTGCAATCATATGAAACATTTCCATATTAGTCATTTGTGAAAGAAAACACAAACAGAAAAAAAATTAAAAATAGTATGCTTCAATCTGAACTCAGATTACATCAGTTCTTTCTATGGAGGTGGGTAGCATTTTGTGTATCTATTTAGATAATTATATTGTTTCTATTGGTTTTGTTATCGTTATGGCCTATTGTGCTGATAATTTTCCTAATATTGAAACAGCCCTTCATTATTTGCATAAACCTCCATAGCTCATAGTAGAAGATTTATCTGATTTGTTGCTGGATTCTCCTTGCTCTTATTGTATTTAAAATTTTTGTATCAATATTCATCAGGGAAATAGGTCTATAGTTTTCTTTCTTAGTTTTCACTCTTTCATTCTTTCAGCTACATATTTGCATAATAAAAAGAATTTTGTAGGACTCCCTCTCTGCCTATTTTTCCAAATATTTTAAAAAATTGTATTGAAATTAATTGTTCTTTAAACATTTGGTAGAATTCATTTGTAAATTCATCTGGTGCTGGGAAATTTCTCATAGTCAAACAATGGCTTCTTTAATTTCTTTTTCTAAGATGAGGTTTTTTAAATATTCTATTTCCTCTTCTCTTAATTTGGACAATTTATATGTTCATAAATATTAATTTATTTTACTTATCAGATTTACTGACATAATTGGGTGAAATAACTTCTAATTATTTAATTTTTTCTTCATTGATGGTGAATTCACCCTTTTAATTTTTGAAACTGCTGATTTGTTTTTCTCCTTTTTTAAAAACCAAATTAAACCTATTAATTATTTATTTTGTTGGCTTTTTCAAAAAATCAACTCCAAATTTTATTTATTAGTAAAATGGTTCTCTTACTTTCAATTTTCTTAATTTCTCCTTTGATTTTCAATTTGATATTTAATTAGGGCTTTTTAATTTGTTCTTATTCTAGCTTTTTAAATTGCATGCCAAATTCACTGTTCTCTTTCTATATTTTATAGGTGTAAATATTTAGAGGTATACATTTTCCCCTCAGTACTGCTTTGGGTATATTACATAATTTTGGTATTTTGTCTTATTGTTGTCATTATCTTTAATGAAATTATGGTTTGTATTATTTTTTCTTTGAACTATTCTTTAGAATTAGATTGAGTTTCCAATTAATTTCTAATCTGTCTCTTCACGTTCCTTTATTCAATGCATTTTAATTTTGTTATGATCTGGAAAGGATGCATTTATTATTTCTGCTTTTCTATATTTGATTGTGAGGGTTTTGTTACCTAATATATGGTCAATTTTTATGTAGGTGTCATGTACCACTGAGGGGAAAAAGGCACATTCCTCTCTATTCCCATTCAGTTTTCTCAAGGTATCTATAGCATATATATATGTCTGTGTGTGTATATGTGTGTGTGCATGTGTGCATGTGTGTATGCATGTGTATGCATGTGTATGCATGTAATTTGTTGTTTTTTTTTCCTTTTTCCTACAGCTAAGGCATAATGGATAATGGATTCTGCTCCATCTCTTTACATTTACTTTACTTTGAGTATGTGTCATTATGCTTCAAATCTCTTTCTTGTGAACAATATATTGAAGGATTTTGGGTTTTAGCCCATTCTGCTAGCCACATCTGTGTTTTGGGTGAGTTCATTCAATTCACATTCACAGTTGTGATTATTAACTGTGCATTTACCTCTATCCCATTTCCCCCTTGTTTATCCTTTATCTCTCCTTTCACCCTGTCCCTCCTCAAAAGTTAATTTGCTTTTAACAACCATCTCCCAATCCATCCTCCCTTCTATGAGTCCTCCCTTCTGTGATCCCCTTCCTCTCCTAATAGGTAAGACAGATTTCTACTCCCAACTAAGTGTATATTTTATTCTCTCTTTGAGCCAATTCCAACAACAGTATTATTTCTTTGGCTATCATCTTATCATATTCAACTGATACTCATGCCCTCTGTCTATGCATACTCCTTTGACCTCCCCTAATAGTAACAAAATTCTTAAGACTTACAAGTATCACCTTATTGAATCTCTTATGCTTTATTATTCTTTCCCATTTATATTTTTATGATTCTCTTGAGTCATATTTCAAAATATAATTTTTGTCACTCTGGTATTTTTATCAGGAATGCTTGAACATTTTTTATTACAATGAATATCCAAAATTTCCCACGAAGGATTATACTATATTTTGATGGGCAAATGATTCTTGGTTGTAATCCTAACTCATTTACCTTCTAGAATATAATATACCAAGCCCTCCAATCTTTTTCCCCCATAGGGCAATAAGGGTTAAGTGAGTTACCCAGTATCACATAGCTAGTAAGTGTCAAATGTCTGAGTCCAGATTTGAGCTTAGGTCCTCCTCAATATAGGGCTGGTGCTTTATCCACCATACCACCTATCTGCCTCCCCTTCAATCTTTTAATATATAAACTGCTAAATCATATATAATCCTGACTATGGCTCCGTGATATTTTAATTTTTTCTTTCTGGCTGCTTCAATATTTTCTCCTTGATTTGGGAGCTCTGGAAATTGGTCATATTATTCATAGTAGTTTTCATTTGTGGGTTTCTTTCAGGTGGTAAGCAGTGTATTCTTTCATTTTTAAAAAAAATTTTACTCACTAATTCTAGGATATCAGTGAAATTTTCCTTTATAATTGCTTGAACTACTATATCCAGGCTTATTTTTTAGCATCCTTTCCATGTGGTCCCATAATTCTTAAATTATATCTCCTATATCTATTTTCCAGGTCATTTGTTTTTTTTAATGAGAAGTTTCAGTTTTTCTTCTATTTTCCACCATTCTTTTGATTTTTTTTTATTGTTGCTTTATGTCTCATAGAATCATTTGTTTCCACTTCATCAATTCTAACTTGCAAGGTATTGGTTTCTGCAGTGATCATTTGTAATGTTGGGGGGTTTTTTTTGCATTTATCCAATTTAATGCTTAAGGTTTTGTTTTTGTTTTTGTTTTTTCCTGTGTGTGTGTGTGTGTGTGTGTGTGTGTGTGTGTGTGTGAGAGAATGTTAGCACTACTTTTTTCCCATTATTTACTTCTTTTACCAAGCTGTTTATTCATTATTCCCAATTCTTTTGTGTAATTCATTTTATTTCCCAATTTCTCATATACCTTGTTTTCTATTATATGATGTTATTCATTCTTTGTACTTGAAGAGAAACAATGACATAATAATATTGGGTTCAAAGTATAATGTGTTTGACTAAGACTAATCAGTCCAATACAAGCTCAGAAGGTTCTAGCATAGGTCAAGCACAAAAAGTCAGTTTGAACATTTAGGATTAAAATATTTCTATATTTGCAAATCTCACATTTCCTTTGTGCTACTGGGATTTTGCTTTGCTCATCAAACACAGCACTTTTGTTTTTATTCTGCCCCTTAATTTTCTTTATATCATCACATCAAAATCAATTTAATAACAATACCTTAATAGAGATACAAATCCCAAGAGTTAAAAGTATTATCCTCCCTCATAGGGATGCAAACAGTTTAACCTCGTTGATCAACCTTCCCCCATCATACGCCTAGTTTACCTCTTTATACTACTCTTGAGTCTTGTATTTGGAGATCAAATTGTCTGTTCAGTTCTGGTCTTTTGTGTGGGGGGGAAATCTTGGAAGTCCCCAATTTTATTGAATGTCCATCTTTTCCCCTGAAAGTGAATGATCATTTTCTCTGTGTAGTTGATTCTTGGTTGTAATCCAAGCATCTTTGCCTTCCAGAATATCATATTCCAAGCCCTGCAATCTTTTAATGTTAAAGCTTCCAGGTCCTAAGCAATCCTGACTGTGGCTCCATGACATTTAAATTGTTTCCTTCTTGCTGCTTGGAGTAATTTATCCTTCACCTAATAATTCTGGACCAGGTGTTGTAATTATCTCTAATTTGATTTTTAAAAGCCTTTTTGAGCTCTTCAAAGAAGGCTTTTAGTCTTGAGACAAGATCATCTTCCCACTTTAGTCTTCACTTGTAGGCATTTTGACAAACTCATCTGAGTTTGTGTTTTGGTCTTCCCTTTCACCATAGCAGCTGTCAACAGTAAAGGTCCTTTTTGGTTTCTTACTCATATTGTAGCCTATTTTTAAACTTAAAAGTTGAAGTCGGCTTCTGGGACACAGGGGTCACTGTTTCAAGCTTCTTACTGCTCTCAGCTGTATCACTCTCAGCTGTGTCTAGTTGTTCTGAGCCACCCTCCCCTTCTACCCAGGTGAGACAGACCTTTCCTGAAGTCATCTAAATTATCTTAAGTAGGGGGATTTTGTCTCTCTGTCTTTTGTGGGCTTTGTAGTTACATAATCTGTTTAGAGGCTTGATTTAATCTTGTTTTTGAGGGAAATATGAGAGTGGTGATTCAACATCCTGGCTTCTTTCTGCCATCTTGGCTCTGCCCCCCAGCACTTTTGTTGATATGGGCACACTGTACTGGGTGGTGCTGTGCCAGCATCTCCCATATCTCACAATCAATACAAAATTTCTTGAGAGCAACCTTGAGATTGACCTCATACTACTTCTTCTCACTTTTCTGTGAGCACTTGCCTTGTGTTAATTCTCTATAAATTAGTCTGTTAGGTAAACATGTTTGACATTTGGAATACATTGCTGGTGCATCAGAATCACACTCTCCGTGGTAGAGTTTGAATGATTAGAATTTTAGCTTAAAGGAAGACCTTGAAATGTAGTACCTTAACTTGCCAGGTGATCTTCAGGATATTCCTAAGATAATTCAAATAGAAGCAGTTCAATTTTCTGGCATGGCACTGGTAGATTGTCCAGGTTTCATGAGCATACAACAAGGGAGTAAGCACAACAGGTCAGTAGACCTTCAGTTTGGTATGCAACCTAATACTTCTTTTCTGTCACACTTTATTTTAGAGCTTCCCAAATGCTGAGCTACCTCTGGCAATGTGTGTGTGTCAACCTTATCTATGTGAATATCCCTAGAAATTATATTGCCAAGATAAGTGAACTCATACCCAGGATTAAAAATTTCTCCATTTCCTCTAACCAATGGTTCCAAATGTAGATAGTGTAGTGCTGGTTGGTGGAGAACTTCTGTTTTCTTGATACTCATTGTCAGGTCATAATAGCACAAGTGGCAGAGAATTGATCCATACTTGGTTGCTTCTGATCCTTAAAGGCTGCATTGAGTGCACAATCATCTTCGAACAAAAAGTTATACACCAACACTCCCTCCATTGTAGTCTTGGCTTCTAGCCTTTTCAAGTTAAATAGCTTTCATCCTTGTTGAAGGAGTCTAAAAACATCATAGAAGACATCATGCTAAAAAATATGGGAGCAGGGGCAACTAGGTGGCACAGTGGATAAAGCACTGGCCCTGGATTCAGCAGGACCTGAGTTCAAATCTGACCTCAGACACTTGACACCTACTAGCTATGTGACCCTGGGCAAGTCACTTAACCCCCATTGCCCCACAGAAAATAAAACAAAACAAAACAAAAACATGGAAACAAGCTCCCATTCCCTGATTCCCTCCACTGGTGACTGAGAAAAGAGTGAGAACATCATCCATTGTCCAGGAACCATGAAAGCATGCCACCTTGAAACTGTTATTCCATCCTGATAAAATTCTCTGGGCAACCAAATTTCAACTATCTTCCACAAGCCCTCACAATGAACAGTATCAAAGTTCTTGTTTACTTTGACAAACATTGTGTACAGTCCTCTATTCTGCTCCTGGCATTTCTGCTAGAGTTTGTGGGCAGCAAACACCATATTGTTTATTCCTTGGCTCTGGTGAGAAATCATACAATTAAGGAGGACTCTGGAAAAACTCTTGCCAGAGATAACTAAGAGAAATATCCTCCTGTGATTATCACAAAACTACATTTCCTTTTTCTTTATAGAGATAAACAATGGAGGCATACTTCATCTCTTGGGGATGACCTCCATTTGCCATGTAAGTATGAGAAAATAATTATTAATAAGGAGGGGGGGACCCAGATCAGTTTCATTCCCTTTCTCCCCCACCCCCCACCCCCCACACCAGAAATTTTAGTTCTTGAACTTTGGCTGGTTTGGCACCAGCTCAAGTGCACAATATGAATAGAGATAGATTCTTTTGTCTATCTCATGGAAGGAAGATCCTTAAAATGGAAAAACAGCTGAACTTTTGGGAGAATATGAGGTTGAAATATCTGGTTCCACTGCTTACTTTATTAGAGTTTTAAATACCAAAAGCAAGACCTTTCCCCATCTAAGTTTTGTGGCCCATATATACCACACTTTGTTATTCCATATGGGTAAAACTAGCAAGTGCAATGACCCTCTGTATGTACAATTCTGCACCTGGATTCTGGCAAGCAGGAAGCCAGTTTATCCTGGCCAAAATATTACCAAGCAGGTGTCTTTCAGAGTGGGATTGCACAGCCACAATTGCTGACAACTAGTCTGAACCAGCTGATCTACAAAAAATATGGAGCCCAAATCACTTCATTCATTTTGGGGCAAAACTGACAAAAGGATTGATTATAGTTCTGTAAACAGAGAGGGAAAAAATGTTCCAAAGGAGACATATTGGGAAAGCTGATTTGGTTACTTCTTCCAACCTGTTGTATCCCAGTCGAGGTCACAATATCAGTGCAAGGGAATGTTGTACACATAGAGAAAGAGAAATTATCTCCAGCCCTTTATATTCTTATGAACTCTATTCAGTCCCATGATATACAGAGAAGGAAAAGGAGGGGGAAAACATTTCAAAAATAATAGGAGATGGGGCAGCTAGGTGGCACAGTGGATAAAGAACTGGCACTGGATTCAGGAGGACCTGAGTTCAAATCCAGCGTCAGAGAGTTGATGCTTACTAGCTGTGTGACCCTGGGCAAGTCACTTAACCCTCATTGCTCTGAAAAAACAATCCTATGCTGTGTTTAGTTATATTTCACTCATGTTTGACTTTGTAAACATATTTTGGGTTTTCTTAAAAAAGATACTGGAGTGTTTCCCATTTTCTTCTCCCATTCATTTTACAGATGAAGAAACTGAGGCAAACAGGGTCAAGTGACTCACACAGCTATTAAGAGCCTGAGGCTATATTTGAACTCAGGAAGATGTTTTCCTGATTCTAGGCTGCACATCCTATTCACTGATTCACCTAGCTGCCCTGCCAGAGAGAACTGAAAGGATTAGGACAGCAAGTGGTTAATTGTGGGAACTGAGTGAAGCCCAGTGACTCCTTCTTGTCAGTCAATTCTGTAGTTGGTTCATTTCCTCTTCCTCATTTAGAGGAATTTTCTTTTTTTCATTTTCCTAAGTGTGCGTGTGCATGCGCACGCACACACACACACACACACACACACACACACACACACACACACACAGAGTCTGCAAGATGAAAGTTTCTAAGGTTGAGCCTGCTTCTCAAATCAGCTCCCCTAGACCTTGTTTGCTGATTCTGCAGTCTGCAGGGAGGTGTTTGCAGTTTAGTAAGACTGAACCTCTACCCCTGGAGGTAGGTTCTTTCCTAGGATCTTCTCATATTGTCTTAGGTGGACAACTTCTTTGCCCTGTGTTTATTTTGGCTTCTCTGAGGTGAAGTTCTGTTGCGCAAGTGTATACATGAGCACATATGAGTGTGTTTGTGTGTGTGTGTGTGTGTGTGTGTAGGAAATTTGGAGAGCTAAAAGTTTTCTGATCTATTCTCCCATCTTCCATGAATCTTCTCCCTACAGGTTAGTTTGACACAATAATGATTTTGTTTGTTTGTTTGTTTTTTGGCAGGGTAATGAGGCTTAAGTGACTTGCCCAGGGTCATAAAGCTAGTTAAGTGTCAAGTGTCTGAGGCTGGATTTGAACCCAGGTCCTCCTGAATCCAAGGCCTGGGCTTTATCCACTCTGCCACCTAGCTGCCCCCAACACAATAATGTTTGATTTAAATTGTTAGTTTGACACAATAAACCTTCCTGCTGTTACAGAGGAAATTTGTGGGAGTGTTGGGGTAGGAGTTCTTAGGAATTCACTTTAAAGAATTACACCCTTTCACACACAAATGCAATTAGAATAAAATAATATTTTATTTGGCTGCTAGAGAAAGGAAACAAAGAGAGAAATCCTTGAACTTCTCATGGGGAGAAGGCATGGCACAGAGACTTGGTTCTCTAAGATACCTTTTCCCTGGAGCAGGAGAAAGGAAAATAAATACTTTTATAGAGGACCAATGGTGGAGCGACTGATGGGTGACCATCTGACTGTGGAAAGTTCCCTTATTGGGAGTGATCACCCAATGGAGGACTGTCCCCCACTGGTGGTGGCTGGGGGAAGTTGGGTGAGAAGGCTCTGATCTCTGGAGCTATCTCCACCCCCTGGTGCTACCCAGGCCTAAAGGACTTATTTCCCTGAGGTGTAAGGGAAAGTAAATAAAGGAGAAACAAACCAATCATAGATAATTACTATGAGGATGGAAAAGATCTGGATAAAATTCAGAGGAAGATAATGTAGCTTAAAAATCCACTCATTTTTCAGTGAGAAATATTAAATGGACCCAAATACTATATATATATATATATATATATATATATATATATATATATAGGAAGAACTTAAAATGGACTTTAAAACTCAAATAAAAGAGACTATGGAAAAAATAGAAAAGAAAAAGAGCCCAAGAAAATCAAGGGAATTTTGAAAAGAAAGTCAACTGTAAGAAACAGGTAAACTGAGGCAGGACCACTGGTCTGGTGCAAGGCAGGAAGGCTTTTATTATGATCTTGCAATTAAGGGCACACACCTCAGAGAAGTTGTGCAAAGCATGCTCTTCAGAGCAAGTCACATATTAAGTCCCTAATGCAAGATTCCTTCCCCTGTTTCACTGTTAACTGGCTACCCTAGATACACATTCCTCGTGACACTTCTAAACTTGTACACTCACCTGTGGGACAACTTCTGGATGGAGATTTCACAGTTCTCCTGAATGCTAACTCAGCAGGAAAAGAAAGAGAATTTGGGGTGGGGGGAAGAAGCCCCTGGGAGTTGAACAATATAGGCTGCCTAATCTGAGGGGAACACATTTCACTGGGTTCTCTTGATTGTAACCGCTAGCTCAGCAGGAAAAGGAAGAGAATGGTGTGTTGGGGTGGGGAAAGGGAGGGGAAAACTCCAGGGACCTGAACAATGTAGTCTACCTAATCTGAGGGGAACACATTTCACTGACTTCGCTCATCAACCACTTGGAAATAATAACAATTTTTAAAAATAAGAAAATAATTACTTGAAAACTAGAATTGGGCAAGGGGAAGGTAATGATGTTCTAAGAGACCAAGAAATTATAAAATAAAATCAAAAGAATGAAAAAAAGAGGAGAGAAAGTGAAACATTTCATAAGAAAAACAACTTATCTGGAGAACAGATGAGAAGAAATAATATAATAGTCAGACTACCTGAAATTTACTTTTCTACAATATTAGAATGTAAATGGTGGCAAACCTCTCTTATACAGAATTTAGATCTCTCATTCCCTAAAGGGGAAGACTGGGAAACGCAAAAGGCCAGTTCTCTAGAGAATGGAAAGTTCAGTTCTTGAGCTTTAAATCCCCTTCTTCCTAAATGGGAAGGAAAACCAGAGGAAAAAAATGTCTATAAAAATTAAAAGAAAGGTTTTATTAGGTAGGTAAGAAAATCTAGCATGATCATAGGTGCTATTCAAGCCTACTGCCAAAAAGATATCATAAAATAAATTATAAGGGTTTTTATACATTTTAAACAAGGGCAGGCAAGACATCTGGAGGAAAGGTGGACTTAGAAAGGCCCACTTCCAAAAGAAGAGGAAATGTATGAGAAATTCCAGGGTTGTAGGATATAGTTTTTGATACACAATCAGAAGGCATTATTGGTGATAGGCAGTTCAATTCCAGGCTTGATTATGCAGAAAGGGGATTGTTCCAAAGTTAGAGAATAGCTAAAGATAAGGTCCATATCCATAGTCACATAGTCTGCAGTTGGATAAGTCTTTGATATATATCCTGCAGTCAGATAAGTCTTTCCTTTCAGGCTGACTGATGTCCACTTGTGTTTACTCTCAGTCACACAAAGGGCAAAGGATTGTTAGTGAGGACAGTTGTTCTGGCTACCTGGATAATTAGGGGGTTCAAGCAAATCAAGGTACCCATTTTTTTTTAGTGAGGCAATTGGGGTTAAGTGACTTGCCCAGGGTCACACAGCTAGTGTTAAGTGTCTGAGGCCAGATTTGAACTCAGGTCCTCCTGACTCCAGGGCCAGTGCTCTATCCACTGTGCCACCTAGCTTCCCCAAGGTACCCATTTTTACAATGCAAAATTATCAAGGAAAGTTGCTCTGAAGTTCTACAACAAGAAAGCAAAGCAGAAATAGAAAAAAAAAAATCCACTAATCACCACCTGAAAGGGATCCCAGAAGGAAATTTATAGGAATATCATAGCCAAGTTTCAAAGCTCCCAGGTTAAGAAGACAATATAGGAAGCAACAAGAAAAAAAAAAAGTAAATATCATGGAGCCACAATAAAGATTAAATAAGACCTAGCAGTTACTATGTTGAAGGACTGTAGGTTTCAAAATACTATATTCCGTATAGCAAGAGAGGTGGGATTCCTACCAAGGGTAACAAGCAAAGTTAAGTATAATTCTGAATATAGATAGGCTCAATAAGGCCAAATTGTTTACTTCTAATATGTGAAAATCATAGCAGGATTATCATCATTATTTGGGTGAAAATATCAAAGAAAGGCTTGGGCTGAGCTGAGCATAATGGGGTGATTCTTAAAAAAATAAAACTTAGGAGAGATAAAAGGAGTAATTATCTCATGCAAATTGGTACAGAAGAAGCTAGTAGTGGGGAAGGCAAGTAGTTCTGAAACCTTTTACACACACACACACACACACACACACATGCACGTATATAAGGCTATAAAAGTCCAAATTAAAAAAAAAATAAGAGGGCAAAGGATATTGTGGGGGAAGAGGATAAAGGAGGGACTCAGAGGGTGGATAGGTTAAAGAATAAGAGGGCAAGGTAGCAGGTAGAAGTAAAGCAGAAGAGTGTGGAGGAATAGGGTAAATAGGGTGAGAAGGATAGTGAGGAAAATTAGGAAGGAAGAAAATGCACAAGTAATTGTAACCTAGAAAGTGAATGTGACTTTACCCATAAAGTGGAAACATAGAAGATTTTTTAAAAAATGAATATGCTGCTTTCAAGAAACATTATTAAAATGAGAGATACACACAAAGATAAAATAAAGGTCAGGCGGAGAATTTATTAAGTTTAAAAAAAGCAGGAAGGGAGGGTGGAGCCAAGATGGCAGAGAAGAATCAGCAAGCTGCCTGAGCTCTCCTACTATTATCTCAAAAAGAATATTAAATCAAGCCTCTGGACGGATTCTGAAGTTACAGAACCTGCAAAGAGACAGAGAGACACAGTCTTCCAACCAGAGATAATTTAGAAGACTTCAATAAAAGTCAGTCTGACTCAGGCAAAAGGGAGGCGCTGCACAGGGCAGCAGCCTAGCGCCAAGGGGGTCGGAGGCAAGGCAGCAGGCAGCTGCGGGCCATAGCCCAGCAACTGAGGCCCTAGGATCCTGGCTCAAAAGTCTGGTGGCACAGCATAACAGTGGAAAAACTCACCTGCACCAGCCGAGAGGGCAGGTTGCCATCTGGAGGGCCACGAACAGGATAGGCATGACTAGGCACACTGATCCCAGCACACTTAGACAGGAAGTGCAGGGGGGCGAACTGCACACACCATAAAGGCCTCAGTGAAAAAGCCAGTGACACAGCACCTATACCCCAGTACAAGAAGCTCAAAACGGGGACCCTGGTGCCCCTAGAACAGACTTCAACTTAAAAAAAATAAATAAATAAGTTTTAATAATGAGTAAGAACCAAAAAAGAGCCCTCTCCATTGAGAGCTTCTGAATCAATAGGGAAGAGGCAAACACAAACTCAGATGAGGACAATACCCTCAAATTATTTACATGTGAAGCTTCAAGAGGGAAGGTGAATGATCTCAAGAACAAAAAGCCTTCCTGGAAGAGCTCAAAAAGGATTCTAAAAATCAATGGAGAGAGGTAAAAGAAAAAATGGGGAGAGAAATGAAAGCAAAACAAGAGAACTATGAAAAAAGAATCAGCAGCTTGGAAAAGGAAGCACAAAGATTGACTGAAGAAAACAATGCCTTAAAAAATTCATTTGGACAAATGGAAATAAAGGTATATAATCTCACTGAAGAAAACAATGCCTTAAAAAAATGCATTTGGCCAAATGGAAAAAAAGGTGCATAATCTCATTGAAGAAAACAATGCCTTAAGAATTTAAATTGGACAGGTGGAAGATAAGGAATCCATGAGACACCAGGAATCAGTCAAGCAGAATCAAAAGAATGAAAAAATAGAAGAAAATGTGAAATACCTCATTGGAAAGACAACTGATCTGGAAAACAGATCCAGTAGAGACTATTTGAGAATCATTTGACTGCCTGAAAGCCATGATCAGAAAAATAATCTAGATACCATATTCAAGGAAATTATTAAGGAGAACTGCCCTGATATTATAGAATCAGAGGATAAAATCATCTTTGAAAGAATCCACCAATCACCTCCTGAAAGAGACCCCAAAAGAAAAATCCAAGGAATATTGTAGTCACATTCCAGAATTATCAGGTGCAGGAGACAATACTCCAAGCAGGCAGAAAGAAGCAAATTTAAATATCATGGAGCCACAGTCAGGATTGCTCAGGACCTGGCAGCTTCAACATTAAAGGACTGCAAGGCTTGGAATATAATATTCTGGAAGTCAAAGGAGCTTGGATTGCAGCCAAGAATCTGTTACCCAGCAAAAATGCACATTCTCTTTCAGGGGAAAAGATGGACATTCAATGACATTGGGGACTTTCAATGTTTCCTGATGAAAAGACCAGAACTGAATAGAAAATCTGATCTTAACATACAAGACTCAAAAGAAGTTTATAAAGGTAAACAGAGGGAAAAAAAGTTACTGAATTAGGTTAAACTGTTTACATCCCTATGTGGGAAGATAATACTCATAATTCTTAAGAACTGTAAATATATTTAGGCAGAGAGATGGACTATACACAGAGGTTATAAATATAATTGTCTTTGATGTGATAATACAAAGAAAATTAAGGGGTTAAAAAGGGAATATATGGGGAGGAGAAGAAATGGGAGGTAGAATGGGATGAATTATATCATATGAAGAGGTGAAAAAAAAACCCTATTGCAATAGAGGGAAAGAAAGAAGGGGTGAACATTGTTTCAACCCTACTCTCATCAGATTTGATTCAAAGAGGGAATAACATATACATTCACTGGGATAAAGAAACTTAGCTCATTCTTTAGGGAAGCAAAAGGGGAAGGGAAAGGGGGGGGTGATAGAAGGAAGGACAAAAGCAAGGGAGAAAAGAGGAAAGAAAAGGGAGGGGGTGATAAAAAGGGAGGGCAGATTGAGGTAGGCAGGAGTAAGAAGCAAACTGATGGTGATGAGGAATAGGGTGAAAGAAGGTGGGGGAGTACAAAGGGGGTAAATAGAATAGAGGGGAATAGACAGTAATAATAACTGTGAATGTGAATGGGATTAACTCTGCTATAAAACAGAAGCGAATTGCAGAGTGGATTAAAAACCAGAATTCTATAATATGCTGTTTACAAGAAACACATTTGAAGCAGAGATAGACACACAGAGTAAAGGTAAAAGGCTGGAGAAGAATATATTATGCTTCAGCTAAACTAAAAAAAAACAGGGGTAGCAATCCTTATCTCAGACAAAGCACAGGCAAAAATAGATCTCAATAAAAGAGATAAGGGGTCAGCTAGGTGGCACAGTGGATAGAGCACTGGCCCTGGAGTCAGGAGTACCTGAATTCAAATCTGGCCTCAGACACTTAACACTTACTAGCTGTGTGACCCTGGGCAAGTCACTTAACCCAATTGCCTCACTAAAAAAGTAAATAATTAAATAAATAAAAATAAAAGAGAGATAACGAAGGAAACTACATCTTGCTAAAAGGTGCTATAGATAATGAAGTAATATCAATATTAAATATGTATGCACCAAGTGGTATAGCATCCAAATTCTTAGAGGAGAAGTTAAATGAGTTACAAAAGGAATTAGTAATACTATACTAGTGGGGGATCTGAATCTTCCCCTCTCAGAATTAGAGAAATCTAGCCAAAAAATAAATAAGAAAGAAGTGAAAGAGGTGAATAGATTACTAGAAAAGTTAGACATGATAGATGTCTGGAGAAAATTGAATGGGGATAGAAAGGAATATACCTTTTTCTCAGCAGTACATGGCACATTTTCAAAAATTGACCATGTATTAGGGCACAAAAACATCATAGTCAAATGTAGAAAGGTAGAAATAGTAAATGCATCCTTCTCAGATCATGATGCAATAAAAATTACATGTAAGAAAGAGCCAGGGAAAAGTAGAATGAAAATCAATTGGAAACGAAATAATTTCATTCTAAGGAATGAGTGGGTCAAACAACAAAACATAGAAACAATCAATAAGTACATCCAAGAGAATGACAATAACGAGACAACATACCAAAATCTATGAAATGCAGCCAAAGCAGTGCTTAGGGGAAAGTTTATAGCTCTAAATGCTTACATGAATAAAAAAGAGAAAGAAAAGATCAATTAATTAGGCATGCAACTTGAAAAGCTAGAAAAAGAACAAATTAGAAAACCCCAATTAGATGCTAAACTAGAGATCCTGAAAATTAAAGGAGAAATTTATAAGATTGAAAGCAAGAAAACTATAGAATTAATAAAACTAAGAGCTGGTTTTATGAAAAAAACAATAAAATAGATAAAATATTGGTTAATTTGATTTAAAAAAGAAAGAAGAAAACCAAGTTACCAGTATCAAAAATGAAAAGGATGATGTTACCACCAATGAAGTAGAAATTAAATCAATAATTAGGAATTATTTTGCCCAACTGTATGCCAATAAATTTGACAACCTAAAAGAAATGGATGAATTTTTACAAAAATACAAACTGCCCAGGAAAATTGAAGTGCAAATAAAATCCTTAAAGAAACCCATATTAGAAAAAGAAATTGAACAAACCATTAATGAATTCCCTAAGAAAACATCCGCACGGCCAGATGGGTTTACAGGTGAATTTTACCAAACATTTAAAGAACAATTAATTCCAATATTATACAAATTATTTGGGAAGATAGGTGAAGGAGTTCTACCAAATTCATTTTATGACACAAATATGGTGGTGATACCAAAACCAGGCAGAACAAAAACAGAGAAAGAAAATTATAGACCAATTTCCCTAATGAATATTGATGCTGAAATCTTAAATAAGATATTAGCAAGGAGATTACAGCAAGTGATCACCAGGATAATACACTATGACCAGGTGGGATTTATACCAGGAATGCAGGGCTGGTTCAACGTTAGGAAAACTATTAACATAATCAATAAGAAAACTAACCAAAATCATATGATTATCTCAATAGATGCAGAGAAAGCTTTTGACAAAATACAGCACCATTTTCTAATAAAAACACTAGAGAGTTTAGGAATAGTTGGAGCTTTCCTTAAAATAATAAGCAGTATCTACCTAAAACGATCAGCAAGCATTATATATAATGGAGATAAGTTAGAGGCCTTCCCAATAAGATCAGGGGTGAAACAGGGATGTCCATTATCACCCCTATTATTTAATATTGCCCTAGAATTGTTAGCTTTAGCAATCAGAGAAGAAAAAAATAATTAAAGGGATTAGAACAGGCAAGGAAGAAACAAAACTGTCACTCTTTGCAGATGATATGATGGTATACTTAAAGAATCCTAGTGAATCAACTCAAAAATTACTTGAAACAATTAACAACTTTAGCAAAGTAGCAGGATATAAAATAAATCCACATAAATCATCAGCATTTCTATACATGACCAACAAAGTCCAGCAGCAAGAGATAGAAAGAGAAATTCCATTTAAAGTAACAGTACATAATATAAAATACTTGGGAGTCTACTTGCCAAGACAAACCCAGGAACTCTATGAACACAACTACCAAACACTCTTCACACAAATCAAATCAGATCTAAATAATTGGAAAGATATCAATTGCTCATGGATAGGCAGAGCTAATATAGTAAAAATGACAATTCTATATAAATTAATTTACTTATTTGGTGCCATGCCAATCAGAGTACCTAAAAATTGTTTTATAGAGCTAGAAAAAAATAATAACAAAACTCATCTGGAAAAACAAAAAGTCAAGAATATCAAGGGAAATAATGAAAAAAATGCGCAGGAATGTGGGTTAGTTGTACCAAACCTAGTGCTTCACTGTAAAGGAGCAGTCATCAAAACTATCTGGTACTGGCTAAGAAATAGAGTGGAGGATCCATGGAATAGGCTTTGAACAGGAAACACAGTAGTAAATGGCACTAGTAATGTAGTGTTTGATAAACCCAAAGACTCCATCTTCTGGGATAGAAACTCAGTATTTGACAAAAACTGCTGGGAAAACTGGAAGATAGTATGGCAGAAATTAGGCATAGCCCATCATCTTACACCTTATACTAAAATAAGGTCAAAATGGATACATGATTTAGACATAAGAGATGATACTATAGGTAAATTAGGAGAGAAAGGAATAGTCTACCTTTCAGATTTTTGGAAAGGAGAACATTTTTTGACCAAACAAGGGATAGAGAATATTATAAAATGCAAAATGGTTGATTTTGATTACATTAAATTAAAAAGTTTCTTTACAAACAGAAGCATGCGGCCAAATTTAGACGGGAGGGAGAAAGCTGGGAAACAATATTTATGGCCAGTACTTCTGATAAAGGCCTCATTTCTATAATATATAGGGATCTAAATCAAATTTGTAAGAAGCCAAGTCATTCCCCAATTGAGAAATGGTCAAAGGATATGAACAGGCAGTTTTCTGATGAAGAAATCAAAGCTATCTATTCCCATATGAAAAAATGCTCTAAATCATTAAGGATTAGCAAGATGCAAATTAAAACAACTCTGAGGTACCACCTGACACCTATCAGATTGGCTAAAATGACAAAAAAGGAAAATAATAAATGTTGGAGAAGCTGTGGAAAAATTGGAACACTAATGCATTGTTGGTGGAGCTATGAACTGATCTAACCATTCTGGAGAGCAATTTGGAATTATGCCCAAAGGGCTATAAAGCTGTGCATACCCTTTGACCCAACAATACCACTTTTGGGTCTTTTTCCCAAAGAGATCATGGAAAAGCAAAAAGGACCCACATGTACAAAAATATTTATAGTTCCTCTTTTTCTGATGGCAAGGAATTGGAATTTGAGGGGATGCCCATCAATTGGGGAATGGCTAGACAAGTTGTGGTATATGAATGTAATAGAATACTATTGTGCTGTAAGAAACGATGAGCAGGAGGAATTCAGAGAAACCTGGAGGGTCTTACGTGGGCTGATGATGAGTGAGATGAGCAGAACCAGAAGAACATTGTACACAGTATGATCAACATTGTGTCTTGATCTTCTGTGATGAACTAGATTCTTCTCACCAATGCAATGGTACAGAAGAGTTCCGGGGGACTCATGATGGAAGAGGATCTCCAAATCCAGAGGAAAAAAAACTGTGGAGTATAGATGCTGAATGAACCATATTTTTTCTTTTGGTTTTGGTGCTGTTGTTTTTCTATTTTGAGGTTTTTCCTCATTGCTCTGATTTTTTTCTTATAACATGACTAATGCAGAATTATATTTAATGTTATTATATATATGTATATGTATATATATATATATGTATACACATACACACACACACACACACACATATATATGTATAACCTATATCAGATTACCTGCTGTCTAGGGGAGGGGGGAGGGAAGGGGGGGAGACAAATCTGCAATTGGAAAGCTTGTATAAACCAAATTTGAGAACTATCTTTATATGTAACTGGAAAAAAATAATTTATTAAAAAAAGCACATTGAGTAATCATGATCTCAGACAAAGTTAGAGTTAAAATAGATTTAATCAAAACAGAAAAATATGGAAACTAAACTTCGAGTCAGTAATACTATAAAATATTCTTTTAGACCATTTAAAAATACCTAGACAAGGGGGAGCTAGGTGGCGCAGTGGATAGAGCTCCGGCCCTAGAGTCAGTAGTACCTGAATTCAAATCTGGCCTCAGACACTTAACCCTTACTAGCTGTGTGACCCTGGGCAAGTCACTTAACCCCAATTGCCTCAGTAAAACAAACAAACAAAAAATACCTAGACAGTATAAAATACCTGAGTATATACCTGCCAAAACAGACACAGGAACTATATGAACATAATTTTTTTTTTATCCAAATAAACTCAGATCTAAATAGTTGAAGTAATATTAATTGTTCATGGATAATTAAAGCCAATATAATTTTTAAAATGACAGTTTGACCTAACTAATCTATTTATTCAATATCATCCCAAATAAATTTCTTTAAAAATATTTTATTGAGTTAGAAAGAATAATAACAAAGTTCATTTGGAAGAACAAAAAGTCAGGAACTTCAAAGAAACCAGTGAAAACTGATGTAAAGGAAGTGGATTCAGAAATATCAGACCATATACTATATTATAAGGTGAGAGAATTACTTAAATGTTTAATGGATAATTTCAATAATTTTAAATTCAAATCTTTTGTATAAATGAGACATACATAGGCAAGAATTGAAGGAATACCAAAAAAATTGGGGAAAATTTCATAGACAATTTTTCTTTTTTCATTTTGTATTTAAGTTTAAAATGAATTTTAAAATTTTCCAAAAAAAAGAAAGAAAAGACCAGAAAGTTAACTATGCATATGTGCTTAATTTATATGTGTGTATACATAGAGGAAGAGACAGAAATATATGTTAAGTATATCAAGAAGGGATTATTATATCATAACTATAGATTTTTCCAAAGAAACACGATTTTTCAAAAATAAGCTTTATAAACAAGCAAATAAAACTTCTGCATTATATCTTGGCAATATATAAAAATAAATAAGTCCACTAGAGATTATGGGTGAAATATAAATTAAACTATAATATACTATCATTTTAATAGTCATTCTTCATATTACATCTGAAATGGTATATTTTTTCAATAATTGATATAAATATAAGAAAGTGTTTGTTTCTATGATAAAAAATGGTTACTATCATAATACAAAGTGACAACACTAGTAGGAAAAATTATCTGTAACAGACTTTACTCTGTACATTAACTAACTTTCCTACCAAATTTGTGAAGGAACTGAAGTCATCTTCCACATTTATGGTACTACACCTTACATATATAGTTAATCCTCAATATTTCCTGACTTAAAAATTTGTGTGATTTTATTAGTTACCTCATTTTCCCTTTTGCTTTGTCCACCATGCACATTCCTGCTCATATGCAGTAAATAAACTGACAGGTATGATGCTCACAAATTTGTGGAGCAGTTGGTATCCTACTAAATGTTTTACTGATCTTTTTCACCATACCTTTGAAAAGTAAGGAGCTCTCTGTGCATTCATTGCATTCTTCATTGTTTGCCTTTAAAACTCAAGGGTTTTTTTGCATTTTTGTCCCCAAAGTATAGTGCAAATTCTTTGGGCTCTAAACTGAAGAGTGCAAAGTCAGTGCTGTGGCTTAGTCAGAAAATTAAGGTGTTAGGTAAACTTTGTGCCTGAAGGTCTGCAGTAGCTATTGGCAGCAAGTTTGCCATTAAATCAATGGTTGGTTATATCTGTAAAAAGGAGGAAAATATTTCAAGCTGGTGTGTTCTTCAGGATATTCAATACCATCTACCATCTGTGAAGGACAGTGTGTTGGAGGTGACATAGAACCCTCAACAGTCTTGGCATCTCCCAATCTCATTGACTAAAAAAGTTCCAGAAACTTCTCCCTTGGCTTTCAGAGGGCAGCCAAGGTAGAGATGTTTTGAGCAATACCCTCACACTGTCATCTAACAGTGGAAGTATTTTTTTTTTTTTAGTGAGGCAATTGGGTTTAAGTGACTTGCCCAGGGTCACACAACTAGTAAGTGTTAAGTGTCTGAGGCCGGATTTGAACTCAGATACTCCTGACTCCAGGGTCGGTGCTCTATCCACTGCACCACCTAGCTGCCCCATAACAGTGGAAGTATTAAGATTCATTACAAAAAATGTTTTAGTTTTAAGAATTTTATTTGTTAACATTACAATAAGAAAACATTGATTTGATACCTATTTATAAGAGGAAATCTAAAAAACCATAGTTATGGTCTTCAAAAAGTATGAATTATCAGAATTAATATTTTACTATAAAGAATTATGTGCAAACATTTATTTTCAACAATCTCTAGTAAAAGATAGTTTTTGGTAGTCATAAGAATCTAATCCCTTCTTTCTCATAGGTTCATTTTATCAACATTCATATTTTATTGTTTGTTTTCGCACTATTTTCTAAGAATGTTACCCATACTAAAGTTGAGAATTAATTGTATGTATGTGCATAAAAATTCATGCCTGTGTATATGAAATTTATAAATTCCATTAACACATCTAAGCTTTTTAACTTTAATAACTAAAGCCCAATATTATTCAGAATAACACAAGATGCACATTACATAGATACTCATAGATCTTCTTGACACAACTGAGCAATAGATAAACCTTGCAGCCAAAATGTCAGGTCTTGACTTAACTTCATGGGATCTAATCTCATATAGAAAATGAGGGGACATGGGGCAGAGACTATATTGCCTTTAGTTTTTCATTTAGTTATAAATCTATGGTCACATACACATATATACACAAACACATTCACTCTTCTGCCCTCCAATATTATCTAAGGAGATAATTTAAGGATTGGTGAAATGATTCATAATTCTGCCAAAGGACTAATAAGCTGGTTCAATGATAGAGCTTCCAATGTATCTTAATTAAACTGTTCTTGAGACTGAATCTTAGCATATTGACAAGAGTTACCAAAACTAATATTTTGTCCTTTTAAAATGTTTCAGTAAATTTCATAATAATTATATTTATCCTCTGCACAAATGCTGTACACTTTGATATCTCTATTTTGAAGTAGTCAATAACCCTCAGATGAACAATTATGCTTTAAAACAAGAATTTATGTTATAATTATACTATTTGACCTTAGGCTAGAGATACAATTCTATAATATTTCTTATAGCTATCATACCAAATGTAACCTTTATGATGCTCTTCCATTTTGCAATTCAAATTGTAATCTGTTTATGATCCCTGATTGTGCAAATTAAGTCTAATTAAGTCTTTTTTATTCAGGAAAGATTACATTTTCTGTGAGAGTTTCTTCTTGCAGTAGCAAGGTCAATATAAACAATTAGAAGAATTTGTAGCTGAGCAGTCTGAAAATGTGATTTGAAGAGCTGTTTATAGAATTCTATTTTGAGGATCCCCAATGGTTAATTTGTGAAGCTCATTTATGAGAATTCCAAGCTTCATAGACAGAGACTATTTCTTCATTAAAATAGGGCAAGCAAGAAATAGGCTTTGGAAGAAAAAAATACTCCCAAATATAGCCATAAAGTACATTCTAGTTCCTAGGAGCTTTTCAAAGCAGTAGAGTGTTTAAATGTATATTCTTTTTCCACCTAAATGAACATTCAGTATTTTCCTGTACAAAGAAAATATAGTTTAGGATCATTTGAACCAGTTTGGAATATGAAATAGAGAAAAGCCTACTCATTAGCTCTCTCTGGAATAAATCTGCAATTTTGCTGTAAGTTTATAACTAGGTGTGCTATGTAAGAAAACATTAATTAATTTAATTTATTAATGTATTTAGTTTTTTATCTTATGAAGAGGTGAATGAATAAAAAAAGGATTCTGAAAAATTGTGAACTGTACCTAAAGGCTAAGAAATGTGAAGGAAATCATGTAATTTGAGAGAATAACATGATTGTACTCTTCACAATGCTTGCATTTAGTGAGCTGGATATCTAAATCACTTCTGTGCTTTGGTTAGTAGAAGGGCCATGATGATAGAACATACTGATAGAATGGTACAAGATTGGACTAGATCCATGATTTCATTGATAAAGGAAATTGAATTCCACATGAGTTAACCTCCTCTACTAACATAGAACTTAAAGAGTTGACTAAGAGATAAAGAAACTTCCCTAGCATAAAAACAACAACATAATCAGAATCATAAAACACTAAAATAAGAAACAGTCTTATATATAGTCTTTAAAAAAATTTTTTTGTGAGGCAATTAGGGTTAAGTGACTTGCCCAGGGTCACACAGCTAGTAAGAGTTAAATGTCTGAGGTCAAATTTGAACTCAGGTCCTCCTTACTCCAGGGCTGGTGCTCTATCCACTGTGCCACCTAGCTGCCCCTTAGATATAATCTAAAAAAAAAAAAAAAACCAAAACATGAGAAATATTTTGCTTTAACCTTCATCCAACGCATGAATACAATAGTTTTGAGAGACTATATGGAATGTGTTCAAATGTATGATTATTATATTGACCCTTTGCTAAGGACATAACTTTAAGTCATAATGCAGTAAAGGTATTTTTGCATGGTATTTAGTTACAAAGCAGCATATTAAGTCAAAGACAATAAAATACAAAATAAAAACCATTACTTGTATTAGAATGAATTTCTCCTCTTCAGTACCTGTATATTTTACCCTCTTGGAATTTATTAACAAATCACATTTTCCTAGTTCTTTAAAGCTTCAAAACCAATCACTCAAATTTATATGACATAGGTAGTGTAGGGATTATTATACCCTTTTTAAATATGGGAAAACTAATAGAGCATTATGTGGTCAAAGATAGAAAATAAGTATCAAAACTTGATTTTAAGTCCAAGTATTCTAAATTCAAATCCATATCTCTTTCTGTATCATATGACCACTTATTTATTAAAATGAATAAAAATAAACTAGGTGTTTCGGTTGTTAGGTAATATATGCTGTCAGTCAGGAAATAAACATTTATTTAACACTTAATATATGTTACTATAGGTCCTGGGAATAAAAAGAAAGATCCCCCAAACAAAATATTCCTAGCCTTAAGTAGCCACAGCCTAAAGGGAGAGATAAATTATGAATAACAATATTATACATAAACATGTATATGTATTTTTCATATATATGTACACATACATATATATGTGCATGCACTTTGTGTATGTGTTTGTGTGTGTATGTGTGTATAATTTGAGAGATCACAGGAGAAAGTCACTATTATTAAGGGTAACTGTGAAAGACTTTTTACAAAAGAAGAGATTGTATTTTTTTTATATTGGAGGCAATGGAGTTAAGTGACTTGCCCAGCATCACATAGTAAGTGTCTGGGTCAGGTTTTGAACTCAAGTTCTCCTTACTCCAGGGCCATTGCTTTATCTACTGTGACATCCAATTGCCCTAGAAAAAGAAATCTTTGATGAAAAATGAAGAAAGTCAAGAAAATCAAAGCCAGAAATGAATAAGAAAAGCATTTCAGGACCAAGTGGCAGTCAGTGAAAAGAATTATAATCAAAAGAAGGAGTGTCTTGTTTAAGAAACAGCAAGGAGGTCAGCATCAGTGGATCATAACATGGAGTGCAGTAAGTGTAAGAAGACTAGTAAGGTTGGAAGGGGAAAAGGTTGATTGACAATGTCAAAGGTTGCAGAGATGTAAAGAAGAATAATCATTGAGATTGGGCAATTAGGAGATTATTAGGAAGAAGGTAAAGTTAAGATGACAGAGTAAAATCAGGGACTCTCTTGAACCCTCCCAAATTAACCCCCAAATAATTTTAAACTAGTGCTCCAAATTGAATTCTGGAGTGGCAGATGCAATGAAAGGTTGAGAAAAATATGAATTGGTCATAAGCAAAAGAAAAGAATTCTTGAAGAGCTCAAAAAGGATTAAAAAAAAACCAAATAGGAGAGATAGAGGGGGAAATTGGGAAAAGAAATGACAGTGATGCAAGAAAATTTTGAGAAAAGACACAACAGCTTGGTAAATCAGGCACAGGCACACACACACACACACACACACACACACACACACACACAAGCTGAGGGGAAAAGGACCTTAAAAACATACTTAGCCAAATGGAAAAGTAGGTACAAACATTCACTGAAGAAAAAAAAAAGTCCTTAAAAATTACAATTTGGGAAACAGAAAATAATGACGCCAGAAACAATGAAAGAAAAAGAAAACAAGGAAATAAAATCAAAAAATGAAGAATAGAAGAAACTGTGAAATATTACATTGGAAAAACAATTGACCTGGAAAATAGATCCAGGAGAAAAAATTTAAGAATTAATGAACTAGGGGCAGCTTGCTGGCACAGTGACACCAGCCCTGGAGTCAAGAGGACCTGAGATCAAATCTGGCCTCAAACACTTGACACTTACTAGTTGTGTGACCCTGGGTAAGTCACTTAATCCTTATTACACTGAAAAGAAAAAGAATTAATGGACTGAGGGCACCAGGCAGTGCAGTGGATAAAAGCACTGACCCTGGATTCATGAGGATCTGAGTTCAAATCCAACCTCAGACACTTGACCTTTACTAGATGTGTGACCCTGGGCAAGTCACTTAACCCTCATTGCCCTGCGCCCCCCCCCAAAAAAAAAAGAGTTAATGGATTAGCTGAAAGTCTTGATAAAAACATAAGAAAAAGCCTATGCATAATATTTCAAGATATTATAAAGGAAAATTTCCCTGATATCCTAGAACCAGAGGGTAAAATAGACTTTGAAAGAATTCACCATTCACCTAATGAAGGAGATACCCAAATAGAAACTCCCAGGAATATTACAGCTAAATTCTAGAGCTCTCAGGTCAAGTGAAAAATATTGAAAGCAGCCAGAAAGAAATGATTTAAATATTGTGGCACTACAGTCAGGGCAAAACAAGATTTATCAAGTTCTATTTTAAAGGATCTGAGGGCTTGGGATGTGATATGAAATTCAAAAGGAGCTAAGATTACAACCAAAAATCACCTACTCAGCAAAATTCAATGTAATCTTTCAGGAGGAAAATGTATATTTAATGAAATAGGGAATTTTCAAGCATTTCTCGTGAAAAAGCCAGAATAAAAAAATTTGACTTTCAAATACAAGCATAAAAATGTAGACATGAAAGAGAAGTCATAAGGGATTCAATAAGGTTAAAGATAATGGGAAGATAATATAAAGTTAATTTAAGTGGGAAGATAATATAAATCCTAAAACCTTTATTACTTTATAATTGTAACTCCTAAGAACTTTACTAGGGCAGTTAGAAACATTATACACAGAGAACATGGGTGTGAATTGACTATAATGGGATAATTTTAAATGTTTTAAATTTTTTTCAATTAAAAAAATAATTAAAGGGGAAGCTAGGTGGCACAGTGGATAAAAGACCAGCCCTGGATTCAGGATGACCTGAGTTCAAATTTGACCTCAGATACTTGACACTGTGTGACCCTGGGCAAGTCACTTAACCCCAATTGCCTCACTGAAAAAAAAATATGTGAAAAAGAGAGACACACAGGGACAAGTGTTAAGGGAAAGGCAAAATGGGAGTAATTGTTTCACATGAAGACATACAAAAGGAAAAGCTTTTTCAGTATAAGGAAAGATGATGGGAGAGGGAGGGGCCGTTGACAAGACTTGAAAATTTCTCTCATCAGAACTGGCTCAAAGAGGGAATATAAAGCATATTAAGTTGGGTATAGAAATCTATTATGCCCTAAAGGGAAGTAGGAGGGGGAAGGGAAGAGAAGAATGAAGAGAGCTGGTAAAGGGAGAGTGAACTGTCTAGTAGCCAGAAGCAAAACAAACAAACAAACAAACTTTTTAGGAGATATGGGGAAAAAGGAGAGAAAGAAGATTAACATGGGAAAATCAGGGTGGGGAGAAATACATAGTTTGTAATCATAATTGTGAATTTGAAGGTGATGGATTCATACATAAAACAGAAGCAGATAGTATAATGGCTTAAAAAACAAGAATCTAATAATACAATGCTTACAAGAAACACAATGAAACAGAGACAAAGAGTAAAAATAAGGTCTGGGATAAAATATATTATGCCTCAAATGAAGTACAAAAAAAAAAAAGCAGGGTAGCAATTATTATCTCACAAAAAGCAAAAGCAAAAAGAGATCAAATTAAAAGAGATAAACAAGGAAACTACATTTTGTTAAAAGGTACCCTAGAAAATGATGCAACATTAATCCTAATATATATATGCACCAAAAGGTATAACATTTAAATACATAAAGGAAAAATTAGAAGAGTTAAAGGAGGAAATGGATTGTAAAAACAAAATACTAGTGGTGGATGTCAAATTTCCTCTCTCAGAACCAGATAAATTTAATGAAAAAAGATTAATAGAATTTTAGAAAACTTAGATATGGTAGACCTAGAAAATTGAATGAGAATAGAAAGGAATATACCTTTTTTCACAGTGGCACATGGCACCTACACAAATATTGACTAGGTATTAGGGCATAAAAACCTCACAATCAAATTTCAAAAAACAGAAATAGTAAATGCATGGCTTTTTGATCACAATGCAATATAATTCTATTCAATAAAGGACCATACAAACAAAGATTTAAAATTAGTCAAAAGCTAAATAACCTAATTCTAAAGAATGGGTTCGTCAAAGAGCAAATCATAGAAACAATAATTTCCTTAAAGAGAATGAGAACAATAAAAGAACATAACAAAATTTATGGGAGGCTGATGAAGCAGTACTTAGGAAAAAATATATCTAAATGCTTACACCAATTTTTTAAAAAAGAGAAAATCAATAAATTGGTTGTCCAACTAAAACAATTAGAAAAATAACAAATTTTAAAATGTCTTCAATTAACTCCAAATTTGAAATCCTTAAGAAAAGGGCAAGATTAAGAAAATTGAAAGAACAAAGAAATGAACTAATAAACAAAACTAAAACCTGGTTTAAAAACAAAAAATCAATACAATAGATAAATCATTGGTTAATTTGATTTTAAGAAAAAGAAAGAAAATCAAACCACCAGTATAAAAAAATGAAAATGCTAAATTTGCAACCAAAGATGAAATTAAAGAAATTATTAGAAATTATTTTGCTTAATTATATGCCAATAAATATAATAATCTAAGTGAAGTGGATGTATATTTTTTAAAAATATTGCCTGTATTAATAGAAGAAATAGAATACTCAATTAACCCTATCTTAGAAAAATAAATTGAATTATCCATCAGTGTGCTTGCTAAGGAAAAATCCCCAAGAGTTAGAAATCTAAAGTGTGTGTATTCTTGGAAGGACTTCAAGAACACTGACTGCCTTGTGCAGGTTACCTGTCTTAACATATACATAGGATCCAAGATCCAAGACAAGGAAGCATGTGACTCACAATAAGACAGCAAAGTAAACCAACTTCATTGAAGGGAGTTATTCACCAAATGGAGAGCAGTCAGGAAGAATGATGGAAATAGGTCAGGTCTACAGGGACCTCTGGTTGAACTGGGTACCCTACTTGAGTCATAAAGGTAGCCAGTTCAACCAGTAAAATAGGATAAATTTTTATAAAGTTATTATCTGAATCTAACAGGTCCCAGAAATTGGGGGAAGGGCGTAAGAAGTCTGGTGCTAGGGACTGGTGTCAATTCATGATAGTAGGGAGAGGGAAAATTCCAAGGTAATTGAAGGGTAATTGATATCATACTTCATAATTCTGGGGAAAGGGACTATGCCTGCTGGTCTTACTCTGATAAGGTGTTTCAGTTTTTCTAGGGGTTTCTTCCTAACTGGATCACAGAGTCTAATGCATTCCTTACAAACTACCTTGTGTCCATGAGATGCTATATGAAATTTGGAAATTTGATCTTCTAGATCTTGTCTAGTGAAACATACAGCTGATGAAAAATCCAAGTGCCTACTTCCACACTGAAGCTGACAGGAGATTTGCGAACCCACTTTGCAATAAAGTTCCCCCTTTCCCCAGGTGGAGACAGAATAAAAGCTCTACTCCTTTCCTTATCAAATGCTCCTTACCCTTGCTATAATTGGTTGTGTTTTATTCCTAAGAGGCTAAGTGCCTGCTAACTTTCATAGTGATATTGATCCAGAATCAGCACAAGGTTCTCTACATGCAGACAAAGATGCAAATTCCCCTCTCTCCTCAATATGTAGTCAGAGATGGTAGAGTAATGCAAGTTATGATCCTAGTGTTGGTGGTAACAAAAAAGTTGTGAGGAAAAATAGGGGTCACTAAAATTGGGGGTAATCTGTAGTCCTGGGGATGACCTGTATTTCAGTCTATGGCATTCTCAAGAAATCAACTCCTTGAATGCTTGAGTATAAGGACATCATATCTATGAGGTATTTAATGGTAAGTTCCCAGCACCCTTTACGTTGAAGTCAGTTAACTTCTCTCCCCAAACACCTATAGAACAAATGTTTTCTACTCTTCCTTGTCATTTCCTGACCCACATCACTGTCTATAATTAACAAATCCCCATGAAGTTACTCTCTCCTCCTTTCTGAGGGTCCAGAGTGGCCCATGAGTCATCCTTCTATTATGGTGAACATTGGAAGTATTTCCTAAGAAAGTCTAATTTTCTATTCTTAGTTTTAGCACAGAGGAGTAGAAGATAAAAAAGGGTGAGGAAAGGTTGGTCAATGAACTGGTGGATGAGAGACTTTATCATAAGTGATTATAGTGATTAGAATGCCTTCTAAAAGCCTAGTCTGGATGCCTACTCTTCCTAACATTCAAACTGATTGTCTGGGTCCTAGAGCAAATTTTAGCTTCAGTTTTGAACAAAGTTCTATTACCCAATGTGTAAGTCTTTAGCAAGGCTGTTTAGAAAAAGCTCAAGTCAATTATAGTTATTCTTATCTCAGAAGCCTTACCAGACAATGACATTCCATCAAATGCCCCTTGGGGTCAGTGAAAACTCTGGACTTTGTCTTTTCCTCAGACTTTGGTCAATGTGATTCTGCTGACAAATATTGAAATCTCACTTTCTGAGCTGACCCAGTTTGCCCACTCCTGAAGTATTGAAGTGCATTGTAATAAGGTAGAAAGAGTAAACTCCCTTATGTATAATAGTGGTGGTGTCATCCTTGAAGGAGATTGCCAGCTTCTTGTGGGGTGGTTGTTTTTCTTTCCTCCCCATTCCCAAAGACTGGGGGAAGATTATCAACAATTTAATGAGCTCCCAAAGGTTCAGAGAGGAGATGGGAAGCTTCCACTTTCTGTACTGGGGAGATGATCTGGGGAATAGACAATGCAGGAGGATTGTTGTGAGGCTCAAATGAGATAGTGGATATAAAACAACTGGCAAACTTTAAAGTGCTATATAAATGTGAGTTCTTGTTGCTGTTATTATTATTATTATTATTATTACCATCAAAATCATCACCATCCAGTCACCAGTTCTCCAAATTTTGTATGACTTCACACCTTGAAGTTTCAATTACAGTCCTATTGAGCACAAACAACATTTATACAGCAATACAAGTGTATACTGGTAAATCTGTTTTGTTTTTTGTTTTTTTTAACCTGGCAAGGGAGGTATGTAGCACATTTTTGTGTTTAATTGGCATTTTTAACACTATCTTAAGTCTAGACAATTAACAATACTATATACAAAGCTTTAATCATTGTTGATTTGTGTTTCTCCTATATGAGATACTCACATTGAAATGTATTAATTGGTTTCCCAGCATATCCCTGCTTACAAAGTTTCAGAATGTCCCCATCCAGTACAAAGATACAATGAAGAACATAGCAAGACAGGAAAACTGAGCAGTTTTATTGACAGAAGACACTCACAAATGAAGGGCAGTCAGGGAGAATGAGGAAACAAGATTCTTGTCTTTGCTTTTTGGTGGAATTCAACACTTACATGGGGCCCTGAAGAAACTGAGATACCCTAACTTCAGTTCCCCCAAGTAAAGTCTGCTAGGTTTTCATAGGATTGTCACAATGAGCAGCACTAGTCACTGGGGAATAGAACAAGAGCCTGAAATTGAGAACTAGTGCTGATTCAGGCCAGGGATAAGTGTCAAAAAAGAGGCAAGACATCTGGGTAATTAGAGGCTAGTTGATATTCAAACTCCCTGCTGTTGGTGAATGGGACTTTGGGGTCATTCCTAATAAATGGTTGGCTGTCGTCCTTCATTCTCCAAAGAGGACCAAAATAACATCATTATATTGGAGTCAAGTTGTTACATTAAGACCAACTGCGGCTGATCAGACCAATATGAACTTGGAATGCTCTATAATAGGCCTGGCACAAATGATCTATCTGAACATTTGGGGTGGAAATGTCTAAATTTGTGCACATAATTTTTTTGAGCTACTGCAATTCTGCTTTGCTCATAGCACATAATACCTTCTTTTATGTGGGCGTACCATGCTGGGAAGTTCTTTGCCAGTGTCTCCCATGTCATGTAATCACTTCCAAAGTTGATCAGCGAGAACTTGAAAGTGTTGTTGCATTTCTTCTTATGACCACCATGTGAGTGCCTGCCTTTTGTGAGTTATACCTAAAGAAGTCTATTAATTGTACATTTTGTATTTGTAAAATGGACAACCCCTCAACATTGCACTCTTTGCAATGGAGTTTGTATTCTTGGCAATTTGGCTGAAGAAAAGGAACTCGCTGTCCAGTACCTTCTTCTAGGTATTCTTTAGAATCTTCTTAAGACATTTTAAATGGAAGCAATTCAGTTTCCTGTCAGGGAAAGGGTTTCACAGGCATACAACAGTGAAGTCAGCACAATGGCTCTATAGACCTTCAGTTTGGTAGATAGCCTAATACCTCTTCTCTCCCACACTTCCCTTAGGAGCCTACCAAATGCTGAGCTAGCTCTGGCAATGCCTGTGTTAACCTCATTAACAATGTGTATATCTCTGGAAAGTACACTGCCAAGGTTAACCATTACTAATAGTCTTACTCAGATAGTGTTACTCAGATTCTGTGGACTTTATAATATTCTTTCCTGAACCCTGGGGAGATGAAAGAGCTGAAAGACCACAGGCCTGCTGGATACTAGAGAGAAGTAAGAGTACACAGAATATCAAAGCAAATAATTAAGTGAAGTACTATAAGTATTACAAACTTTTAGGGTAGTAGGTGGTACAAAGAGCTGAAATTCAAGTAATCTATATAAAAATACATATATAATTATCAAAAATTCCAGGAACTAAATAAATGTTTTTTTCTAGTATATATATATATATGTATATATATATATGTATATATATATATGTATATATATATATGTATATATATATATGAATAGAATAGGACTAACTTTTGTGTCAAGAAGAGCTACAATCTTACTTTGTCTTACTGTTTCTGCCATTTCTCTCTCCTAGTCTCCTCTCTTTCCCATGGGAGCTCCTCCTCAAACTCCTACTATCCTGGGAGAAAACACTGCTCTGAATCCTGAGTCCTCTCTTGCCAACATGGGAAGAAATACAATGTTCAAGTTATATAATCCTTTGCAAAGTCTACTATACAGTGCTTTTTGGAGCCTTATGAGAAGTTCTGGGTCTTTTATGTGGTGCTACAGTGGGTGGGTACTGAGTGGTATGACAGGAGTTGAAAGTACTGATAAAAGAAGATGTCTCTATTTGAGTATTAGAAAAAAAAAATTAACACGATGTGCTATTCACATAAGGAGCACACTGGGGAAGAGAAGTGAAAGAAAGTCACTCACCTTGATTCAACTAGGATAAAAACTGAGATCTTCCATTGATGGGAACAAGGAAAGAAAAGTCTAAATGCTGTCTGAGTTGTCATTTCCTGCATAAACAAAATGGAGGCTGGGAAGCATTGTTTAATAAGAAAGATTAATTTTGGCTGGAAAATACCATACGTGGGGTAGTGTGAGATATAGTTAAAAAGAAAGACTGTAGCGAGACTATGGAGGATAAGGAACCCTCAAGAAATTTTGTTGTAGAATAAATCATTCAACGTTAAAAACTTCCATCAATTGTCCCTAACCCATACCCATGTACCAAATACAAACCCCAATTCATTTCTTTTTATAGATCCTTTTTTCACCACTAAACTTTCTAATGTTTCTCACATTTGTCACATTTCTACCTAAACAACTTGACTTTTATGGAATTTAAAACCTAGAAAGTTCTTATTATTGTCTAAACCACTATATCACAGCCATTTTCTGCAAGATCTACTTTGAAGGTCATCTTTCTAAGGCATTTCCCCTGATAAATTCTACCCCAGATTTTGGTGTTCTGGACAGTAATAGAGAAGTACAACCTGGGTGAGTGTTTGAGGGGAAAAGTTAATAAGTTCAGTTTTAGACACATTGAGTTTAAGATGTCTACAGTATATTCAGTTTGAGATGTCTAATAGGCAGTTAGAGATGTAAGACTGGAGGTCTGCAGAGATTGCTGGATAAGTAGATTGGAGAATAATCCAAATAGAGACAATAATTGAATTCATAGGGGCTCATCTCCTTTCTCTGCAAGAAAATTCTTGCACGTATAATAGGGGATTTCAAAATGCATATTGATGTTCCCTCAAATACCTTAACCTTCCAGTTTTTCAATATATTCAACTCTTATTACTTTATTCCTCTCCACCTCAGTCATACACAGAGATGATTATACATTTGATCTTACTATTTCTCACAAGAATTACATTTTCATGTTCAGGAACTCCAAAATTCCTTCATCTGATCAAATTGATTTTACTATTAAATTTGTCCCTGTGCCTTAAGAACTCTAACATTTTCTTCATCACTAAGACTGCCAAATTCTTTCATCCTTCATTATTTTCCCAAGCCATCATCGCTTCAATGACTATACTGTCCTCTCTTCCCAAATTTACCACTTGGTAAATCAGTCCAACTCTATACCATTCTGTGGAAATATAAACAAAACTTTAAACCTTCCTTATTAGCATTTCTAGATATATTAGGAAAGTGTCTTTTTCTAGAAAGGTCTTTCCAGACTTTAGGGGAAGGTCCTTTAGAAATCTGAGTGTGATATTTCAAGACAATAGGATAAAGGGAATTGATTAAGGATGATAACAAAAAGAAAAAAAAGATTAATTTTTTCATAGGTAAGAACCTTGACTTCCTCTATCCCAGGACCTCTCTGAGAGCAATCCCCTCCCTTTGGCCTTTAAAATGATTACACACGGTTTAAGGGAAGTACTGTATTTCAACTGGAGTCATTTGAACTGCTTTTATATATTCTCTATATAAATCTGTGGGAGGAACCCCAATACCTCTTACAGGAGAGAGATCCTGTAAAAAATAAATAGAGATAAGTGCTTACTCCATTCTGGAATGTTAATTCCATCTATATATTAATTTTTTTTTTTTACTCAAGATATATATCCTCTGGGGCAGCTAGGTGGTGCAGTGGATAAAGCACCAGCCCTGGATTCAGGAGGACCAGAGTTCAAGGCCAGCCTCAGTCACTTGACACTTACTATCTGTGTGACCCTGGGAAAGTCACTTAACCCCCATTGCCCCGAAAAAAATATATATATAGCCTCCAGGTAACTAATAAAAGTGAACCCATTGATGGTGGTTGTGATGAATGATTTTTGAATGGATACAGATAGGCAGGAAGCAAGTATATAGTAAATGCCAATTTTGTGTGAGATACAGTGCTAAGCACCTAAGACACAAATAAAATGTAAACAAGAATGACAGTCCCAGCCCTCAAGAAGCTTACCCTTTAATGAGCGAAGAGAAAATATACCAGAGGAGTTGAAAAGTTGGGGAATGGAGGTAACTGTGAGGGTCATGGTATTGATGTCTAGAAAGTCATAATTAGATCCAGGAGAGGAATGAAATTTAACCATACTCAGCCTCTCCTCGAAATTGAAGTCCATGGGAGGAAGTCATCAGTGGGAGAATGGACCAGACAAGGTGGACGGGTGCTCCAGTGTGAAGAGGACCCAGCTGCTGACTGAAGTAAGTTCTTGGGTGAGAGAAATGGAAGTGAAGTCCAGAAAGTCATAAACAGAGCAAAAAGCAGAATGATACAAATCTATGAACTACCTGGAACTTTCATTTGTGTGTTTGGGAAGCTCACATGTGGATGGAAGAGTGCCTTCCATGAATTAAATATAACGGCCTACAAATTAACTGTGATAAAGTAAAATAATTAAATATATTGACATAATAAACATGCAAACTTTTTACAATAAATGCTTAATACGCAATATGCCCTACTTTTGTTGCAATCACTTGTTTTATAATATTTTGCATTAAGCTCACATGGATCAATATCTTTTCTTTATTTATGAAACTGCATGTTAAACACAATGGATATTATACTTTGCTTTAAAGAGTCCATTTTTCCTCTCTGGCCTTGATCATAGTCCCTAGTTTTTCAGAGTTGTTCCTCTATCTTTTGTTTAAACTTAACATTTTGTGATTGTGTCATAGTGACAAATTATGGGGTAATATTCTATATCCATTTGATAATTTCTGTAATTCTGAAAAAAATCTGCTTCTTAATATATTAATATATTTATTAAAGTTCATCATTCTCTCAATGGGAACAAGACTTCTAGGCCCACCAGAATTGAAAAATGATTAAGAAATTTTTGGTAGATATTCAACAGGGGGATGAACATGCCCAGGTGTTATATGTTTTTCTGGTCATCTTCTGAAAATAATTTTGATACAGTTTTTAATTACAAAAACAAGCTTCATTAACAAAGATTATCTTAATTTCCCTAATCTTCAATGTTACTAATCCTGTTTAAGTAGACATCCTTAAAATTTTGACTTGAGAGAAATAATACATGCTATCTCTGAATCATTGAAGTTGGATCTTTAAGAGTTACAACTGACTTTTGGGTTTTTCCTTGGAACAATATCCACTATAAAACTATAGAATTAAAACTATTGCAAAAGAGGGTAATCAAAAGCATATGTATGACATAAAACCAGAACTCAATTGATAAGATAATTAAAGGTGAGGAAACAATCAATCCATTTTCATCAGGGGAAGGAGAAACATTCTAAGTCAGCCTAGTGTCAGCAGATGCACATCTGAATATTACAAAATCAAATTATATCAAATATTATTTGTACTAGGTAATCTTTACACCATAGAATTTGTTTGTTTAAATTGCATGGAATGATCAAATTAAGACCTCAAATTCAGTAAGACTTTAGCCTCTCATGCAGAATAAACTTGGGTGAGTCATTTCATTTCCCATCCAAGGGAAGAAGAATACAATTAATAGATTATCAGCTATAAATCCTGAATTGACAACTACTTATGAAGACTCTTCAGCAAATGTGTCTTTGGAATATTCGCTAAAATTTTATTTAAAGTAAATGTTATGTAATAGTGTGAATTTTGTATAGGTCAAGGTACATGGTAGTTAGAATCACATGGATATTTTTAGTAATATATAAGATCAACTCAAATCTATCTGCCGACTTCCCTGGTTTTCTTCAAGTTCCAACTAAAATCTTCTACAAGATGCCTTTTCCAACCCCTCTTGGCTCTGCTAAATATTTCTGATTTATCCTGCATATACCTTGCTTTGTATATATTTGTTTTCATTTTGGCTCCTCCAATCATACCATAAGGTCCTTGAGGCCTTTTTTGTTAAATCCTTTCACTTGTGTCCTACTCTTCATGACTTCACTTGGGGTTTTCTTGGAAAAGATACTGGAGTGATTTGCCATTTCCTTCTCCAGCTTATTTTGCAGATGCAAACTCAGGCAAACAGGGTTAACTGACTTGCCCAAGATCACACAGCTATTAAGTGTCTGGTCTTCCTGACTTCAGGCCCTTTGTTCTATCCATTGTGCCAGGAAGTAGTTCTTTAGGGCAGATATTATCTTTTTGTATTTACAATGCTTAGCACAGTGACTGGAATGTAGTAGGTATTTAATGCATGTTGATTGATTGATTGATTGATTGATTATATGTGAAATAATACCTCCTTCTTCCCCCTCCCCAAACTAAAATGAAAAGATAATGTTACAAGAAAGTTCTTTGTTCAGACCTTCACCCTAATTAAATAGGCAAAACTCAGAAAGAGAAAGTTAAAAATGAGTTTATTAACACAGCAAGGGAGCACTTACTGGTTGGCATGCTTTTGGGTAAAGCCAGGATTCAATCTCAGCACTGCTTCTAAAGACAGGAGTAACTTCTATATAAAAGCAAAGATATTTTGATTTGATCATGCAATCTTAAGGAGGTGTAATTAGTGAGCTTGCCTGCTGCTGCCCATGTTCATTATGAGAAGATGAGATTAGCACTAAAGAGATACAATTACTGTTTTTGCAGACTGACCTTTGCTGAAGGAACAGCCTCTGCTTCACTCTGACTGCAGGTAGCCTATAAAGCAAGGTTAAAACATGGGAGCTGCTGGAGCATGCTATTTTTCACTTTCATTCATTTTTTTCTTTTAATCAAGTTTTCTTGTATAAAATGACAAATAGGGTAATGTTTTACATAATTATACATGTATAACACATATCTAATTGTTTGCCACCTCAGGGAAGGGGGAGAGGAAGGAGGGAAAGAGGGATGAAAATTGGAACCCAAAACTAAAATTTAAAATGTTTATTATTTTTTTTTTTTTTGTAAATTAAAAAAAAGGAGTAACTTCAGGAGAGCTCTGCATCAGTGACTGATTTTATACAATGGGAAATCTTAATGTAGCTCTGAGGTCTAAGGTAGTAGTAATACAAGTTGAGATTGCAGAATTCACTATGCAAGTAATTAATTGGTTTTATTAAAAAAAGATTCCTTTAGACATTAAATATTTCACAGAGCAATTTCTAGAAATGCCTTCAACTCTACAATAAGAAAAAAGTAAATTAGCCTCATTGTGACTCCTTCAAATATTAATATTGTCATGTATTCATTTCTAGTACATTATACAGGAAATATATTTAATCCTGTTAATATGTATCAAATGTTTATGAACATACATAATGATTATTACAAGTACATTGTCAAATAAAAATGAAAGAGAGGTGTAATCTTCTGAATTTTTAATATGGAAATTAACATAGTGAAGAAGAGAAGAGAAAGGAAAGAAGTTACAATATTTTAAAGTAAGACTTTATCAAATGACAATGTACTTCTATTTAATTTAAAATGCAAAGTTAAGGCAATAACCAAAAAAATTAATAAATAATTATTCATTAAGTCAAAAAGAGTATTGATTTATTAAATTTACAATTGAACTGCATTTGAAAAACAATGGTCTTGAAGTTATGGCAAAACCTACTGCACCAAGATGTAACAGCAACTCTCAAGGAAACATGAAATGATTTATACTGATGAAATGAGGAACAGAGATAAAAATCAAAATACTGAAAATAAATAGTAAAAATAAAAATATTTGAAAAGGTAATAATAGAACACATTGACTTTTAAAAGTTTTTAAATTTTCCTAGTACTTTTTTTGGGGGAAGGGAAGAAAAGGACATTACATACACGCCGGCATAGAGACATAAATATAAGCATTTATTAAGCACCTACTATGCCCTAGTCCCTGTGCTAAGTTCTTTAAACATATTATCTCATTTGCTGTAGACATAATTTTCGGTTGTATCCCTCTGGACACACTTTAGATTGTTAATATTCTCCCTAAGAGTGAACTGTGGAACTAGATACAACATTCAAATTATGGTGACTTGGTCAACCAATTGAAACTTCTCAATTCTATTTATACTATCTTACACAATTTTTTTAGGAAACTTAAGGTAAGGTCATTTGGGCTCACAACTTAAATGTAAACTCTACTTCTCACTATCTCTCAACCCTCATATCCAATATGTTGACAAGGCCTGTTGATTTTACCTTGTAACACATCTCACATCCTTCCTCTTCTCTCCTCTGTTATTATCAACACTCATCCTGGTTTAAGACCTTATCACTTCACACCCAGACTATTGCAATAACTTGCTGTTTGTAAATCCCTGCCACAAGTCTCTTTTTCACTCTTGTGCATCCTCCCCTCATTTTCAAATTAATCTTCCTTAAGCACATATTTGACTTTGTCACATCTCCTACTCAATAAATTTCAATGGCTCTTTTTCAACTTCAGGATCATATAAAGAATCTATTGTTTAGCATTCAAAGCTCTCCAAACCCTAGCTCCCTTCTATCTTTGCTCTTTTTACACTTTACTTCCCTTTATCTACTCCACATCACGTGACACTGGCTTTCTTACTGTTCCTGAAACAAGTTGCTCCATCTCTGTACTCTGATAAATTTCATTAATTTTTCCCCATGTCTGAAACATGTTTCCTCCTCATATCAACCTCTTGGCTTTCTTCAAGTCCTAACTAAAATCTTACCTACAGGAAACTTTTCCTGATCCCTTTTAAATTTATTTCTTTCCCCATGTTGTTTTTGCAAATTTATATTATACAAATTTCTTAATGTACAGTTTGTACCTGGTTCTTTGCATGTTAACTTCTCCATTACCCTGTTGTCTTGAGAGCAGGGGTCATCTTTTCTTTGTATTCTTAGATTTTAGCACAGTATCTGGAACATAGTAGGTGGTTATTTACAGAATGTTTATTGACAGAAAGACTAATTGATTGAATAGTAACAGTTACAATAACCAAACAAGTTTGAAAGTGGCAAGATGGGAGTGTGAATGTGAACTTATTGAGGAAGGAAGGAGAATGTCCTAGCACTGGGTGATAGATTTGAATGGTATGAACCTTGAAGAAGGAGAGAGTTTGCTGATTGATGGTGTGAGAAGTATAATCTAAAATTGGCAAATGGAAGTAAGGAGTATTTCAATTCTTTCAGCAAGACCAGTGAACCAGAGGGCATTTCTGAAAATGCAAAGAGTACTAGAAAGTGTGACCATGGATGGAGAATTTTTTGGAAGAATCCATGTCTCATGGAGTTCCAGAAGATATAAGCGAGAACTGAAAATAGCTAAGTTAAAAATAAGTTTGTTGATTATGGAGAAGTTATTCCAGAAAATACAGTGGAAGAAACAGTTAGAATTATAGAGGGATTTGGATATGGTTAGGTTGAAAGAGTGTGGTATTAGGGAACTGTGGATATAGTGTGGGATTTTTAAATCAGTAACTAGGAATTAACAACATTTCATATGAAGAAAATATGAGGTTTGACATAAGCTCACCACTGAGGAATGAATCTAAGTAGAACATCTGTTGCTAAAGAGAGCCTCATTAAGGGAAGCAAGTTATTAGATTATTCACAATAATGCCCAAAAATCCAACAGCAAGAGAGTTGGCAATATTGTAATCTGTGAAATTGAGTCTTGTAAATGTTATGTAACCTGAAAGGAAAACCAGTATATGGATTGGATGGATGATGTGGCACATGAGAAAGAATACTATAGTTCCTGGATCTGCACTTCTATGCAGAATTCCTATTCCTATGGTAATGGATGAGCACTCTAGAGAGTGATTAAAGAAATTATTTCAGACTGTTCACTGGAAGGTCAAATACTGAAGCTGAAGCGTAAATACTTTGGCCACATAATGAGAAGAACAGACTCATTAGAAAAGACTTGACAAAAGGAAAAGGGGACAACAGAGGATGAGATGGATAGATATTATCATGGAAACAATGAACATGAACTTGGACAGACTTGGAGAGAGAGAGGAGGAGCACAGAAGGGCCTGGAGTATTATGGTCTATGGTATGAAAAAAGTGAGATACGACTGAACAACTGAACAACAACAAAGTACCTATCTTCTAGGTTCCCTTTTGTAATTTTGCATCCTACTATTGGTACTCTATATTAGCCACTTTAGTGACTAGAAAGGGAAGGGACTGGTCAGGGGAATCAGAACAATATACAATTTTAATACAATCCTCCCATCTCCACCCCCAAAACCCCTGACCACCTATTATAATCACACACTACCATATCTACAGATTAATCAACATAAAATCATAGCAAGAACAATAATCTTTACAATCCCAAAGGATCATCACAGGAATCCTGCCAATTTGCCTGGAAAAATCCCAAAGAAAAGATCAGTGAAAACACTCACAGGCCCTGTTGAAATATTCATGATGTCTGTGATGATGGCATCAACAGTTTTTACTCTGTCTCTCATAGTGTCTGTGATGGGGGACACTTCTCTTGAGGAATCAGTCCAAATGCAACAAGAGTTAACAAAACCAGAAACTCCTCCCTAGTGGTCCATCACCATAGCTCACAAAGTATGTTGTCCTTTGGCTAATTTGTCAAGTCCCTCAGCAGTGTCCTCTATATAGTCTTTTAGGTGCTTTGCCATAGCAATCCATGCATGCTTCAGCTTCCTTTGAACCTCTTCTGTAATTTCACAGGTTTCAAGTTCAAAAAAGGCCCCTAGGGCTGTCAGGTTATGTTCCACTACACATTGGTTATGGTGCAGAATGGTCAGGGGTTTTGTGGGTGTTGTCATGGCAACCTTGTATAAGGTACGGTCCACCACCATGATGATTAGGGTGGATGTAAGTGGACAAAGAACAACATTAGAATGTGAGTATGCATATGATACAAGGAAACAGGGGGTGCATATGATCACCATATTTCCTCTGGAGCTGCTGGTTGGGTTTGATTTTTCCAAGAGATTGCTGTGGTGTTTAAGTTTGCTGAATTAGTCCAAGTCTTGCCAGTGGGAACAAATATCTTCATCTGGAGACATCTTATTGGGGGAAGCACCTGACCCATTTTGAAAAATACTTACTTGTATAGTCAGTAATGTCACAGGAAAGGTATTTCTTTCCACCGTATCTAGTTGCAAAACTTAAGTGAGGTTAGATTGTGTAGAAGTCAGTTTTGTTGGTGAATTGTGCTCCCTCAAATTCTGTTGGGATGCAGCATGCCCATCACTGGGTGAAGTTATGCAACAGCTTTGGCTATTGTCATGTAGAGACTGGTCTTTGATAGAAGATATCTATTCCAGGACAACCAGGTGTGTGTGTGTGTGTGTGTGTGTGTGTGTGTGTGTGTGTGTGTGTGTGTGTGTGTGTGTGTGTGTGTGTGTTGGGAGGGACAGTTTAGTCTTGTCAGGACATTGTTCTAAGAGATTCCCAGTAAATTTCAAGAGACTGACTCAGTTTGGCTTTTCACATACTGTGGCTAGCACTATGGGATTCCTGAGAGACTCCTCCTGTTAAACTTCTCTTTTGGCCTCATGGTGAGTCTTTTGTTGCTGTACTTCCATTTTCTATATGTCCAACTGCTGCACCAATACATACTGCTCTTCTAGTAGTTGGTGTTTCTTAGGCTACTACTGTACCTCTAGCTACTGCATCTCCACCTACTGCACCTCCTATGATGATGCCAATACCTCCTACAAGTCCCCAAAGGTCCTAGTGATCAGTGATCACATATAAGTATCTTCCCCCTTCCAAAGGGAGTACAGGTTAGGCCACTGCACGAGGCATAGTAATGAAGGTCCAGTGAGTAGTCAAATGGGTATGGCCTTAGTCAGGATGTGGTGTGACTCCAAGTGCTTCTACGGCTGATGCTGTTGGTGAGAAGGCTGTTGAAGAGGTGATGGTCAGGGGCTCTGTGAAGGCGTCCAGAATAGATTTGGTGAGGGACTCTAGGGCTTCTGAGCAAAGCTGAGGGAATGCAATGAAAGGGGCAGATTATCTTCCACAGCTAATGGTGTATTAGATACATTACTAGGAGTTGTTGCCCTTTGGGTCATGAGTCCATTGATTATGAGCTCTAAGATGGTGAAGGAGATGAAGTCCTGGATGGCAAGTGGTGTGGGTTGTGACTTGACCAGAGTTGTGAGTTCATGAGTATATTGCACCATCAATGGAGTAGTTTTCTTTCTGTGGTGTTTGTTGACTATTCCATTGTAGGGTACATGTTTCAAATTTTTCTGTCTCAGTGCTCTTGACTGGAGCTGAGACTGTCACCTTGGTGTTGTTGGGAGAGGGGCTTTCCTTTTCTGATGACACACTCATTGCCCACTGTGGTTTGGGAGTTACATGGCAGGGTGCAGGGGAATGGCTATCATGACATCAATGCTCAGTATTGCCCTCATCTTCTCACCCGTCAGTGTGGCAAACATAATGACCTGGGATGGTCTGATCACCGATTATCACTATGTATGTTTCCCTTCACTTCCCTCTATACTTAGGGGATTCCATCGCTTTACCACTTCCTTCACCAGAGTGATCCCCTACCACTGTGAGAGGAAAGTGGTGTAGTTTCCCTTAGTAGTTTCCTTCAGAGAGGAACTATTAGAGGCCATCAGTCTTTTTTTTTCTTTTTTTTTTTTTTTTTAGTGAGGCAATTGGGATTAAGTGACTTGCCCAGGGTCACACAGCTAGTAAGTGTTAAGTGTCTGGGGCTGGATTTGAACTCAGGTGCCCCTGACTCCAGGGCCAGTGCTCTATCCACTGTACCATCTAGCTGCCCGAGGCCATCAGTCTTGCCTTACAAAATGAGGCAAGGATTAATGTGTGGGCTGTAGGTATTGCAATAGGGAATCAAGAAGCCTAGGGGGCAGCTGTTCTATGTACAGAGCACTTCAGGCACTGTCTGTGCTCACTTGGGGGGGGGGTTAGTCTCCCCCTAGAAATTTGAGTAGAGTTGTTTTTAAGACTCCACTAAACTTTTCTATCAGTCCAGCAGTCTGGGATCTATAAGGCATGTGGAAAGACTACAAAATTCTATTGTTTTCTTCCCATTGCTACATGGCCTAGGGTGTAAAATGTGTGCCTTTGTCACTGTGGATGGCAGTGAGAGGACCAAAATGTGCAAAGATTACCTTTGACAGTCTAGTGTTGACATTATGTACTGTGGAGCCTGTACATATATGACCAAGCAAAAATCCAGTATAAATATTTATCATGTTGGGTAACTATTTAACAGATCCAGCCTAAAAGGGCAACTGACCACCACAATTCACCCCTAAGATCCAGGTCCTGGCTACCTACTAGGCCACAGACTAACCATATTTGCTGAGACACTTGCTCTTTAATAATATTTCCTCTAGGTCCATGTTTCCACTGGAAAAATGTAGTACCTATCTCTCATTCCCTGGTGATCCAGTCAAGGAGGTCTATGGCCATGAAAGCCCATTAGGGCAGCCAGAACCTGGCACTCCAGGGATGAACTGTTATTGGTGGTAGTGGTCAGTTGTTCATCATTGTCTGAGTCCTGGTGACCTTTTGGATAATCCAGCAGCACTAAGGACAATACTTGACGGACCACTAGTTGGACCACTCAGTTTTCTGTTGTTCTGGGACCCAGTAAAGTTCATATGACTGAGAAGATGGGGTAAGCAGGGCTGTAAGGTAGGGAATATGTTGTCTCCCAAACTCAAACATGCCTACTAGATGGGCTACCTAGAAGGGGCTTTGGATGAGAGTAGGTAACCTCGGAATAGGGCAAGGATATCTCTGCCTTTATGCATCCATATGTACTCTAAGAATTTTGCATATTCTGAGGAGGCTTATATTTTATAGAGGGCTTTTGCCTAATCACAACTGGTCAGAAGTCTGGCCATAGCCCAGAAGTAAGTATGGATGGCATTGGGAGTGGAGCATCTGATCATGATGTCAACCACATAGTGCCACCTGAAGAGGCCTGCATGTCCTGGTAGAAGAGTCTATGGCAATGGGAGAACTCTTCAGATTTCCTATGGGTAGCCTGATGAAAGTACATTGTTTTCCTTCAAATGTAAAAGCATATTAGGTCTCAGCCACTTATTAGCTGTGTGACCCTGGGCAAGTGATTTAATTCTGTTTTGCTGTTTCCTTATCTGTAAAATGAGCTAAAAAAGTAAATGGCAAATCACTACAGTATATTTGTGAAAAAAAGAAAAAAAAAACAAATGGGGTTTTGGACATGACCAAAAGAACTGAACAACAAAAACCAGGTATTCTTCAATGTTCTCCATCATTGTTACAAGCCATATGTGAGACGCTACCACATTTCCCTTGTATCTTTACAGATGTCCAAAATCATGGAGGTTTCTTGAGGATCCCAAGTTAGAATAGGAAAAAGGAATTCCTTGCCCAATTTTCTGAGTAAAACTCATTTGGGGATTTCCATGGTTTGGGCAGTCATAATCCTTTCAGACTAGGAGAATGTTTCTGGCAACAATGATAGCAAAACTGACCAATGGCATTTTGTGAAGTGGGCCCACTTTCTTTGCCTCTGCATCATGGGTGAAATGATGATGCTATATGTTTAAGTTTCTGGGGTAAGTTGGATGCTTGATAAAGACTTCAGAACAGATTGAGACACATGAGCAGGAGGGAGTGGTATTTCTATCAGTCAGTACCAGATCCCCCTAAAAGTAACAGACATGAGGTTTGTGCTTATACTCTCCGAAATCTACTTTACACAGGCTTATTCTTGCACATGCAAAAATGATTCCCACTGCAGCCTACATACAAGATCAGAGCAAGCAGCTTACCTGAGACCGTATTTTAAGGGAAAGTAAAAACAAACACCTCCCCTTCCTTATCTAAACAGACAAAAAAATAAAAAAATAAAAAATAGCATGGGCTCCCGCTCCCCTTTTTTTTTCAGGAAGTTTGCCATGTGACCACAGAACATAGGCCTCCTTCCCTAGCCTAAAAGCCCTAAATTTTAACCAACATTTCCACATATTAGCTTTATTGCAGGAGGGGAGTTAGCGGGCAACCATAGACAGTTACATGATCCAGATGCTGTTGCTACAACCAGCCTCTGGACAGAGTAGTTCAGGCTGAGGAGAGTGGGGAAACAGCATGTGGACACTGAAGCCTCTGATCTCCATGAGGAAGGTGAGGTTAGGGACAGAGTTGGGAGAGGAAAGGTGGTAGGCTAAGGTCTGGGTATGGGCCATAGCTTGCAGCCAGCATAGGCAGCAATGAGTTGTAGGGATGGGGCTCACCTTTGCAATCTTACTTCCTACTATTGTTACTTTATGCTGGCTACTTATAAAACTACTTATTAAAATAAACAGAAGAGGAGTGTCTGGGAGAGTCTGGTAAGGGGACCAGAACAAGATACAATTTTAACATTTTATATATATATGTGTGTATATACATATGTGTATATTTATATATGTATAGGTACATATATGTATGTATAAAATATATATATATATAAATGTGTATATGTATACATTTTTAAAAAGTAAAATGTCAATGCGTTAATAAGCAAAACAAAAAAATTAATATATAGTCCCATAAACTAGCTGCCTCCTAAAGATATTAATTGTAAATTGTTAAAGGTGATAACTGTGATCTTTTTGGGTTCTTGTTCAATTGCTTCAGTTATATCTAACCCATTTTCACCTAATTGCAGTTTGCTTGGCAAAGATACTGGAGTGGTTTGCCATTTCCTTCTCCACTCATGTTACAGATGAAGCAACTGAGGAAAATAGGGTTAAATGACTTGCCCAAGGTCACACAGATAGTGTCTATGGGCAGATTTGAACCCCGGTCTTCCTGACTCCAGGGTATCTAGGTGGCACAGTGCATAGAGTGCTGAGTCTCAAAGCAGGAAGACTCATTTTTGTGAGTCCAAATCTGCCCTCAAACAAGTACTAGCTGTTTGACCCTAGTCAAGTCACTTAACCCTCTTTGCCTCAGTTCTTCATCTATAAAATGATATGGAGAAGGAAATGACAAACCACTCAAATATCTTTGCCAAGAAAACCCCAATTGGGATCAAGGAAGAGTGGAACAAAACTGAAAGCGCTGAACAATTTCCTAACTTGAGGCACTGTCCCACATAGTTATATAAGTTGGCTCTTAACTCCTTCCTCAATTTTCCCTTTTAACCTACTTCTATCCATGGTGTAATAGTCATGGTCATGCCTTAATGACATTTTTCCCCACAAAGTAGAAATAAAATTTACAAGGCTTTTGCTATTCCAAATCTTATCAATTTTTTTATTACTATTTTAGAGTCTCACATGAATTAATTTAAAGTGGGTTTAAACATGAGAAGCAGCATGCAGTAGTGGGTAGAAAGCTGTATCAAAGTAAACTGCAGTCGAGTATGTTATGGGAGGATTGTGGGCCCCAGTCACACCAACAGTTGTCTGGGGAGGTCAAGGAACTTTTTCCTTGAAACCTCAGGAGTTTTCCCTGGAAATCAAATAGGCCTCTCCTTGAACTCAATCAAGGACATACACACCCAAAAGAGATAAGTGGCACCAGATCAAACTGAGCATGCTCCAGGACCACCACCCCGCATTCCAGTCCTCCTGAGCACCTGGATGAGGTAATCCATTGGGAGAGACTACCCCAGGAGAAGACCACCTGGAACCACCCACCAGCAGACTGCTTGGACCCATCAGGACAAAGTTAACGCCCATCACCAGATTGATCACCAGTGATCTCTCCTACCCGAGCAAAACTCCAGAGAACGCCCAGCCCCTCACACAATAAGGGACACTCTTTTCCATGCCATCTAAACCCTATAAAAAGGTGCTCCCAGAGCAAGTCAGAGAGGAGAGCATTTTATTTCTCCAAAACCTTCCTCCTGGCCAGTTTCTCTTGTACCCCAATAAACCTGTTCTTTTATTCCTAATTAGGTCTTGTGCAAGAGTGTAATTCTTTACAGAGGAATCCTAAGGACCCATGTGCTTTCTCTCCATATCAAGTAGAATTCAATATCTGATATACATCAATTGCTTAACCTCTCAATTACTTAGACAACTCTACAAGACAACAAAATACAGAGTATTTGCTAATTTGAATTGATTCAGGGTTTGGGCAGTTTCCTCATGGAAAGCTTACTAAAACAATAACTCACAGATCCAGTTTAAACAAGCCAAAAAAGACGGGGCGGGGGAGTTGATAGTTTCTGAAGGATGGAACAAAATTACTAATATTTTTCAATTATGCGAATTTAATCTGTAATGGATTGGGATAGTGGATAAAATATGTAGGCATGGGAGTAGTATGAGAAAAGCATAAGAGGAAGAAATGAAAAGATATGAGAAGTATTGATGACAGGAACATTACATTTCTTAGGTATGTGATGAACATGTGTTTCATGCTATGTCTTTAATATATTCTTGGCACATAATGACAGATTTTATTTTGGGGGTTAACTTAAGCTCAATTGGATGACGACATTTCCTTTTCTCTTTTCCTAAGAAGTAGAATTAAGCCTACATTTAGTCCACATGAAGAGCACATATGCATAAGATCTGAAAGAGTTATTCTATAGCTATGTTAGCAGGTGACACAATGGATAGCACCACACCTGGAATCAGAAAGATTAATCTTCATTAGTTCAAATCTGGGAAATGTACTAGCTGTGTCACCTTGGGTAAGTCACTTAACCTTTTTTACCTCTGTTTTCTCATCTGTAAAGTGAACAGGAAAAGGAAATGCCAAACCAGGCCATTATCTTTATCAAGAAAACCTCAAATGGGTTTATGAAGAGTCATATATGACTGAAAAATTACTTAACAACAATTCTAGAAGTACCTTTCCTAAAGAATACCTTCTTTAAAAAAAAAAAGAATTATGGAATCTAGATGCAAATTGAACCATGTTATCTCTATTTTTCTTTTTTTTTTCTTTTTGCTTTGTTTCTTCTTGCACAGCATGACTAATGCCGAAATATGTTTAATGTGATTGTACATATGTAACATATATCGGATTGCTTACTGTCTTGGGGATGGAAGAGTGAGGGGAGGGAGGGAGAAAAAAATTGAAACTAGAAACCTTATAAAAACAAATGTTACAAACTATCTCTACATGTAACTAGAAAATAATAAAATACTTTTATGGAAAAAATAATATAACTTGACATGTTTTCAGGCTACTTAGTCCCTATGACCTACTTTTCTACTCCATCTCACCTTTATACAGAAATGGTCATTCCCTTGATCTTACCATGACCAACATGGTATTTGATAGTTCAGGTTAGAGTCCAGGTGTGTACAATGCTTCCTCAACATTTATCCATTTGGCCACTGGGTATGTCACCCCTTTTCTCTATTAGGTTTTGTATTCCTCTATTAGAATAGAATTTTATTGAGGCAAGCTGCTCATTTACATGTTTTTGTATCCTCAGTGCTTGGTAAGGGGTAGAAGGGCAAGGCAGAGGGGAAGTGGTACTTGAAGTGAGAACAGGGAATTCTCCATTATTACAAGCTTTCAAACTCATTGAAACTAGATATCTCGATTCAGGTAGATTCTGCATTAGATCATTTCTAAAGTTCCTTCTAATACTTTCTGAAAAGGTGAACATCTAGTAGCTTCAGAGTAGGATGCTATTTCTAGTAAACATCAGGTATTATGGAAATTATTTCTTTAACTGCTTCTTTCAAATTTTAAAAGGCTATTGTATTTTTTCATAAAATGTGGAAACCTGATGTCACTATACTTCAACAAATGTGAAGGTATTGAATGAATTGGATTTTGGTAGCACTTTTTACCAAGATTTCTAACCAATGTATAAAGAAGTATAACAGTGAATTCTTGTGGGATATATAGACCACATAAATATGCTTAAATGTATATGTCATTATCTACACTCTGGATGAACAAATTTATCCTCACCATTTAATAATTATTCTCTAACCATCATCTCAAAGTCAAAGAAAATAATGTTATCCAAAAGGAAAATAAACATAATGGAAGCAAGAGTAGTATAAGATTTTAAAAGTCCTTTACAGAACTTGTTTGATTCTCAGGAAAATATTGTGAGGTATATGCTTTTTGTTTGTTTGTTTTGTTTTGTTTTGTTTTGTTTTGTTTTGTTTTTTTACAAATGAGGAAACAGAATCAGAGTAAAGAGACAATTTGCCTAAAGTTAAACAGCTATTAGGTATTTGAGTCAATATTCAAATGCAGATTCTCCTGACTGAAAGTCTAAAATACAAACAAAGCTTTATACATTGCCATGGATAATGCTTGGTCAATTCTGTTCAGGTATTCTATGGCTGCCCATTAAATCTACTTTCTCTTTATGGGCAACAATATAGCATTAAATTCTCCTCAAGAACTCTATGTGGGCAAAATTATGACCTCTTTTCCTCAAATATGCAGGCTATTTTTCTAGCCCCCACCCATTTCAGTCCATTTAAAATAAAATGTGTATAAAGCTCCAAGGATATAGAGCTGAGATACTAATTTAAATATACAAAATCTCACTTAGGATATGAACTAAAACTGTGATTTTATATGGTTAGCAAAATAATTATTTACCACAATACACATAGAGAGGTACACATTAAAACATTCATTGGTACATAGACATAAACTAATTACTTTTTACCAGGAAATGAGAGAAAAAAAATTAAATAATTACAAACTATAGTACCAACTTCTAGTGATCTGACCTTAATTCAGAAGTTCTGCAAGCAGCAAGATATGTAAGACTCACCTTTCAATATTCCTGAATATCTATTTGAGTGAGATTCATGCATTTTAGAAATTGCAAGAGAAAGGAAATTATGCCTTGAAGGAATACTTTATTCTTGTTCTTTGAAAGAAATGTAGTCCTGGAAGGAGCTATTTTCTACAATTGGCAATAGGCTATTCTCATTTCCCAATTTTTAAAAGTAAAATATCTTTTTCTTCCCCCTAGGTTTTATGGCAAGTCCAACTATTTTCCCCCCTTAACAATCAAATTACCTTTGCCATATTTTACAAGAACACTGAAAGTACTAAAATCTTAATCTTGTAATTATATTTTTAAGCCAGAAAACAATGAAAAACGAATCTGGCCATTGTTTTTTGTTTTGTTTTGTTTTGTTTTTCCTACTTAAGGGCATTGTATCATTCAACTACAATCAAACTCAACTCCCCAGCTTAAAGAAGAAATATCTTTTTTGAAACTATTTTTATTTGTAAATGTGGGTTCAAAAATACATATTCTTATTTACATACATGTCAATAGTGTAAATTGAGATGGGCATATAGGCAGTGAAATGCAATTCATTCTGTACCTTTTTTAATTGATCCAATTTACAATTAATTAATTCCTGTAATGTAATGTCTAAGTCATGATTCTTTGTCTCTGAAATTAATTCTGAAATTTAGCTGACCCATAATGATAAACAGTTTAGATATACACTTGTAATGTTAATTACTGTTCTATTCTAGTGATAAGGAAATCTGTTATGCTTGAAGGATGTAGATAGATACCAGGGAGTCTGATTTTAGTGTCTTTAACCCAGAAAAACTACTCTTCAAAGATTTCTTGTTCATTATTCAAAGAAGTCTAATTGGGTATTGCTTCCTTGAAGATGTAATTGTACTCAAACAATGAACATTTCTTACTTACAGGAAGGAAGGAAGGAGGAGATTATTGGTAGCCCTCAATCCCAGTTTCCATCTAATCATATTTTCTTCCATGTATGATGCTAGCCTCCTTATTTTCTGTACTTACCAAAATTATCAAATAGAACTTCCCACTTCCTTTGGGGTCTTAGTTTTCCTGGGAAAGCTGAGATCCTATTTAGTGATAAATCCATGCTTTACTAATAAAATGAGCTCTAGACACATATATGGTATACATGACCATACATTGCTACATCATTTATGTGAAGTCTATCAAAGAAGCAGAAGGCATATCCTGATCAAGGACTTTTCACTTGCTTGTCTATGCTTATAGTAAAATAAAATGATTGAAATAAGTTGCTCATCTACATGTCTGAAGCCTGCTCAAGCATTGTGTATACTATATCCTAGTGATCTCTTTGTTTGTAGTGTTGGAAACCTTCCTTCTATCATATGTTTCTGTAAGTATGTCTACTTTAGAATCTATTCATTAGAGTTTAGATCCAAGAAGAAATGAAATATCTGTTTCCCAGTATAATCATTTAGGGGAAGAAAAAAATATTTAATTGTATAAAGGACATCCAATCATTCCTGACAAAAAGACCAGAGCCGAACAAAAATTTGATTTTCAAATACAAGACTCAAGGAAAGCAGAAAAAGTTAGAAAGGAAACAGAAAACATAAGGGAGTCAATAAATCTACTTATAACTCTTAAGAACTCTGTCACCATTAGAACAATTACAAAGAGTATCCACAGACACAGGATGAGATTTTAAGATGACTTTGATGAGGTGATATAAAAAAATCAGGGATGAGAAAAAGGAATGCACTAAGAGAAGGGGGCAGGGAGGATAAAAAAGGGAAATATTTTCTCATAAAATAGGCACACAAAGAGAACATTTTTTAGTTGAGGTGAAATGAGGGGATAGGTAGGCAATGCTTGAACTCAACCATGATCAGAATTGTTTCAAATAGGGAATACTTTAAATGCACACTCAGTTTGGTATAGATATTGTAACGATTGGAATAACGCCACCTGCTGGATACTAACTGTAGAAGAGTTCTGCCCATGAAGCGAAGGTCTTTGAGGGCAAGACCAGGAGTCTTGTCTTTGGTATCAGGAAGTGACGCGGACTAGTGGGAGGAGGAAGGAAGAGACTGGCGCTCAGGCTTGCGTTTTTTTTTCCTCTGGACTCTGGTGGAGAGCGGAGCTAGAAATGTGCTCTCCCTTTAATAGATAGGAATCTAGGCCTTTTTCTCTCTCTTTACCAAATTCTTATTCTCCTTAATAAACGCTTAAAAGTCTAACTCTTGCTAAAGTTTATAATTTATTGGCGACCACTCATTAGATATTTTAGACAGTTTAGCTAGAATTTTAACCCTTAACAGATGGCTGACCACGAAGAGGAAAGCTAACCCTCAGTCTTCTTCTGATCTGCTGGTTGGGTAAGAAATTTCCCCTCCCTCTCCCTTTAACTGCTAAGTACTGGTGTACTGGCTGTGTTTTTCCTTTGAATTTTTTCGAATGGACCTTTTAAACTCCCTAATTATCCTATTTTTGATTTTGGTCTGTTTAACCAGACAAATGGGAGATAAGATCATGTTAATGCTTTGTTTTTGTGGATTTTCTATTTTTCTTTTTATTTTTGTTAAAAGAGCCAGCAACTTACTCACACAAGGAAATATCTCTCCCTCTCCCAACCATGCTTTTTCAGAGAAACCTGAAGAGATTCCCGCAGCTTTTCCCAGTTCTAACACTAATTGTTGCTCTAATTTTGCATGCCTGGAGGCAATGACCCACCCTCTAGAAGCTTTTAATCCCCTAGCACCTGGAGGCAAAGTGGGGGAAGAGGAATCCAGGCCTGAGTTCAAAATCAAGTCTGATTCAAATTGCTCTGGTCCCTCCCCTCCTCTCCAGACCCCACCCTCTACTCCTCCTATGGCCAAGCCCATTGCTTCCCCTGCCTGGGAAGTCCAGAGATCTGATGCGCATGCTCAACTTTTTCTACCTGCATTTGCAGCTTCAGGCTCAGCCCTTCCCCGGCCTGGCTGTGCTTCTGAGACAACTTTAGAAAACCCTTTAAATTCCAGATATGCTCGTTTTGTTCATAATTTTGCTAACCTGCTTTTGTCTTTAATTAGTAATCTTATAAAGCATTTGTATGGTGAAAAGGCTGACAGACAATATAGAGGGGTTAAAGAAGAAAAACTTAAGCCGAATAAGAATGACAATCATCAACATAGTTCAAGACTCCACTTCTTTTGCCATGGAAGGGTATATATTTTACAGAAATGTAGAAGTAAGCAGCAAGGTATTGATATGAGTATTGGGGATTTTAGATATCGGAATCAAAAGTGTTCTGAATTCACTCAGAGTAATAGTATCAGTTCAGAGGTTACATAGGATTTCTATGCTATTATATGTACATTTTGAAATTAATGGTATAGGTTTATTTTCGTAGAGGTTTTCATGCATTTGAGATTGTGTTTTATACTTAGTTTCTAAAACAAAGAGAATATTTGTAAAAGCTTTTTATAGTCATGTGGTCCAGTTTATATTTTATAATACTCTTATTGATATTAAGTTCATATTCATTTAGATTTCCCTAGTTTGAATTTCATTGTCTTTTATTGTTCCACATGTATCTTCTTCTATTCATTCATCTATCTAATTTTGAAACATGGTTTTGATTTCATAATACAATGTTAATTCTAGGAGTATTGTGCTCCCATATTCTGAGTTGTTTGTTTTTGTTATTTTTTCTCAACTGATTATTTGATCAAACTCTTTAAAGCATTTCCCTAGCAAATTGTTTGCCATGGCAAGTGTAAATTGATTCTAGAAGTATTATTTTTGATAAGCATATTCCCAAAAAAAAAAAAAAAGAGGGGAACATTTGTAAAAGTTTTCTATTTTCAAAAAAAAAAAGTTCTTTGAGATTCTGTTATGCTTTAACTTGTATTTAAATATATTCAGATTTTTCACAAAAGTAATTGTATACTAAGTTTTTAAAAAAGGGGTATTATTTGAAATTGTTGCATAATTATATATTGTGTTCTGAGTCAAGATGTATTCACATTTTTTGCAATCATTTATTATCCTCAATTTTTAAATCCATATGAGACTTGGATTATGGGAACTTATCATTTAAGACACTAATTGCCTTTATTCTGAGTTATCAGATGCCAGTTGGCCAAGATGCCATCCAATCACAAGAGGAATACATGCAAGAGCAGACACTGAACTGTCACATGAGGGGAGACATGCATGAAGTCAAGGTATGGCCGAGGGAACGGCTTTTGACTAATGTTGAGGTTGGATTCTCTTGGTTTAATATTTTATTTTATTTTTCCCCACAATATTGTACAGATGGCTGGAAGTATTGATCCCACCCATCTCACTTCTACACCTGGCTTCTATGCTCCCTCCTATATGCCTGATGCCATGGACATCTCAATCCCATGCATCTGATTAAGTCTGACTCAGTTTCTTCCAATATGTTCGGTGGCATGGACATATATTCCATCCACCTCTTTTAAGCCTGGCATACTGTATGGGCAGTACATACTGCTCAAGTGTGGGAATGCTCATATCCCATCATTTCTCTGTTCTTTTATGGTAACCCCCATAATTATCTCAGGTGTCATGATAAATACAGTGTTGAATTTGGCCTTGACATCTGTTACCAATTATATTAGATTTTTTAATTTCTCATAATGGCATGAGGATAATTAGGCAGATGATGCAAAAAGGGATGAAACAAAGATAAAAAATTATTTTTAATAATTAATATCGCAGCAATTGTCTTCTCAATTACCCTCCATAAGGGGGGGACTATAGTAATATTATAATTTTAAAGAATGTTTCAATTTTTGTTTTATTATATGTTTCATGTGTAACAACTAAGATTCTGAATTCCCTTAGACATGTTTTTGAGAACTTTCATTGTTTGATTTGATTATTGACAAAGCTATTTTAAAGTTGTGTTAAGCTCAATTTTGTAGGAAATTTCCTGGCTGATTACCAGTATCCACACATCAACCCCTGAAAAGACTTCCATTCCACGACTACACCTAGAGGACATCTAAGAAAAGACTTTCAGAGACTTTAAATGAACAGTTTTGATTTGTTGTTTTTGTTTTTGTTTTTTTTTTCTCTTTCTGTTATAATATACACCATCTATAATATGTATTCTCTGCAGAGGCCCTCCCTTTGCAAGACTAATGTCAAAGCGTCAGTTCATGAGGACAAAAAAAAATCGCCCCTCTGGACAAAACTTTCCTCTCTTCCTTTTCTATATTGTTGTTCACATATTATTAGTTATCAATAGTTATTATATTCTTTTTACTGTTCCGTCAAGGAAACATTTTGTTTCTTGAGGAACAACAGGGGGGACTGTAACGATTGGAATAACGCCACCTGCTGGATACTAACTGTAGAAGAGTTCTGCCCATGAAGCGAAGGTCTTTGAGGGCAAGACCAGGAGTCTTGTCTTTGGTATCAGGAAGTGACGCGGACTAGTGGGAGGAGGAAGGAAGAGACTGGCGCTCAGGCTTGCGTTTTTTTTTCCTCTGGACTCTGGTGGAGAGCGGAGCTAGAAATGTGCTCTCCCTTTAATAGATAGGAATCTAGGCCTTTTTCTCTCTCTTTACCAAATTCTTATTCTCCTTAATAAACGCTTAAAAGTCTAACTCTTGCTAAAGTTTATAATTTATTGGCGACCACTCATTAGATATTTTAGACAGTTTAGCTAGAATTTTAGCCCTTAACAATATCTATATTAGGGATATAAGAGGAGAAGGGGATAAGACATATGAGGGAGTGATAAAGGGGAGGGCAAGTTGGGGAAGCAGTCATCAGAAGGAAGTTAGACTTTTGAAGAGGAACAGGAGAGAGAGAGAGAGAGAGAGAGAGAGAGAGAGAGAGAGAGAGAGAGAGAGAGAGAGAGAGAGAGAAATGAGATGGAGGAAAAGGCACAGTTAGTGATCATAAATGTGAATGTGAATGGAATGAGCTAACCCATAGAATGAAAGCAGATAGCTGAATGGATTTAAAAACAGAAACCAACGATATATTATGTACAAGTGACACACTTGGGAAAGAAAGACATACAGAGTTGAAATGAAGGACTGGAGTGATCCATCATGATTTAGTTGAAATGAAGACAACAGGGGTGGCAATCATGATTTCAGACAAAGAAAAGCAAAAATAGACCTAATTGAAAGAAATAATCAGGGAAACTCAATTTTGCTAAAAGGTACCATAGAAAATAAAATAATAAAAATTTTAAATCAAGTTTCTCTGATAAAGACCTTATTTCTCATATTTATGAGGATTCATTAAATTTTATGAAAAAAAAGAGCCACTCCCAAGTTGACATATGTTCAAAGGATAGAACGGGTAGTTTTCCAAAAATGAAATCAAAGCTATTCATAATTATATTTTTGAAAAATGACTAAATAATTGATTAGAGAAAGGCAAATTGAAACAACTTTGAGGCACCATCTCATACCTATCAGAAATGACAAATGCTACATAAGATGAGGGGCAATACATAGATTAATGAATTATTAGTTGAGCAGTGAACTAGTCCAACCATTCTAGAGATCAACCTGGAACTATGCCCAAAGGACCATAAAATTGTGCATATCCATTGGTCCACTAATATCACTGCTAAGTCTGTAAGCCCAAAGAGAAAGTAAAAGGACCTTCATGTACTAAAATATAGCAGTCATTTTTGTGATTGCAAAGAATTAGAAAGTAGATGTGATGATTATAATGAGAAAGGCATAGGACTGTGATGGAGTACTATTCTCCTATAAGAAATTATAAGGGGAATGTTATCAGAAAAGAAAAAAACAAAAACATAAAACATTTGCATGACCAGCATACAAAGATTCAAAATGAAGTGAGAAGAACTAGGAGATTGTGCACAATAACAGCAATGTGAAAGACTTGGCTATTCCTATCAATTACCAGAGACTCTTGATGACAAAAATGCTGTGCACTTTCAGAGAGAGAACTGATGGACTACGAGTGCAAATTGAAGCATAATTTTCTCCCTTTTCTTTGGTTATCTGGCTAATATGGAAATATGTTTTCATATTTCACATTTATAATTTATATCTTGTTTATCATCTCAGTGGCTATGAAAAAAAAGTGTGAGGGAGGGGGAGAATTTGGTACTCAAAATTTACAGGGGAAAAAGGGAAAAAATTAATAAATATTTTAAAAAATATATACATATATATGTGTGTAGATTAATAGATAAGATATAGAGGAAGAGAAACAGCTATAGTCCTATGCCCCTTGAGGAATGACCATATCTTGCAACATCTTCCTCTAAACCCTATTGACAATAACAATACAAACAGCAACAGGATGATCTGATGCTGGAGTTATTAATTGGCTGAACTTTTATTTTAATGGATTATTAATACTAATAATGTTCAAATACTATTTTGGTAGAGCTTTCTGTGTGAAGTCACTGATATCCCTAAAATGTAGAAGGCATCAGTGAAACAAATACAGGTGATATTTGGAAATTTGATGAACCTTTTGGAAGGAAGCATCAAGAAGTCACTTTCAGCCAGAAAATTTTCCCAAATTCAGGGAATTATAACTTCTGGGTTAGTAAATGTACTGAATTCCAACATTTATCATTTTTATATATTCATGCAAAAATTAAAAAGTTAGAAAATAAAACTTCGTAGGTTTGCATGCAAACAGCAATAGCATATTTGAGGAAGGTATCAGGAGAAATTGCAAAAATCTGAATGTAGGCAATAAAATAGAAGAGCCAACATCCTTTTGAAATTAATACGTAGGCTGAGACACAAAAGGCAGTTTTTCAAAGTTACAGATTTGATAAACAAACTTTATTAAAGTTTTATAGGAAGCTTAGGGGGTATTTAATATAGATCCATATACCATAGCTAAGCTTTTCCTGTCAATTTAAAAAATAACATCTCCCATTGGCATTCTACTCTCTTCTAGTACTTATGATAGCACTGTTTTATAAACCTCTCTGCTACTCATAAATGCTTAAATCAATTTACACATGTGCATCTATGCTGCAGGATCTTGGAAGGTGTGAAAAGTTCCTCTTCATTTTTTGCATCTTTCAACATTTAGCACAATGTAGGCACTCAAATGTTTGTTTAATAAGTATTATCAAAGAACATATTCAGCGTATCACTTCCCATAATCATTTATAAAGCCATATGCAAAATGGAGAGAAAAGGGGAACAGATTGTGACTTCAAAAACTGAAGCAATTCAACAAGTAGTTTATCTTTCTTAAGGTTTGTCAAAATATTTTTTCAATAAGGAAAAAGATAAATAATTTTGATAATTTTTTATGAATTAGTGAGTTTTCTATAAATTTAGTAATACATAAATACAAATAATTTTAAAAGGTGACTTTCAAGGATAAAATGATTTTGTATCATCTAATATTGGTTTAATGGCCAAATAGAGGATGGTATCATAGATGTTGATATATAACAATCTATGACTAATAACCTCCTTCTTCTTCAAAGCCATGTGTCCCAGAGTCAAAACCTACTCTATCTTGATCACCTACTCTCATTCCCTTAAACTGTAGCCCTTCTGAATCCGTATACTATTTTGCTTCCCCCATGAATTGAGATTCTGGAATTTCATTCTCTTATTGAAGAACTACTTTTAGTATTCTACTATTTCCTTTCATACTCCTACCATGTTCTTGCACCCTCAGAAATCTGCCTCTTCCTGAGTGTGCCTACATTAATGGGCACTATGTTCATTACTACATTTAGTTTTTCTTTCATTTACCTGACATGATAAAGGCATGTAGATGTTTCTCATTTCTATTTCCAGACTCTACTGCCATCATTCTTTCATTTCTTTCTTTTTTTTTGTTTTTAGTGAGGCAATTGGGGTTAAGTGACCTGTCCAGGGTCACACAGCTAGTAAGTGTGTGTTAAGTGTCTGAGGCCGGATTTGAACTCAGGTACTCCTGACTCCAGGGCCGGTGCTCTATCCACTGCGCCACCTAGCTGCCCCTCTTTCATTTCTTTTTGTTATATTTTATGCCATCCCTTTGTTCCTTAACTCTTTATGTTTATATAACCTTATCCAGATTCTGAAGGCAGTTATCTAATGACCCAGAGGCAATTCTCATTCCTTTATTAAGGAGACCAGTACCTACCTAATAGTCTCTTTACATCCCTACCCCCACCCCACCTTCTCATAGGGGGATTTAAATGTTTGTGCTGGTGTCCCTAAAACATCCCTATTTCCTTTTATACACTAGATATTCCAGTGAAACTACTATACCTCCTGTTTTCTTTACTCAGATTTATATCCCTCACCTCTATTCCCCATGCTAAGAAATCTCTTCTTGACCTTTGCCTCTCTGAACCTCCAGCCCCTCCAATGTTCAGCTTACTGCCACTTCTTATGCCAGTCCTTTTTTGATTACACCATATTGATTGAAATTGTCTAACATATCTTTACATCTCTATGTTTTTCTTTAAATTTCATGTTGATTTCATGATTGCTCTAATAAAATGATGACCAGAAAAGATCAGCTGATGTTTATATCCAAAACTATTATTATAGCTGATGCCAGCAGAAAATTCTAGCAGTTTTTCCCAAGTATAGAGATCATCAATAAATTAACTAGGTAGCAAATTCTTTACCCATAGCAGGCATGAAGCCACAAAAAATATTATAAAAAAATAAAATAATGTCACATACAACCAAGAATTATTTTCACATAATAAAGTTGGAAAAGAACAATAAATGGTGAAACAACAGCTAATATTGTATCACTTAAATCAGTTAATTAATAAATCCATGACCCTAAGGTCTTAGCACAATTTTGAACTATTAAAGCTTAAAACAGCACCAAAATATTTGAGGACCATATAGATAGCCCTCAAACACATATACACACATATGTATTGTGGAGTACAACATATATCTAGTAGTGGTAGCTATGTCAAGGAGATTTGGTTTTTCGTCCTAGGGATTATGAGCTGAGAAATTAGGCATTGAGTTATTATATCATATCTAATAATGATGGTGATATTAATTTCATTATTGATCCTAGAGAAAACACAAGTATAAGGAGGCTCAGGTGAAGAAAGAGTACATATGGACTGGAAAGATGTTAAAATTAATATGCTGTGGGCAGCTAGGTAGTGCAATGGTTAAAACACCAGCCCTGGATTCAGGAGGACCTGAGTTCAAATCCAGCCTCAGACACTTGACACTTACTAGCTGTGTGACTCTGGGCAAGTCACTTAACCTTCACTGTCCTGCAAAAATAAGAAGAATAAGAAGAATAATATTCTGGTTTGTTACTGGTATCCTAGCATGTAGCTGGATAGAATATGAACCATTTACTGAGTCTCTTAAAGATAGTGGATTGACTGGACTTTTTATAGGTCACCTACTAATTAGCATGACTCAATCAGTAGATTAAATATCTCAGAGTACATGGAAAGCACAGGGGTCAGAACAATATTTCTGGGTCTGAGTTTGAATAGTGATTAGTCCATGGGATCAACTTAAATAAGCTCTCTATTATGACCTAAGTTCTATTTTTTTTTGCAGGGCAATGGGGGTTAAGTGACTTGCCCAGGGCGACACAGCTAGTAAGTGTCAAGTGTCTGAGGCCAGATTTGAACTGAGGTACTCCTGAATCCAGGACCTGTGCTTTATCTAATGTGCCACTTAGCTGCCCCATGACCTAAGTTCTTAATCAGTTTCTGCATGCTTCTGAATCTTGGGAATCTAAACTTAAAATCTGCCTTTTCCAAAATAATTTCTCCACTTCCAATCTATATCTAAGACTGTCTTAACTAATTAAATCACCTCAATGTTTCATTAGTTTTATTGAATCAATGAACTGTCATACATTGAAATATGAAATCACAATTATTTTTTTCCTATATTCATTTAATTTTAATTAATGACAGAGGAGTTTACCTGTGTGTTGTCTGTATGGAATCAGACTGTTGTCTTATTATAAAAAATATTTCCCAAACTAAAACGGACACATAGGAGCAGAAGTCACTGCATAACAACAATAGCTTCAAGTTGAGTTTTTAAACAAGCTACTGAAAAATGCAAAAAACAAAAAAAGAATGATAATGACCTCAATTAACAGTAGTTCCTACACTAGTTTAATTTATATAAAATTAATTACTACAGTGAAGAGGATAAACAATCCTAGAAAGTACATTAAATTTACAAATACTTTATTCCTTGATCATGCAATTGAGAAAGATGCAGAAAATCCAAAATATCAGTATGTTTACTATTCTTGATTGCAAAAATTATTTGACTCAGTAGAGCAAAACAGTCTTAAAGAATCTTCTCTGGTGAGTCTCTACATGTTAAACAAATACAAGTTTCCTTTATCAATACAAATGGAGAGATGTCTGTACAATGATTATTGGCATCAAATGAAGTATGAAATGGTCTTCAAAGATATTTCATGTTATCACTTGGCATGTCCCAGACAGAATCTAAATAGGAAAAGGTTTCCTTATGGTTGGTGAGGTCTCTCAGTTGTTCTTCTTAACAGGTGACATTGTTTTGATTGCATCAAGAATTAGGATACTACCTGACCTCCTCACTGAGATACATGGCCAAGCAAAAAAAAATCTTTGTATTACTTATCACAATTTTTCACTTATATAACTTTTTTTGGTGAGGCAATTGGGGTTAAGTGATTTGCCCAGGGTCACACAGCTAGTAAGTGTCAAGTGTCTGAGGCCATATTTGAACTCAGGTCCTCCTGAATCCAGGGCTGGTGCTCTATATACTGCACCACCTAGCTGTATGTACTTATATAACTTATTCTAGAAACCTACTGCTGGACTATTATTATAGCAATGCACAGAGGAAGAACAAAAGATACTTAGATATAAGATTTAGTTGTATACTGCGCACATTAATTTATTAATGTATTTACTTGGAAAAGCATTAACATGGACCATGAGATTTGTACATTATTAAATAGGAGAAAAAGAACGCTCAGGATTGAATTGGGAAAACTGCAAGGTACCTTAATATAAGGTGTTCTATAGTACAGAAACATTTTTTCCTCACTCATGTTCCCCATTGACATGTTGGTTGTGAAATCCAGGAAGACCAGTATCCAACTCTCTATAGAACTAAAGTCAGGTGATCTAAAGGCAATAGAAAGCTATGGTGTTGTTTAATCATTTATAGTCATGTCCAAATCTTCATGATCACAATTGGGTTTTCTTGGAAGAGATATGAGTGTTTAGGTATTTCCTTCTCCAGCTTATTTTACAGATGAGGAAACTGAAGCAAACAGGGTTTAGTGACATTCCCAGGGTCATACAACCTAGTAAGTGTCTGAGGGCAGATATGAACTCAAGAAAATTAGTCTTCCTGACTTCATGTTCAGTACTCTATCTACTGTGCCACCTACCTGACCCTTAGAGACTATATAGTGAATATAAGGATTCCACTGTATTCACAATGATTTCCTTTGTGCATGAAGCAGTAAAATAGATATCAGGTAAATGAATGTCTATGTGGAAAAAGGAAAAAAAATAGATGAGTAGGAGCTATAGCAGGAGTTAGGAATAATAGGTGATGCAGTGGATAGAATGCTAGACTTGTAGTTAGGTATACCTGAATTCAAATCTGACCTCAGATATTAAATAGCCCTGTGATCCTGGAAAAGTAACTTAACCTCTCTGTCTATCTCACTTAACTCAAGCATAAAATGGAGAAAATAATGACACCTACCTCTAAGAGGTCTTAAGAGGATCAAATGAGATTAATATTTGTAAAGTGCTTGGTAAATCTTCCATCACTGTATAAATGCTAGTTATCAACCACCATAAAAAATAATCATCACCATCATTATCATATCATCATAGATTTGTAACTGGGTAAAATATATATCTAAATATGTGAATATAAATAACACTCTAGTTATCAAATGAATAATGTCAGAAGCCTGAGCAAGCCACATGACAATTACTTGTGTGTTAATAGGGGAGGGGAAAGAACTTGAACTGGACCACTACACCAAGCATAGAAGTATGGGAGAAACAGGAACTTAGAAACAAATATATCAAATTATGTTTAATACAAGTGGAAAACACAAATGCAGGATATTGTTGCATTAGAATGAAGACTAGATGTGGAGTGAATAAACCTAGATTTTTTAATAAATTCTTTAAACTCTTAGGAACTTATTGTCCTTAACTGAATAATAATATGGTTAAACTAGATGATCCTGGGGGTTCCTTCTTTGTGATCCTAAATATTAATGTGCAATTCATATAACCTTGAACTTTATTTTGTATATTTTATCTTCTTCAATTGAATTATTACTGTTTTACAAATTTATACATTTAAGTGGTGATTTGCTAATTTATAAATTACAAATTTCAGAGGTTCATTCAATTTCTACTATTAAACTTCACACTACAAAATTTATGAATAAGTAGGTTTCATTGTTATTTATTAGAAACTGCCTGCTGTTAATTTATGATTTTTAGGACTTACATATGGGGAGGTGTTACAAAATTTTGTTACAAGTGAATTAGAAAACTAATCTCTTTATTTTTATGTACAAATGAAGGATAAAATCCAGAATGTACTTTCTCTTTCATATGTAATAGCACAAATTAATGGTTTTAATGAAAGCAAAAAGGCCTATGATCTAAATATATTTAGTAATCTTTAGTTTGTATAGATCATAAAGTGACTAGACTCTTCAGTCACAATTAACTCAACTTTAGCACTGACCCCTGGTAGCTATTAAACATATAGTTGTGTGGCAACATTTCTAAAAAGGTTTTTCAAAATTTAAGTATGACCTCAGACAAGTAATCAATCACAATATGTAAAGAGATAGTTTGGGAGTCAGACTTGGTTAAAAGTACTTCTAACATTATTATCAATGTGACAAAGCACTTAAACTCTCTGTGTACCAGGAAATACTTTCAGAGCCAATGATGAAGTGTAGGGGCTAATGGACCCTATTAAAGGTAGCTTCTGCCCTACCAAAATAAAAGAATAGAGGGCATAAAATAGAATATTTGGGAAGCCAAGAAATCTAAAATTATGTCCAAGAATAAATTACTCAGAGAGAAAGCATAATTCTACTGGGGGGAGTGGAATATGCATTTAATGAAATAGAGGACTTCCAGGAATTCCTTATGAAAATGCCAGAGCTGCATAGAAAATTCAAAATTCAAACATAAGATACAAGAGAAGAATAAAAAGGAAATCATATGTAAAAAAATCATGAGGAACTTATTATCATTATCCTGAGTATATGCCCAAATATTTAGATGATTAATATAACCATCAATAACTTTATCATCATTAAGGTAGTTAGAAGGAATCTACTTAGAGAGCATTGATGTGAGATTATCATATTGGAATTATTTTAAACAATGAAATGCTGAGAAAAAGGGATGTCCTGGGAAAAGGGTAAGGGAGAGGAAGAATGGGATAAATTATCTCACAATAATGTGCTCTTTAGGAAATAATTGTTACATTGGAATGGAAATGGGCATGGGCAGGGCAATACTCAAGGTTCATTCTAATCTGAACTTGTTCAAATTGGAGAATATAGATAGATAGATAGATGAAAGATAGATATAGATAGATACATGATAGATAGATAAACACATATATGTGTATGTATGCATATGAATATGTATGTGTGTATATGTATATATAAGTATGCCTATATAAGTATATATCTATATATACATACACATACATATATACACATTTAGTTGAATATAGAAATCCATATTACCCAAAAGGGGAGTAGGAGGAGAAGAAGCTAAAATAATGGGTAAGGGTGTTAAGAGGGAGAACAAATTAAGGGAGATAGTTGTTGAAAGGAAAACAGACTTTTGAAGAGTGATAACAGAAAAAAAAATCGAGAATGAAGAAAATAGGATGGAGAGAAATATAAAGTTATCAGAAAAAAACTTTGAATGTGGATAAGATAAATTTAACAATAAAATGGTAGTAGATAACAAAACAGATTAAAACCAAGAATCTAACAATATGTTGTTTATTGAGAATATACTTGAAATGAACATACACAGTTGAGAGAGAGAGAGAGAGAGAGAGCAGAATCTCTTTTGCTTCAGTTTAAATTAAAAAAAAATGTCAGGCAATCATCAAATGTAGGAAATATAGAACTAATTCAGAGATAATAAGGGAAATTACATTTTGCTAAAAAGTACCATAGATAATGAAAAAATATCGAATACTAAACCTATATGCATCAATGACATAGCATCCATCCAAATTCTCAAATGTCAAGTGAATTAAAGAAAAAGATAATAAAATTAAACTAGTGGGGAATCTTAATTTACCTCTCTCAGAATTAGATAAATCTAACCATTAAAAATAAGAAAAAGCATCAAAGTGGTGAATAGAATTTTAGAAAATTTAGATATGCTATATCTCTGAAGTAAATTGAAAAAGAATAGGGGGCAGAGCCAAGATGGCAGAGAGGAAACAGCAAGCTGCCTGAGCTCTCCTTCTGTTCCCTCTAAAAGAAAATTAAATCAAGCCTCTGGACAGATTCTGAAACTACAGAACCTGCAAAGATAAAGAGAGACACAGTCTTCTGACCAGATATAATTTAGAAGACTTCAGGAAAAGGTCGGTTTGACTCGGGCAAAAGGGAGGTCCAGTGCTGGGCAGCAGCCCAGCGCTGAGGGGGTCGGGGCAAGTCAGCAGGAGCTGTGGGCCACAGCCAAACAACTGAGGCCCCTGGAACCTGGCTCAAGAATCTGGTAGCCAAGAAGGACAGTGGAAAAACGTACCTGCACCAGCTGAGAGGGCAAGTTGCCAGCTGTAGAGCCACAAACAGGATAGGCGTGACCAGGCACACTGATGTAGCGCACTTAGACAGGAACTGCAGGGGGGCTAACTGCATACACCACAAAGACCTCAGAGTAAAAAGTCAGTCACGCAGCACCTATATACCCCTGCACAAGAAGCCCAAAACAGGGATCCTCGTGCCCCAAGAGCAGACCTCAACTTAAAAAATAAATAAATAAGCTGCAATAATGAGTAAGAAGCAAAAAAGGGCCCTCTCCATTGAGAGCTTCTGTATCAATAGTGAAGAAGCCAACGCAAACTCAGATGAGGACAATACCCTCAAATTGCCTACATGTGAAGCCTCATGAGGGAATGGGAATTGTTCTCAAGAACAAAAAGCCTTGCTAGAAGAGCTCAAAAAGGATTTCAAAAATCAATTGAGAGAGGTAGAAGAAAAAATGGGGAGAGAAATGAAAGCAAAATAAGAAAACTATGAAAAAAGAATCAGCAGCTTGGAAAAGGAAGCACAAAGATTGACTGTGGAAAACAATTCCTTAAAAAATATATCTGGCCAAATGGAAAAAAAAAAGTGCATAATTTTACTGAAGAAAGCAATCCCTTAAAAAATTCATTTTGCCAAATTAAAAAAAAAAAAGCTGCATAATCTCATTGAAGAAAACAATGCCTTCAAAAATTCATCTGGCCAAATGGAAAAAAAAGGTGCATAATCTTACTGAAGAAAACAATGCCTTAAAAATTAAAATTGGGCGGTTGGAAGGTAAGTAATCCATGAGACACCAGAAATCAGTCAAGCAGAATCAAAAGAATGAAAAAATAGAAGAAAATGTGAAATACCTCATTGGAAAGACAATTAATCTGGAAAACAGATCCAGGAGAGACAATTTGAGAATCATTGGACTGCCTGAAAGCCATGACCAGAAAAAGAATCTAGACACTATATTTCAGGAAATTATAAAAGTGAACTGCCCTGATATAATAGAATCAGAGGATAAAATCATCATTGAAAGAATCCACCAATCACCTCCTGAAAGAAACCCCAAAAGGAAAACTCCAAAGAATATTGTATCCAAATTCCAGAATTATACTGGTTGAAGGAGAAAATACTCCAAGCTGCCAGAAAGAAGCAATTTAAATATCATGGAACCACATCCAGTATTGCTCAGGACCTGGCAGCTTCAACATTAAAGGACCGCAAGGCTTGGAATATGATATTCTGGAAGGCAAAGGAGCTTGGATTGCAGCCAAGAATCTGTTGCCCAGCAAAATTGAGCATTCTCTTTCAGGGGAAAAGATGGACATTCAAAGACATAGGGCACTTTCAATCTTTCCTGATGAAAAGACCAGAACTGAATAGAAAATTTGATCTTAACATACAGGACTCAAGAGAAGTTTAAAAAGGTAAATAGAGCGGAAAAAAAGGTTACTCAATTAGGTTAAACTCTTTATAAACCTACACAGGAAGATAATACTCATAACTCTTAAGAACTGTAAATGTATTTGGGCAGAGAGAAGGACTTTACACAGAGGGTATAAATATAAATTGTCTTTGATGGGATGATACAAAGAAAATTAAGGAGTTAAAAAGGGAATCTATGGGGAGGAGAGGAAAGGGGAGGTGGAATGGGGTGAATTATATCATATGAAGAGGTGAAAAAAAACCTGTTAAAATAGAGGGAAAGAAAGCAGGGGTGAACATTGTTTCACCCCTACTCTCATTAGATTTGATTCAAAGAGGGAATAACATATACATTCATTGGAATAAAGAAACTTAGCTCATTCTTTAGGGAAGCAAAAGGAGAAGGGAAAGTGGGGGGGGGACTGATAGAAGGGAGGACAAAAGCAAGGGAAAAAAAGGGTAAAGAAAAGAGAGGGGGTGATAAAAAGGGAGGGCAGATTCGGGGAGGCAGGGGTAAGAAGTAAAATATCAGTGAGGAGGAATAGGGTGGAAGGAGGGGGGGAAGTACAAAGGGGGTAAATAGAATGGAGGGGAATAGACAGTCAGTAATAATAACTGTGAATGTGAATGGGATTAACTCTGCTATAAAACAGAAGCAAACTGCAGAGTGGATCAAAAACCAGAATCCTATAATATGCTGTTTACAAGAAACACATTTGAAGCAGAGAGATACACACAGAATAAACGTAAAAGGATGGAGCAGAATATATTATGCTTCAGCTAAAGTAAAAAAAGCAGGGGTAGCAATCCTTATCTCAGACAAAGTACAGGCAAAAATAGATCTCCTTAAAAGAGATAAGGAAGGAAATTACATCTTGCTAAAAGGTACAATAGATAATTAAGTAATATCAACATTAAATGTGTATGCACCAAGTGGTATAGCATCCAAATTCTTAGAGAAGTTAAATGAGTTAAAAGAGGAATTAGACAGTAATACTATACTAGTGGGGGACCTGAATCTCCCCCTCTCAGAATTAGATAAATCTAGCCAAAAAATAAATAAGAAAGAAGTGAAAGAGGTGAACAGATTACTAGAAAAGTTAGACATGACAGATGTCTAGAGAAAATTGAATGGGGATAGAAAGGAATACACCTTTTTCTCAGCAGTACATGGCACATTTTCAAAAATTGACCATGTATTAGGGCACAAAAACATCACAGTAAAATGTAGAAAGGCAGAAATAGTAAATGCATCCTTTTCAGATAATGATGCAATAAAAATTACATGTAAGAAAGAGCCAGGGAAAGGTAGAATGAAAATCAATTGGAAACTAAATAATTTAATTCTAAAGAAGGAATGGGCCAAACAACAAATCATAGAAACAATCAATAACTATATCCATGAGAATGACAATAATGAGAAAACATACCAAAATCTATGGGATGCAGCCAAATCAGTACTTAGGGGAAAATCTATAGCTCTAAATGCTTACATGAATAAAAAAGAGAAAGAGGAGATTAATGAATTGGGCATGCAATTTAAAAAGCTAGAAAAAGAACAAATTAGAAATCCCCAATTAGATACTAAACTAGAGATCCTGAAAATTAAAGGAGAAATTAATAAGATTGAAAGTAAGAAAACTATAGAATTAATCAATAAAACTAAGAGCTGTTTTTATGAAAAAAAATAGATAAAATATTGGTTAATTTGATTAAAATAAAAGAAAGAAGAAAACCAAATTACCAGTATCAAAAATGAAAAGGGTGATGTTACCAGTAATGAAGTGGAAATTAAATCAATAATTAGGAATTATTTTGCCCAACTGTATGCCAATAAATTTGACAATCTAAATGAAATGGATGAATATTTACAAAAATACAAACTGCCCAGGTTAACTGAAGAGGAAATAAATTCCTTAAAGAAACCCATATTAGAAAAAGAAATTGAACAAGCTATTAATGAACTCCCTAAGAAAAAATCCCCAGGGCCAGATGGGTTTACAGGTGAATTTTACCAAACATTTAAAGAACAATTAATTCCAATATTATACAAATTATTTGGAAAAATAGGTGAAGAAGGAGTTCTACCAAATTCATTTTATGACACAAATATGGTGGTCATACCAAAACCAGGCAAAGCAAAAACAGAGAAAGAACATTATAGACCAATTTCCCTAATGGATATTGATGCTAAAATCTTTTTTTTTTTTTTTGGGGGGGGAATGCAACAACTTTATTGAAAGAAAAGTGCAGTGAAATTACTCAAAAGCTTGAAGAAACTTGAGGGAATTTAAACACCTCCCCTCAAGCGCAGGACCAAGTGCAGGGTAGATTCTTTCTGGATGTTGTAGTCAGACAGGGTGAGGCCATCTTCCAGCTGCTTCCCGGCAAAGATCAATCTCTGTTGGTCTGGGGGGATGCCTTCCTTGTCTTGGATTTTAGCCTTGACATTCTCAATGGTGTCACTGGGCTCCACTTCAAGGGTGATGGTCTTGCCAGTCAAGGTCTTCACAAAGATCTGCATTGTCAAGCGGTGGCGACGGCGACACACAAACACTGAACAAGAGAGTCAGCTCCGGTCCTCGGCGGATCTTGATGCTAAAATCTTAAATAAGATATTAGCAAGGAGATTACAGCAAGTGATCACCAGGATAATACACTATGACCAGGTGGGATTTATACCAGGAATGCAGGGCTGGTTCAACATTAGGAAAAGTATTAACATAATGAACCACATCAATAAAAAAAACAACCAAAATCATATGATTATCTCCATAGATGCAGAGATAGCTTTTGGAAAAATACAGCACCCATTCCTATTAAAAATGCTAGAGAGCTTAGGAATAGGTGGAGCTTTCCTTAACATAATAAGGAGTATCTACCTAAAACCATCAGCAAGCATTATATGCAATGGAGATAAGTTAGAGGTCTTCCCAATAAGATCGGTGGTGAAACAGGGATGTCCATTATCACCTCTATTATTTAATATTGTACTAAAAATGTTAGCTTTAGCAATCAGAGAAGAAAAAAGAATTAAAGGAATTAGAATAGGCAAGGAGGAAACAAAACTATCACTCTTTGCAGATGATATGATGGTATACTTAAAGAATCCTAGAGAATCAACTCAAAAATAACTTGAAACAATTAACGACTTTAGCAAAGTAGGAGGATATAAAATAAATCCACATAAATCATCAGCATTTCTATACATGACCAACAAAGTCCAGCAGCAAGAGATAGAAAGAGAAATTCCATTTAAAGTATTGGTAGATAATATAAAATACTTCGGAGTCCACTTGCCAAGACAAACCCAGGAACTCTATGAATATAATTACAAAACACTTTTCACACAAATCAAATCAGATCTAAATAATTGGAAAGATATCAATTGCTCATGGATAGGGAGAGCTAATATAGTAAAAATGATAACACTGCCTAAATTAATTTACTTATTGAGTGCCATGCCAATCAGACTACCTAAAAATTATTTTATAGAGCTAGAAAAAATAATAACAAAATTCATCTGTAAAAACAAAAAACCAAGAATATCCAGGGAAATAATGAAAATAAATTCACAGGAAGGTCGGTTAATGGTACCAAACCTGGAGCTTTATTATAAAGCAGCAGTCATCAAAACTATCTGGTACTGTCTAATAAATAGAGTGGTAGATCAATGGAATAGGCTAGGCACAAGAAATGCAGTAGTAAATGACACTAGTAATGTAGTATTTGATAAACTCAAAGACTCCAGCTTCTGGGATAGGAATTCAGTATTTGACAAAAACTGCTGAGAAAACTGGAAGATAGTATGGCAGAAATTAGGCATAGACCAACATCTTACGCCTTATACTAAAATAAGGTCAAAATGGATACATGATTTAGACATAAGAGGTGATACCATAGGTAAATTAGGGAAGAAAGGAATAGTCTACCTATCAGATCTTTGGAAAGGAAAATAGTTTATGACCAAACAAGAGATAGAGTATATTATAAAATGCAAAATGGATGATTTTGATTACATTAAATTAAAAAATTTTTGTAGAAACAGAAGCAATGCATCCAAAATTAGAAGGGACACAGAAAGCTGGGAAACAATTTTTGTGGCCAGTACTTCTGATAAAGGCCTCATCTCTAAAATATATAGGGAACTAAATCAAATTTATAAGAATCCAAGTCATTCCCAATTGAGAAATGGTCAAAGGATATGAACAGGCAGTTTTCTGATGAAGAAACCAAAGCTTTCTATTCCCATATGAAAAAATGTTCTAAATCTCTCATGATTAGGGAGATGCAAATTAAAACAACTCTGAGGTACCACCTGATACCTATCAGATTGGCTAAAATGACAAAAAAGGAAAATAAGAAATGTGGAGAAGCTGTGGAAAAATTGGAACACTAATGCATTGTTGGTGGAGTTGTGAACTTATCCAACCATTCTGGAGAGTGTAACGATTGGAATGACGCCACCTGCTGGAGACTTGCTGTGGAGGAGTTCTGCCCATGAGGCGAAGGTCTTTGAGGGCAAGACCAGGCATCAGGAAGTGACGCGGACGAGTGGGAGGAGGAAGGAAGAGACTGGCGCTCGGTCTCGGGCTTTTTCCTGAGGACGCTGGTGGAGAGCGGAGCTAGAAATGTGCTCTCCCTTTAATAGATAGGAATGTAGGCCTTTCTCTCTCTCTTTACCAAATTATTATTCTCCTTAATAAATGCTTAAAAGTCTAACTCTTGCTGAAGCTTATAATTTATTGGCGACCACTCATTAGATATTTTAGACAGACTAGCTAGAATTTTAACCCTTAACAAGAGCAATTTGGAATTATGCCCAAAGGGCGATAAAGCTGTGCATACCCTTTGACCCAGCAATATCACTTTTGGGTCTTTATCCCAAAGAAATCATGGAAAGGGGAAAGGGACCCACATGTACAAAAATATTTATAGCTGCTCTTTACGTGGTAGCAAGGAATTGGAAGTTGAGGGGGTGCCCATCAATTGGGAAATGGCTGGACAAGTTGTGGTATATGAATACAATGGAATACTATTGTGCTGTAAGAAGCGATGAGTAGGAGGAGTTCAGAGAAACCTGGAGGGTCTTGTGTTGGCTGATGATGAGTGAGATGAACAGAACCAGAAGAATATTGTACACAGTATCATCAACATTGAGTGTTGATCTACTGTGATAGACTATATTCTTCTCACCAATGCAATGGTACAGAATAGTTCCAGGGAACTCATGATAGAAGAGGATCTCCAAATGCAGGAAAAAAAAAAAGAACTGTGGAGTATAGATGCTGAATGATCCATACTATTTCTTTTGTTTTTGGTGCTGTTGTTTTTTCTATTTTGAGGTTTTTCATTATTGCTCTGATTTTTCTCTTATAACATGACTAAGGCAGAAATATGATTAATGTTATTATGTATAAATATATATTTATATATATAAATATGCATATATTTATATATATACATAAATATACATATATATTTATATATATAACCTATATCAGATTACTTGCTGTCTAGGGAATGGGGGAGGGAGGGGAGAGAGGGAGAAAAATATGAAATTGGCAAGCTTGTATAAACAAAATTTGAGAACTATCATTACATGTAACAGGAAAAAAAATAAAATACTTTATTAATTAAAAAAAGAAAAAGAATAGACAGAAGTATACATTTTTTCTCTCCTACAAATAGCACCTTCACAAAATTGACTGTGATTTAGAGCATAAAACCCTCACAAAAATGCATTAAAGCAGAAATATTAAATGCCAGTTTTTCTGACCATAATGGAATTCATAATTGGCCTTGAAGCTATATAATAATAGAAATAATAATAATAATAATAAATATTCATCTAATAATTACAAGCATCAATTACCTAATAACATAATTCTAAAGAGCAAGTAAGTTAAAGAACAAATCACAGAAACTATTGATCATTTCCATAAAGATAATGAGAACAATGAGACAATCTACCAACATTTGGGGGGGTATAAAGGAAAATTTATATCTCTAATCATATACATTAATAGAAGAGAAAAAGAACATCTCAATAAATTGGACATGCAACTTAAAATAAAACAAAACAAAAACTCATAAAAATAATTAAATCCCTCAACTTAACATTAAAATACATATCTGGAAAATTAAAGAGAGGCTAATAAATAGCACTGAAAGTAAAAGGAACACCATCAATCTAATTTTAAAAAACTAAGAACTGGTTCTTTTAAAAAAAAAAAAGGGAAATCATGTTAATTTGATTTACAAACTACACAGAAGAAAATCAAATTAACAGTATTAAAAATATAAAATATAAAAGCAGTACCAATATAGATGAAATTAAGGTAATTTCAGGAACTACTTTGCATAATTATATATTAGTAAACCTGTTAATCAAAGGGAAATAGGTGAATATTTACAAAAATATAAATTTTCCAGATTAACGGAAAAGGAACTAGAGTACTTAATTGTACAACTAGAGTTTTTAATATATAAATTATCTGAAATATATAAATTCATTAAAATAATTGGTAAAGAAGGAATACCACAAAATTGCTTGTATGACAGAAAAAATATATTTGATACCTATACCAAGGAGAGGAAAAGCAGAGAAACAAACTATAGGCCAAATTTTCCAATGAATATTGATATAAAATTTTTAAATAAAATATTAGCAAGGAACTTACAGCAATATCACAAAGGTCATACAGAAGGACTAGGTTGGATTTTATACTATTAATTCAAGGTTAATTCATTACTGGGAAAACTATATGCTTAATTGCCAATATCAATAATTAAAATAACAAAATTATGATTATATCAATAAACAGAAAAAAATATTTGTTTTGATAAAATTTAACTTGGGAAAGCATAGGAATCAATGGAGTTTTTCATAAAATAATAGGTTAAACCTGTCTAAAATGAAGAACTATATTATTTGTAATGGATATTAACTAGAAGACTTTGAATAAAATCAGGGGTGAGGCAAAGATGTTCATTATCACCACTATTATTCAATATTTTACTAGAAATTATTACTATAGCTATAAGACAAGAATAAAGAAATTTAAGGTATAAGAATAGGCAAGGAAGAAACAAAACTATCACTCTTTGCTGACAATCCTAGAGAATAAATTAAAAACAGTCAAAATAATAACTTCAACAAAGTTACAATATACAAAATAAACAAATATAAATCATCAGCATTTCTATATATTACTACCAAAACCAGAAGAAATAGATAGATAAATTCAATTTAAGATAACTTTAGGTAGTATAAAACATTTGGGAATCTATCTGCCAAGACACACCCAGGAACTATATGAACAGTATTATAAAACACTTCACACAAATAAAGGCAGATCTGTGATGATTAAAATATTATGAGAGACAAAATTCTGGGTAAATTATTATCAGGTTTATATATCATGAGCAGTAAGAGATTGACAAAGATGGCTCTTTAACCTCTAGTAGCTCAAAAGGAAAAATAAAATAAAAAGAAACCTAATGGCTACTTCTTTAAATTTTTATGCTGAGAAGGTCCACTGAGCACCAATCAAATTTGGTTGGTAAACTTATTTGTAGGTAGGCTATGTTAAAATGAAGAACCATACTAGACTACTTCCAATATTGGGCTAACTCTTCAAAGAATGCATATTCTCTTTAATAGGTAATGCATATCCTCTTTAACATGTAAGCTGAATAGCCCCACATTGGAGGAGAGGCCTTACTATGGAGACAAAGGTTTGTCTCCTTAGTAGAACACAATAGCAATCTCCACTGCAGATGAAATTCCTAGAGGTTTATGGCCCTAACAAAGATAAAGGTTTATCGAGAAGGACTTTGGAATAGGGGAAGTCAGGACTGAATCTCTAAGATACTAGTTACAAATAATCATTTCTCATAATGGACTGAACCTCCAAGATATTGGTTGTAAATATTTCTCAGAGATCTAATATGAACAGCTAATGGATAGATCCTAGCCAATATGATTATAATAACAATTCAATCTAAATTAATGTACTTATTTAGTGCCATACCAATTAAACTGACAAATATTTATTTTGTAGAGCTGGAAAAAATAATATAATTCATCTGCAGCAATAAAAGTTCAAGAATATCAAGGGAATCAAATAAAAACATGTTAAGGAAGGTGGCCTCATGGCATCAGCTTTCAAACGTATGTTATAAAACAGTAATCACCAAAATAATCTGCTACTGGATAAGAAATAAGGTAGTTGATCCTGGGAATGGATTGAATTCACAATTTAAAGAAGTAGTGACCATAGTAATCTAGTATTTGATAAACCCCAAAAGACCCTAGCTTTGGGGACAAGAACTCACTATGCAACAAAAACTGCTGAGGTGAATAGAAAGCATAGATGAACATAGATGAACATAGATGAACATTTCACATTGTTTATTAGGACAAGGTCAAAATGTGTATATGATTTAGTCATAAAGAATGAAGTCATAAGCAAATTAGGGAAGTAGGGAAAATGATAACTGTCAGTTCTATGAATAATGGAAGAATTTATGACTGAACAAGAGATAGAAAAACTCATTGGAAGTGAAATGTTTAAATTTGATAACATGTAATTGAAAAAAAAAAAGTTTTGTAGAAACAATACCAATGTAGCCAAAGTAAGAATGAAAGAAGAAATGGGGGGGGGGGGCGGAGGGGTCGGAGTGGAGGGTGGAGAATTACAGAAAGTTTCTTTGATAAAGGCCATATTTCTGAAATATATATGGAACTGAGCCAACATTTGTGAAAAAATACAAACAATTCCCCAATTAATAAATGGTCAAAGTATATGGACAGGTAGGGCAAAGAAAAAGTGTAAGGTCAGGAAGGACAAAGATATCTATAGTTATATGTATTTTTAAATGGTCTAAATAACTAATAATTAGAGAAATATATTTTTTTAAACTCTGACTTACTACCTACATCCATTAGATTGACTAACAATGGAAAAGTAACAGAAAAATACTGGAAGGGGCATGGAAAAAAGTAGGGACACTAAGATATTGTTGTTAGACTTGTGAACTGATTCAACCATTTTAGGAAATTATTTAGAAATAAATTCAAAGGGCTACAAATCTGTGAATATGCTTTATATCAGCAATAGCACTACTAGGTCTATAAATTACAAGAAGAGGAAAGAAAAATGAAAAAAGAGTTATGTGTATAAAACCATTTATAGCAGCTTTATTTTTGTAGGAGCAAAGAATTCTACATTGAGGGAATACTCATCAATTGCGGAGTGCTGAATAAGAATATGTTTTAAGATATTTTGAAGGATACAGTTTTACATATCTATATATCTATAGATATATATATGTGTATGTGTGCATATTTTATATATATATATATATATATATATATATATATATATATATATATATATAGAGAGAGAGAGAGAGAGAGAGAGAGAGAGAGAGAGAGAGAGAGAGAGAGAGAGAGATGAACTGATACAAAGTGCAGTGAGCAGAACCAGGACAAAAATTTATACCGTAACTGCATTATAGGTTAGATAATTAACTGTGAAAGGATTAACTAATTTAATTAAAATAATGATCTGTGACAATTCCAAATGTCTCATGATGAAAAATAATACCCACTTCCATAGAGAGAGCTGATAAACTTTGAGTGCAAATTAAATCATGTTTTTAACTGTCCTTATTTTTCCTGCTTCTTTGCAGCATTTTTAATAAGGACATACCTTTTTGCATGACTTCAAATGTATAATGGGTATCATATTGATTGCCTTCTAAATAGATGGGGAGATAGCTGGAGAGAGGGAGAGAATTTGTAAGCTATAATAAAAAATTAATTTAAATTGAAAAGAGAAGGAAGGAAGGAAGGAAGGAAGGAAGGAAGGAAGGAAGGAAGGAAGGAAGGAAGGAAGGAAGGAAGGAAGGAAGGAAAAAAGCAGGGAAAAGGAAGGAATGGAGGGAAGAAGAAGAAAGAAAAGGAGAGTTGGAGAGGTAGATGGAGGAAGGAATAAAATAAGCAAAAAAGGAATAAAAATACTTCCTCCCCTAATTGATTTTATGTTTGATCAATATTGTTCATTTAAATATTTTAGTGGTATTTGTATATTGTGAAATGGCCTGGGTAAGTAGGATGGAGACTTTATTTACTACAATTTTCCTAAGGCTTTAGAATCATTATATATAGGGAAGAATAGGAAAAGACACTGTTTAACATATGAAAGTTAGTATACAGTTCGTTAATACATACAAATAGTCACAGACCACTATTGCATCTTAAGTCACTAGAACTTGACATTTCTTTACTATGGAACAACAATAACAAATATAATCCCTTGAAATTTTAAATATGGTAAAAGGAAGATGTTGTGTTATGTCAAATGTATTTGACACCATAGTAGAGATTGAATTTGCCCTATTCCAAGTAATAAAGTAATTCTTCAAAATAAAATTAAAAACTCAATTGAAATTGATTACAATGAAAATAAATTGGATAGTTGCTTTTGCCAATTGATCATTTATCTTTCATCTTTCATCAAAACCTGTCACTGCTTTATCAATGCAAAAAAATATTGAGGAAGACAGTATTAGCTTCACACAATTTTCATAGTTATATTTTATTATATATAGCTTTGTAACTGTACTATTGCTTTAATCTGGCAATAATTTTTACCAGCAATCACATCTAGACTTAATCAGACATGTTAACATTATTCTCATATATTTAAAAACAGTTACATTTAAAAGTGTGTGCTCAATCATCTGCAGGGTTTAGCTGCAGAATCCCTTTGCCCTTCATCTAATTGCTTTCCTACCTGCAGTGCTGACTACTAAAAAGGAGCTTATTGGGACTGAAATGAGATCTTATGAGTCCCAAGGGATGTTACATTTGAAATGACTGAAAGATTCAGAAGAACTTTTCTCCCCATATTTCAGCAGGTGGAACTGTATAGTGGAATTTAGATGATTTTTTAAAAGTTATGTGTTTTGTAAATTGTCATTATAGAACTGGGTGAATGGTGTCCATAATTGGGTCTGGCTTGAGTTTGTCCCTTAAAAATAAAGAGGCTTTTGAAAATCAAATCTTTTGCACATTAGTTTGAATGAAGAACTAGTCATCTGGTGTATGCAATCTAATTGCCAATATCCAGGAAAGATTAGAATGAAAACTATCCATAATATACTATGATGAGGTAACTAAACAGATAACATTATCAGCAGTGAACACTTTTCTCATTGTGAATTTTGTTAATAAAACAAAAACCACCAGATTTTCAAAAAAGACATTTCAGGAGATAAGAAAAAATAGAGAGGAGAAACAAAGTACTAGAAAGATGGAGAGCTTAGAAGGTTCAGCAGAAAGAAAAATTATTCTTAAAAGAATCAAACTTTTAGCAGTGTGATTTTTAAAAGAATAACATTAACCTTGCTGATTTTTACTTTCTACCTTGTCCAGTCTCTCTTCTTAAAATTGGAATCCTGGGGCAGCTAAGGTGGCACAGTGGATAGAGCACTGGCTATGGAGTCAGGAGTACCTGAGTTCAAATCTGGCCTCAGACATTTTACACTTACTAGCTGTGTGACCCTGGGCAAGTCACTTAACCCCAATAGCCTCACCAAAAAAAATCAAAAACAAAAACAAACCAACAACAACTTGAATCCTACATTTTTAAGATTCTCTTACTTTATTTTTCTCAGAATTCACTTTTTTTTTCAGCAACAAACATTTATTTTATTTTCCAGTTATATGTAAGGGTAGTTTTCAACATTCATTTTCATAAGATTTAGAGTTCCAAATTTTTCTCCTTCCCTCCATCCCTTTCCTCCCCCCTCCACAAGATCTCAATCAGGTTATATATGTACAATCCACAAGTGTTCTTTTTATCAGTTCTTTCTATAGGGGTACATAGTAAGCTTCCTCATTAGTTCCTTGGGATTGTCTTGGATCATTGCGCTGCTGAGAGTAGTTAAGTCATTCACAATTGCTCATTGAACAATACTGCTGTCACTATGCACAATGTCTTCCCAGCTCTTTTCACTTCACTATACATCGATGTTAATTAGTCTTTCCAGGCTTTTCAGGGATCATCCTGTTTGTCATTTCCTGTAGCACAAGACCATTCTACTACAATCATAGAACACAGCTTTTTCCATCATTCCTCAATTGATGGACATTCCCTTGATTCTCAATTCTTAGCCTCCACCAAGAGTTGCTATAAATATTTTTTGTACAATTTTCCCCCTTTTCACTTTTTCATGATTACTATTGTTAACTGTTTCCCTTCCATCCTATTCCCTTCCCCATGATATTTATTCTATAATCCATCTTCTTTCATCCTATCACTCTTCAAAAGGGATTTGCTTTTGTCTGTCCCCTCCCCCACTCTGCCCTTCCTTCTTTTGTCCCTCTCTCTTTATCTTCTTCCCCTCCTATTTTCCTGCAGGGTTAGAGAGATTACTCCACCCAAATGAGGGCATACATTATTCCCTCCTTGAGCCAGTTCTAATGAGATTGAGGTCTTTGAGCGAATTCTGATGAGTGTTAGGCTCATTTACTGCCCAGATTAAACAGATTACTCCACCCAGTTGGGTGTGTCTGTCAGTCCCTCCTTGAGGCAGCTCTGATGAGTTTAAGGTCTTTGAGCCTTTTCTGATGAGTGTAAAATTCATTTACTGCCCTGCTCCTCTCCCATCTCTTCCCCCACTCCATAAGCCTTTTCCTATTACTTTCATGTAGGATTTCACTTCTGCACTTCCCCCTCCCCCAGTGAAATCCCTTCATCCCTCAATTTAACCTTAAAGATGTCATCACCTAGCTAAGTGACACAGTGGACAAAGCATCACCCCTGGACCCAGGGGGATCCCAGCCAAAACCTGGCCTCAGACACAAGACAGTTGCCCACTGTATGACCCCAGGTATGTCCCCCAGCTCCAATTTTTTTTTTTTTTATGGTTCTCTAGGGTCTTGTATTTGAAAGTCAAATTTGCCATTCAGTTCAGGTCTTTTCATCACAAATATCTGAAAGTCTTCTTTTTCATTAAAGTCCCATTTTTTTTCTGCTGAAATATAATGCTGAGTTTTGCTGGATAAGTGATTATTGGTTACAATCCCATTTCCTTTGCCCTTTGGAAGATAATATTCCATGCTCTCTGGTCCTTTAATGTAGAAGCTGCTACATTTGTGCTAGCCTCACTGGGGCTCCACAGTACTTGAATTCTTTCATTTTGGCAGCTTTCAATATTTTCTCCTTGATCTGAGAGCTCTGGAATTTGGCTATAATATTCCTAGGAATTTTCCTTTTGGGATCTCTTTCTGGAGGTGATCCGTGGATTCTTTCAATTTCTATTTTAGCTTCTTCTTCTAGAATTTCAGGGCAATTTTCCCTGAGAATATCTTAGAAGATGGTGTCTAAGCTCTTTCCTTGGTTTTCAGGTAGACCAATAATTTTCAAATTATCACTCCTGGACCTATTTTGCAGGTCAGTAGTTTTTCCCAGAAGATATTTCACACTTCCCTCTATTTTTTATTTATTTTGATTTGCTTTATTGTGTCTTGGTTTCTCATAAAGTCACTGGCTTCCATTTGTTCAATCCTAATTTTTAGGGAATTATTTTCATCAGAGAGCTTTTGTACCTTCTTTTCCATTTGGCCAATTTGACTTTTCAAGCTGTTGACTTTTTTCTCATGTCTTTCCTGCATCACCCTCATTTCTCTTTCCATTTTTTCCTCTACCTCTCTAACTTTATCTCCAAAGTTCTTTTTGAGCACCTCTATGGCCTGAGACCAATTCGTATTTTTCTTGGAAACTTTAGATATAGGGGCCCTGATGTTGACATCTTCCTTTAAGGGTGTCCCTTGGTCTTCCTTGTTACTGAAGATACTTTCTATGGTCCTCACCTTTCTCTGTCAGCTCACCTTTCTTTTACTAGATTTTTAGCTCCTTAAAGTGGGGCACTGTTTCCAGGCTACAGTATCCCAATCTTCAGAAGTCCCAGGTGGTATGATTTAAGGAAAATCAGGTTTTTCACTCATCTGGCCTGTTCCCTGGTCCTTAGATGACCCCAGACCAAATTGTTAATCAACCAGCTTTGTGTGTTGTGGTTGTTAGCACTGATGAGCCTGTGCCCCTCCCCCACCTGGGAGACTGCTACTCAATGTCAAAAAATGTGAATAAAATTAGTTAAGCAAAGTCATAATCTTTTACATTTCCTTAAGAGACAAAACTACTTAAACAGACTCTATAGGTAAACTAAGTAAGGTTATGTATTAAACTTAATTTAGAGAATCCACAAATAAGATAAAAGAGGGAGAAGTGGATTTATATCTTAGGAAGGGTCATGGTCAGCTGAGAATCTACCTCTGACTTCTTATCTAAGGACTACTTAATGCTCCAAATAAATTTTACATCCCATTGGTCTGTGAGCTCAAAAACTTCTCAAATAGCAGAAACAATCATGACCTTCTCTTAACATTTTTCCTTCATGAGCCAGATTTTGATTGGGTGAGATTACTATTAACAGAAGTCAGCCTTTTAGTTAACATAGAGTTGCAGGAGGAATGGGCCTGAGATCCAAATAATAAAAATTAATAAAAGGAAATAAAAATTATAATAACAAAGCTAATTCATAAATTCATGGTGTAAAGATTTGGATCAGTACAAATTAATCAGTCTTGAGTATAGGACCAAGAAAATCCTATGATGTCAGGTTTCAAAGGGACCTCAAAAGCTATCTAGTTCATCCTATAGAGAACATGATTCACACCTACAGTACCTTTTACAAATGATCATACTGCCTTCATGATCCTTGGTTTGAATCCTGCCTCAAATAGTAGTTGTTTTGTCCTGGGCAAGTCACTTAATTTTTCTGGGCCTCAGTTTCCTCATTTTTTTAATTAGGGTATTGGATTTGATAACCCTTTATATTCCTTCCAGGCTTGAATCTCTGATGTTTTAAAGGTATAGATGATTGTACCTCATTTCATATGGTTTCAGAGAATGACACTATTTGATTAACTATTCATGTTATTTAATTCAAGTGCATTTTATTGTTTTTAATGTGTCTCTGGTATATCTAACAATAGAATAATATCCTATATAAGATCTTGAGCTAAGAGTTGAAGAATTATTACCTCAAAATAGCCATAATGAACCTGGGTGTAGAATAGAAGTGTGCTAGCTTTGAAAGGGCTTCAGGAGGATTTGTTTATATAACAATATAAAAGGTGGTTTTTGGTGATTCAGACTTAAAACTCTATGTTTCCTCATGTATAAAATGAAATAATTGGGGGGCAGCTAGATGACACAGTGGATAGAGCACTGGCCCTGGATTCAGGAGGACCTGAGTTCAAATCTGGCCTCAGACACTTAACGCTTACTAGCTGTGTGACCCTGGGCAAGTCATTTAACCACAATTGCCTCACTAAAAAAAAAAAAAACAAACCCAAAAAACCTGAAATAATTGGGTTTGCCCTCTAAAGTCCTTTTCAGTCTAAATCTGTGATCCCATGGTCACATGTACTGGAATTGTTCATGTCAAAGAAGAAAATATTTACTTGAAATATTATTATTGTCTTCACACATTTGAGGTACTGAATGTAATTAGTAGACTTGTTTTGCATGTTCCTAAACATCAAAATTATTCCAGTGGGTGGAAATTTGAATACAAAATGTGGGGTGGAGGTGAGGACTTCCTAAGAAGTACATAATAATCACAGTTAACATATAGTGCTTTAAAATTTTCAAAATGTTTTACATATATTTTATTATTTGATCCTTACAATAACATTGAGAGAAAATTGCTATTATTTTCTTCATTTTGCAGAAGAAAAAACTGAGACTAAGTGGTTTAAAATAAATTGATCAGGTATATGCAGCAAATAAGTGTGTCAGGTAGGAGTTGAAATCACATCATGCTATATTATAAGTCTAACACTATCCACATCTGGTTTCCTATGTGAAGTATAGTAATCTTCCTCTTGTAGTTCCCTGTCATTTAAAATTTTTATTTAGAATCTGAATGATTACTGGTTAAGGATACTAATGATTGGACTCATTCTTCAGGTGGTCACTCATTTTGGCCTAGAGTAAATGCCCTGATTTACATCTCATTTATATAGAATTAATCCTATTGGTACACTGATGCTATGGGAAGACAGTAAGGAAAGTGAATATTGTGAATTTGTATCCCAGTTCCTTTATAAATCTCAAGAATTGAATGATAGTGGATGAATGATCAGTCACAAAAGTGAAATTTTTCTTTTTTGAGACTCTTGTTCACATTCAACAACTTCTGGACAATTTCATTAAGAGATCTAAAACTTCCTCTTCTGTAAAGGTGTGCCAGTGACATGCAAATCCTAAAACCTAACTAGGTTAAAAGTAATTCATAACAATAATTCATTGATAAATAAAAAGCTTTGGAAATCTGAGTCATAAAACCCTGTATCATTCCTGCTTTCTTGCATCACCTACAAGAAAACAATGAACTTAAGCTTCCATTATAATTTCAAATACAGATTGGTACAAAAATCTGAGACCTTGTCTTTGTAAAAGAATTATTGTTTGGTTATTCATACCTCTGGTTCACCACTAAGAAATTATATTTCTATGTGTTAACAGTTTTTTGGGTGTTTTTTTTATCCTGATTGTTATCTCTTAAATAGTGGGTTTTCAGTGATTTTTATTGACGAAATGTAAATGAGAATTATTTTTTCTTTTTATGCTAATCACATGTATAGCTATATTTCAATATTGTAAACATGCTATTAATTTGCAAATGTGAAAAAAAAAGTTTTAGTCATAAAACCAACTATCTGTCAAAAGTTCAGATATAAACTATCACTCTCTGATTTAATGGCATTAAAAAGATTATAAAACAGCTAAAGTTTACATCACTTTTATAAAGCAACTCTAGCATAAATGGATAAAATCAACATATTTTCATTTAAATGCATCTCATAGCTACATTATAACTGTGTTATGATCTAATATTCTTAAAAGATGAACTACTAGGTGCCCCTAGAGATTTAAAGTGATATGTCCCACTGTTTATCTGTTCCAGATGTTCTTTTATATGGTCTCTATTACTAAAATTAAAGCATTTGCTAGAAAGATCAAATATTCACAGTGGACAGATTTGTCTCTTGATATTTGTGTACTGGAGGCAAGTATAGAAGTGATCGCCCATATGCCTGTAATTAGCATCTCTATCTACCATTTCATTTTATTGAATTTCCTTAAATGGAAGAGGAAATTTTTTTCTGAAATTTACTACAAAAAATGATGTAAAACTCTTGCTGATAATAACAATGTGACAACTCTTTTATTCCCCTATAAAGCTATGTCTTCATACAAAGTTAACTTAAATGTTTGAACTCAATTATTCCCTCCATTCAAACAACTCATCCAGTTAGTAAAGGGAAAAATTTAGCAAATTTAGTTTGTCATTTTTAAAAGAAAAGAGCTTATTGTATTTTTTGAAGTAAATACACACTCACACTGTTTTAAAATATTAGAATTTCAAAAAAAATTCTTATGAACAAGCAGGGAAATTTTTTTTTTAATGTATAAGGTATTTTATTTTTTCTGTTACATGTAAAGATAGTTCTCAACTTTTGTTTATACAAGCGTTACAATTTCAGATTTTTCTCCCTCCCTCCCCTCCCTTCCCCCTCCCCTAGACAGCAGGTAATCTGATATAGGTTATATCTATATATCTCTATACATATAGATATAGATATATACACATACATATATATACACATAATAACATTAATCCTATTTCTGCATTAATCCTGTTACAAGAGAAAAAATCAGAGCAGTGATGCAAAACCTCAAAATAGAAAAAAAAAAACAACAGCACCCAAAACAAAAGAAATAATATGGTTCAATCAGCATCTATACTCCACAGTTCTTTCTTTCTTTTTTTTTTTCTTGGATTTGGAGATCCTCTTCTATCATGAGTTCCCTGGAACTCTTCTGTACCATTGCATTGGTGAGAAGAATATAGTCCATCACAGTAGGTCAACACTCAATGTTGATGATACTGTGTACAATGTTCTTCTGGTTCTGCTCATCTCACTCATCATCAGCCAACACAAGACCCTCCAGGTTTCTCTGAACTCTTCCAAGCAGGGAAATTTTGAACTCTCAGGTGAAACCTGAAATTAGGAGAGTTCCAGAGTTGGAGCCAAGAAGACAGAGTGAAACTAAGAAACTGCCTGAGCTTTCCCAAATTTCCCTTAGAAAAAAAAAGAAAACATTTAATTATGCCTATCAACAAATTCTGGAGCTGCAAAACATGGAAAATATGCAAAAAATGGAGTCAAACAATCTTCTGACTTAAGATCTTCCAGAAAGATCCATTTCATCTGCATAAAAGGGAACTACACCTCAGCACAGAGGGTATCTAGGCAAGTCAGCAAAAGGCTCTTAGTCATAGCAAAGATCAACAGCTGAGGACCCAAAGTCTTAGCTCAGCAAGCTAGTGGCACAACACGATAGTTGTGAAGCTTGCAGCCCTAACACAGAAAGCAATCTGCAAGCTGTAGTATCAGCTTCAAACAAGCCCAATTAAGCTGGTTCACTCCAGTGCAGTGAGAAGCCACAAGCTACTGAATCCTCAGAGAAGAAAATGATCACTCAGTGCCCAGTTCCCAGCAAAAGAAGCTCCAGACAGTGCATACTGTACCCCAGCAACAGAACTACACTTTAAAAGGCACAAAAGAGGCTAAAATAAAAATAGAAATATGAATAAGAAACAAGAAAACCTCTCACCATTGACAATTAACATGGTGACAGGGAGGATCAAAACATAAACTCAGGAGAGGACAAAAATGAGAAAACACCTACATGTGAATCCTTAAAGAGGGAGAAGAATTGGTCTTGAGAAAAAAGCCCTCTTGGAATACCTCAAAAATGATTTTATAGGGGCAGCTAGATGGCATAGTGGATAGAGCACCGGCCTTGGAGTCAGGAGTACTTGAGTTCAAATCCGGCCTCAGACACATAACACTTACTAGCTGTGTGACCCTGGGCAAGTCACTTAACCCCAATTGCCTCACTAAAAAAAAAAAAAAATTAAAAAAAATGATTTTATAAACTAAATAAGAGAGGTAGAAGAAAAAATGGAAAAAATAAATGGGAGTTATGAAAGAGAAAGTCAATAGCTTTGAAAAAGAAAGTAATGCCTTAAAACACAATTGGAAAATTGGAAAAGGGGGTAGAAAAGCTGACTGGAGAAAATAATTCCTTAAGAATCAGAATTGGGCAGATGGAAGCTAATGAATGACTCAATGAGACAACAGGAAGAAGTAAAGCAGAATCAAATGAATATAAAAGTAGATGAAAACATAAACTACCCCTTCAGGAAAAAAAAAAAAAACCTGGAAAATAAATCCAGATGGGAAAACCTAAACCTAAGAATAATTGCAGTATCTGAGGACCATGATCAAAAAAAGAGCCAAGACATCATATTCCAGGGCATGATCAAGGAGAACTGTCCCAATATCTTACAAACAGAGGGAAAATTTGCCATTGAAAGAGTCCAGCAAATACCTCCTGAAAGAGACACCAAAAGGAAAACTCTAAGAAATATTGTAGCTAAATTCCAGAACTATCAACTAAAGGAGAAAATTCTGTAAGCAGCCAGAAATAAACAATCTAAATATCAAGGAACAACAATCAGAAAGAAACAAGACCTGACAGTTTCAATGTTAAAGGACTGAAGGACTTGGAATGTGATATTCTAGAAGGTAAAAGAACTGGGATTATAACCAAGAATTTCCTACCCAGAAAAATTATCATAATCTTTCAGGGGAAAAGATGGGCATTCAGTGAAATAGGGAACTTTAAAACCTTTCTAATGAAAAACCCAGAAATGAATAGAAAATTCAATCTACAAATATAAGGCTTAAGAGACACATGAAAAATTAAAAAGGGGGGAAAATGCATGTGACTAAATATAGATAAAATGTGTGCATCCCTACATGGGAAGAAGATACTCATAACTCTTTGAGAATTCTATCTTTATTAAGACAGATAGGAAGAGTACACAGAGAGAAGGTGTGGGTATACGTTGGTTATGATAAGATTATATTAAAAAATACTTAAGGGATAACAAAAATGATTCTACTGGGAGAAGAGGAAAGGGAAGACAGAATGGGGGTAAATCACATCACATGAAGAGACACAGAAGACCTCTAACAATAGAGGGAAAGAAGGTAAGGATGAGCATTGTTTTGACCTTATTCCCATCTGATATTGCTCAAATAGGGAATAACATACACAGTCAATTGGGTATAGAATTTTATCTTACCCTATAGGGAAGTAAAAGAGGAAAGGAGAAAGAAAAAAGTGGGACGTTGATAGAATGGAGGATAAAACTAGGAGGGAAAAGGGGAAAGGAAAAAAAAGAAGATGTGGCTGATAGAAAGGAGGTTAGATTAAGGTGTCCAGAAACAAAACACTAGTGAGGGGGCAGCTAGGTGGCACAGTGGATAAAGCACAGGCCCTGGATTCAGGAGGACCTGAGTTCAAATCTGGCTTCAAAAACTTACACTTACTAGCTATGTGATGCTGGGCAAGTCACTTAACCCTCAATGTCCCCCCACACACACACACACAAAAGAAACACTAGTGAGAAGGGACAGAGGGAAAAGAAAGAGAAAAATACAAACAAGGGGAAAATAGGATGCAGGGAAATACACAGTGAGAAATAATAACTGTGAATGTGAATAGGATGAACTTTCCTATAAAACAGCAGCAGATAGCAGAGGGGATTAAAAACCAGAATGCTATAATTTCTTGTTTACAAGAAACACATTTGGGAGTGGCTAGGTGGCACAGTGGATAAAGCACCGGCCCTGGATTCAGGAGTACCTGAGTTCAAATCCAGCCTCAGACACTTGACACTTACTAGCTGTGTGATCCTGGGCAAGTCACTTAACCCCCATTGTCCCGCAAAAAACAAAACAAAACTAAACAAGAAACACATTTGAAGAAGAGAGATACACACAGAGTAAAAGCAAAAGGCTGGAGCAGAATATATGCTTCAGCTGAAGTTAAAAAAAATAGCAGGGTTGGCAATCCTTATCTCAGAAAAAGTTAAAGAAAAAAATTGATCTAATTACAACAAACAAAGAAAAAAACTATATCTTACTGAAAGGTACCATAGACAATGAAATAATATCAATAGTAAACATGTATCCACCAAATGGTAATGCATCTAAAATTTTAAGAGCAGTTAAGTGAGTTACAGGTAGAAATAGGAAAACTATATTAGTGGGGCAACCTCAAACTCTCCCTCTCAGAACTAAATAAATCTAACCATAAAATTAATAAGAAACAAAGTAAGGAGGTAAATAGAATCTTTTTTTTTTTTTTTTGTGAGTCAATTGGGGTTAAGTGACTTACCCAGGCCTCACACAGCTAGTAAGTGTCAAGTGTCTGAGGTCAGATTTAAACTCAGGTCCTCCTGAATCCAGGGCCAGTGATCTATCCACTGGACCACTTAGCTGCCCCAGGCAAATAGAATCTTAGAAAAATTAAATATGATAGACCTCTGGAGAAAACTGAATGGGTATAGAAAGTAATGTGATTTTTTCTCAGTAGTCCATGGCATGTCCACAAAATTTAGCCATGAATTAGGTCCTAAAAACCTCACAGTCAAATGCAGAAAGGCAGAAATAGTACATGTATTCTTTTCAGAACATGATGCAATAAAAATTATGTGTAATAAAGAGCCACAAAAAGATAGACAAAAATTAATTGGAAACTAAGTAATCTCATCCTAAAAGATGAGTGAGTCAAACAACGAATCAGAGAAACAATAAATAATTTTATCCAAGAGAATAACAATAATGAGATGACATATGAAAACTTATGGGATGTAGGCAAAGCAGTTATTAGTTAAAATTTTATATCTCCAAATGCCTACATGACTAAAACAGAGAAAAAGGAGAATTGGGCATGCAAATAAAAAATCTAGGGGAAAAAAAACACATTAAATATTCCCAATTAAATAACAAATTAGAAATTCTGAAAATTAAAGGAGAGATTAATAAAATTGAAAGTAAGAATACAATAGAATTAATAAATAAAACTAAGAGTTGGTGTCATGGGAAAGAACACAGTAAAATAGATAAACATTTGGTTAATTTGATTTAAAAAAAAAAAAGAAAAACGTTAACCAAAATCACCAGCATCAAAAATGAAAAGGGTGTGAGGCAGAGCCAAGATGGCAGAGGAAAGGCAGTGAGCTCTTGAACTTATGATACAATCGGTCCAAAAAACATCAAAATAATGCCATAGGACAATGCCTGGAGCAGCAAAACCCATGGAAGAATGTGCTGAAATCATCTTCTAACCAAGAATGGCTTGGAAGGACAGAAGGAGGGAGCTGCTGTGCTGAGACAAGAGTGGAGCCCAACCCCACTGTCTCACTGGCACAGATCCAGTCCTAGGAAGGCCTCACCAGAGAAGGAGACCCCCAGAGCCTCTGAATCAGCTACAGCTCCAGTGTCGTCTGGAACTAAGCTCACAGCCTGGTGAGTGGGCTGAGCCCTTGGCAGGGGGAAGATTATAAGGGTCTATCCTAGTGCTGAGGCAGAACTTAGGTTCTTCCCCCTGCTGGGAACCAGGAGATAGGCTTGAGTAGCAGTGGCCCAGGTGGGGCAAGGGCACAGGCTCATCGGAGCTGGCAACCACAACACACAAAGCTGGTTGATTAGCAAGTTGGTCTGGGGTCATCTACAGACCAGAGAACAGGGCAGGCAAGTGAAGAACCTGATCCTCCTTAAATCATACCACCTGGGACTTCTGAAGTTTGGGATACTGTAGCCTGGAAACAGTGCCCCACTTTAAGGAGCTAAAAGTCAAGTAAAAGAAAGGCAAAATGAGCAGAGAAAGGTGAGGACCATAGAAAATTTCTTCAGTGACAAGGAAGATCAAGGTGCACCCTCAGAGGAAGATGTCAACATCAGGGCCCCTATATCTAAAGCTTCCAAGAAAAATATGAATTGGTCTCAGGACATAGAGGCACTTAAAAAAAGACTTTGAAGATAAAGTTAGAGAGGTAGAAGAAAAAATGGAAAGAAAAAAAATGAAAAGGGTGAACTCAACACCTAGGAAGAGGAAATTAAAGCAATAATTAGGACTGATTTTGTCCAATTATATGACAATAAATATCACAATATAAATGAAATGGTTGAATATTTATGAAAGTATAAACTGCCCAGAGTAACAGAAGAGGAAAGGAAATGCTTAAATGTGCCCAGTTTAGAAAAACAACAAATTTAAAAAGTCATCAAGGAACTCACTAAGAAAAATCTCCAGGGCCAGATGGGTTTTCAAGTGAATTCTACCAAACATTTAAATATAAGTTAATCCCAATACTATAGAAACTATTTTGAAAAATAGAATAAGAAGGAATCTTACCAAATTTCTTTTGAGACAAATACGATGCTGATACATAAAACAAGAAAAGAAAAAAAAACAGAAAGAAAATTATACACACATCCCCCTAATGAATATTCTAAATTGCATATTAGCAAAGAGATTAGAGAAATTTATGACCAGGATAATACATTGTGACAAGGTGAGATTTTTACAAGGAATTTAGAGCTGGTTCAATATTAAGAAAACTTATAACATAGTTGACTACATGAATAACAAAACTAACTAAAATTATATGATTATCTCAATAGATGCAGAGAAAGCTTTTCACAAGATACAGCATCCATTCCTATTAACAACATTAGAGAGTATAGGAATAAATGGAGCTTTCTTTTTTTTAAATTTAAATTTTAATTTAAAATTTTTTCTGTGTCCCAAAGAAATAATTATTTTTATTTAAAGTTTTGAGTTCCAAATTCTTTCACTCTCTTATTCCCTCCCTTTGCTCCCCCCTCCCTGAGGTTGCAAGCAATCAGCATAGGTTACAGATGTGCAATTATTTAAAATATTATGATATTTGTCATTTTACATGAAAAGACTCAATTTTTAAAAATAGAGAGAAAGCACAACATATCATGCTTCAGTCTGTATTCAGTCCATATCGGTTCTCTTTCTGGAGCTAGATATCATGCTTCATCATGAGTCCTTTGGTATTGTCTTGGATCATTGCATTTCTGAGAGACTTAGTTGTTATTCACAATTGCTCATAGAGCCATAATGCTGTCACTGTGCACAATGATCTCCTGGTTCTGCTCACTTCACTAAACATCAGTTCATATGAGTCTTTCCAGGTTTTTCTGAAATCATCCTGCTTGCCATTTCTTATAGGACAATAATATCCCATTATAATATTATTCCACAGCTTGTTCAGTCATTCCCCAATTGATGGACATTCCTTTGATCTTCAATTCTTGCCCACCACAAACAGTTGCTATAAATATTTTTTGTAGATTTTTTTACTATTTTCTTTTTAAAAGTTACTATTATTGGGGGGCGGCTAGGTGGCGCAGTGGATAAAGCACCGGCCCTGGATTCAGAAGTACCTGAGTTCAAATCCGGCCTCAGACACTTGACACTTACCAGCTGTGTGACCCTGGGCAAGTCACTTAACCCCCATTGCCCCGCAACAAACAAAAAACAAAAAACAAAAAACAAAAAAAAAAAAAAAAAAAAAAAAAAAAACAAAAACAAAAAAAAAAAAAAAAAAGTTACTATTATTGTTTCCCTCCATTCTATTCCCTTTCCCATGATATTTATTCTATTATCTATCTTCTTTCACCCTATCTATCCTCAGAAGGGATTTGTTTCTGACTGCCCCCTCTGTCAAGCTGCCCTCCATTCTTTTAACCCTCCCCCTTTATCCCTTTCCCCTCATACTTTCCTGTAGGGTTAGATAGATTACTCCACCCATTTGAGTGTGTATATTATTCTCTCCTTGAGCCTACTTTGATGAGCTCAAGGTCTTTGAGCCTATTCTGCATTCCCATGAAGGAATGTAAATAATTTAGCCTTTTAACATCACTCAATATAATTTTCCTATTTATCTTTTTATGGTTCTCTAGTGACATATTTAAAAGTTGAATTTTCTATGTAGTTCAGGTCTTTTCATCACAAATATCTGAAAGTCCTCTTTTTCATTGAAGTCCCATTTTTCCCCTGAAAGTTTACACACAGTTTTGCCGGATAGGTCATTCTTCATTGTAATCCCAGTTACTTTGCCCTTTGGAATATCATATTCCATGCCCTCTGGTCCTTTAATATAGAAACTGCTAGATCTTGTGCTATCCTGACTGGGCCTCCACAGTACTTGTTTCTTTCTGGCAACTTGAAATATTTTCTCCTTGACCCAGGAGCTCTGGAATTTAGCTATAATATTCCTGGGAGTTTTCCTTTTGGGATCTCTTTCAGGAGGTGATTTGTGGATTCTTTCCATTTCTATTTTTTTCTGCTTCTAGAATATCAGGGCATTTTTCCCTGACAATTTCCTGGAATATGATGTCTAAGCTCTTTCCTTGATCATGGCTTTCAGGTAGTCCAATAATTTTCAAATTATGTCTCCTGGATCTATTTTCCAGGACAGCTCTTTTTCAAAGGAGACATTTCACATTGCCCTCTATTTTTTATTCATTTGGATTTGCTTTATAGTGTCTTGGTTTTCCATAAAATCATTAGTTTCCATTTGTTCAATCCTAATTCTTATTCATTTATTTTCTTCAGAGAGCTTTTGTATATCCTTTTCCATTTGGCTTTTGAAGTTACAGACTTTATTCTCATGACTTTCCTGCATCACTTTCATTACTCTTTCCATTTTTTTTCATCCACTTGTCTTACTTTGTCTTCAAAGTCCTTTTTAAGCACCTCTGTGGCCTTAGACTAATTAATATTTTTCTTGGAAGCTTTGAATGTAGGACCCTGATGTTGCTATCCTCTTCCATGGGTACGCCTTTATCTTCCTTGTCACTAAAGAAACTTTCTATGGTTCTCAACTTTCTCTGCTTACACATCTTGCCCATCTTTTACTTGGCATTTAACTCCTTCTTATAGTGGGGTCCTACTTCTGAGCTACACTGTCCCAAGATTTAGAGGGTTCCATGTGTTTCAGGTTAAGGTAGGGCATGTTCCTCACTTACCTGGCCTGTTCCTTGGTCTGTATATAACCCCAGGCCAACTTTCTAATTAACCATATAGCAAAACTTTGTGTGCTGTGGTTGTTAGCTGTGTCAAGCATGCTCCCCTCCCTCACCTAGGCTACAGCCACTCACGTCTACTTCCTGATTCCCAGCAGTGGTGAAAAATCCAAGTTCCACCTCAGCACCAGCAGGGACCCCTGTAATCTCCCCAGCCAAACTCTCAGCCATCTCACAAGACTGTGAGCTTAGCTCCAAATGACACTGGTACTGCAGCAGATTCAGAGGTTCTGGGGGTCTCTTTTTCTGGTGAGGCCTGCCTGAGACTGGATTTGTATCAGCATGCCTGTGGGGTTGAACTCCACTACTGCCTTGACACAGCAGCCCCCTCCTGCCAACTTAATAAGCCATCTTTGCCTGCAAAATTATCTCATCATGTTCTTTTGTGTGTTTTGCTGCTCCAGGAATTGTCCTATGGCATTATTTTTGAGTTTTTTTGGAGTAATTGTGTCATGTGTTCCAAGAGCCTATTTCCTTTCCTCCACCATCTTTGCTCTGTCCAAGAAATCCTAGAGCTTTTCTTAAGATGATATGCAGTATCTATCTTAAACAATCAGCAAACATTATACACAATAGGGACAAGTTAGATGCATTCCCAATAACATCAGGGGTGAAACAAGGATTACCATTATCAACACTATTATTCAATATTGTACTAGAAACATTAGCTTTAGAAATAAGAGAAGGAAAAGAAATTGAAGGAATTAGAATAGGCAAGGAAGAAACAAAACTATCACTCTTTGTAGATGATATGATGGTATACTTAGAGAATCCTAAAGAATCAATTAATAAATTACTTGAAATAATTAACAACTCTAGTAGAGTTGTAGGATATAAAACAAACCCACATGAATCATAAGCATTTCTATACATTAAAAACAAAGTCTAGCAGCAAGAATTGGAATGAAAAATTCTATTTAAAATAATTGTAGACCATATAAAATACTTAGGAATCTACCTGCCACGTCAAACCCAGAAACTATATGAACAAAATTACAAAACACTTTTCATACCAATAAAACTAAGCCTAAACAAGTAGAAGAATATAATTTGCTTATGGGTAGGCATTGGTAATATAATAAAAATGACAATTCTACCTAAATTAATTTATTTATTCAGTGATATACCAATCAAACTCCCAAAAATTATTTCATGGAGCTAGAAAAAATGATAAAATTTATATGGAGGAACAAAAGGTCAAGAATATCAAGGGAATTAATGAAAAAATGCAAATGAAGGTGGCCTAGCTGTACAAGATCTAAAACTATATTATGAAGCAACAATCATCAAAATTATTTGCTACTGGCTAAGAAATAGAGTGGTGTGGACCAGTGAAATAGGTGTGGCACACAAAACATAGTAATAAATGAATATATCAATCTCCTCTTTGATAAACCCACACTCCAACTTCTGGGATAAGAACTCACTGTTTGACAAAGACTGCTAGGAGAATTGGAAAATAGTATGGCAGAAACTAGGCCTAGACTTATATCTTATATCATACTCCAAAGTAAAGTGAAAATGGGTACAATAACTACACATAAAGGATGATACCATAGGGAAATTAGAAAGGGAAGGAATAGTTTACTTGTCAGATCTGTGAAGAGGGGAAGAATTTATGACCAAAGATAAGATAGAGAACATTACAAAATGCAGTGTGCATAATTTGGCTACATTAAATTAAAAAGTTTTTTTTTTCACAAAAAAATCAATGCAAACAAGATGAGAAGGAAAGCAGAAAGATGGGAAACAATTTTTACAGCGTTTCTGATAAAGGCCTCATATCTACATGTCATTCACCAATTGATAAATGGTCAAAGACTGTGAGCAGGCAGTTTTCAGAGGATGAAATTAAAGAAATCTACAGCCACATGAAAATTTGTTCTTGATCACTACTGATTAGAGAAGTGCACATTAAAACTACTCTGAGGGGCAGCTAGGTAGTACAGTAGATAATGCATGGGCCCCGGATTCAGGAGGACCTGAGTTTAAATGTGGCCTCAGACACTTGACACTTACTAGCTGTGTGACCCTGGGAAAATCACTTAACCCCCATTGCCCCACCACCAAAAAAAAAACCCAAAAACTACTTTGAGGTACCACCTCACACCTATCCAATTGACTAATATGCCAAAAAAGGAAAATGATGAATTTTGGAGAAGATGTGGGAAAATTGGTAGACTAATGCACTGTTGGTGAAGCTGTGAACTGATCCAATCATTCTGGAGAGCAATTTGGAACCATGCCCAAAAGTCTTTAAAACTGTGCATACCCTTGGGGGCGGCTAGGTGGCACAGTGGATAAAGCACCGGCCCTGGATTCAGGAGTACCTGAGTTCAAATCCGGCCTCAGACACTTGACACTTACTAGCTGTGTGACCCTGGGCAAGTCACTTAACCCGCAAAAAAATAAAAAAATAAATAAATAAATAAATAAATAAATAAATAAATAAATAAATAAATAAATAAATAAATAAATAAATAAAAACTGTGCATACCCAGCAATAATTCTATATTAGATCTTTATCCTAAAGAGGTCATAAAAAAGGAAATGGACCCACTTGTACAAAAATACTTTTAGCTGTTTTTTCTGTGGTAGCAAAGATTTGAAAATTGAGGAGATGCCCATCAGTTGGGGAATGGCTATACAGGTTGTGGTATATGAGGTTAATTGAAAGCTATTGTGTTGTAAGAAATGTTAAGCAGATGAATTTCAGAAAAACCTGAAAAAACTTACATGAATTGATGCTGAGTAAAATGAGCAGAACCAAGAACATATTGTACACAGTAAGAATGACATTGTGTGTTGATCAACTGTGATAGACTTAACTCATCTAAGCAATACAATATTCCAAGACAATGTCAAATGAATCTTGGTAGAAAAGTCTCTCCACATTCAGAAAAAGAACTATGGCATCTGAATGCAGATTGAAGCATACTAGTTTCACTTTTGTTGCTTTTTATTGTTCTTGTTCATTCTTTCTTGTTCATTCTTGCATTTTTTTTCTTTTTGTTCTGATTCTTCTATTACTCATGACTAATGTGGAAAATATGTTTAACATGATTTTAAGGTAAAACCTATATCAAATTGTTTGCTGTACTCAGGAGGGTGAGAGAAGGGAGGGATAGAGAAAAATTGGGGGCTCAAAACCAACTTTACATGTAATTGGAAAAAAATTTAAAAGAAAACAAATAATATAACCTTCAGGAAGACAAGAAAAGAAAAACATGGTTTAAAATCAAGACATTAAAGAGGACAAATGTTCATAGACTGGACAAAACTTTCTTGCCCATATTTCACATAAAGTGACTTTAAGAAAAGAATCTAAAGGTGCGAGATATAGTAAATATCTAACAAGATTACATAAAGAAAAATTGACTCTGCCTTAACAAATAAGAAATCATTAGTTCCAGATAAAGCAGTCATTTCAGGAACAACAGTTCATATTGTCAAATCACCTAAATCAAATGAAAGTAATGGCAGAGGTGTATATAAAGGGTAAGATTCAAAGTATAAAGATACAAGCATACAATGTGGGTTTGCCAAAGTGCCCAAATAATCCATGATAATAATCCAATGACTAGGGTGGGGAAAAAAAGGAAATGGACAATAGTCAAGATATTGACTCAACTGCTACTTCTTAAAATATAACTGATGCAAAATAATAATTAGGTTTCTATCAACTTCATCAGCCAACACACAGAGATATCCTTGACAAATGGAAAGATCTCAGACAAGAGCAGCCTTTATTTTATATATATTGTCCTATGTCTTATATTACACAGTGCAACAAAAATTATGACTAATCTGGGTCAACAGTATTTTATTAAGTGCCCACTTATAAAAGCTCTGGTGTCTCCCATACATGTGCTAAACTTATGCAATGTTCCAAGAGAGAAATAATTAAAGGGAATCTCAAGCAAGAAAAAATAATAGCAGGGATACATATATCAATAGATAGATAGATGTATATGTATGTATATGTGTATGTTTATGCACATGAATATATTATATATCTATCCATCTATCTATCTATCTATCTATCTATCTATCTATCTATCTATCTATCTATCTATCTATCTATCTATCTATCTATATTTCTTTCTTTCTTTCTCTCTTTCTTTCCATCCATGCAACTATCTAGTAATAGCGAAATGGCTCAGTGGATAAAGTGCCAAGCCTGGAGTCAGGAAAACTTGAGTTCAAATCTACCCTCAAAAACTTACTACCTTTTTGACCTTGGACAAGTCATTTAACCTCTCTGCTTTAATCCACCATAAAAGGAAATGACAAGCTCCTCCAGGATATTTATCAAAAAAATCTCATAGATAGTATGATCCACAGGGTTACAAAAAGTCAGACACAACTGAACAACAACAGTATATATACATGTATATTTATACTTATATATAACACAATATCACATACACATATGCATTATATAATAAATATTATATAATAAATATATAATATATACAAGCATATAGCCAGATAAATAAACAAATGAACAAATAAATGAATTAAAGGATGGATGGATAATGTTGGGCATTCATTAATAATTTGTGTGTACATCTATGTATATGTGTATATATGTTTGTTTATATACATACATATACACATGCACAAATGTGCATGCACAATGTATATACAACCACATATGTTTATGTCCACGTATGTATGTTTCTATATCCATGTATGTACATATCTAATATACTACTTTCACCATTCTTTTTATGATGATTATGTGGAAAAGCACATATGTACATATATATATATATATACATATACATCTATTTATATATACATTATATTTACACATACATTCATTATATATAATACACATACATATGTTTATATTTTTATACATAAATACACATATATGTGTGTATATCTATATATCTATATCACAAGGTATGTGTATATATGTACTCCCCTAATGTGTTTGGCATTGGTTTAATTCTTCACACTAAAAAAAGGTAAATGATAAATTCATATTGCAAAGAATGTACCATACACCTGTAAAAAGTTGCATATTAATTTAGTCCATTCTAATAGTTATAATGAAAAAAATCATACAAATTGACAATGAAATGAGTCAACAAAAGAACAGTTGACATCAATAGAGGTTGCATTTAACAAGCAATATAGTTCTTTCAATATCTTTTACACCAGTGTTCTTCCAGTGGTATTGTCTAGCTTAAAATCAAGAAACACCACAACCTCAGGAGAAGAAAAGTTATAGGCACACCAAAGGACAAGGGAAGAGCTGTATGCTGGATTTAATTTAACCTGAAACTGCTTACAAGCAATGATTTTTGCACTATAATTGATGTAAATAGTATAGAAGAATGAGAGCCAATAGATAGCAATCATAGTGTTAGATTTATATCCTTTAGATACTGTAAGAATGGGTGGAGCAGGTGGCTCTAGCATGTTTCCTGGGTCATCTGTATAGGATATATCAAAAGACTTAGAAAAGTCTTGCACAGGATGAGAAAGCACAATTGGAATTTGATACACACATTTGGAAGAATTACTTATACTGATACGCTCGCTTTACATATACAAAAAGATATCGAAGTAGAAATATACATTATAGAGGATTTCATGTCCATGAAAATATAGCTTTATAGGTATTGACTTGATAAAGAAGAAATATTCAAAAATAACACTTTTATCTTTTTCAAAGGAACTATGAATATTTTTCATTTTATTTTATTATTACTTACCTCTACAACTTCTATGACCCCATTGTCTATTGGGACATATACTTAAAGTCATATATATACAAAGATAAATATAGTAAGTCAGGCCTGATTTAGTATGTTCTAGCATATTTGGTTTGAGATTGGAATAAAGTTATATTCTTATAGCAATCCTGATGTAAAGGGAGGGGGAAAGTTTATTTAGTCATAAAAATGAAAAAAGAATGAGAGTAAGGTTATTCAATGAAGATAAAGCATCAATTAAGCTGAGCTCAATATTCCTGTGACAGGGATAGTCTTTTTTTTTTTTCAATCAGAGAAGCCTATGGGAAGAGTTAAATGATTCATCCTATATTTGTCATTTATACAGACCTACTTTTCAACATGGATTCTTACTAATCTTTTCTTGTATACTCTCATAACTGTGTACTACTTAATTTTTTGTGCTTTGTTATAATGAATGTCCTGGGGGGTTCGGGAGGGGAAACAAAACCTTTAACTTTGCTTTGGATTTCTCTAAGGAATTTACCAATGTTGATCCTGAATACTATGGCAAGGTTTGTTGAGCAATATGTCATAATCTTATTAAAATGAGGAATGGAGATTATACAAGTTATGGATACTATAAAAATTCAGACCTCTTACCGAAACTCTGATCCTCCAACTGACTTAATCATCCTTCACATTTCTTTCCTCCTACATATGCTAATATACTGTCTCTTCTGTGTCTTTTTTTTAAAGTTTGAACTACCATTCTCCCCCAAAATCAATTTCCTTCTTAAATTGATGGGAAGTAGGTCCTTCTATGTGCTACATAAAATATCTTATTTTTTTATTCTTTCCCATAGTTTTGATTGATCCTGGGAGAATATTAACAACAACAACAACAACAATAACAACAATAATACTTTCTAGCATTAAAATATCACTAAGTTTTGCAAAGAACTTTACTATTACATATATATGTATATATATATATATATATATATATATACATAATAGCTATTATTACCTCTTTCACAGATGGATTAATTGAAACATATAGAGGTTAAATGACTTATCCGTGGTTATACCACTAGTTAAGCATCTAGGATAGATATGAATTTATATCTTCTTGATTCCAAGTCCAACATTCTATCCACTTATTCATCTGCCAAGGGGTATCACATATTGTCATGTTATAATGCAAAATGCAGAGGGATACACACAGTAATACTTAGTGGTTCCTCTCCATAGGCATGGGGGATAACTCACCTTAATATAATGCTTTAAAATGCACAACTTTTCTTCATGATTATTTTCAGAGTAGATAGTGAAATTTTTGCTCTTTTTAATTTTGCTTATAATAAACTGCAGAGAGATTCAGAGAGTTTCAGAGGCATGAAAAAATTTTCTCAGGGCCACAGGACTGAAATTTAAGTCTTCTGACTCCAGACAGTGCATTACCTAAATGAGAGCTAATGTTATTATATTAACATAGAAATAAATAACCACATCTTCATTTTATGCATTGTGTATTCTTCCTTTAATGTTTTATGCATTATATAGCATATAAGCTCTACACAAAGATCTAGCATTTTCCAAAAATTGTAAATGTCAGAAGAAAACTTGATAATTAAGAAAACACTTGGATCAGTGAATTTCATGAAATTTCAGTGTTTCATATTATTGGGATGTCATGTATTGGCAGTTCTACATTTGTTTATCTCTTGATCTCATTCACTGGCAACTAGATGGGCCACTGACAGAAGAAAACATTTGTTTCTTCTTTAGACAAGAGGAATTTACAGACTTTGCACTTGGCTGGATGAAACTTATTTTTCTTTGCTGATTATATTCAACAATTTTTCAAATATCACATAAAGATTTTCATTTTCTATCAACACCAACAAACCAAAAAAGAAAATATGTTAGGATCTTTGGCTGCAAAGGATTTTATTTGGAGCTCTAGCTAACTGACTGCAGATGTGAAAATAATATCATAAAGTGATCATTATTCTCTATGTATTTCTGACTTCCTTTGATCCCTTGAATTTCACTGTTTCTTGTCTTCTATTAAAATGCATAAACTTTCTGATTAGTTTGTCACAATGTGTAACCAAACTCCAGGGTATGACAGAATTTAATTTTGTTGCAAATGAACCGGTCCCTTGATGACCAAGATCATCCAATCTAATCCTGAGCAAAGGTTGGGAAATATGCCACAATGTGGATGTCAGGAGACATTTGATAGAAATATGAATAACCTTATCCTCTTCATGACTTGAAAATGGAGCAAAAAAGAGATGGAAGCCATAGCCTTGCTCCAAGTATGAAAGCTACATTCAACAAAACATTGCCTTCATTTTTATGCCCTAATACCCTTAAATTATGAACTCTTCTAATGGGGGAAAATTCCTAGAGAAAAGGAAATATGACATTTAAAAATAGTTTAGTACTTTCAGATCGAAAATATTTTGGGTAGTTTTGTTCTCAACCACAGTGAGAAGTGGCAGAAAACAGACAATAGTGTAAATATACCCTTGCTCTGACTCAACTTAATGGTAAAGAGAAACAGATAGGATGTATGCTAGATTGCTGCTGTCTATAATGTAATTTTGTAAATATATTTTGTCCCACATGTGTTTATGTCCAGAGGGGAAAAGAGATTGATTGAAAGGGAAGGCAACATAATGTTATGTAAAAATCATTGTATTTGGAATCATAACCAATTGGTCCTGGGTTAATATCCTTCCACTGATGCTTAATGCATACTGACCTTGGACAAATCACTGTATCTTTTGTTTTTTATTTTTGTTTTTTGTGAGACAATTGGGGTTAAGTGACTTGCTCAGGGTCACACAGCTAGTAAGTGTTAAGTGTGTGTCTGAGGCTGGGTTTAAACTCAGGTCCTCCTGAATCCAGGGCCGGTGCTCTATCCACTGCACCACCTAGCTGCCCCTCACTGTATCTTTCTTGACCTTGATTTCCTTATCTGTAAAAGGAGCAATGGGATGTGAAAGATGAAAAAATTTCCAAGATTTCTGCCAACACTGGATCTATGACCCAAAAGATGATGTGAGTACTAATCACTAGCTCATACCTAAAAGAAAACTTAGTGTCAAATTATTAAATAAAAAGAATGAGAAAGATGAAGCTGTGATGGAAGTAAGATTCAGCACCCTTCTGATTTTCATTCCTGATCACTCTGGACTCCTTCACTATACAAGCATTTTTTTAAAGCAGGACTAATATTCTGTTCTCTTAGGATAGAACTATATTATAACAAATATGGTTTCTATTTGTAACTAATGATAAGTCTGGGCACATCTAAAAATATTAAGGAAAAGCAGATGGAGGGTCTGTATTTTTTGAGGTTTAGGAAAGTGCCAACAGTGGTCTACGATAAAGGATTTCAGACACACTGTATTTGGATCTGGTTCAGAGCCCATCATTCAAATAGAAATCAGATGAAGAAGCCAGGAGAAAATCAAAGTGTGTCTTTTCAACCATGAAACTTAATTCAAGGTACAGGACTTGGAGGGATCAACATTATTCAGAATTAAGTATATTATAAACAGGTAGGTGTAGGTATCTAAAGAACATTAGGATATGTATTAATTTTCAAGTAAGCTACTAACCTGACCTCCTCATATATACGTTTTAGACCCTGGATCTATTTGTTAGTGGAAAATTAACTGGCCTAAGCTCTTGCAAATTCTCCTGTAATCAAACATACAATGATGCCTCAAAATGAATTCCGGAGTGGCAGAACCAAAAAAAGGACAGGTTTGCATTTTTTCCAGCCCAAGAGAAGTTAGCAGGTTGGCAAGAAAGATCTGTCTCACTGGGGTGAATGCAGAACACATTCCCCTTCAGGCCTTGCTTTGGCAAGATAGCAGCAGACCTTGAGGGTGACTGAATCAGTAGGGCTGCTTCCAAAGCTCTGCCCAAAGAAGACAACTGGTAAGAAGGAGATTGCAGAGGACTCTTTGCTGTCAGTGGGAATAGGATTCAGGGTCACAGTCTCAGGGTGAAGGGGAGCACTAGCAAACTAGAGCATGTTGCTCACAGGGGAACAAGAACCTGGTCACAATTCCAGAGTAGAAAAGAATGTCTATGATAGCTTGCTGACCAGAGCAGAGCAGAGGCTTTTATCAGAGAAACTAGCTACAATTTTTTTCTCCCAGTTTTCTACTTTTCTTTTAATCTTGCCTGAAATGTTTTGGTTTTTTTAAAAGCTTTTTAATTTAATGTAATGTACTGAAGGATGAACAACAACAGCAGCAATTCAAACTACTGGATGATTATTAATGAGGAGTACAGTGATTAAGGCTCATACACTATGACATTAGGAGTGCAGACTCACAGGTTGAGATACAGAACTTGATTGCAGCAGTTGCCCCCCTGAGAGGTAGCCTAGAGTAAGTGCTTGTTCTTCAGTTATTCAGAATATCTGACTCTTCATGACCCCATATGGGCTTTTCTTGTATGTCCTACCTCCTTCCTAATTTCTGCCCAGTATATTTCCTTTTCACTTATCTTCCTTTTTTTTCAAACAATGTCAAAATAATATACACATACCCTCATTTCTCAGAAGGTATTTATTTCTGTTATCATCCATTGAGAAGCTTGAAGACACTGGGGTTCAGAGGGTCATTTGTTTCTTTGTTTATTTCCCTCATTAAAGTATAAGCATTTCATCACTTTCCTCCTTCCCAGTTACTTAAAAGTGCTCACTTCCTAGTTCACTCTTGACTTCTATGTTTGAATTTCAAAGTTTCTACTCCTCTCTGATTCTTTTAGTCAAGAATTCTTGAAACTCTGTTTTTACCTAATTAAAGGTATATTTTATTCCATTTTTAAGATTATATTAGTTTTTCAGGGTAAGTTTCTAGATGATTGCACTATTTTTTTTTCTTTCTCATTTGAAAGCTCAGGATTTTGACTATGGAATTCTTGGGAGTTTTTATACACCCAGATTTATTTCAGATTGTTAATAGTGATTTTTCTCATTTCTACATTGTCCATTATTCATAAATGATTTAGGCAGTTTTCATGTATTATTTCCTAAAAGGTGATTTCTAAGATTTTTATTGTGTCATTGGTTTGGGGGATTCTGATGATTCTTAAATGATCTTGCCTTGAACTATTTCCCAGATCAGTTGTTTTTGTTAGAAGAAATCTTTCATTTTCTTCTATTTTTTGAAATTTTATTTTTTGTTTTACTTTTCTCCTATCATTTTGAATTCTTTTTAGCCTATTCTAATTTTCAGAAAGTCCTTAACTTGAGTAAGATTTTCAGTTTCTAGTTTCAGATATTTATACTCTAAATTCTTTCTCCTGATCTCTTATTGATTTATTATTTGTTACCTTCATTTCTTCTCAGAACTCTTAGAAGTTTTGTGGTCAAGCTGCCCTTCACCCCATGTCTAATATTAGAGTGGTAAGCATGAAGATAAAGAGGTATATGTTTTTGAAGGGATGGTATGATGATAGATGGGGAATATTAGGACTGGCTTAGCTTGGTACAGAAATAGTGAAGTATCACAGATAAGAAATCCAAGAATCAAGGGCTTTATTCTTTGCTTTTAAAAATTGATCTTTGGAGGAGTGTTGGGAGACAGCTAAGTTATGAAATGTAGGAAATACAAAAACAAAATATGTTTAAATAGTTCTTTTAAAAACAATGTTTTTTATACCACACCATGAATCAATCATCATCATTCTCATGGAAGAGCCCTATGGCTATGCTAAATACTATACTAAAATAGTTTATACTAAAAGAACTCTAGGGGGCAGCTAGGTGGTGCAGTGGATAAAGCACCAGCCCTGGATTTGGGAGTGCCTGAGTTCAAATCCAGCCTGAAACACTTGACTCTTACTAGCTGTGTGACCCTGGGCAAGTCACTTAACCCTCATTGCCCCACCCAAAAAAAAAAAACTCCAGAAATATTTTAAAATACTTATGTTGAGGAGAAAGCTTATCTTTTAGAAGTCTTTAAGCACTTTTTTTCTTACATGTATAGAATTAAATCATGACCACATGATTCTAAGTATTTCATCTGAAAAAAAAATACCTTAAAGAAGACAAGAGAGAAATGTATTTATAATAACTATGGTGGCATAGCTGTACTCCAGAAAACTAGCAAGATTATATCCTGACCTCTTTTGAATGCACCCTTAAGAAATGATCATTCATGATTGTCTATTATCTTAAAGTGTTTCCCCTAATTATGAGGGTACAAACAATAATCTTTTGAGTGATCAGAACCTATTGTGGTACCATGGAGTGTGAAGAAAGGCAGTCAAAAAATAATTTAGAAAATAAAACAGAAAAAAAACCCCAGATTTAACAATACAAAAAAGTATCAGTACCCAATGACTTGTAGAAACCAAAAATGCAATAGGAGTTCAAAGGAAAGTAAAATTAGAATATGCTGTTTGTCAAGTAATATTTCACAGCAGAGATTAGACACGAGATGATCTCTGAAGGAATGGCATAATTTGTAATATTGAAAAGAGAGGGATTCAAGGATCATTAAAAGGAAAGTGATGCAATAAAAAAAATCAATTTTATAACATATACCTCTGGAAAAGAAATAATGTGTCATCCAGTCCAAACCTCTCATTTACAGATTAGGAAAACAATGATCATGAAAGTTAATGACTTGCCAGTACTCACCCATATATTTTGGGGCAGAAGTGTACAAAGAAAACATATTTGGTTGAGCAACCTGGTTCACATGAAGGGGTACATTTGAAGAAATAATTGAGGTCAACACATAAAATATATTGAATGGGGCAGCTAAGTGGTGCAGTGGTTAAAGCACTGGCCCTGGAGATTCAGGAGGACCTGAGTTCAAATCCAACCTCAGGCACTTGACACTTACTAGCTGTGTGACCCTGGGCAAGTCACTTAACCCTCATTGCCCTGAAAAATAAAATTAAAAAATAAAAAGTATTGGATGGTATCATGCCATGCCATGGAGTTAAGATTTTGTTCAGTAACCAATGGGGCACTATTGGAAGTTTTAAAAAAGGAGAGTGCAAGCATGAAAGTTATGTTAGAAAAATATTAGTCTGATCATATTCTTCACAAAATAGACTGGAGAGGTAAAAAAACAAAACAAAACAAAACTGGTAGGTTGGAAATGCCATGGAGTACTACTATAGTAGTTCAGATACAAGATCATCAGATCATAAGCAAAAGAGATAGAAATAACATTAAAGACAATCTATTTCTACCCTCTCAATTTGGAGATGTATTGGAAGTTAAATACTTTGCTTATGTTCACACATCTACCTAGAAAGAATAGAATTACACTTAATGAATTATTTAGATATTTTTTTTTAATTCACCACCGTTGTCAGCTTGTCACTATGTAGTAATTGAACAAAATAGATAAACTACTGCTACCTCAGGAAAAAGTGCTTATTATTAAGATAAGAAGACAGAATATGGCATGTCCCTTGTCCTTAAGATTAATGTCTAGTTGGGAGGTACAATACAACTCTTCTTGAAATAACTCTACAATGATGGACAATGTAAATTTGTAACACAATGGTAGAGAGAAAGAATAGATATTCCTTCCTGCTGTGAGCAAAATATATATGACTTCAGTATATTTCCTTTTCTTGAGCAAGTTGATAAAGACTGATCTAAACATGGACATATCCAGATTTGTCAGTGACTTGGTGAGTTCAAAAGGCTCACTAGACATGGGGCCCCTCTTTCAGTCTAACCAAATAGGTTAGATGGATAACTACATGTTCTTTTGATTGTGTAGAAGCACATATCTATTCTGCAGTCCCCCAAACTTCTTTATGAGCTCTTTTTTCCCCCAAAAGCTATATCTTTATGAATGTCAAGATGATGCTAGTTTTCTGGTGGGATGGAATATCATATTCTGATTCATAGAGTTAATATACTTATGAATGCCAGATCTTTGCTTCCAGAGAAATGCCATCTTTTGGGTTTTTCTTTTAGTCCCAGTATACAGCTTTATATGAATGAAGAAATCACATTTAAAAAGGTTTCATGGAAGAGGTGACACTTCAGATAGGCTTTAAAGGATGAATAAAATTTAGATAGTCTTAGAGAAAGAGTTAGGATACACTAACCAGAAGGAATAGAATAATCGTAGGTAGAGGATACTTGTCTGAGTAGAGTTAATGGCATGATTTAGGGAAAGAATGGGTTTTGAAAAGTTGAAGAGATGTGAGAAAGCAGACTCTAGACTACTTCAATGTTTTTCATGGTAGACACATTGAGGATTGTTGCAATAGGCTCATTGTTCTCAAGGTATAGTCCAGATTCTCCCGGGGGTTCCCAAATCCTTTATATGGGAATCCACAAGGTCAAAATTATACTAAGATATTTTTATTTATTATATGGTAATATAAATAGATATAACTCACACAAATAAAATCTCCTTGGGGTGTTCAAAACTACTTAAGATTATAAAATCGTCCAGAGATGAAGATGTTTGAGAATCACTGTACTAGACTGTGGAGGGCCAATATAGGTTTTGTGAAAATGGTAGTGGCATGATAAATGTAATGTTAAGAAAGATAAATGGAGCAGGGCCACAGAGAATTGATTAGAGGGGCAAGATGCAATGCAAGAAAACCATGTCATTTGACATGTTGGGAAATAATAAATGATCATGGCTATGGATTTTTAACCAAGTGAACTAAAACCTCCCACAGAATCAATATGTTATAGTATACAGAGGGGAAGTTCTCAGCATAAACATTCATCAAACTGTTGTTGCTTTAGTAGATGTTTAGTGATAGGCAAATGGTCAGTAACAAATAGAACTAGAAAACATAAAAATATAGACTGAAAACAAATCCTGGGTTACTTAACCACCTCCATCAATTTCCAATTTCTTGTGATATATATTTAGCACCACTGTCCTCTCTCACCTCTATATTCCATGTAAGTGTAAGCTTGATATAAATTTGATTGTGGGGCAAAAGTATTAGAAAGTGTCATTCCTTCCACTTCAGAGCTTATAAAATATCTCCTATCTGGTTTTAATCCAACATGTGGAAGCTTAGTGAGCCTTCTTTCAGCCATGAGTAACTGAGGAGCTGATACAAAAAACTAATAAAAAGACTTTTACTTGGTTGAGGAACTGGAATAATTGATGGAGTAGGGAAGGTTGAACCAGAACTGAATTCCATACAAAGACCAAAACAAAGCAACTTTCACTGTCTTCCTTAATGTCTTTTGAATAAGAAAATTTGATATGAGCTGCCAGGTGGGACAGTGGAAGCAGCAAAGCTGTATTTGTCTACAAAACCCCTGAGTGTCCCTACATATGTGGCAGTATTCTGAAAAAGGAGTGCCTAAGTGACTGGTAAGTCTGGGTAAAAGACCAAAATCATTCTATTGATCAACTGTCAACCAGAGTCCAGTGTGCCAGGAGCAATTGCAGCTCAAACTAATGAGGGGCTAGTACAGACAGATATACAGACTGTGAAAGACAGATACAGAGGACCTGGAAGCCAGGGCACCAACTAGATTGCAATTATGGTAGCTCAGGATAAAAAGAAATGAAGACCTATATTAAGTTAATAATTACATGAATGAAGAAAAGGGAATAGACACTAATTTTCTAATAAAACGAGAACCTCCAGAACTTGGAAATTGACTGTGTATGAGGATATGATATAGAGAAGTACTTAAGATGATGCAGGTTATTAAACTGGATGCTGGGATGATGGTGATACTCTTCACAGAAATAAGTGATTTTTGAGAAGGGGCTGGTATGAAGAAGAGATGATAATTTCTCTTTTGGTATATGTGTTTGTGATTTTGTTGGGGAAATATGGCCATAAATGTTTAGGAGGAAGATAATAATTCTGGAATGAAATAAAGAAATTTGAGCAAAATATATATAGATTTGTGAGGCATCTGTATAACAATGCTATCTGAACCCAAAGAATGAATATGATCAGCAAGATGTATTAAATTCCATTTCATACGTATTTATGCATGGGATATGTATGATAACCTATCAAAGGAGAAGGGACAGTCAAACAATAGCAGGATATTGAAGAGAAAGAAGAATATAGGGGAGATGGAGTACCCAATAAATGGAGTCAATATTGTCATCTCCTACAGAGATGATAATAAGATAGGAATGTAAAAGGCTCTTGGATTCAGCAGTTATCAAATCAAGTGGTGCCTCAGAAGGGAAAATACTATTATCTTCACGATGTGAGAAAATAATTAGTAATCATGGGGTTTGGGGGGAACCCCATCCCCACTCAAGAACTCTGGATGGTTCCTCAGAGCCAGCCCCAAAGGTGCATTAGAGATCAGGCTAGAGACAATAGAAACCACGCCTTGGGTCTGTCTTTCACTGAACACTGAGCTCAACATGGTAGAGCTAATTTCGGTGTGGACCACCATCAGGTCACATCAAGCCAATTAGCTTTGAGTAGTGTTTTAGAGCTGACCCTATTGTAGGAGGAACAGGGTGGACAACAGGAAGCTTGCAATCTCTCCCTCTCTTGTACCAGAAAGTGAACCAGCCATGCACTCAGCTAGCTCTCTCTCTCTCTCTCTCTCTCTCTCTCTCTCTCTCTCTCTCTCTCTCTCTTGCCACACTTATCTTTGATACTTGCTAACCACTTCTCCTACCCTGGGGCTGGCTCTCCCCAGCCCTCCTCTTTCTGGGACTGTGCTGGATGCACACACAGTCAAATGAATAATAAATGGTTCTTGCCAAAAATGGTACAATATCCTCTAATTTATAAGTAGCAATATATTAGAAAGCCCAGCTAAATTCCCCAAAAATTTAGAACAGTGACAGGCTTCCCCCCAATATTTCAAACAACACAATGACTAGACCAGAATTCATCAGATAGACAATTCTAAGTCTGGACATGCAAGGGAAAGAATATATAGCATGAGAGCAAACCCAGTAAGAGAAATGCAGAGAAGGTTGAATAAATATACTATGAAATGCAGAACAGGTAGGCAATAGGCAAAATAAGAGTCTTATAAAATTCCTCCCTGAGAAAAGTAGTTCTTTAGAGAGGTGGCAAAGAAGCCATTTCCTTTCTTCACTTGCTTATATGGCACTGGTTTAAGATAATACAGAAAAAATAGTGGAGGGAGATTGTTCATTTCACAATCCGCTTGATAATAAATTCATTGATAATGAGTTTCTAGACTCATGGGAGCTCTAAGCCCATAATGAAGGATTTAATATAAGAAAATCAAAGGTTATTTTTTTTTACCAGCATACTGTTATTTTAAACTAGCTTTAAGTGAGCTATTTGAAGTAGCTGTGTTCCTAAAACTACCTTCTATTTTAAAATTCAATCAAACAATCACATAGTTTGTTTGCCAGACTCTCTTGTGTATAGACACTATGATACACATTGAAAAGCCATTGAATTGAAGAAAGCATTCGGCTTCTTCATCTACAGTGATCTTTAGTTTTTCTAGGTGCAAAATAATATATTTCCTTCAGTTTGGCTCACATCCACCATCATTGTTCCTTTCTCTTGCACTAAATTTATTAGTGTTTATGGAAGATGCCAAAAATCAAAACCTGAAAATGAAGCACTAGTTTTTCCCTTAGAAAAAAAAAAGGTTAGCATGGGCAAAAGTCTGTAACCTTGGCCATATTATCCATAAATACTGGAAAACTAGCATAATCTGCAAAAGGAGAGTTTATTTTGCATGTCCCATTCAATTTGCTAGGCAACCTTGCCCACTAGAATGGCTTTAAGTGCCAATTGTTTTGGTAGTTTCTGTCATTTGGATCCTCTTCCATTTGAAACTGCACTGAAACTTAAAAATCCATTTCATGCAAGGCTACCAAAGAATCTTCAACCAATTTGTTGAAGACAATGAAGCAAGCCCCCTTGGTTACCAGTGCATTATGCTAACTGGGAACAATTTAGAAAGGAAGAAACTAAAATGTGTAACTGATAGGGAAAAGCAAAGGATTAGGGATTCAGAAACAAGGGCTTTGGATGCCACCTCCAATATTTTAGCATAGGGCAATGCTACAACATTTAAGTTTTTGTCGTTGTTGTTGTTTCCATATCACAGAAAGGAATTCAAAAAGGCAAATGACAATGAATACTTAGCTTTCTGACCTTTATGGAGTAAATCCAGTTTCTAAACTCCCAAACAAAACAGCAAAAGTTGGCTCATAAAAGGCCTTAGAATTTATTACTTAAGAGATCATCAAGTGACCCCTACATAAGAGGAACTAGATTTTTATGCCTGGTTATTCTAAAGATGACCAGATAGCCAAAGTCAAGGACTAGGTGGGAGCTGGCAGGTGTTTACAAGATTCATCCAAAACCAAGGAGGACAAAACAAAACAACAATGACAACAACAATGACAAAATGGAGAAGTACACTATGAAGGCAGGCAGTATCCTTCAGGTGAATAGACCATTTGTTTCACAAAACTTCTGAAAAAAAATAATTTTGCTTGTTTTTTTTTTTCTAATTGGGGGGCATGCTAATTTCACTCACTCAAGATGGAATTGGACATCAGAAAATAGATCCATGAATCTGACAGCTTGTAGGAGGTCACAGGATTTTGAGAAATAAGATAGAAAATAATAGTTTGAATTTATGTGGTAGTTAATAGTTATAAAACATTTTGTATGCATTATTCTATTTGATGTTCCCAACAAACCTGTGGAGACAAGGTAATTCTGATTATCTCCATTTTACAGATAAGGAAACTGATAGCCTTATGGCTGAACTGTCTATTCTAGCTTCATATAATGGATCAAATGGTAAAGCCAAGAATAAAACTCTTGTATGTGTTTCAAGGACAAATGTTTTTCTACTACAATAAGTTGCTTTTACTAAGGTGGTTTGGATTTTAGGAAAGGAGAAGGAAAATGATAAAAATATGAGGGAGAATATCATCATATATTCTTTCCCATTTTTTCTTTCTTTCTTTTTTTTTTAATTAGGGACCTATACTTTTATCACTATAGGGAGCTCTTGGTGAGGAAACTTCCTTTAACAAAACAAGTAAGTAGTTGTTTGCAAACTATTGACTATTGCCTGGAGGCATTGAATATGTACCTTGTGTGACATAAGCATTACAAGTCAAACAGAGACATGAATCTAAATAGTTCATACTCAGAGACAAGGCATCCAACCTCTAGGCCAAATTGGATGTGGCTCATTTTCATCACTTACTTTTAATCTTGAACAGTTAACAGAGTCATTGTTACTATATTGAAAATAGAGAGTAGTTAGCCATGCCTAGCAGAGTTAGATAGAAATTTATGCCACTCTCTCTTTGTTCTCTTATGTTTCTCTGTCTCCTTCCTTACTTTGAAAATATTTTTATTAAAGTGATTAAAAGTTAAAAAAAAAACTTTTCACATGTATCTTTGCCTTTGTCTTATTATTTTAGAACATAAATGACTTCTCATACCTTAAATCCCTTCCCTGGACACTATTTCCCTTAACTGTTATGTGTTGTCTTCCCTTGAGAAAGTTCCTTGAGAATAGGCATTGTCTCACTTCTGTTGGTATTATTAGTCATTAATAAGTAAATACTTTAAATTTTTTAAAATTTATTTATTCCTTGCCCATGCTCCACCCATCCAAAACCTCCAAGTTGGTTTTCTTCAACTATCTTTCAAGTGCTAGGGCAGTGGTGACAAACTCAAATAGAAATGTGGCCCACTAAGCACAAATATAATAATCCCTGTGCACCACATCTTGACTTAGAAAACCATATACTGATTTTATATGTCATATTGTGTTTTTATTTATTATGTTTAGTAAAATAAAGCCCCTATCAACTGCTAAAATATAAGAAATCTCAGGTCCAAAAGGGGGACCAGAAATAAGCCAGAGTCTGATCACAGTTTACAATGATTATAATTGCATTTATTGCCTGAGAAGAAGAATCTTGCACACTGGAGCAGTGAGAGACAATATTCTCATCTGCTCAAAGGGGAGTAGGAAAAGGGTGAGATATGTATACATATTTGAGATATTTTAGACTTTGTGAGGTATTTATGGTCAATTGGAGTTAAAGGATAAACACAATAAATTGGGAAGTCATGAGGGAAGTGAGGGTCTAGGGAGAAGATCTGTAAGCACTACAAATCAGAAAGAAGGAGGACTACTGCTTTTTTAATAAGTTGGAAAGCAAGATGTATGCTTTTCTCTCTGAGCTGGTCAACACTGATTTTAGCAGTTGCAAACATCTCTGAGTTCAGCGAAAGTTTGCTTAATATAGGATCATTGGTATGTCAAACAGCCCTGGACATCAGAAGTCCTCTTTAATGGCTAATTCTTTATCTGCTTCCCCTGTGAAAAAGGGAAACTCTAGCATATTTAATTAGTGTATATAGCCATTACAGAGCCTGAGATCAAAATTAAATATTTTCTAAATATATTTCAATCCTGTTCCTGCTACACTTGGAGAGCCATAGACTTAATAATGCCCTCTAGATAGTGTATTTGATACTTGCTCTGGGAGAACAGAAATTATATCTTATGCATTATTGTCACATGTAGAGTTGACACCCAGCTGTTCATAGGAGGCACTGAATAGATACTGGTTGAATGAATAAAAGTGATTGATCAATATCTTCAGTTTCCATTTAGTATTATAATTTTATTCTGATTTACCTATGTAGAGAGGCAATGTGGTACAGTAGAGTCAGAGAACCTGACTCTGCCATGCCCTTGTCATTTCCTCTGTTGCTTTGGGTAATTTTCTTAGTCTCTGTGGTACTCAATTTGCCCATGTTTTAAAGGAAAATATATTTGAGTAGATGACCCCTTAGGTCTCCTGCAGTTCCTGTTCTAGGTATATGATCTGATAAATATGTGTCTAGATAGATAAGGAAACAAAAAGTAATTAAAAATAGAAACGATGTGGTAAACAAGAGAACTTTCAGATTTGTTTCATATATCTTCTACAATTAAATATATAATTACTAATCTTTTCCAATTTTATGCCTAGATTCATTCAACAACAGAACTCTAGTTCACTCTGAGGGGCAGAGAATAAGAAAATTCCAGTAAATTAAATATTTAATTCTTCTTTCATCTCTGAAAACCCCCAAAATTTCTCCTTTCACACTTTCAAAGCCACAGATAAGATGTCTATCTTCTCACCATTCTTATATTCTTCAAACTGTTTGGCCTCATACTCAGCTGGATTAGGAATTCACTAAATTAACAAAGCATTTTTCTGAATGTTACTTCAGGCAAGGACTAGTTCTGGGTTGTTGTAGAGGATTCAGGATTGCCATAGCAACAGTCTCTCTGCCTGGATCCAACTTTACCTATGATTAAGAATCATCACCTCTGTTTCAATCTCTAGACACATGAATATCTTTCAAGAAAGAACTGTGGGAGCAAAATCTGATGACAAAATAAAGAGAAGAAGGTTTAGATCAGTGATTCCTAGCATTGTGCATAGCATCAGTGGGCTGTTCTGTTCTTAGAACCTTGTTATTTGGAAAAGGGTGAATTATGCATTTGTTAATTTTAGCATTATCAAAAATTGGAATCTAGGAATGTGTTGGGCATTGAAAGGTGGGAAAACAGTAGTTCTTATATTCAAATGATTGTACTCCAGAGGAAAGTTACAACTAAGGATCCCACAAAGCAACAGGCATTATTCTTCCTCTACTTGGTCATTGCAAAGTCCTGAATATTAAGGCGTTATAGCAACTACCAGTGGCAAGACTGCCAAATTGTTCTAAAAAATCTCCTTTATAATCACTTGGGAGAAAACCTTCTAGAACTATCCAGAATCCCTCCTAAGGGCAAGGCATATTTTAATTATAAAAGACATTTTGAATATCTTATCCCTTTTGCATGCTAAATTGCTTTGGTCCCATATCAAAAGCACTCATCAAAATTTGCCAAAAATTAAATTTTAATGACTCCTTAGAAAATTTAGTCATAGTTTGATAGGAGTTTTTTAATAACTTTTTTTCCAAAAAATGAAAAGAATTTGCTCTTCAAAAGAGCTTCAGCTATTAATAAAAAGATAACAACTGTAATTATTAATTATGCACAAATAGCATAAACTTAATCCAAGCCTCATATCTTACATATGACTACATCTGTATTCATTTAAGAAGGGCCTAATATTACCATTTCTTCATCAACAATTATTTTAAAAAAGACACTGTGTTTTTGAGGGTAAAACCATTAAACTGATGAAAGAAAAAGAGGTGTTTGGGACAGTGAGTACTACTTAATTGCATAGAATTAGTGGGCTATTCCTGGTTGTTAGAACGCGATTTTGGGGAAGGGTGTATTATTTGTTAGTTTTATCGTTGTCAAAAATTGGGTTCCAGGGGTGTCTTGGGACTCTTGAATTAAGGACAGAGTAGTTTTTATAGTCAAAGGAATTGGATCCCAGAGAAAAGCTACCTGGCTATGGTTCTTTGTGAACAAAAGTACATGGGGATGGTAAAGTAAAAAATATATATATATATTTATATATGCAAATTGTGGGAATTTGGGGTGCAATTATTGTTATACTTCTATTTTCCATTTTACAAATACATATCCCTTTATATTCTTATGGTAGTGATCTCTTAGGTGTCTTCTCTGTTCTTCTCCATCCCTATCTCTTTTAATCCTGCCTTATAAACATTTCACCAACGCACTACTTCCATTTCCCTTTGATAAGCTACAGGCGTTCAAATTCATATGTACATATATACATGTATTATATCTATAAGCACATACATGTACAAACATACTTTATTTATACATTTTATTTTTTAATTTTTATTTGTATATAACCTTCATTTCCAAAATATGTATATCCTGCTTCCTCTGCCAAGAAAATCATCCCTGGTAATAATGAATAAAAAAAGAACAGAAAAAAAGTACTTTAGTAAAACTAATTGTTGTATTAATTTAATGGCCATATACAATGGCCACTTAACATCCACTGTTTTAAATCTATTGTTTATCACATCAGTAAATAAAGAAGCTTATTTTCTCTTTTCCTCCTTGAAGCTAACCTTGGTAATTATAATTTTATGTATCAGTATCTCAAATCAAACATATATTTGTAGGTTGGGTGCCCCAGAAATAAAGATTGCTGCGGGAGCCCATTGCCAAAGTGGCAACTCATGAATCTTCACTTATGTGTTTCCCATTCATAGGTATTATTCACAATTATCTCTAAATAAAGATATTTAGTGCAAGTCCTCATCACTTTACATCTCTGTCATTTGAATGGAAGTTCTTAGAGCTTAGGGACAATCTTTTATGACACTTTGTATCCCCAGTCCTTAGCACAGTGTCTGACACATAGTGGGCACTTAATAAATGTTCATTTATTGATAATAAAATATATTTACTAAAGAATATGTTCTCTAATAAATTTGGAGCACATTCTATGAAAAATACAAAGAGTATCCATTGAAAGAATGAGATCAAACATCAAGTACAATGGGTACAAGGCACACAAATAGGAAATACTTAAAAAGACAATACCCTGGAAATATGTTACTCTTTTTTTAGAGTCCTCATACAGTCCCTCTTAGCTGAAGAGAAAATGTCTTGGGTAGATTGCTTACCTGAATTTCAAAGACTTTTCTTCCTCATATCCTGAATTTCTTTTCTACTTCCAATGATCATAGGTCTTAAAACTACATTTGTCTTCTGGTGTTTGTCTCTCTGTGTCTTTTTGGAGTATGTATCTCTGCTTACCACTTTATACCATGTCTCCCACTGGGCTAATACCTTCCTTCACAGATACATAGACAATTTGAAGGGATGAAAAAATGTGAAATTCTATCCTCTTCCCCATTCTAGGGTCACTTCTACAAAACAGTTCCTGCCTTGTAATTCCTCCTGAACTCCCCACGTCAGAGTTAGGTATATAATTCTTCAGCCATGTGCTTTGTTTGCTTACTTAGACATTAGATTGAGTCTCCTTTTCTCAATCAGAAAAAAAAAAAAGATGTTCACACATCATGAAGTAATCAGAAAATAGATACATATTTATAGCTAGTTTAAAGACTCATAAATACATTGTGATTATATCATAGTATTTCTGAGCTCTGTGTAGGATGAAGGAGACAAAGATCAAATTTTTTCATTTGGTATCTAGATTTATCTTTTTTTATTCCTTCCATTTTATTGCTATGTTAGTTGAATATATACTTTTCTTTTCTTGTTTACTTGAATTTGGAAAAAGTTTATAGAAGTTTTTTTCTTTTCCTTTGATTTCCTGATATTATTTTTTTCTTATAGTATAATATTAATTAATTACATTAATATATAAAAATTTGTTTAGCCATTTCCAAGTTAATAGGGATAACAACAAAATACCACCCATTAGGATAGTGGAGGAAAAAATATGCAAAAGAAAGAGGACGTTTTTCTAGGTATGCCTAAAACAACTCATACTTTATATCAAGACAAACTTCAAATGGAAATATAACTTAGGCATAAAGAGTGACATGAGAAACAAATTAGAAAAGCAAGGAAAAATAAGTGAGGTGAACAAAATCAGGGGCACAATGTATACCATAATTGTAATAAGTAATAATTTTGAAATTAACCAATCTATAAATATATACTAAAGACCTACTATGTTTTAGGCACTGTGCTAAATGCTAAAGATTCAAAAAAGAAAAAAAAAAACAAACCCAAAAAACAACACTCCATGCCTTCAAGTGTCTAACAAGGTAATAGAAGAGAAAAAAAACAAACCTATATATATATATATATACACACATATATATATACATACACACACACACACACATATATAGTTGCATAGGATAAATAGGAAATAATTAACCAGGAGGTAATAAAATTAAAAGTGGATGGGTAGGAGGGGGCAGCTAGGTGACGCAGTGAATAGAGCACCAGCCCTGGAGTCAGGAGTACCTGAGTTTAAATCCAGCCTCAGACACTTAATACTTACTGGCTGGGTGACCCTGGGCAAGTCACTTAACCCCAATTGCCCCACCAAAAAAAAAAAAAGTGGATGGGAGGGGGGGCAGAGCCTAGATGGCAGGGAGTAACCAGCAAATCCCTTGAGCTCTCCTTCTGTTCCCTCAAAAAGAACATTAAATCAAGCCTCTAGACAGATTCTGAAACTATGGACCATGCAAAGAGACAGAGAGACATAGTCTTCCAACCAGAAATAATTGAGAAAACTTCAGGAAATGTCAGTCTCACTCAGGCAAAAGGGAGGCACAGCGCACTGTAATGATTGGAATAACGCCACCTGCTGGATACTTACTGTAGAAGAGTTCTGCCCATGAAGCGAAGGTCTTTGAGGGCAAGACCAGGAGTCAGGAAGTGACGCGGGCTAGTGGGAGGAGGAAGGAAGAGACTGGCGCTCAGTCTCGCTCGCTTTTCCTCTGGACTCTGGCGGAGAAGGGAGCTAAAAATGTGCTCTCCCTTTAATAGATAGAAATCTAGGCCTTTCTCTCTCTCTTTACCAAATTCTTATTCTCCTTAATAAATGCTTAAAAGTCTAACTCTTGCTAAAGCTTGTAATTGATTGGCGACCACTCATTAGATATTTTAGACAGATTAGCTAGAATTTTAGCCCTTAACAGAAAATCTAGGCCTTTCTCTCTCTCTTTACCAAATTCTTATTCTCCTTAATAAATGCTTAAAAGTCTAACTCTTGCTAAAGCTTGTAATTGATTGGCGACCACTCATTAGATATTTTAGACAGATTAGCTAGAATTTTAACCTTTAACAGCACAGCAGCAACGCATCTCTGAGGAGGTCAGGGTAAGCCAGCAGGAAGCTGTGGGCCACAGCTGAGCAAGTGAAGCCCCTGGATCCTCACTCAACAAGCTGGTGGCACAGCAGTACAATGGTGAAACACACCTGCACCACCCAGGAGGGCAGGTTGCCAGCTGGATGGCTACCCATAGGACAGGTACAAACAGGCCTACTTCTCCCAGTGCTCAGCCAGTGAGCCCAGGGTTGTCAGAAATCCATAAGCCATAGAGGCCTCAGTATAGAAAACCAGTGACACAGCTACTATACCCCAGCACAAGAAGCTTGAAACAGGGACCCTGGTGCCCCCAGAGCAAACCTCAACTTCAAAAAAAAAAAATAAGCTGCAGTGTGAGTAAAAAATAAAAAAGGGCTCTCATCATTGAGAGCTTCTGTATCAATAGGGAAGAGGCAAACACAAACTCAGATGAGGACAATACACCCAAGTTGTCTACATGTGAAGCCTCAAGAGGGAAGATGAGTTAGTCTCAAGAACAAAAAGCCTTCTTGGAAGAGCTCAAAAAGGGTTTTAAAAATCAATTGAGAGAAATGGGGAGAGAAATGTAAGCAACACAAGAAAATTATGAAAAAAGAATCAGCAGCTAGGAAAAGGAAGTGCAAAGAATCAGCAGCTTAGAAAAGGAAGCACAAAAATTGACCAAAGAAAACAATTCCTTACAAAATTCATCTGGCCAAATGGAAAAAAAAAGTTGCATAATCTCATTGAAAAAAACAATGCCTTAAAAATTAATTTTGCAAAATGGAAATAAAAAAGGTGCATAATCTCATTGGAGAAAACAATGCTTTAAAAATGAAAATTGGACAGTTGGAAGATAATTAATTCATGAGACACCAGGAATCAGTCAAGCAGAATCAAAAGAATGAAAAAATAGAAGAAAATGTGAAATACCTCATTGGAAAGACAAGTGACCTGGAAAACAGATCCAGGAGAGAAAATGTGAGAATCATTGGATTGCCTGAAAGCAATGATCAGAAAAAGATTCTAGACACCATATTCCAGGAAATTATTAAGGGAAACTGCCCTGATATTATAGAATCAGAGGATAAAATCATCATTGAAAGAATACACCAATCTCCTCCTAAAAGAGATGCCAAAAGGAAAACTCCAAAGAATATTGTAATGAAATTACAGAATTATCAAGTGAAGGAGAAAATACTTTAAACAATCAGAAAGAAGCAATTTAAATATCATGGAGCCACAGTCAGGATTGCTCAGGACCTGGCAGCTTCAACATTAAAGGATCACAAGGCTTGGAACATGATATTCTGGAAGGCAAAGGAGCATGGATTGTAGCCAAGAATCTATTACCCATAAAAACTTGGTGTTATATTTCAGGGGAAATGATAGACATTCAATGAAATTGGGGACTTTCAAAGTTTCCTAATGAAAAGACCAGATGTGAATAGAAAATTCAATCTTAACACGCAAGACTTAAGAGAAGTTTAAAAAACTAAACAGCAGAAAAAAAGTTACTCAATTAGGTTAAAATGTTTATATCCCTACACGGGAAGATAATACTTATAAATACTGAGAACTGTATATGTATTTGGGCAGACAGAAGGATTATACAAAGAGGGTATAAATATAAGCTGTCTTTGATGTGATGATATCAAGAAAATTAAGGGATTAAAAAGTAAGTTTATTGGGAGAATAAAAAAGGGGAGGTGCAATGGGGTGAATTCATCATATGAAGAGGTGAAAAAAAACCTATTACAATAGAGGGAAAGAAGGGAGGGGTGAACATCGTTTCAACCCTACTCTCACTAGATTTGATTAAAAGAGGGAATAACATATATGTTCATTTGGATAAAGAAACTTAGTTTATTCCTTAAAGAAGTAAAAGGAGAAGGGGAAGGGGGTGGGGACTGATAGAAGGGAGGGCAAAAGCAAGGGAGAAATGGGTAAAGAAAAGGGAGGGGAGTGATAAAAAGGGAGGGCAGATTGTGGGAGTCAGGGGTAAGAAGGAAGACATTGGTGAGGAGGAATAGGGTGAAAGAAGGGGGGGAAAGTACAAAGCCGAAATAGAATGGAGGGGAAGAGACAGTAATAATAACTATGAATGGGAATGGGAAGAACTCTGACATAAAACGGAAGCAAATTGCAGAGTGGATTAAAAACCAGAATCCTACAATATGCTGTTTACAAGAAACATATTCGAAGCAGAGAGACACACAGAAAGTAAAGGTAAAAGGCTTGAGCAGAATAAATTATGCTTCAGCTAAAGTAAAAAAAGCAGAGGCAAAAATAGATCTCATTAAAAGAGATAAGGAGGGAAACTACATCTTGCTAAAAGGTACTATAGATAATGAAGTAATATCAATATTAAATATGTATGCACCAAGTGTTATAGCATTGAAATTCTTAAAGGAGAAGTTAAATGAGTTACAACAAGAAATAAATAATAATACTATACTAGTGAGGGATCTGAATCTTGCCTTCTCAGAATTAGATAAATCTAGCCACAAAAAAAAGAAAAAGAAGAAGAAAGGAGTGAAAGAGGTGAATAGAATACTAGAAAAGTTAGACATGATAGATGTCTGGATAAAATTGAATGGGGATAGAAAGGAATATACCTTTTTCTCAGCAGTACATGGCACATTTTCAAAAATTCACCATGGCACAAAAGCATCATTTTACCCAACTGTATGCCAATAAATTTAACAATCTAAATGAAATGGGTAAATATTTACAAAAATACAAACTGCCCACGTTAACTGAAGAGGAAATAAAATCCTTAAATAAGCCCATATTAGAAAAAGAAATTGAAAAAGCCATTAATGAACTCCCTAAGAAAACATCCCCAGGGACAGATGGGTTTAGAGGTGAATTCTACCAAACATTTAAAGAACAATTAATTTCAATATTATACAAATTATTTGGAAAAATAGATGAAGAAGGAGTTCTACCAAATTTGTTTTATGACACAAATATGGTGGTGATACCAAAACCAGGCAGAGCAAAAACAGAGAAAGAAAATTATAGACCAATTTCCCTAATGAATATCAATTTTAAGATCTTAAATAAGATATATTAGCAAGGAGATTATAGCAAGTGATCACCAGGATAATACACTATGACCAGGTGGGATTTATACCAGGAATGCAGGGCTGGTTCAACATTAGGAAAACTATGAACATCATCAACCACATCAATAAGAAAACTAATGAAAATCATATGATTATCTCAATAGATGCAGAGAAAGCTTTTGATGAAATACCACATCTATTTCCAACAAAAACATTAGAGACCTTAGGAATAGGTTGAGCTTTCCTTAAAATAATAAGTTGTATTAACCTAAAACCATCAGTAAGCATTATATGTAATGGAGATAAGGTAGAGGCCTTCCCAATAAGAACAGGGGTGAAACAGGGATGTCCATTGTCACCCCTATTATTTAATATTGTACTAGAAATGTTAGCTTTAGAAATCAGACAAGAAAAAGGAATGAAAGGAATTAGAGTAGACAAGAAGGAAACAAAACTATCACTCTTTGCAGATGATATGATAGTATACTTAGAGAATCCTAGAGAATCAACTCAAAAATTACTTGAAACAATTAACAACTTTAGCAAAGTAGCAGGATATAAAATAAATCCACATAAATCATCAGCATTTCTATACATGACCAACAAAGTTGAGCAGTAAGATATAAATTCCATTTAAAGTAATGGTAGATAATATAAAATACCTGGGACTCTACTTGCCATGACAAACCCAGGAACTCTATGAACACAATTACCAAACAATTTTCACACAAATCAAATCAGATCTAAATAATTGGAAAGATATCAATTGCTCATGGATAGGTTGACCTAATAAAATAAAAATGACAATTCTGCCTAAATTAATGTACTTGTTCAGAGCCATACCAATCAGACTACCTAAAAATTATTTTATAGGATTGGAAAAAATAATAACAAAATTCATCTGGAAAAACAAAAAGTCAAGAATATCAAGGGAAATAATGAAAAAAATGCACAGGGAGGTGGGTTAGCTGTACCAAATCTGAAACTCTACTATAAAGCAGCAGTCATCAAAACTATCTGGTACTGGCTAAGAAATAGAGAGGAGGATCAATGGAATATGCTAGGCACAGGAGACAGAGTAGCAAATAAAATTAGTAATGTACTGGTTGATAAACCCAAAGACTCCAGCTTCTGGGATTGAAATTCAGTATTTGACAAAAACTGCTGGGAAACTGGAAGATAGTATAGCAGAAATTAGGCATAGACCAACATCTTACACCTTATACTAAAATAAGTTCAGAATGGGTACATGATTTAGATATAAGAGGTGATACCATAGGTAAATTAGGAGAAGTAATAGTGTTCCTTTCAGATCTTTGGAAAGGAGAATAGTTTATGACCTAACAAGAGAAAGAGATGATTATGAAATGCAAAATGGATAATTTTCATTACATTAAATTAAAAGGTTTTTATACAAACAGAAGCAATGCATCCAAAATTAGAAGGGATGCAGAAATCTGGGAAATAATTTTTATGGCCAGTACTTCTGATAAAGGCCTCATTTCTAAAATATATCAGGAACTAAGTCAAATGTATAAGAATCCAAGTCATTTCCCAATTGTGAAATAGTCAGAGGATATGAACAGGCACTTTTCTTATGAAGAATTCAAAGCTATCTATTGCCATTTGAAAAAATGCTCCAAATCTCTAATGATTAGAGAGATGCAAATTAAAACAACTCTGAGGTACCACCTGACACCTGTCAGATTGGCTAACATGACAAAAAAAGGAAAATAATAAATGTTGGAGAAGCTGTGGAAAAATTTTAACACTAATGCATTGAAACTGTGAACTGATCCAACCATTATGGAGAGCAATTCGGAATTATGCCCAAAAAGCTATAAAGCTGTGCATACCCTTTGACCCAGCAATACCGCATTTGGGTCTTTTTCCCAACGAGATCATAAAAAAAGGTAAAAGGATCCACATGTACAAAAATATTTATAGCTTCTCTTTTTGTGGTGGCAAGGATTGGAAATTGAGGGGATGCCCATCAACTAGGGGAATGGCTGAACAAGTTGTGGTATATGAATATAATGAAATTCTATTGTGCTGTAAGAAAGGATAAGCAGGAGGAGTTCAGAGAAACCTGCAAGGACTTGCATGAACTGATGATGAGTGAGATGAGCAGAACCAGAAGAACATTATATACAGTATCATCAACATTATGTGTTGATCAACTGTGATAGACCAGATTCTTCTCACCAATCCAACATTACAAGAAAGTTACAAAGGACTCATGATGGAAAAGGCTCTCCAAATCCAGAAAAAAAGGAACTTTGGAATATGGATACTGATTGGACCATACTATTTCTTTTGTTTTGGGTGCCATTGTTTTTCTTTTTTGAGGTTTTTCCTTTTTGATCTGATTCTTCTCTAATCACATGACTAATTCAGAAATATGTTTAATGTTATTATATATACATATGTGTGTACATATATATATATAAAACCTATATCAGATTACCTACTCTCTAGGGAAGCGGGGGAGGAAGGAGAGGGAGAAAAATTTGAAATTGGAAATCTTATATAAACAAGTGTTGAAAACCATCTCTATATGTCAACTGGAAAATAATAAAATATGTTTATTTTTTTTTTAAAAAGGGGATGGGAAAGACATCCTGTGAAAGAGGAAGTTTTGGTTGGAACTTAAAAGGAACTGGGAGATCAGTAGCTGAAGCAGAAGAGGAAAACGATTCTAGGCATGGCAGAAAAATAAAGCCATCATGGAAAATGCTAGGCTGGCTGAATAAAAAGAAGGAATTAAGGTTGCTAAGAGAGATATCAACAATCTAAGATGTCCAGATAATACTGCTATGATAATAGAAAGTGTAGAAAAATTAAGAAGCTGTTTAATGCAGTTAGAAGGGATTAATACCTGGCTTGAAGTTTAACACTAAAACAAATAAAAATCCCTAAGATATTCCTGGATTTATGGCAGACAATAACTGAAACCATGAAATTAAAGGAAACTTGCTCCTTGGAAGGAAAGCTATGGCAAATCTAGACAGTACACAAAAACCAGATATACCACCTTGTCAACAAAGTTCAAACAGTAAAAGCTATGTCATTTCCAGTAGTAATGTATGGCTGTGAGAACTGGATTATAAAGAAAGCTGAGCACTACAGAACCAATGCTTTCAAGTGATGGTACTAGAGAGAATGTTTCAGAGTCATTTGGACAGCAGGAAATCTAATGAGTCAATACTGAAAGAAATTAATTCAAATTATTCATTGAAAGGACAAATACTCCAGCTGAAGCTTAAATAATTTGTTCACATATAGAAAAATTGATGTCAAAAGGAAAAGAGTATGATGGGGATGAGATTGATAGATAATATTATGGAAGCAATAAAAATGAACTAAGACAGACTTCAGGAAATAGTGGAAGATAAAAGAGTCACATGTGACTGAATGACTAAGCATGAATAACAACATTCATGTCAATAAAAATATACACAATTAATAAATTCTGAGATATTATTAGTGACCTTGACTCTATTAATAATTAATAATATTTTTACATCACTTTATGAATTCTGAAGTACTTTATGTATAACATCTTACATGATCCTATCCATTAATTGATTGGCAATTTAATTAGTGAATTATAATTAAACTTCTATTGAAGGAAATGAAAGAAAGGATAAGTGGTTTCTTGGATGAAGTGAGAAATTCTAACATTTTTAAGCTGGGAAGAAGCCTGCATCCTATAAAAATCTGATTTAATCCCTTGGAAACCTGAGAATTTGTCTGTACAGTAGAGGTCACCAAAACCAACTTGCAGTTATTTCTATGGCAATGAACTTGACATTGCTCTATCTGGTATTCATTTAGGTTTAAAGAGTTTTGAATTAGTTTCCAAAGGAGCAATGCTGCTTGTTTTCTTTGTTAGTGCCAGAAATTTTATAAACCAGACATCATGAATAATGCACAAGTCCTGATTTAACACCAGGATTATTACTGGCACTTAGTGTCTGTGAAGAGCATATTAATAGCATTACTATTTTTTGATGATTGAATGAGGATAATAATGAACTGGCTTTTGGCCTTTGTTAGTTCTGGACAAAATGGAATCTTTGTAAATCTAATACTTTTAGGCAGATGGAATTAAAATGGTTTTGCCAATAAAACACTGGTTCCTACCTTTTATATACTAATTTTTATACCTAAGATTCACAAGGTAATCATTCCTTCCCTTCCCTTCCCTTCCCTTTCCCTTCCCTTCCTTTCTTTATTGATCTGGTAGCAGCTATAGAAGATGTGATACTAAAAATGTAATGCTTCCTTAAAAGAGTATTGATACTGCGGCAGCTAGGTGGTACAATGGATAGAGCACTAGCCCTAGATTCAGAAGGATGTGAGTTCAAATCTGGCCTCAGACACTTGCCACTTACTAGCTGTGTGACCCTGGGCAAGTCATTTAACACCAATTGCCTCACCAAAAAAAAAATACTTTTAAAGGGTATTGGTACTTCTTAGGAATCTTCAAAAAAATGCAGTTAATTGAACCTAACTTTCATTAAAGTTGTCATTAAAACTACTAAATTTTTATCATATGTTTTTCCCACTAAAAAAAACAAAAAACAAAAAAACAAACCGAACACCTAGGAATTCTGTTGGCAGGGAGGTATTGACTTGAACACAAAATCAACAGGATCTTATATCTATATAATTCAAAAATGTTTTCCCACTACATATATCAAAATGTTATACATTGGGGAAGAGGGGAATCTTACATCTGAAATTCAGAATAATAAAGACTATCAGAATCTTAGACATGGAAGGGTTAAAAGAGTTCATTTTCTTCAAGCTTCCACCCAAAGATGGAGTCTTATCAGATGGTCCCCCAGTCTCTCTTTGAACACCTTTAGAGATCACTGTCAACTTTAGTTTCAATCACCTATAATTATTAGTAATTTCTTCCATACACTGGCTTCCAAACTTTTCTTTGTTTAACTTTTTTTCATTTCTTTTAGTTTACCTTCAGGACACTCATTTTTTTTTTCTATATGAAAACCTTTCAGATATTTGATATCAGGTACTGTACTTTTTGAATTTTCTCCTCTCTAAACTAAACATTTTCTTCATATGATATTGTTCAAAGAATTTCACCTTCACATTTTTTTCTCTGATTTATTAAGTTTATCAATATCCCTCTTAAAATTTGACTTCTAGAACTGAATTTTGTACTCTACATGTGCTTTGATCAATATATGCAACAACTCTCTTCCCTCCTTCATTCCAAATACTATAATTCTATTAATGTACGTTTCACATAGAAAACACTTAATGCATGGTTGTTCATGGATGGAGTATGACCTGACTGAATTACTTGTGTCCAATTGGTCTAAAGTTACATTTTGGTGTGTCCTTGAGGTTGGTAAATGAACTTGGCCTCTCTCCAAACCCCCTTTTGATAATACTACCTGTGACAAGTCTACTTTTCTGTATAACATGTCCTCCCTCTCTACAAAGAATTTAAGCACATTGAGAAAAAGCACTGTTTCATTTATGTCTTTTAGATCTATCACTTCAAATCCATTTCCTAGCAGGCACTTGATGCAAGCATCTCTTTCAAACATAAGGTAGTTTCTACTCAATGTCTTCAGTGTCATACATATGTAAATTTGAACTGAGAGATAACTGAGACTTCAAAAATGTAACGAATTCATCTTCTCTTCATTTCCAAAAGTGTATACGCCTCTGGAATTCTTTATTGTTCCCCAGGGAGCTCTTCATCCTCCAAGATGACCTGAGCCCTGGAACTTGCACATCAGTAGTAGCCTCTGCCCCAAGGGCATTTTATTTCCTCTTATTAAAAAGCATAGAGGGGCAGCTAGATGATGCAGTGGATAGAGCACCGGCCCTGGAGTCAGGAGGACCTGAGTTCAAATCCAGCCCCAGACACTTAACACTTACTAGCTGTGTGACCCTAGGCAAGTCACTTAACCCCAATTGCCTCACTAAAAAAAAAAAAAAAAGCATGGAGACCTCTCCTCCTAAAACTTCCATTTAAGGTGGGAGTTCAGGTCAGCTATTTCTTCATATCTCATTCAGCTCCACTAGTGGACTTGTCCACTGTGACCATAAGTTAGATACCTTCTCCCTTCTCATTGCCTCCCATCCCTATCCCTTCTCTTCTTCCTTTTATATATTGTCTTCCTTCAACAGATTGTCAACTCCTTTAGAGAAGGGACTGTCTTTTGCCTTGCTTTGTATCTTTAGCACTTAGCACAGTGCTTGGCACATGGTACACTTAATATATGTTTATTGAGTGACTTATGTATCTCCTGGAGTAATAGAAAAACTCTTGGCATAATTCAGATACCAGGTCTAGTATATAGCAAATGGTCAGTCTCACATTTTTATTCTCTTGAACGGACTAAAAGTGATCTACAGCTTGTCATCCATGGTGTTACAAAAGTTCCAAGGGACCCATGTACCCTTTTTGTTCTCCTGGGCATATTACGTCATAAACTGACAACCATACTGTGCTTCCTTTAACCAGGACTTTATATTTCAGCTTAGAAAGGCTCCCCTTTTTCCTATTTTCTTTTAAGATAGTACTGAACATCAGGAAACATAGGTACCACCTAGTCTCAGTCATGTGAGCATTATAAGTTTTGTTCCATTGTATAATATGCTGTGGTCTTTCTGAATCTTGAATTTTACAAATAACAAATTGCTTCTCTCTTTCAGCTTTTTCTAATAATTAAAATGCCATTTTAATTTTTTAAGGAACTAATTCAAGAAATGCTTTTCTGAAGGTAACACAGAACTTTCAAGTAACTTTCCTCATGACTTAAGTAGGGTTTACATTTATCATCTTATTTTTTACAAGGTTTAAAAATCATAATATATACAATGGAATATCAAGATGATAGTGAGTTAGATTGATACATGAAGTACTTAAAGACAATTCCCCTACTCATCATAAGCACATGATTTGTGCACCCAAAGACAACCTGATTTATGAGTATAATTAGGGGATGCCAACAGCATTCGCCAGGTGACTGTTCCCTGGCTATTCACGTCAACTTTTCTGCCTCACGTTCATAGCAGAGAAAATTAGTCTTAACAATTTAGTGCCAAGGTAGTGGAATGAGGAAGGAACCTTCTGAAAGTTTCTCAGATTTCTCTTCCAAACCAATAGAAAACTTCCTCTGAATCATTCCGGGAGCAGGGAAACAGCCTACTAGCCTGGGGGAAAAGGTCTGTCTTAACTGGATGAGAGGAAAATGAGGTCCAAGAGCATTATCAGCAGCAGTTTATGGGCTCACAGCAAGGAACCTGAGGCAGGGCTCTAAGCCTGGGGCAATGCACCTGTGAGACTCCAACCACCTGCAAGCCAGCAGGCCCTTGGGCAAGTGAGCAGTCTGGGCAGTCTAGCAGAGGACACTTACCAGATTCACCACACCTATAAAAGGCCACCAGGAGGCCTTGATCCCACTGCTGACTAATAGTTAGGACCTGCCCAAGACTTGTCAACTGTACATTTCTGTCCCTGGGCCTACCAGGAAGTCTGAGCCTCTTTTTCCAAAGCAAACCAGCAGCAGGGGGCTCCAACCCTCTGGCAGATCTGCAACAAAATTACCACTACAGGGACTGCTAGCTGAGTGGCTCTGTTGCCATAGCAACTCAGCAGAAGAAACTCCCAACACTTGGACAAATTTGTAACAAAATTATTCCTCCAGGATCTTCTAACAGAGAGGCCCTGTTAAATGAGCAATCCAACAGTAGAGCACCACTCCTGAGGCTGACCAGCAACAACATCACTCCTCCAGGCCAGCCACTAGAAAGAAATTGTTATCTTTTTGCAACCCAGCACCAGGGCACCATCCCTGGAGAAGGCCAGCCCACACCCAGGGGAGGCGAAAAGGGAGTACTAAACCCCAATACCAGTCAGAAGTGAAGCTACTCTACAGAGAAGCAAGTAACCAGTCCCTAAAGCCCAGTGAAAGCCACCAGTACAACCCAGAGGCTCCAGGGGGTGGGGAGGGAGGGGAACTTGGGACAATGCAGGAATAGGGACCAACTCTCTCATAAAAACACCAAATCACAAAAAGCACAAAATGAGCACCCCTCCTCCCACAAAAAACACGAAAAAAAGGTTTGACTATTGAAAGTCAGGACAGTGATAGAAAAGATCAAGGCATAACTTAGAGAACAATAGTAACAAAATCGCTACAGGTGAAGTTTCTGAGAAAAATGTAAATTGGTCTCAGGACCAAAAGAATTCCTATAATCTAAAAAGGACTTTAAAAAACAAATTAGAGAAGTAGAAGAAAAAAGTGGAAATAAATAAAATAATTAAAGAGAAACATGAAAAAGAAATTTAAAAATTTACTGAAGAAAATAATGCTCTAAAAATCAGATTTAGTCAAATGAATAGGAAGTACAAAAAGGTCACTGAAGAAAATTCTTTAAAATGAGAATTAAGCAAACAGAAATTAATGACTTTATGAGACATCACAATACAAGAAAACAAAATTTAAAAATAAAAAATAGAAGAAAATGTGAAATTTCTCACTGAAGAAAATTCTTTAAAATGAGAATTAAGCAAACAGAAATTAATGACTTTATGAGACATCACAATACAAGAAAACAAAATTTAAAAAATAAAAAAAATAGAAGAAAATGTGAAATTTCTCACTGGAAAAACAACTGACCTAGAAAATAGATCCAGGAGAAATAGTATAAGAATCATTAGAATTCCTGAAATCCATGATTAAAAAGACTGGACAATGTCTTTCAAGAATTTATCAAAGAAAGCTGCTCTGATATATTAGAAACAGAGGACAAATAAAAATGGAAAGATTTCACTGATTGCTGCCTGAAAGAAATCCCAAAATTAAAATTCCCAGAAATATCATAGATAAATTTAAAAGCTCATGGATCAAGGAGGAAGTAATGAAAGAAGCCAAAGAGAAACAATTCAAATATAATGGAGCTACAGTCAGAATTACATAGGATTTGGCAGCTTCCACATTAAAGAACTGCACATCTTAGAATATGATATACTGTAAGGTGACAGAGTAGGTTTACAACCAAGAATCACCTACCTAGCCAAACTGAAATAAAACTTTCAGGGCAGATATGGATATTTAATTAACTAGAGGACTTTCAAACATTTATGATTAAAAGGCCAGAGTTGAATAAAAAAATTACTTCCAATACAAGACTCAAGAGAAACATAAAATGTAAAAAAGGAACAAGAAAGAAAAACTTTAAGAAATTCCATAAGGTTAACTCTTTATATTTCTGTATGGCAAGATGATATTTATAAAATATAACAACATTATTATAAGATCAATTAGAAGATTAGAATATATAGACAGAAGATGTGACTATAAGGTGACATTGATAGGATGATAATATTTGCCACTCTAAAATTTATTATAAGAATAATTAGAAGGAGTATGTAGAAAAAGGGTGTGGTTATAAGGTGACATTTATGGGATGGCACCCCCAAAACACAAAATAGAAGGGTAAGAATGAAATTGTATGAAGAGGGCAGAGGAATTTAATGGGGTAAATTTTCCCACAAAAGAGAGAGAGATGAAAGAATTATTATAATGGAGGGGAAGATGGGGGTGGCAGGAAAAATTAAATCTTACTCTCTTCAAAGTTGGCTAAAAGATTGAATCATATATACACTCAGTTGCATATAGAAATGTATTTGACCCTATAAGGAAGTTAAAAATAAGGGATGAGGTAACAGAAGGGGGAAGGGGACTGATATACGTGAGGGGATAATGGGGAGGCAGTGATCATAAGTAAAATGCTTGTAGAAGGGACAGAGTGTGGGGGATAAGAGTTTGGGGGATAAACTGGTGAAAATAGCATGGAGGGAAAGAATAGTCATCATAAATGTAAATAGGATGAACTCACCCATTAAACAGTAGCAGATAGCAGAACAGATTTTAAAAAAGAAAATCCTGCAATATGTTGTTAACAGGAAACACATTTGAAGCAGAGAGATAAACACAGGGTAAATGTAAGGGGCTGGAAACAGAATCTATTATGCTTCAACTGAAGCAAAGAAAGCAGCGCTAGCACTCATGATTTCAGACAAGCAAAAGCAAAAATAGATCTAGTTAAAAAGAGATAAAGAAGGCAACCATATCTTGTTGAAAGTTACAATAGAAAATGAAAGTCGTTCCAATACTTAACATGAAATGGTTAGCATCTAAATATTTTAAGCAGTTGAATGAGTTACAGGAGGAAAAGATAATAAAACTTTATTCTATTGGAGACTTTAACATTCCCCTCTCATGACTGGATAATCTAACCAAAAAATCAACACGAAAACTTAAGAGAAATGAATGGATTCTTGAAAGTTAGATATGATAGAATTCTGGAGAAACTGAATGGAATTGAAAGGAATCTACATTCTTCTCAGAAGTACATGGAACCTATGCAAAAATTGGACCATGTATTAGGGCCTACAGATCTTATAACCAGATACAGAAAAGCAGAAATAGTGAACACATGCTTTTCAGATCATAATGCAATAAATTACATTTCAATAATGGACATTTGAAATAGAAATTAAAAATCAAGTGGAGAGAACCTTTGCAGGAGACAAGATGGCAGAGGAAAGACATTAACAGAGGGCTCCTGATACCAATCACCCCCAAAATAGCAATAAAAGAACCCTTGGGGCAGAAAAACACACAAAAATTTGGGCACTGAGAGTTTTCTACAGTATCGAATAGATTTCGGGGGCCATGCTGAGCCACGAATAAAGCCTAACCCTGCAATCGAGCCAACACACCAGACACATGTCAGAGGAATTTGCCCCATTGCCTTGAATTGGCTGCAGCCCCAGAGTCTTCTGGAACCGAGCATGCGGTCAGGCTGAATGGCTGGTCTGGGGTGGGGTAAGTGTAGGGGTACCAGTGGAATGGGGGAAGGAGTGAACTGTCCCACCCTAGTGGGAAACAGGAGAAATCCTGAGTGGCTGAAGGCCAGGTGGGGGAGGGGAGCAGGCAGGCTCATCCAAAGCTAAAAACCACACCACAGAAAGCTTTGCTGGTTGGTTGCTTAATAAGTAGGCCTGAGGTTATCTCTGGACCTGAGAACAGCCAGGTGAGATTAAAACCTGCCTCCCCTCAATCCAAAACACCTGGACCCTCTGAAGGTGGGAACAGGAGCAGAGCCGAGAAGCAGCCCCACCCCCACCCAACCCCATCCCCCAGTGGGAGAGTTTAAATCAAGTGAAACTGAGACAGGCAGGCTGAGAAGAAGCCCAATCACCCCCTGGGCCACGCTGTAGCTGAACAGTGTGTCCTGGAAGCAGCACCACGCTTTAAGAAGGAGTTAAAAGCCAAGAAATAGTAAGCCAGGATGAGTAGGCAGAGAAAACAGAAGACCATCAAAAACTTCTTTGGGGGAAAGGTAGACCACAATAAAACCTCAGAAGAGGAAGATAATAACTGGGTCAAAGTTCCAACATCCAAAGCTTCCAAGAACAATATGAACTGGTCTCAGGCCAATGGAAGCTCTCAAAAGGGACTTTGAAGAGAAAGTAGGAGAAATAGAAAGAGAAAATGAGTAAAGAAAGGAAAGGCAAATGAGAGCATGCAGGAGAATCATGAGAAATAATCAACAGTTTGAAAGCCAAATGGAAAAGGAGATTAAAAACTGTCTGATGAAAATATGTGCCTAAGAATTGGGATTGCACAAATGGAAGCTAGTGACCTTATGAGAAACCAAGACACAGTAAAGCAAATCCATTGAATGAGAAAATAGAGGGCAATGTGAAATATCTCCTTGGAAAAACAGATGACCTGGAAAATCATCTAGGAGAGATAACTGGAAAATCATCGGACTACCTGAAAACCATGACCAAAACAAAAGCTTAGACACCATCCTCCAAGAGATGTGAGGGAAAATATGCCCTTGATATTCTAGAAGGAGAAGCTAACTAGAAATTTGAAAGATTCCACTGATACCTCCTGACAGAGATCCCCCCCAAAAAAAACCTCCAGGAATATTATAGTCAAATTCCAGAACTCCCAGGTGAAGGAGAACATACTGCAAGCAGCTAGAAAAAAGGAATTCAAATACCGTGGAGCTCAATAAGAATAAAGCAAGATCAAGCAAACTTCTACATTAAAGGACTGAAGGGCATGGAATATGATTTCCAGAGGCAAAGTACACTGGGGACTACAGCCCAAAATCATGTACCCAGCAAACTGTGTATAATCTTCCAGAGACAAAAATGGGATTTCAATGAGAAAGAGGTCTTCCAAGGCATTTGTGATGAAAGACCTGAACTGAATAGAAAATTGACTTTCAAATACAAGACCCTGGAGAAGCATAAAAAGATAAACAGGAAAAGACTTCATGAGGGATATTAAAAGATCAAACTGTTTTACATCCTACATGGGAAGATAATACTTTGAAATCATAAGAACTATCTCAGTAAGAAACTCACAGAAGACATAGGTCATGAAGTGAATATGAAGGGATGATATCTGTAAAGCATTTATGTTTTGTTCTTTGTGGGGAAGAGAGGGTGGAGTGTCTTATGTCTGCGGCTGGATTTGGGCTTGGGACCTCCTGGGTTCAGGGCTGCTGCTTTGTCCACTGTGCCACCTAACTAATCTATGATGACATCATTAAATAGGGTTGAGGTATAGGAGGAATAAACTGGGGGACGGAGAAGAGGAGAGTGGTCTGGGGAGAGGTAGTCGCATGAAGGAAACAAGAGAAAAGCTTATGGAGGAAAGTAGAAGATGGGGGAAGGAGTTGGGGAGTGAGATGAACCTTATATCATCAGAATTGGCTCAAAGAAGGACTAACATACATACTCAAGTAGGTATAGTAATATATTTTTGCCCTGAGGGAGGGGAGGGAGAAAAAGGGGGGGGGGGAGAAGGGAAGGAGGGAAGGGTGGATTGGGGAGAGGAGCAGTAAAAAGCAAACACTTTCAAGAAGACGAAGATGATGTTCTGCATTACTGCACCAGTATGACATATTGAATTGCTTGATCTCATAGGGAGGGCTGAGGAGGGAGGGAGGAAAATACATTTAGAACACAGAATTAGCTCAGGGACCCTGATCTCATGAGTGGGCTCATGGAGCAAATAGATTACATACCCAATTGGGAGGAGTATTCTATTTACCCTGAAGGAAAGTAGGAGGGGAAGAGGATAAGGAAGGAAGGGTGACATAAGGGAGTGCAGAGCAGGGGAGAGTATAGTAAGAAGTAAAACATTTTTGAGGAGGAATAAGTAAAAAGAAGATAGAATAAATGCCATGGGAAGGGAGTGGGATGAAGGGAAATAGTTATGATGGTTGATTATAATGGCAAAATGTATGGTACCTACTTTGCTGAGCTTTTATGAAGAAAATTCTCTGTCAAGGTTAAGGTACTATATATAGGTTATAATGAACAGGATACTATCAGAAAAACCTATGTGAGATTAAAATTGGATATTAGATCATAAATCTCCCCTACTTAACCTTTCCCTTAATTTATCTCCCAGACTAGTAAATGGAAGAAGCTTCTGGTTTTCTAGTTAGAGCTTTATTGTATGGTAGTCACAAGGTGATGTTGATTAGAAGGATAGGAAAGTAGAAATACAATACAAATCATATTAAGTCTAGGCTTAGTCTATATTCCATATAAAACTCACCAAAACCCAAGACCACCTTTGGGGAGAGAGACCGAGTCAGGCGCGTGCTGTTTAACCGAGAGCCCGGCGGAGTCAAACTCCAGTCAGCATCTGTCTGTGCAGCGCAGCCAGGAGACCAGCGGAGCAGGAAAAAAAAGCCCCACTTCCGTTCTCTCCTTGCCTTTTAAGCTCGCACCCTGGAAGTCGAGTGCTCAGCAGGCAAGCTAGCGTGCGTTGCAGGCGGACTGGAGTGCATAGCTCATGCTGTTGGTCTCCTCCTCAAAGGGTGGTCCTTAAAAAAAACTGGCGTCTCTCCATTATCTCACCGACTGTTAAAACTTTTTACCACACCTACATGAACTGAAGCAGAGTGAAATGTACTGTATACAAAATAACAGCAATAGTGGGGGATTGATCTGCTGGGAAGCATGTGGTTATTTTCAGCAAGGCAATGATCCAATATAACCAATATATAATATATAATCCAATATAAATGGAAACCCATTAAATTTTTTTTTATTTTTCCTCTTTGACAATTCCTTAACTGAACTTTGTTTTTTTTGGACTGTTTTCTCCTACAACTAGCTAATATGGGAAAATTTCCATGACTACTCAGTACAACTTATTTTGAATTGCTTGAGTTCTTGTGGGTAGGGGGTAGGAATGGAGGGGGGAAGAGAAATTGGAAAACAAAGTTTTAAAAAAAATTGATGTTAAAATTTTGTTTGTACATATATTTTGGAAAATAAAATTCTATTAAAAAACAAGTGGAAAATAAATAATCTGATTCTAAAAAACAAGTAGGTCAAAAAAACACATCAAAGAGATAATCAATGATTTCATAAAAAAATGACAATGATGAGACAACATATCAAAATGTATAGGATGCAGCCAAATGATAGTATGGGGAAAAATTTATATCCCTATTTGCTTACATCAATAAAGTAGAGAAAAAGAAGATCAATGAATTTTGCATGCAACCAAAAAAGCTAGACAATGAGCAAATGAAAAATTTCTACTGAAACACAAAATTAGAAATCCTGAAAATCAAAGGAAAGATTAATAATAGAAACTGATTTTATGAAAAAAACAATAAATTGGATTAAATCATTATTTCATTTGATCAAAAAAATGACAAAATACCAAATACTAGAATCAAAATGAAAGAGGTAAAATCACCACCAAAGAAGAAGAAATTGAAACAATCATTAGGAATTATATGCCCTGGAGCAGCTAGGTAGTGCAGTGGATAAAGCACCGGCCCTGGATTCAGGAGTATCTGAGTTCAAATTCAGCCTCGGACACTTGATGCTTACTAGCTGTGTGACCCTGGGCAAGTCACTTAACCCTCATTGCCCTGCAAAAAAAAAAAAAAAAGGAATTATTATGCCTGATTATATGACAACAAATTTGACAATCTAAATGAAATTGTTGAATATTTACAAAAATATAAATTATCCACAAAAAACAGAATAAATAAAATACTTAACCCAATTTTAGAAAAGAAACTAAACAAGCCATCAATAAACTTCCTAAGAAAAAATCTACAGGACCAGATGGATTCACAAGTAAATTCTACCAATCATTTAAATAACAGTCAATTCCAAAACTATATAAAGTATTTGGACAAATAAGTGAAAAGGAGTCCTGCCAATTCCTTTTATGAGACAAATATGGTGCTGACACCCAAACCAGGAAGAGCCAAAACAGAGAAAGATTACAGACTAATCTCCCCAAATTTTGAATAAAATCCTAGAAAAAAGATTATAGCAGTACATCACAAGAATCAAACTCTATGACTAGGTGGATTTATACCAGGAATGCAGGGCTGCCAGATTACATTAAATTAAAAATAGAAGGGAAGCAGAAAACTGGGAAACAATTTTATAGTCACTGTTTCTGATAAAGACATACTTTATAAAATATTTAGGGAACTAAATCAAATTTATAAGAATGCAAGTCATTCCCCAATTAAGAAATGGTCAGGAGGGGGCAGCTAGATGGCACAGTGAATAAAGCACTGGCCCTGGATTCAGGAGTACCTGAGTTCAAATCCGGCCTCAGACACTTGCCACTTACTAGCTGTGTGACCTTGGGCAAGTCACTTAACCCCATTGCCCCCCCCCCCAAAAAAAAAGAAATGGTCAGGGGCAGCTAGGTGGTGCAGTGGATAGAGCACCACCCCAGGAGTCAGGAGTACCTGAGTTCAAATCTGGCCTCAGACACTTAACACTTACTAGCTATGTGATACTGGGCAAGTCACTTAACCCCAATTGCCTCACTAAAAAAAAATAGAAAAAAAATGGTCAAAGAATGTGAACAGGCAGTTTTCTGGTGAGGAAATCAAAGCTAACCTATTGCCATATGAAAAAAGCTCTAAATCACTACTTATTAAAAAATACAAATTAAAATGACTCTGAGGTACCACCTCACACCTATCAGACTTGGCTAATATGACTAAAAAAGGAAAATGATAATTGTTGGAGAAATATGTGGGAAAATTGGAACACTAATGCATTGTTGGTAGAGTTGTGAACTGATCCAACCTTTCTGGAGAGCAATTTGGAACCATGTCCAAACGGCTATGGGACTGCATATCTTTTGACCCAATAATACCATTACTAGATTTGTATCCCAAAGAGACCATTAAAAAGGGAAAGTAACTCACACATAGAAAAATATTAATAACATCTCTGTGGTGACAAAGATTTGGAAATTGAGGGAATGCCTATCAATTGGGGAATGGCTGAACAAGTTGTGATATATGAATGCAATGGAATACTATTGTGATATAAGAAATGATTAGCAGGCCGATTCAGAAAAATCTGGGGAAGACTTAAGTGGACTGATGCTTAGTGAAGTGAGCAGAACCAGGAGAACATGTACATAGTAACAGCAACATTGTGCGATGATCAGTGGTGATATACTTAACTCTTCTCAGCAATACAATAGATACAAGAGAACTCCAAAGGATATATGATGGAAAATGTCTCCACATCCAGAAAAAGAACTGAGAATTCTGAATGAGAATTAAACCATATTGTTTCTTCTTTTTCTTTTGAGGTTTTTCCCTTGTGAGAAAATAATTAATAATTGGTTTTGGGGGGACCCAGAGGAACCCCCCCCTTTCAGGAGCTCTGGATGTTTACTCAGGGCCAGCTCAGACAGTAGAAATGCAATCAAACTCTCAGTAGAGGACCTGTCTTTCATTAAATCTTGAGCTCAGCACAGTACAGCTCATTTTGATATGGACAACCCTCAAATCCTGATAACACTAGAACTGAATGATGTTAGCCAATTAGCTTTGAGCAGTGTGTAAAAGCCGCCTCTCCTCTGGTCTGCTGGAGGCTTAGGTTCTTTTGGCCTCGGATGCTGAAGGATGTTGCCATGCATCCCCATCCCTCTGCTCTCTCTAGCTCTAGGTAAAGTAGGACCTATGAATTCTGGAGCCATGTGCACTCTCTCTTTCTCTCATTCCCTTTCTCTCTCTCTCTCTCTCTGTCTCTGTCTCTCTCTCTCTCTCTCTGGTGCGGGGGATTTTTCAGTTTGTGTCAAATGTGCTCAAACCCTTTACTAACATTTAATATGATTTATTAAATCATTGCTGCAAAAAACTGGTACAATAGCCATTAATTTATAACTAACAATATATTAGAAAACCTAGCTAAGTTCCCAAATAACTTAGAACAGAGAGGCTTCCCCAAATATTTCAAATGAAACAACCCTTTTTTCTGTTTCTTCTTTCACAGCATGACTAAAGCAGAAATATGTTGATGTTACTTTACATATATAACCTATATCAGATTGCTTTCTGTCTTGAGGAGGGGGGAGGAAGGGAGAAGGGATAAAAATTTGGAACTAAATATCTTAGGAAAACAAATGTTGAAACAATCTTTACATATAATTGTAAAATAATAAAATAATTTATGATTTAAAAACAAAAAACAAACAAAGAAAGCCACTCGGGAATATAGGGATAAATGGAGCTTACTTTAAAATAAGTAATATTTATCTAAAAACATCAGCACGATTATATATAATGCAAATAAGCTAGAAGCCTTCCTAATAATATCAGGGTGAAAGCAAGGATACTCATTATCACCTCTCTTATTTTGTATTGTACTAGAAATGTTAGCTATAGAAATACGAGAAGAAAAAGCAAATAAATGAATTGGAATAAGTAATGGGGAAACAAAACTATCATACTTTGCAGTTGATGTAAAGTTATACTTAGAAAATTCTAGAGAATCAATTAAAAAACTACTAGAAATTATTAACAATTTTAGCAAAGTTATAGGATACAAAATAAATCCACATTAATAATCAGCATTTCTATATATAACTAACAAATTCCAGCAAGAACAGATAGAGAAATTCCATTTAAAATAGCTTTGGACAATATTAAAATGCTTTAGGAGTCTACTGCCAGGACAAACCCAGGAACTATATGACCAGAACTATAAAACATTTTTCACACAAAGAGTCAGATCTACATAATTGGAAAAATACTTGATTGCTCATGGGTTGGCCAAGCCAATATAATAAAAATGGACAATCCTACCTAAGTTAATTTATTTATTTAGAACTATACCAATCAAAACTATCAAAACATAAAACAATCTGGTAGTGGCTAAGAAATAGAGAGGTGGAATCAGTGGAACATAATAGGTACAAATTATACTATACTACCTGACTATAGTCAGTTTACTATAGTAACGCTAGTATATGATAAAACCCAAAGATCCAAGATTTTGGAACAAACACTCATTATTTTACAAAAACATTGGAAAACTGGAAAACAATATGCAGAACTAGGTATAGAACAACATCTCATACTGTATACTAAAATCAGGTCAAAATAGGTACATGGGTTTGCACATAAAAGGTGATACCATAAGCAAATTAAGAGAATATGGAATCATTGCCATGTCAGATTTATGCTCAGGGGAAGAATTTAGAACCAAAGAAAATACAGAGAGCAAAACAAAACCTAAAATAGATACTTTTGATTACATAAAATTAAAAAGTTTTTACACAAACAAAATTAATGTAACCAAGATTATAAAGGAAGCAGAAAAACTGGGAAAGAATTTTTGAAACAATATCTCTGATACAGGACTCATTTCTCAAATATATAGAGAACTGACTCAAATTTATTTAAAAAAACACTATGTCATTACCAAATTGATAAATGGTCAAAGCATGTGAACAGGATGTTTTAAGACCAACGAAATTAAAACTTTCTCTACTCATATGAAAAATGTTCTAGATCACATTGATCAGAGAAATGCAAATTAAACAACTCTGAGGTATCACCTCATACCTAACCAAAGTGGCAATATAGCCGAAAAGGAAAATATGAATGTTGGATGGGCTTTGGGAAAACTGGAAGCTAATCCACTCTTGGTGGAGTTATGAAACGACACAGCCATTCTGGAGGACAATTTGGAACTATGTCCAAAGGGCTATAAAACATACCCTTTGATGCAAAAATACCACTCCTTTGTTTATATCCCAAAGACATCCCCAGAAAAAGAAAAAAGACCTATTGTAAAAAAATACTCTTAGAAGCTCTTTTTGTGGTAGCTAAGAATTGGAAATAAAAGAATGCCCATCAATTGGGGAATGGCTAATGAAGCTGTGGTATATGAGGATGATGCAATATTATTGTGCTATAAGAAATGAGAAACAGGATGATTTCAGAAAGGCCTGGAAAAACATATATGAACTCATGCATAATGCAGTGATTAGAACTAAGAAAATGTTGTGCACAGAGAGCAATATTATTTGATGAACTGTCAATAACTTAACTAATCTCAATACAATGGTCCAAGACAATCCCAAAGGACTAGTAGGCTTCTGCCAGTCACAGACGACCATGGATCAGTGCCTTGAAGAGTCACAGGCCACTGTGGCTGTGCAGTCAGATACGGGAGCCTCAGCTCCTGCTGCAATGAGGACATTAGAAAACTGCACTCTCTGTTGCCCGTCAATTCCTGTGTCTCATTCATTTTTCTTCCTCCAGAGCTTGGAAGCCCATCTCAGCTGTGCGCAAGCTGCTCTTGAGTACTGAATTCCATCGGGCGTGGTCCTTGGCCATCTCCTCCCAGCTGCTGGTGTCTATTCCCAGAGCCCTCAAGTCCTGCTTGCATACATCTCTGCAGTGAAGCTGGGGCCATCCAGCAGGTCATTGCCCTTGGGCTAACTCGCCTTAGAGTAGGTCTTTAGGAATGAACCCATATTGCATGCGGTACACATGACCCAGCCAGTGCAGCCATCTTTGTTTCAGTAGCGCGTAGATGCTTGGAACTTGCACGTGTTCGAGCACTTCTGTGTTGGTGATGCTATCTGACCAAGATATTCCAAGGATGCATCAAGGCAGTGAATGTAGAAACTGTTAAGCTTCTTCTCTTGTCTAGTGTATGTAGTCCATGTTTTGCTGCCATACAGTAAGGTACTCAGGACACATGCTCTATACACAGCAAATTTGGTTCATCTGTCAGTTACTGTTTGCCCAGACACGCTTGGCAAGCTTAGAAATGTTTGAAGTAGCTTTCCCAATCTTCTGATTGATCTCGGAATCAAGTGACAAATTGTCACTGACAATAGAGCCAAGAATGAGAATTGGCTTATGACATCCAACTGGTAGCTACTGATGTGTATCAATGGAGGCGACATAGCACCGTGACACATGACTTTTGTCTTTTTAAGATTAATGGTTAGGGGCAGCTAGGTGGCGCAGTGGAAGAGCACCGGCCCTGGATTCAGGAGACCTGGGTTCAAATCTGGCTCAGACACTTAACACTTACTAGCTATGTGACCCTGGGCAAGTCACTTAACCCCAATTGCCTCACTAAAAAAAAAAAAAAAAAAAGATAAATGGTTAGGCCAAGTCCATGCAAGCTTGGAAGAAGCGATCCATTAAGGTCTGCATTCATGCTCTGAGTGACAGCAAGTGTGGCATCATCTGCGAAAATGCAGGTCTCTAAGGGTGCTACCTGTCACTCGGTTTTGGATCTCAGACGTGAAAGGTTGAACAGGCCCTCTGTCCGACTGGGAATGCAGATAGATGCCATTAGTTGACAAACCAATAGCATGAACATAACAACACAGAAAAGAAAATTCCAACCAGTGTGGGAGCTAGCACTCATCCTTGTTTGACTCCACTCTTTATGCTGATGCTTCAGAAGTGTACCCTTCGAACTGTATGTCACCCTGCATGTTGCAATGAAAGGAGCGAATCAGGCTATGGAGTTAGGAGGGCAAACCAATTCTCGAGAGAATTTCGAAAAGACCTTCTCTTTAACTGTATCAAACGCTTTGGTCAGGTCTATGAAGGCAATGAAGAAGGTTTTCTTTGTTCTCTGCACTTTTCTTGCAGTTGGTATAGCGAGAAAATCATTAGTCCCAAAGGACTAATGATGAAACATACTATCAACCTCCAAAGAAAGCACTGATATTGAATGAACACAGACTGAAGAATGCTATTTTTCACTTCCTTTCATGTTTTTTCTTTTATTCCAGTTTTATTGTTCAAAAATGGTAATGTTTTACATAATTACACATGTATAACCCACATTTTATTGCTTACATTCTCAGGGTAGGGAGGGAAGGAGGGATAGAATGTTGGAATTCAAAACTATAAAAAAATGTTTATTATTAAAAAAAATCTCAAACACTGTATTATGCCAACAAAACTATCAGTTAAATTCAAACTAGTTAAATGTAATGGAAATATTTACCAAAATAAATAAAAACACAATAGAACACCAAAAAATAAATGATAGGAAGAGTGTAATTGTGATATTATAGTCATATGTTACCAGTTCCTCTACTCTGGCTAAACAACAATTCTTGGGGATGGGGGGAGACAGGGTTATGTGCTTCCAAGCTTGACCAAATCTATATTCATCATTGTTAATGATTCTCACAAAAAGCTGCTTACACTTAATTTTTAACTTAATGCTTAGGAAAATTTCCAAAGGAGCTAAAATTTACCATAATCCACAAATTTCATACTATTATGGCACTGATAAATTTTACTTAAAATGGTAAACCTTGATAACTTATGATTTGAACTGGGAATATGAAAGTTTTCATGGCCTAAAAGTTCAATGTTTCTTTAGACTACATAGGGATAAGAGCAAAGGAGTAAAAGTACGACTAAGCAATTCTGAAAACAAAATGAAATCACAGAAATTTTACCTCTGGATTGTTGATTTTTGAGTAGTGAATTTGAAATTTGGTTTAATTTCACTGATATCATCATATTCTTATTTTGCTGTTTAGTCATTTTTCAGTCATTCCAACTGTTTGTGATCCTTGTTGGGGTATTCTTGGCAAAGATCTTGGAGAGCTTTCTCATTTCCTTCTGCTCATTTACAATAAAAGAAACTGAGGCAAAAAGAGTTAAGTGACTGGTCCAGCTCACACACCTGGTGTCTAAGGACTAGGTTTGAACTGAGGAAGAAGAATCTTTCTGACTCTAGGCTTGGCTTTTTATCCATGGTGCCATCATATTGTACAAATCTTTAATTACAGTATTATCATGCAGTGACCTGTAGAAGTCAATGCCTTTTCTGTAAGCAAGTAGAAACTTTTATTATAACTTCATCTAATCATACTAGATGCCTTAAAAATAGGATAATGAATTGAATACTGCTTTAGACATTGCTCTATGATCCTGAGTAATTCTCTTAATAGCATCTTCCTCATAAAATTGTTTGTCAGGATAAAATGAAATAATATCTTTTAAAGTGCTTTGTACACTTTATAGTGCTATAGAAACACTAGACATTCATTATTTATTTCACTATAGATTTGATAATACTTAGTTAATATTTGAACCACAGAGGTTAAGGTATTGGCAACTTGATGGCACAATGGTTGGAGTCCTGGGCCTGGAGTGAGGAAGACCTAAGTTGAAATGCAGCCTCAGACACTAGCTGTGTGACCTTGGGCAAGTCTATTTATCTCAGCTTCCCCATAGGTGAAGTGGAGATTACAATAGCACCTATCTTGCAGTGTTATTTTGAAGATCAAATGAGATAACCATGGTTCCTGGAACATAGTAGACATTCTCCATAACTAAATAGCTTCTGTAAATTAAGATTTGTGGTTTGATCAGGTTCAGTTCTGAGATAACCTAGCCTTTAATAAGGAAAGGTTTTAAACTACCTTTTCTCTATCCTCCCAGGCTCATTAAATCCCCATCCTGTCACCCTGGGAATGACTGACTTATAGCTTATTTGTAGGTGCACATCTACAGTTTCCCCAAAAGGGGAGTGGAAAGATATTTAATCTAAAATATGAACCAGGTATGTGACCTTACTTTCCTACACACAAAATGAATGCTAGAGGCAGCTAGATGGCACAGTGGATAAAGCACTGGCCCTGGATTCAGGAGGACCTGAGTTCAAATCGGGCCTCAGACATTTGACACTTACTATCTGTGTGACCCTGGGCAAGTCACTTAACCCTCATTGCCCCACAAAAAGGAATGCTAAATAGAGAAAATTCACAAGGGTGCATTTAACAAAAATAAACATAAAACTAGTTTCACTAAATTAAATTATAACTATGGGAATAATGTGCTGGGAAGATGATGACACTTAAATCTCAACAGGATATAAAGTCATTTTTGCAGCATCACTGGTTATGCAGTTTTCATTTCATATTGGTTCCTCACACATCTTCTGGTACATGTCTATTGGGGAAATGGCCATACTTGGGTCAATTGTCTTGACAATTTTTTTTATTCAGAAACTTCCCTTATCATCACCCAGCTCTATTCACTAGACAAAGGACCACTGAATCTGCAAAATCAGAAGCTGGAAATGACCACCTTGAGATTGCTATTCAGAAACTAAAAAACAAAATGGACAATGAAGCAAGGCACAAGTTCATTTGGTTGGCTCTCTGTTCCATGTGAGAGCAGCAGTAGTATGAAGCAAACATGTAACAGACAACCACAACCTCCTTCACTGGAAATCTAGAAGGAGAGAGTTGTAATTGACACAAAAAAGAGAGCCCAGAGAGACCAAGCCAGAAATTCTCTCTCCACTGAGTCACTGATTCCTTGGGCTGAGCAGCCAACAAGGTAGTGAATCTTTTTATCACTTCAACATTGTCATGTTCTAGACAACATGGCAAGCAAACAAACAAATAAAAAAACCAAGTTCATATCTTAATTATACCAAAATGATGAATCAGCATGTCTCTGGAGTCCTTGGAAATTCTCAAAAGAGTATCATGAACATGCATCCTAGGAACATAACTCCCTTATATATGCATAGACACTTTGTAAACCCAATTTGTATTTAAGCTTCTAGCAATGGAACAGATGATGTAGCCTTGTAGTAAGACTGTGGAAGTTCTAAAATGTTGTTTTGTTAATTTCCATTTTTAACAGTATTTGTAACTCTCCACAAACATGTCACATTTAAGGAAAGATTGACAATGACTAGATGGCATTATTAGAATTTTTAAATTTTTAAAATTTTTATCCTAATTTTATAATTTTATTCTCACACATACACACACACAATCATTAAAACTCACTACTTTCATTTCCTGTAAACTACAGGCCCTAGTGCTTTCCATTTGTACCCGGGTATTTGGTAGAAATATACCTCCTCTGTATATACCCCTATGAGGTTTGTCCTTCTACCTTGTTTATACCCTGAAATGAAGAGAGATCCTTATGCTCTGATAGAAGACCAGTTATAATATATGAAAAGACAGACAAAGAGTTCATTAAGCATTCTAGTCCAATTTTTTTTTTAGTGAAGCAATTGGGGTTAAGTGACTTGCCCAAGGTCACACAGCTAGTAAATGTTAATTGTCTGAGGCCGGATTTGAACTCAGGTACTCCTGACTCCCATGCTCTATCCACTGTGCCACCTAGCTGCCCCCAGTCCAATTATTTTTAATTTGCCATCATTTAATTTTTCTTTTTAATTGTAATAATTGCATTTCAATATATTCAGTTTCCTTTCCAATATTATATATTTTGTTTCATGAGTATACATATATGAAGATAAGAAAAATGGTAACTTTGGGCAAAAGAGTACATGAAGGAGAGCAATGATATGTGTGGTAAGGTAATTTGGCAATTCTTTATAAAGTGCTTTACATAGACATCAATGTAGACATCTCTAAAGAAGAAAATAGTGAATTACAAAAGAAAGATTGGCTGCAATTAGTGTGGATATCAAAATATTGAGGGGAAAAAAGTGAAGGTAGAAAAGCAGAAGTGTTAGATTTCAGTGTCATATTTAGCTCTGTTGGTGACTTGTTATAGTTTGGTGGTTTGTTTGTTTTGTGTGTGTGTTGTTTTGTTCTTGTTTTTCTCCTAAAATTGAGGCAATATCTTTCTCTTTGTTACCTTGTGGTCAAAAAGAATGTCTGTATTTTCCACATGAAAAATCTAAAATATTTGAAAATCATTTTAAGGGCCCTCCAGGATCTTCCTACTCCAAGATAAATTTTTCTCATACCTTAAACTAGACCCCATAATAAAGAAGTACATAAAAGTTATTAAACATTATGCTAAGGAGTGTGAATAGTGAGCATTCCTGATAATAGTATAGATAAAACTATCTTGTTTTGTGTCTATAGGAATTCTTCCTATGAACTGAGTACTCAACTAAATGAAACCTTGAGTACCTTTACAACCTAAACAAAATGATATTACATGATCATGATTTTTTCATTTCATGAATTAAGCTACTGATTTCACAGCATAATTGTAACTCTTTTAATGTCTTAAATTTAATCTTATTTTTCTAACTGTAACTTCTATAGCTTTGGGCTCACTTTGAGACTAAATTATATTTCCTCCTCTTTTTTTTTTTTTTTTTTGGTGAGGCAATTGGGGTTAAGTGACTTGCCCAGGGTCACACAGCTAGTAAGTGTTAAGTGTCTGAGGTCAGATTTGAACTCAGGTCCTCCCGACTCCCGGGCCGGTGCTCTATCCACTGCACCACCTAGCTGCCGCTATTCCCTCCTCTTGACAAGAAAGGGGCATCTCCCGGTGATTATTTTTGGCATGGATATGATAGTGGATATAATTTCATCATCTTGAGTTAAAACTATTTTTTCCTGATTTCTATCTTGTCAATGGCCCACCTGTATAAATAGTCTGAATGATTGAGAAGAAATGAAACAAAATGACACCACTTCCAGTCTCTCTCATTTTATATTGAGATGGTGGACACAAACACAGATTGAGAGCATAGGTTTCGAAGGCTGAATAAAAGCTGTCCTTTTAGCTGTCCCTGTCAAATGAGTTTGACAGAGTTTTCTAATAGAGTTCCAATATCTCAAGTGATATCACTGTTTGTCTTAAGCTACATCGGTCTCAAGATGGCATTACTGTTTCATTCCAATACAAGACAGGGGGTTTTTTACTCCTTAGGTATGCTGTGGAGTGTATATTAAAAAGCATAAGGTGATGATATCTGTTAGGGAGCCAATAATAAAAACAATAAAAAGAGAATGGCTCCAGGCTGAAAACAGACTAAATCCTAAGAGGCAGAAATAGTGAAAGGAAAGAAAACAAAGTTATCAATGACATTTGAAAATTAGACTCATTTCAAGATCTGTTGAGGGAAAGTCACAGTGAAGACTGTAATGCATTATATATAAGCACATATATATAAGTTTCTAGCTACAATCATATAGGATGCTGCAAGTTAAGTGTACATTAGTTTTCCTCTTAATAATAAACAAGAAATGTCATTATTGTTTTGTCATTTACATCCTAAAATCTTCCCTACCCAAACCATCCCTTCAACATTTTTTTTTCCTCAGTCAGTAATGTAGGGGAAGATAGGAGCAAGAGATACAAATGAGTCTTTAACCAAGAAAATTTATAAAATGGAAAGCAATTTTAGAATATAACCAAATGAAACTTTTAAAAAGTTATCTTTTGAAAATTAAAAATTCATGATCAGAATATACTTGCTTTAGATTATCATCTGGTCATTTTGTGTCACATTTTCCAACTGAGACAGAAGACCTCTATTAGCTTTCAATTGGCCTAACAAGTCCCTACTTGCCTTAATGACCTAAATGCAGCTATCAGACCTATATATAAAAAGGAGTAATAGCTTAATGAGAATGCATTAACTGGAAAGAAAAAAGAAATACAGGTAAACTTTAATTATACTTAAATATCATTTGACTAGAAATCTCATTTTTTAATAAAAAGATGGTCAAGATATTCCCCACATTATCAAGGACCACGAAGAAGATATAGGAGGGGTAGAGGGAGCAGTTGAGAAGGATGAAAAGTAAAGTGTTTCATTAAACTAAATTTATTCACATATTTTGATCTTGCTTTATAGGAATTACAATGGAAAATTAAGGCACAGAGGTTGATGAACCATTAAAAAGAAGTGTGAAGATGAAGCATTGACAGTGAGGGCAAACTAGATTTTCTTCTTTTCACCTTATGCAGTTGAAACTTTTTGTTGTTTTGCATTTCTTGGTAGATTTGATTGATGAGAAATGGATATTTACACATGTCAGCATTAAAAGCAGAGGGCCAAAACTTTCACAGGGCCCCTACCAGGTGTCTTTATTTTTATCCACAATTAATTATAGCTAATTACTCCTATACTTGTCAGATGGTGTTTGAAAGGGCCACTTACACCACCAAATTAGAGAAAAGAAGATAATTACAGGTGTAATTACCAGTGCAGTTTTTTTCAAAGAAATTAAGCATAGCCTAATGGAAATACTTTTAAAAATAAGCCCTAAATGGTCAATTCAGCATGAAAATGAATATATTCCGTATTTATATCTCCGCAATTCTTTTATTCAAGTTCAGGGTGACTGTTCATAATAGAATCTACCCTCATTTTAACAGGTGTTGACAGCATTCAGTAATTACATACATTGCAAAGTATATGATCTGGTCTACAGTACAACTAAATATATCTGATAATATAACACTTAGATCACTGCATGTCTTCCTTAAGTGGATCTTTCTTTCTTTTAAAAACTCCAAAAATAATTCCATTTTCAGATGTCACTTAAAATTCTAATATGTTCTAATTAATTAAGTCTAATTCTAATTATTAAATATTGTACTGTGTTAGCACAAAAATGCCTTCATTGCTTAACTTTTGGGGGAGAGTACAGACGTTCTTTTTTGAAAGTCAGAGTGAAATCTTACAATCTCTTCTAGTTTTACAATTATATAGAGTGAAATACTGAATACTGAAAATGTTTAGGATATTTTCATAATAGCAAATTGCTTATACATCTCTTATAAATTCCTTATTTGATTTTTAAGTTAAAGCAGGAAGTATTTGATACATGACTTTAGGGTACTATGATAGTTATGTTCATCCATCTACCCAATTGTTCAATGGATTTGTGAAGGAAGTACTGTAACTGTTGTTATTTCTATTTGATAATTAGTTAAACTAAGGTCAAAAAAGTTTAAATGATGTATCAATTATCATAGCACCAATCAATGGAGGAAGAATTCAAACTACTCACTCTCTAGCACTATGGCATTAGTCTGAGAGATTGTATTTGTAGGAGAAAGACAAAAATTAGGAAAATGAGACTTAAAAGGAAATTAAATGGTCATATTTACATTTAATAATACCAAGTTTCAAGTACTTTTCTGAAGTCTCCTTGTTTTAGGGCAGAGATTTGTTATTTGTGGGGGGTTCTGTTTAAGTTTCATGGACTCATTTGGCAGTTTAGTGAAGGCTATCTATAGACCCTTTTTCAGAAAAATTGTCAAATGTGCAAAGTAAAATACACAGTGTTACAAAGAAAACTAAAACTACATGTAAATATGTATATGAATGTATATATATATACATAGGCATACACATGCATATTTGTATAGGTGTATCTCTGTGCACACATATATGTATACATATATGTGTATTGCGTGTATATGTATGTGTATATATGTTATCCCACATGCACACACTTAAGTTCAAGAACCTTGGGATGTAAGTTATTTAAATTTATCTATGGACCCCTTTCAACTCAGCTTAAGTACCTTTTGTCTGGGGGAAAATAGAGTAGATATTTACTACAGCCTTGAACTAATTACACATGACTCCTCACAGGTTTGAAAATGCATATAGAAATCATAAAACTCTATACTGGCGACTAAGAGATATCCAGAGATAAAGAGTGTGAGGGAAAAATGTATCCTCTTCTCAATAATTCTCGGAACTCAGCAGCATAGTGATAAAGGGTCTTTATTTCATTCTCATGAGGAGGCACCCTAGTGTGCAAATAGTAGGTGCCCAGAAAGGGAGCTTGCAGGCCCTGTTTTATACACTAGTCCCTAAGGTGAATGGACCCTCCCCTTTTTCATCACTGGTGGGGTTACAATCTACGAGCAAAATCTAGCTAATTGGAATGCAGTATTATCACCTCTCTTCCTTGTATGGGCATAACTCAGGAATGGACCTTATACTTCCTTATATGGACACAACTCTGGAGTGGACCTTATTGAGAACAGGGCTTCTTTGAACCATGTGACCTTGCTAACCTGAGGGGGAGGAGGGAATCTAAGACCTTTGTCCTACAAACAGGTCAGGGGGCGTATGACCGACTGTTATATCCACATTGAGTGGAGACAACTACCCATTTCTCACAAAGAGAGTAAGTTGTGATAGGATGTTGGTATAGAAATGCATGCTGGCTTCCTTGTCTGTTACAAGAAGTCAGGTGGTATTAAGCAATTAACTATAATTTTAATTTAACATTTTTTTGCCCTGACATAGAAGGGGAAAAAATGTACTCTGAATAGAGAAACCACTGTGGATAGTAGAAACTGTTGTATAAATAAAAAAAAAAGAATGTTTGTATATGTTTGGAGGGAAGTTTTGTAGAAAATACTCTTTGATTTTCTGTTTCATTTTCTTGCTAAGTATGTAGAAATACACTTTGAGAAATAGAAAAATAAAGATGATGTATCTTTTCCTGTTTTAAAGAACAAACTGCTTTAGAGATATTATAAAAGGATATTTCTTCACAAAACCCTTGGCTATTAACAACTATTACAAGAACAGCATTTAAGACTTAGAAAATACTTTTGAAATACTATTTCATTTTACCTTATAACTACTCTCCTAAGTAGATGTCATTATCACTATTTCATAGATGAAGAAACTGAGGCACTCAAGGTAACATAGTTAATATATATGTAAGGCTGGATTCAAATTCAAGTCTTCTTGACCCCAAGTTCTATGCTGAATTAGCTAAACAACATAGCTGAGTGTTCAATATTTAGTATCACAAAAACAGAACTAGAAGAAAGTAGGGAGAACATGTTGTAACTATTGGAATGACTTACTGTAGGAAAGCTCCAACATGAGGAGAGGGCCTTTGAGGTCAGGACCATGCATCTTTTCTTTGGTATCAGGAAGTGACATTTGCTTGTGGGAGGAAGAAGGGGGAGGCTGGCGAGCTGGCTCATTCTCTTTCATGTGGACTCTGGAGGAGAGCAGAGCTAGGAATGCTCTCTCCCTTTAATAGACAGATGAATCTAGGCCTTTCTCTCTCTCTTTACCGAATTCTTATTCTCCTTAATAAATGCTTAAAAGTCTAACTGTTGCTAAAGCTTATAATTTATTGGCGACCACTCATTAGGTATTTTAGACAGCATAGCGAGAATTTTACCCCTTACAATGTAATATGTCTCATATCCATTTTACTGTTCAATAAACTGAAGTCCAACAAGATTAATATGTATCTTGAACTATATCTTTAATTGTGATAGTATTGAACTCTGGGTCACATTAAACTAAAGCAATAAACCAAAAGGGGTGGGGGCAGCTAGGTGGTACAGTGGATAGAGTATCAGCCTTGGAGTCAGGAGGACCTGCATTCAAATCTGGCCTCAGATATTTTCTAGATCTGTGACCCTGAGTAAGTGACTTAACCCTAATTACCTCCTCACCCTCCCTCCAAAATAAAATAAACCAAAGGGTATTGGAGAGGTCCTTTTTGGATCTAGGTATTCTGAAGCATATTATCACTTGCCCATACAAAATAACATTAAAGAACATCAAGAAAGATTGAGAAACCACAGATCAAGATCTAAGAACCCCAGGTAACACTGAGATATTAAAGATTAGAGGATAATCTCACACATTAGGCTAGTCCCCTTCAAGGAAAGACATGGATAAAGATTGCATAAACTGAATGGGAACCGCTGTTCTGAAATTTGCACTAGTTAAGGGAGTCTTTATAAAGATAAAATCACCAAAACACCTAAGCATGAAGAAATAGTCTTTTCTAACCCTGTCAGCATAGAATTGGCTTCATGACCTATTCTTCATATCTCTCACCTTCAATATAAGTTGTTCAATATAAGGTTCATTGCTCCTGAATGAATAATTCTATCTTACAGGGCAGAAGGCTGTGGGATTTGTTTGAAGTCTCATTATTTCTTCTGTAAATGAACGGGGCAATATACATAACAGAACTCTTGTTTATATAAACCTAGTATGGGGCAGATCTAGGGAGTATTGGATCACACTTCTTCACTTCTAATGCTCCCACATGGGAATTTGTGGAGGAGGTAATTCTGGAAGTTTTGTTAACTCTGAAGCCATTAGAGTACTTTTTAAGACCCTGTAGTAGTATTTTACTATAAAATATATTAATGACCTGAAAAAGCTACCAAAATACAGCTCCCAAAATCCCTACTTTACAAACCAGGCCTCATCAATTGAGAGAATTCAGTTGCCTCATCTGATATAGCTTGAGCAATGGAAATATCTCTTTGAATTTATTCATTTCCCAGAACTACAACGGGTGATGCCCAGAGCAAGGTAGGTAAGTACAGGCATAAGAACAGACAAAGGATTACCCCTTAAGAAGCTTAGGATATGAATAATGAGGAATATAGACAGTCCTTTTAAAGTCAAAAGACATCAAGTCAACATTACCATGCTATCATACACGACCAACAACCTACTAAATGCTGTGGGCAGCACAAGTATAAAAACACCATGTGATCTCAGATATTTAATTAAGGCCTAGACTATATTCAATATATCTCTTATTCAGGATTTATGGGCTGGCCTAAGCAAGAGGCATACAGTATAAGAGTGTGAGAATGGATTACAAGATATAATTTTAGAGGGAGTGTCCATATTACTGAGATCATAGGTTTCTTAACTAAATGTATGCAATTATCTTATTTAAATCTTCAACCAAATCCACAAGCATTTATTAAGGGTCTCCTAAATATCAGGTATTGTTCTAGCATCTGACAAAAGACAAAAAACAAACAAACAAAAACTACTCCATGACCTATAGGGAATTTCATTTCTGCCTTCATAACATCTAGCCATCTAGGTAGGGAGGGAAGACATACATGCATGCATACACACATACGTATCCATTTATGTATTTATGGTACATATGCATAAACTTATGCATATACATACATAATACAAATATAATAGATTCATATTTGATACACACATACATGTATGTACACATGTGTGCATATACACACATAGCTTTATGATCCCAGCGATGATTATTTCCTCCAATTTTCAATGATAAAAGTGAAAATCCAATTATGTATGACTCTCTTTTGGGACTCCTATTCATGTCTTTCCATATGTTGGCCTCTGGAGATTCCAGTGTATTGATACCTTACTTAATTCCTCTTGATACCATGAAGTACACAGATAGACCAGGAGCTGTTCCTTATTCTTGCCACATAACCAAGGCACCACTGAAATAAAGCAATGTAAAATCACAAACAACTGCAAGGTAATTGCATGACAAAGCCAATACATGTGATTCAATTCAGGGAAGAGAGAAATAAATATTGACTGGAAGGGTTGGAAAAGGAGTGTTGGAGGAAGTAGACCTTAAAGGGTTGGTAGTATTTCTACTTGCATATATGGAGAATAGCATATATAATGTAGCATACATATATGTAGCATACATACCCAAACACACAACTATCCAAGGGGTAGGGATGAGGGGTTGGGCAGAGCTCAAATAAATACTTCTGAAATAAATTGATGTAAAGATGAAACACCCTTCACTTCTAAATATACTTTCATAGGAGAGGGAATTTGGTCTATAAATCTGGTATGGGTTTACTCGGGCATCTAGCAATGGTGAAAAGTCAATGAGTGGCCAGAAAAATGATCTGTGACTATGATGTATTAGAAATGTTGACATGACCATTGTTTAGGATGTAATAGATCATACCTATTTGTCACAATCCATCTCAATCAATGAGACTGAGGTGATGATTTGCTTCAAAGACAGGAATGGGGGAATAATTTTTTGGGGGGGAAACAGAACTAAGTAAATACTTTAATAACTAAATATTACTTAGTAGTTTTGAAGAAAACTACTTTGGGTCATTATATTTATTTTGCTGATATGGACAGAGTATTATAAAGATATTTATAAATTTGAATATTTTGTGGATTAAAAATTATTTCATAAAATAATAATTTAGATGAGCTAAGACTTTTAGATTAAATTAGGGTATGTTATAACCATAGTAAGTGGAGAAGAAGCAACTTCCAGACATACATGAACAGGAGTCTTGGGAAGTAAGAATTAAGAAAACATTTTAAACATTTTTTTTTAATAGCAGAATCTTGGGGACATCAATTTTTCATGTTATCTTCTCACACTGAATATTGTTGGGATTTTTAGGAAAATAATAGTGGCTTACACATCCTTGAAGCATAAAAGAAAGGCATTATCACCACCTTGGATATCCCATTGAAGGAAACAAAGATAAATAATGGGGAATATGGGGTAGAACCACTCTCTACTTGGACTCATTTAATTTCTTCATAGATTGTGGAGACTTCAGAGATTCAGAGTGTGGTAGGTAAAGATAGGATTTTTCCAGGATCCTTTATCAGACAAATCTTCATATCTTACAAATTAACAGCCTTGGGAATTAAATACATTTTTCAGGACTCATATATGCTCATCATATCATAATAAATAGGAAAGTGGGCTTGAAGTGAGGAAGAACTGAATTCAAATCCAGCCACAGTCATTTACTGTGAAACTCTGGGAAAGTCACTTAACATCTGTCAGCTTCTTTTTCCTCACTAGTAAAATAGGGATGATAAATGCACCTGCCTAAAAGTGTTCTTGTGTGAATCTATTGAGATAATGTTTATAAAATGCTTTGCAAAAACTTAAATGATGTGCAAATGTTACTTATTATTAGTGTTGCTCTGTCCACTCAATCTCCTTTCTGCAATATGGTGAAAAGTGTCCATGTGAGTAGATAAGAAGGAAAGAAATAAGAAATTGAGTAGTTATCATGTGCCAAATACTATGCTTAGTTCTTTATGCATATTAGCTCATTTGATACTCAGAAAAACTCTGGAGATAGGTGCTATTATTGTCTCTATGTTACAGTTGAGGAAACTAAGGGAGACAGTTTAAGAAACTTTCCCTAGCAAATCAAGGTCAGTTTGGATTTCAACTTGGGTCTTCCAGATTTCAGGTCCAGCATCTATCCACTGAACCACCTGTTTCCTGGGACCTTAGGTAGTCAGTCTTAGTATATTGCATGCTACTTTCCCAAATTTATCTAAGCCATTTGTGTTATGACAGTCTCTAAAATGAAGATTACTAGAAATTTGGTAGGTATTTCAACCAAAAGTGTTGGATGGGTTTATTTATTGCAGATTCCTTCAGAAGGTGGGATAGTTTAATAATAATAGATAAACTTTATATAGCACTTACTATGTGTCACTAAGTACTTTATGATTATCATTTCATTTGATCGTCATGATAACTCAAGGTAGGTCCATTTTTCAGTTGAGGAAACTGAGGTAAATAAAGGTTAAGACATGTCAGGGGTCATAGGTTGAGGAAGTGTGTGAGATCAGACTTGAACTTAAGTCTTGTTGACTCCCCCCTCCTGTATCACTACCTTGTCATAGTGGAAGGGATTATATAGCTCAAGGAAACTATGAGCTATATCATGTAAGGTTACCCAAGATGTACAGGTTATATTGGAGGGTTCAGAAGAAAGGTGATCCACTGGAGAAGGAAATGGCAAACCACTTAATATCCTAAAAAAGTGGAGAGTACAAAAACAATAAAAGAAAAAAAATATATCAGTTAATGACCCCTTCAGGTAAGGTGTCCAATATATAACTGGGGAAGAACAGAGAACAACCACAAGGTCCCATAGTACTAATAAAGCTTCTGGGCCAAAGTCAAAAGGAATCCCAACTGCAGGTGTGTCTGGTTGCAAAAGGAAAGTCTAATGCTATAAAGACCAATGTTGTATATGGATATGGGATATAAGGTCTATAAACCAGGGTAAGCTTGACGTAGTCAAGAAAGAGATGGAAAGATTAAACATTACCGTCATGGGTGAGCATAACTTAAGTGAGTAGGAATGGGTAAATTTAATTCAGGTGATCATTAAATAAGCTACTGTGTGCAAAAAATCCTTTAGAAGAAATTGAGTAGCCCTCATTGTCAATAGAAGTGTGAAAAAAGCAGTCCTGGGGCATAATATCAAGAAGGATAGAATGATATGTGTTGAAATCCAAGGAAAATCATTCAACATCACAGTAATACAAGTCTTTGCTCCAACCACTGATGCTGAAGAGGTCAGGCTTATCAGTTCTACAAAGAACTATAATATATTCTAACAATAATAGTCCCCAAAAGATGTCACATTTATTATAGGAGATTGGAATGATTAAGTAGAAAATCAAAGGAAAATTGGCATAACAAGCAAGTTTGGCCTTAGAGTACAAAATGAATCAGGACAGAGACTAATGAACTTTTGTCCAGTGAACTTGCCAGACATAAAAACAACAACAACAAAAAAAAAAACCCAAAACTATTCTTCAATACATCAGAAGGCTATTCTACACATGAACTTCACCAAATGGTCAATATTAAAATCAGATTGCTTATATACTTTGGTGCCAAAGGTGGAGAAGTTCTATACAGTAAGTTAAAGCACATCCTGCAGCTGACTGTGGGTCACATCATGAGTTTCTTATTATGAAATACAGTCTTAAAGAAAGTTGGGGAAACCATAAGATAATATAGATAAGACCAAAATAACATCCATTATGAATGTAAAGTGTAAGTGATGAATAGATTTAAGAGATTAGATATGGAGAGATTGCCTCAAGAAACTTGGACAGAGGTTTGCAATGTTGTATAGGAGACAGGGAAATAAAATCATTCCAAAAAAAGATGAGCAAGATTGCAAAATGGCTGCCTGATGAGGCTTTACAAATATCTGAGGAAAGAAGAAAAGGGAAAGTTAAAAGAGAAAGGGAAAGATATACCCAACTGAATGCAGAAAACCAAAGATAATTGAGGAGATATAAGGTTTCCTTAAATATTACATGCAAAGAAATAGAAGACAATAGAATTGGAAAGAAAAAAAAAACCTCTTCAAGAAAGTTAGAGATATTAAGAGAAGGTTCCATACAATAATTGGCATAATAAAAACAAAAATTGTAGGGAGTTAACAGCAGAAGAAATTAAGAAGAGGTGGCAAAAATAAAAAGAATTATATAGGTGGGTCAAAAAACAACAGCTAGAATCAAACACTCATGCAATCAATTGGTTTTCAATTGGTAAAGGAATATAAAAAAGGCAGTACATTGTCACCTCATTTATTTAATTCATATGTGGAATGCATTATATAAAAAAGCCAGGCTGGGCTAATGAAAAAACAGAAATGAGGTTTTCAGGAGAAATATGAATTATCTCAGATATGTAGACAATACCACTCTGATGTCATAAAGTGAAGAAGAATTAAGAAGAACTGATAAGAGTTAAAGAAAGACAATATAAAAGCTGGCTTGAATCTTAACATAAAAAAAGATCTTGGCAACTGGTACCATCACTTCCTGGCAAATAGAGGGAGAAGAAATGGAAGTAGTATTGGATTTTTTAATATTCTTGGGCTCAAAGATCAGTATAGACAGTGATTGCAACAATGAAATTAAAAACAACCACAACAACAAAATAAAACATAATAGAAAACAAAACACAATAAACAAACAACAGCAACAACGAAAACCAAACACTTGTTCCTCAGAAGGAAAGGTATGGAAAATCTGAAGGCACACTAAAAATCAGAGACGTTACCTTGCCAACAAATGTCTGTATAGTCAAAACTCTGTTTTTTTCCCAGTCCTAAGTGTAAATTGAGGCAAATGATTTCTTGAGGGAATTTAAATCTCTCTTTCCCCAAAGAGAAAGACTAAAGAAGACAAAGGCCAGTTCTCTATATTTAAATTCATTTTTCCTAAAAGGGAAAGAAAGCAGAGAAAGACAATTCCTGAGAAAATAAGAAAGGTTTTGTTAATAAGGAAAGAAAATTTATCGTGTGTATGGATACTATCTAGCCTATTGCTGAATAGGATGTCAGGTAATAGGTTGTGAGGGTTTATAGATAGTTTAAGTAAAGATAGTTAAGGAATTTGTAGGGAAAGATGGGCTTAGAAATGCCCACTGTAGAGGGGAGGCAGCTGAGGAATTTTAGGGGGTCAAGGATGTGGTCTTTGATGCAAAAATCAGAAGGCATCCTTGGTGATAAGCAGTTTAGTTCAAGACTTGATTAGGAGATGTCTTGATAAGGAGATCACTCTGTCTCTCTCTTTCTCTAAAAAAGGATTATTCTAAAGTTAAGGGAATTGCTAAAGATAAAGTTGTCTCCAAAAAGACCATAAAACAGGATATATCCACAGTCACCCATCCTGCAGTCAGATAAATCTTTGAAGATAGGGATGTATTTGAGATTGTTGTTGTTTTGTCCTTCATTCTCAAAGAGAACAATGACATAAGGATGATGTCGTGACTTGCAATGAATTAGATTTAAGTGAGGAAGGGCTGTGCAAAGTTATCAACCTCACCCTCTCCTCCAGAGCCATCTGGGGCCAGTGACAAGCTGTATGTCAGGATGACTGGAGATGGCCTTGTACGTTTAAGGCAATTGGGTTAAGTAACTTCCCAGTGTCATACAGTTAATGTCAGAGGTCAGATTTGAACTTATGTCTTCTCAACTTCAGGGCCAGTGCTCTATCTACTATGCTACCTAGCTGCCCTACTCTACAAGGATAGATATTCCAGGAAGATCCATAAACCACAAAATGACATGATCTGAAGCAAAGCAGATATTACCTTAATTGGCTTCAGAGTTACTGATTCTCAGCACAAACAGCTAAGTTTATTCTTTGTCACACAAAGGATTCCTGGTATGTTAAATAGTTATGCTCCTTAGTCAATACAGCCAGTTTCCATAAAGTTCTTCTTGGTTACCTGGATAATTAGGGAGCTCAAGCAAGTCAAGGTAGTTAGTGTACTCATTTACAGAATCAGTCATGTACAACATATTGGTGTGAGAGTTGGACTCTAAAGAAAGTTAAACACTGAAGAATGCATGCGTTTGAAATGTGGTGTTGGAAAAAAAAAAACTTTTGAGAATCTCTTGGACAGCAAGGAGATCAAATCAGTCAATAATTAAAAACAACTTAATTCAGACTGTTCATTGAAAGGTCAAATAGTAAAGCTGAAAATTAAATACTTTGGCTATATGCTAAGAATACAGGACTCATTGGAAAAGACCTTGATATTGGGAAGACTAAAGAAAAAAGAAGGCAAAAGGAAATGGATAGTGTCAGGGAGGCAATAAATATTACAGACTTCAGGGCACAGTGGAAGACAGAAAGGCCCTCTGTACTGTAGTCCATGGGGTCATGAAAAGTCAAACATGAGTGAAGACTGAAAAACAAACTCCCTGTCTCCAGATGCAGCTGTACTCTCCACCACACCAACTATAACTACCTATAGCAAATTAACATTTGATTACTTGCCTTTGATATCATTATAGAATAATTTTCCAATTAATTTCATCTTAATCCAATAGACTCAACATGTTTGGTCTTATAGCAAATTATCACCATAACAATAACAAACTGAGCTAATGATTTTGGGTAATACAATAGGTGAAAAAAAATCAACTATTTATAAAGAATAGGAGTAAACTGAAAATCTACTCATCTTTGATATCATATATTGTGATTGCTAAGCAGAAAATTTTCACCTGTAAGCTCAAAATGATACCTTTTTGCTTGGAAATGTACTTAGTCATACATCATAACTCAATTTACTTTTATGCATATAAGCCATTATTCAAATAAACTAAGCAAAAAAATATCATTTCACAAAGTTAAAAAAAAGTATGACTGAAAGTTATTTATAGATCCTTACTATTTATGAAAAATTTAAAATTAATATCTCCTAAAGACAAATGGAAAATGACACGAGGCATCTACAACATATTACAAACAAGGAACTATGGAAGGATAAAGGAGAATAAGAGTAAAGACCATCATGGAAAAATGATTGATCATTATGTGAGAGGTTGGGATGATCTGACTGTAAGCACCATTGGTGTCCTGCCTGTGTAAAAACAAATTCTAATTGTTTGTAGAATTCTGATTGTTTCTGAATTGAATCGTTAAATTGTATCACAATATATCTTTGAGTTGGCAGCTTTGTTTTTTATTGTTTTGGTTTTATTTAAATTCTTTCAATTGGAAATTCTTTTTCTATGTTCAGAAGTCCTGAGCAGTTCTTTTCTATTATATTCTTCATTGTGATATTATGGTTTTATTATCCTGTTTTATTCTTCTTAGAGACTTATAATTCTTAAGTTGTCTCAATTGTGGCATTTAAAAAGGTTTGAGACATAATTCCTGGGTAATTTAATCATTTTATTAATAATGCCAGCATTTTAATAAAAGGATAAAAATTTTTCACTCTCTTAGACCAAAGACAATCATGGTAGTGGGCTAATGACTTACATGTCCTTTTGGAAGAGGTGTGTTCCCCAGGGTAGCAATCAACTCTGGCTAACAATTAATGAGATATTATTACAATGGGGGTCTGGACCTGAATGTTGACTATTTCATTTACTTTGAGGTTAGTTGCAACATTGAGGAATTCATTTAAATAATTTTATCCCTACCCAAACCTGAGTAGAAAACAATAGCTGGCCCATTCAGGTGAGATCTAGATCAAGGAGAAGGTCAACTCAGCCTTCAGAAGCTAAAACCAATAAATGAGCATAATAGAAAAATGGAGGGATATGAATCTCCCCAAAACATTGATTACTAATAATTATTTCTCTCACAATTCAAAATTTCTTCAAGATTAACATTTTTATTTATTTATTTGTTTGTTTGTTTAGTATTTATTTAAGGTTTTGAGTTCAAAATTCTATCCCTCTCTTATTCCCTCCTTCCCTACCCTCCCCCCTCCCTGAGGTGGTGAGCAAACAGATACAGATTATACATATGCAATTATGTAAAATATTATCATATTAGTCATTTTATATAAAAAGACACAAGTAAACAAAAAAGAAGAAAATGCAAAGTAGCATGCTTCACTCTGTGTTCATTCAATATCAGTTCTTTCTCTGGAGGTGAATAGTATGCATTATCATTAGTCCTTTGGGATTATCTTGGATCATTGTATTGCTGAGAGTAGTTAAGTCATTCACAATTGCTCATAGAATACTAACGCTGTCACTGTGCACGATGTTCTCCTGGTTCTGCTCACTTCACTATATGTCAGTTCATATAAGTCTTTCCAGGTTTTTCTGAAATTATACTGCACATCATCACACAGTACAATTTCACCACAATCATGCACCATAGTTTTTTAAGTCATTCCCCAACTGATGGGCATTCCCTTGATCACCAATTATTAAACACCACAAAGAGTTGCCCTATTTTGTACATTTTTTCCTTTTCTCTTTTTCAGTTACTATTAACTGTTTCCCTCCATCCTACTCACTTCTCCATGATATTTACTCTATTTTTTATCTTCTTTCACCCTATCCCTCCTCAAAAGGGATCTGCTTATGACTGCCCAGTCCCTCACTTTGAACTCTCTTCTTTTACCCCTCCCTCCTTATCCTCTTCCCTTCCTACTTTCCTGTAGGGATAGATTACTCTACCCAATTGAGTGTGTATGTTACTCCTTCATTGAGCCAACTCTGAGAAAATTAAGGTTTCTGAGCCATTTCTGAAGAGTGTTAGACTCATTCAATGTCCAGTTTAGACAGATGACTCCACCCAATTGAATGTGTTTGTTAATCCCTCCTTGAGCCAACTCTGATGAAATTAAGGTCTTTGAGTCAATTCTGATGAGTGTGAGGTTCATTCACAATCTCCCTCCTGCCCCATATCCCGCCCCCCACCATAAGCCCTTTCCTGTTTCTTTCATGTGGGATTTCACCCCATTCTCCCTCTCCTCTTCCCCCTCTACCAGTGCAGTCCTCTTACTCCTCAATTTTACCCTAGAGATGTCATCATGAGGTAGCTAGGTAACACAGTGGACAAAGTATCCACCCTGGACCCAAGAGGACCCAAGCCCAAATCTGGCCCCAGTCATAAGGCATTCACCTACTGTCAACCCCCCTGGCATGTCACCCACTCCTACCATCCCAAATAAACAAACAAAAAAAGATAAACAAAAAATAAATGCTTTACAGATATCATCCTTTCATAATCAATTCTCACCTGTGGCCTCCATCTAAATTTATTTCTATCATCTGCTCCAATACTGAGAAAGTTCTTATGAGTTAGATGTATCATCTTCCCATATAGGAATGTAAGCAGTTTAACCTCTTAACATCCCTCTTAATTTCTTTTTCCTGTTTACCTTTTTGTCCATTTCTAGGGTATTGTATTTGAAAGTCAAATTTTCCATGCAGTTAATGTCTTTTCATCACAAATACCTGAAAGTCCTCTTTTTCATTGAAGTACCATTTTGTTTCCTCTGAAAGTGTAGAAACATTGTTTTGTTGGATATGTGATTCTTAGTTATAATGCCAATTCCTTTGCCCTATGAAATATCATATCACATGCCCTCTGCTCCTTTAATGAAGAAGTTGCTAGATCTTGTGCTATCCTGACTGTGACTCCACAGTACTTGAATTGTTTCTTTTTGGCAACTTTCAACAGTTTCTTCTTGACCTAGGAGTTCTGGAATTTGGCTATGATATTTCTGGGAGGTTTCCTTTTGGGATCTCTTTTAGAAGGTGATTGGTGGATTCTTTCAATTTCAATTTTTTGTTTGTTTGTTTTGTGAGGCAATTGGGGTTAAGTGTCTTGCCTATGGTCACACAGCTAGTAATTGTTAAGTGTCTGAGGCAGGATTTGAACTCAGGTCCTCCTGAATCCAGGGCCAGTGCTCTATCCACTGCACCACCTAGCTGCCCCTCAATTTCAATTTTACCTTCTGCTTCTAGAATATCAGGGTAAATTTCCCTGACAATGTCCTGGAATATGATGTCTAAGCTCTTTCCTTGATCATGGTTTTCAGGTGGACCAATAATTTTCAAATTATCTCTCCTGGATCTACTTTCCAGGTCAGTTATTTACCTAAGGAGATATTTCACATTGCCCTCCATTTTTTTTTATTCATTTGAATTTGCTTTATTGTGTCTTGATTTCTCATAAAATCATTTGCTTCTATTTGTTAAATCCTAATTTTTAAGCAATGATTTTCTTCAGAGAGCCTTTGTACCTCTTTTTCCATTTGGCCAATTTGTCTTTTCAAGCTATTGCCATTTTTTTTGGGGGGGGGCCCTCCTTCATCACTCTTATTTTTCTTTCCATTTTTTCCTCTACCTCTTTTACTTTTCCCTCTTCCTCTCTTACTTTTCTTAAAAGTCTTTTTTGAGTGCTTCTATGGCCTGAGACAAGTACATATTTTTTTTGGAAGCTTTGGATGTAGGAGCCCTGATGTTGCTATCCTCTTCTGAGTGTGTACCTAGATCTTCCTTGTCACTAAAGAAACTTTCTATGGTCCTTATCTTTCTCTGTCTTCTCATTTTGACCATCTTTTACTTGACTTTTAACTACTTCTTAAAGTGGGGGCACTACTTCCAGGATGTACTGTCCAAAGCTTCAGGGGGTCTAAAGCAGTCTTTAAGGAGGGACAGGTTCTTCACTTTCCTGGCCTGTTATCTGATCCATAGATCACCCCAGGTCAACTTAATTAAGCAAAACTTTGTGTGCTCTCTTTGTTAGGTCTGATGAGCCTGCTCCCCTTTCCCACCTGGGCCTCAGCTACTCAATCCTACTTCCTGCTTCTCAGCAGGGGTGAAATACCCAAATTCTTCCTCAGCACCAGCAGGGATCCCTGTAATCTCTACCCGGCCAACTGCTCAGTCCTCTCACCAGACAGTGAGCTTAGTTCCAAATGATACTTGTGAGGGCCAAAATTAGATATATGGCGCATTATTTTGCCACACCAAGAGCACGAACACATGCCACCAGAACAGTGGTTGCCCAAAACAGAGTGTGAAAATGCACCACCACTGCAAGGGCCCAGAAGGAAAAAGATCGAGTCCCAGAAGATGCCTAGCCTTCCAGAAGCAGCCTGCCTCCCTTCAGCGAGCATTCAATCTCTCCTCCCCCAAAAGGGGAGGTCCTTCACAAGCTGCCTTTCTGAGTTCAGAAGAATATATAGCCTCGGGGTGGGCCAGGTGTAGCCCCTCCCAAATGAGTTAACTAAAAATGGGAATAGTAATCTTTACCACAAATAATTTTTACCATATTCCCCCCTTTGTTTCTTTGGAAAACCTGTATGGGTTTGCCAATGAAATAGCCAAAAATACCAGAATATAATACCCTATGCTAGCAAACAATATGTTAATATCAATATAGAAAAGGGATAGAGAAAAGTTTTGTCCAGAGGGGCGGTCCTTCAAGAACCAACATTTTGACATTGCCCTTGCAGAGAAAAGGCCTTTGCAGAGAGTACATGTTAAAGATGGTGTATATAATAACAGAAGGAAAAAACAACAAAACAAAACTGTTCATTTAAAGTCTCTGAGTTCTTATGTTCTTGGAGTGGTAAGATGTCATTAGGAGAAAACTGGACTCTGGTCTAGAGTGATCAGGTCATGAGTTCTGAGAGCTTACTCCAAGATTTATGTTTTCATTCCATTTTGAGCATATATTTTAAAAATACATATTTGTTTTTGCTTCTCTGCTGTAAATTGTTTATTTTTTTTGTATTGGAATTCCTAATCTATTGCTCTCTCTTCTTTTTTTTTAGAGAAGCTTACCTTTGTAGATTCTAGAGGTTTTAAAAATTATGATTGTTATTTATCATCATCATCATTATTGCCATTATTATGGCTGTGCAAACAAGAAGTTCTACTCTTATAATTCTCATTACTCTTTTGAACTATTTGAGAACAGTGTATTATGGTTACATTTTCAAATTCCAAAGGTCCTCTTTCTCATCAGATATTGTATCATATTACTTTTTTTGGCTATATTTATTATTCATTGATGCCTAAATATAAGTTTACTTTACTTTTGGAGCCCATATTTCTCTATGTGGTATTTGTATTATGTTGTTTCTGTATTTTCCATACATATTTATCTGTTTATATTTGAGGTCTTTTATTTTTTTCTTCTGCATGAAATCTTTGATAATTTCAATATTTTATTGCCATATTTTCTCTATTATTCTTTTTTGGACTCCCTACCATCTGACTATGGTTTCCTTGAAACATGGATCTTAAAGTATCCCATTCTTCTTCCACACTGAGCAATTCAACATTCCCTAGTCTAGGCTTCTACACTGCAACTTTTTGATGGTGGGAAGTGGCCTCAAATGGATGCTGTGATTTTTGCCTCAGGTTTAGTGACTGCAATAATGAAATATTCTACTACTTCCATTCATTAGTTCTTTGTCCTGGCACTTGGAATTCAAAGCTTTTCAGTGCTTGTGCTACAGGGTTAGATTCTCTTCCTCACCTTTTCTTTGGAGGGGCTGTGGGTACCTTGCTATTTGTCACAGCTAGGGCATATTTTCAGTTTGGAACATGGGTCTCCACAGTCCTAGAAATGGAGAGGAGAGTCTGGAATGTGTGGGTAGGTTTTGTTGTAAGTCTGTGTCATGTCCCGGCTAACATAGCCTCACTGGTGGCATAATGGGAAAGTAATGATGAAATGAGCCCAATGAGTGTCAGTTCATGTTTTTGTTTTGTTTTGTTTTGCTCCATTTTTATTTATATATTTTGTGCCTCTTTTGTACTTCAGAGGTCCAGGCTATGGAGACATCTGAAGTTACTTTATCTTTGCCACGATTTCTATTTTTGAGAGGTTTGAGAGGTGGTGGGTGTCAGATCAAATGTCTAGTCCATGTTGTTGCTCACCTGACCCACTTTAAGAGAAATCAAAGATTACCAGTATGTTGACCATATCCTTCAATTGAACTTATGGAAAGAGGTGGACACAAGTCCAACAAGATAACATGTTATTTCATATGGGTTGAGACCTGCAAGCTTGCAAAATTATTTACCATGATGAAATGACATATTCATTTGAACGTTTGACTAGAAATATCTGGAATTCAACTGGTTTGTTGATTTTGCTGTTATTGTTGTTTTCTACTCTTGGTACAATTTTGAAAAGTTCTTGAAAGCAAAATTTATTTTTTTTCCTGCTCTCAACTATTATATTAGGAGAATATAAAATTAGCTATGATTCCATCTCTCTTCAATCATGAAGGAAACTAATAACAAATCATTTTTTGCTGCTGACTATAGTAAATCAATGTATAGCTGTGAACTTACTCTTTGACAGCCATGGGCTATCAATCAAGTTTAGATTGTTTAAAAGAGCCTGTTCAACATGTGTAATGTGCAACACAATATTTTTTTCTTCAAGTATACTAGATGAAAAAAAAATCTTTCATTATGAAAGAGCAAGAGGAACGATGTGGCATACTGAATAAAATTTCCCCTGATAACAGGAAAAGCTTGTTATACATCACATGTCTTATATATACATACACACAAATATACATGTGTGCACACATGTGTGTCTCAGATATATGATCTCTCTCTCTCTATATATATATATATATACACACACACATGCATAGATCTTTGTGTGTGTGTGTATCACATATATGACTTGCTAGTGCCTCTGATACTGAGATAGTTTCCTATAGCACTGAGGTTAATCCAATAATAGTAATGATCATGATTAAAAATAATATTAGAATTAGAAATTTTGAAATATTATCAAATGAGGGGTATCAAAATGAAGCTAATTATATGAATTACTATTTATAGCTTCTAGGTTATCTTTTGAATTTTCTCTATTGTGCTTTGTAAAAAATTCAGAAAAAAAGTTATTCTAAATGTTTTAGCTTGAAAGAAGTTTATAACTATTATAGCTTATTTGCCCAATATGTCTGTAAATTTACTATGACAACACCAGATTGATCAATTTATGAGTGATATTATTAATCACTCTGATAGCTACTACTGATAACAATTGACAAATGCAAATATTTTAACATCATGTATGTATGTATGGTTATAGAACTTACCCAAAAGAGTATCTACTTTACAAATTTGAAACAGGGAAAGGTTTAAAAGATTTAAACACATGTAAAAATATAAATCATCCCCAAATTAAATGTGGATCATTTGTCAGAATATATCACCTTATCATCTAAATGTAAACCTTCTCCTGCCCTGGGGAAATATCGACAAATATAATTTTTGTGAATTTCAGCCTATTTTTGTTATCCTTACAAGATAATTTGAAATTTTTCTTTGGATTAATCAACCAATCGACATATTTTTATTTCCTGGTACAAACTAGATCTGTGGTGGTAGCTGTAGATATAAAGCCAAATATCTGTCTGCAAGAAACTCATATTGGATTAAGAAAGACAGGATTATGTGCACAGACACCCATTCTGTCTTTCATAAATATACACACAAATATATCTTATGCATATACATACATTCATACAAATAACATGTATGGTATATTGCATATATGTATATATGGCTAGATTTTACATTTATGTGCAAATGAATTAATACATATTTATATGTTGTCTTTCTTCATTTAATAGTAGTAGTAGTAGTAGTAGTAGTAGTAGCAGTAGGCCTCCACCACTTGCGGACGGCCATGGATTAGTGCCTTGAATAGCCGCAGGCCACGGTGTGGCTGTGCAGTCCCATACAGGAGCTGCAGCTCCTGAGTGACTTATAACTGGTAACTGCCGCATCCCGTGTTGTATCTACCCCATGAGAAGTAGCTGGAGTGTCCTCTCCAGGGTGCTGGCCTGGGCAGATCAATATGGAATATACGCTGTTGTCCATGTAGAAGGTTTTCTCTCTCTGTGACATTGGTGGATCCAAAGGAGAGGCAGAGCCAATACAGTTTGGCACCAGTGCCACTGCAGGAGTAGCCAGAGGGATGTGATGTCCAACATCCAACTGCCTAAGGGACACTGATTCCTGATTGTTCCTCAGGGTTAACTTTCGAAGCCTTTCTCATATATGGGTATAGCCGCAAGGCAGCAGAGGTTTAAAATCAGCATTTCTTTCCCCTAGGCGGGTTGCCTGCCAAGGCTAACAAGCCCCACCTGCCCGAAACGACTGGTTTTAAGGCGACAGTGACTCGCCTTCATCCCTTCTTCTGTTAGTGGAAACAGTTCTGCCATGAGAAGGCCAGGAGTTGGGGGCAGCTAGGTGGCGCAGTGGATAGAGCACCGGCCCTGGAGTCAGGAGTACCTGAGTTCAAATCCGGCCTCAGACACTTAACACTTACTAGCTGTGTGACCTTGGGCAAGTCACTTAACCCCAATTGCCTCACTAAAAAAAAAAAAAAAAAAAAAAAAAAGAGAAGGCCAGGAGTTGGGGTTTGGTTGTCAGAAGCTATTTGAGACGCATGCTATTGGAGCATTTTATAGAGAGTGGGAGCTTTTCCCCACTCCCACCCCAGCATGACAAACCTTTGGAACCCTTCATTTAATAAACACATATAAACATAGATATGTTGTCTTTCCTCATGGAAATGTTGTTCATAATGTTGTCTTTCCTAATGGTACAGATGGATAGATAGATGGAACATGAATGCAAGTATGAAATGTATGCAAAAAAGGTAAATAAAATTTAGTTTCCTTGGGGAGGTATTAGCATTGTACATAAGGAACAGAAAAAGTTTCTTGTTGGAACCACTTGGATGAATTTCAAAGAAAGCTAAGGATTCAAAGGAACAGGGACAAGAAGGAAGTATAGACCAGGTATGGAAAACAGTCTTTGTAAAAGCACAGAGAGGGGAGAATGGATGTCATGTGTGAGGAAGAGCAAGGGAGCCAAGTTTTTTGGATAATAGAATGCATGAAAAAAAGCAAATCTTATTAGCTTGGCAAGGTGAACAGGGGCTAGAATGTTAGATGTTTAAAATTCCAAAAAAGTGGTTTATATTTATTCCAATTGAGTGCCAAGTAAAGTCACTGTTTCATACAATGTTCAAAGCTACATAAAAAACATTTTCCAAGCCATTTAATACACAATGTAAAAGTAAATCTAGTCTTTTGAGTCTGTATCATCTTTTTGTGTGTCACACTAATTTTGAATCAATTCTATAAATTAATGCAATAATCTTTTATTAATTTCATCATGATCCACTTTTCTGTTTATAGGTATTTATTCCCATTTCCATTACATTAGTGATTAGAAATGAGTAATTTCATTTTTTGATCATCAGTCTTTAACTATGGCATTCTTTTAAAGTCTTTAAATTGATCCAACATTCAATAAGTCCCTTTAAAATTATATCAAGATTTTGTTTTAAAAAGTATCAGTTCCATCTGTCAATTGATATTGATTTATATTTACCTCACAAATAAATCATAAAAAAATCTATGAGACATCCTATTTTAGCTATATGTTTATTTCTGTCTTTTGCATGACTATCAGAATATATGCATATATATATGTATATGTGTGTGTGTGTGTATGCTTTTAAGAGTAACTACAATTCAACTTAAATATCATTAAATGTGGAAAAGGCTAAATATATTTTGGTCTAATTTCCTCATTTTACAGTTGGGATTACACAACCAAAATTGATGAAGTAACTTGCCAAAGATCATATGGTTAGTAAATGGTATCAGTGTGGTCAACCCTAGTGCAGTTAAATTAGAGTTTACACGTAATGCTGATTCCAGTTGAAATAATGCTCATTGGATATGCAGAGACTTAATACATCAATCAGTATGCCCTATGAATTGCAGGAACTGTGGTAGATGTAGACATGGAGGGACACCTTTTACCCTCCAGGAATATATATTCATGTGGGGGAGACAAAATTTATATGTGTGTGTGTGTGTGTGTATTCACACACACATTCATGTACATATGTGTATGTGTAGGTGGGTGCATATGCATACACATATACATCATGTACAAACATACACACTTGCATGCAGTGCACATACGCTCACATACATACACATATGTGTGTATGCACACATGTTACAAGCATGTTTATGTGTGTTTATATACATAAGTACACACATGCATACATATACACAATATACAGGGGGATGAAAAAAAACATGAGGTAACTGAAAATGTAAGTCAGTTGAGTACAATTTGGGGACAAGTAATCTGGCAAGATATGGAGGGGAAATGTAGAAAATTTGAACGAGTTTCAGACACTGGTCCAGATTCTACTTCTGTGTTATCAGAGAAGATTAAGGACAATTATTAGGAAGACATGGAGTTTTAAAAAGCTTACAGAATGGAAAATGAGGTAGATTCAAGAAAGAAAAGGAGAAGGTAATTCATAATACATGGCAAGCCAAAGAAAATCATTTAAAAAAGTAAGAAGAATAGTGGATTAAGCAAATTGAAGGATTGAATTAGTGGATGGGCAAATTGGCTGTCAAAAGATTTATCTTTGGGGCAGCTAGGTGGCACAGTGGATAGAGCACCGGCCCTGGAGTCAGGAGTACCTGAGTACAAATCCGGCCTCAGACACTTAACACTTACTAGCTGTGTGACCCTGGGCAAGTCACTTAACCCCAATTGCCACACTAAAAAAAAAAAAAAAGATTTATCTTTAATTTTAATTTATGGAATAAAAGAACCATTTCCATAAAATAGTGTAATTAAAAAAAAGATTGTACACAAAACTCCAAATCTAATATGCACTACTGATATTTGTTTCAAATATACAACAAAAACATCATGCAAATTGCTTTATTCATTTTTTTCTTCCTTTCCCTTCCCCATCACCTCAAACTAGTTAAATACCAGATTTTTCTAGTCAAATATTCAAATGAATATTTACACATATATGTGTGTATATATATATGCATGTATGTAAAATATTCTATACATATTTTTCTTTATTATTTATTTTTTGGATGCAGCTATTTTTCTTCATATGACCTCTTTATGTAATTTGGGTATTTATAATAGCTTATTTGCTCAATTATTCTTAAAATGATATTGCTGTTACTGTATACAATTTTCTCTTGGTTCTGTTCATTTTGCTTTGCATTATTTCATATAACTATTTCTATGTTTGTTTTGTTTTGTTTTTGGAAAATCATTGAGCTCATCATTTTTATAGCACAGTAGTATTCCATGATAATCACATACAACAACTTGTTCAGTCATTCCCCAATTGATGAACTTCCCTGAAATTTCCAGTTCTTTGCCACCACAAAGAGAGCTACTATACACATTTTAGAGAATATAGGTTCTTTTCCTTTATCCCTAATAATTTTTTTTGTGAGGCAATTGGGGTTAAGTGACTTTCCCAGGGTCACACAGCTAGTAAGTATCAAGTGTCTGAGGCTGGATTTGAACTCAGGTACTCCTGAATCCAGGGCTGGTGCTTTATGCACTGTGCCACCTAGCTGCCCCTTATTCCATATCATCTTTGCAAGTAGACCAGTAATAGTATTGCTATGTCAAAAGGTTTAGGTAGTATCTAACTTTTTAAATTTAATAATTAGGTATAAAAATTTAACCAATTATTGGATCCTAGATGAACCATAAAATTTCATCAAGTATCTGAGTGAGATGGTTAAGGTTATAATTTAGGAAAATCACTATGAGAGCTGTGTATAGAATAAATTAGAAAGCAGAGTGATCGAAAATAGAAAGCAATTAGCATTATATTGCCAGAGTTTAGGTTTAAAAGGTGATGAGGGGGAATGGCTAGGTGGCACAGTGGATAAAGCACTGGCCCTGGATTCTTGAGTACCTGAGTTCAAATCCGGCCTCAGACACTTGACACTTACTAGCTGTGTGACCCTGGGCAAGTCACTTAACCCCCATTGCTCCGCAAAAAAAAAAAAAAAAAAGGTGATGAGGGCTGGAAGGAGGGTGCTGCCTCTTTAAGTAAAGAAAAGGGGATATATGTGAGAGATCTTGCAGCAGTAAAAAAAAAAAAATCCAACATTTTACAACTGATTGGATATGTGGAGTAAGTATGTGACATTTAAAATGACAAGTTTCAAACTCAGATAATTACTAAATACAAGTAGAAAAGTTCTAAATAAAGGTAAATTTTTGGTCAAAGATAATAAGTTCATTTTTGTACATGTGCTTAAGAAGTCTCCAGGACATCTAAGTAAAAATTGACAGATAGACATTAGTAGTGAATATACTGATCTGGGTGTCATAATCACAGAGTTCATATTAAATCCATGAGAATAGATGAGGTCACAAAAAAATAATTGTGAAGAAATAATATAGTAGGGCTCACAACATAACTTTTGAGTGTGTCCACAGTTAATGAGCATCAGATGAATAATGATCTAGCAAAGGAGAGTAGGAATGGTTGGAAAGATTGGAAGAGAATCAAGAAAGAATGTCAGAAAACACCAGAGGAGATAGCATCCAGGAGAAGAGAAATACCAAGAAATATAAAGATTCTGAAAAAGCCATGAGAATGTACAATATGAGCCAAAATTTACCTATGATACCAAATTCAAATAATACAAGATACACCAGTTTGTAAGATCTTGAATGGGATGAGTACAGACCTAAAATATCTCCTTCAGCAAATGTATTATCTTAATAGATGGTGATTCTTTATGGATCATCTATACAAATAATAACTTTTCAATAGTGCAATTGGATTGTGCTAATATATAGGAGGAGAATGTTATTTCTCTTCCCCATTTCAGTATTCACAGAAGACCCAACAACAAGTTGTTAATGAGATGTGGTATAGAGATATGAGGTATATCTCTAATTCAAAAAGAGTAAATTTGGCTGGGGAAAATATTCATGACTATAGATATATTAATTACCAAACTCTGAGTAACTTATAACCCTCAAAAGATCCCAAGATGCCTATTGAGATGACTCTGGCAAAGGGAGAGGAATTTCTATTTCATCCTCTCTAAATTTTTCATGTAGGATTGGAGGTAGCTTCAAAACCAGTAAAAGATGGAACTAACAGGAGCAGAAGAAGAGAAACACACTTGAACTAGAAAAACAAAAGGTAGAATGAAACAGTGATGTGAGGAAGTCACTTGTAGGAGCAAAAGCGTTGTCAGTCAATAAATAAACTTTTATTAAGTGCTTATTATATGTTGAGCACTTTGTGACTCAAAAGTCGGACAAAAAACTTAGACAATTCTTAAGGAGAAAGGAAATCCAGGCTTGAAATAACAGAATCTACAAGTTATCTTTGCCATATGTGTATGCTATATCTGTGCCTTACAATCTAAATTTTAGTCTTTTTTATGAGTGCTGTGAATATTTTTGGAAGAATATGCTACAAATATAATAGGGAAATATTTTATAACAACTTTTCTTTCTTTGCCACCTGAGTAAAATACCTTTGCTAAGAGAGAATTATTTAAATATACTGGTTTTCATGAGAAGCAGAGACTTCTTAGCTATAGGTAGCAATACATGCATACTGTGTTAGTACTCACAAATACCAAATTAAAAGCCTACTTTTTGCCATACAAATATAGAGTTTGTGTGTCAGTTAGGAGAACAGCCCAGAAAAGGGGTTAAAGAAGCAAATTACAAAAGAACATTTAGGAAATAATTATGTGTATGTAGCATTGATTTTTTGTGAAAGTTTCTTAATGCTACAGTTGGATTGTTCAAAGAATACATTTGTTTTACAGTAGTCCATTCTGCCAAAAAATAGTTAAAAGGTTGTTCAATGTGTGGGGACCAATTTTTAATTGGGGAGTGTTAGCTAAGTGGCTCGCCGCAAGCAGCCTCCCTCAAAACAAACAGGATTTATTTTAACAAGAACAAACTTAAAAAAAAACACAAACAGGATCAATAGGATCAAGCAAAAGGAAATAAAATGGGGAAAAGGAAATTATACAACCTCAAAAGATACCACCGCCCAGGAATCAGCTGAGAATACGCAGCAGACCTCCTGCCCTTCCAGCGTCCAGTTAGAATGCCCAATTCTCCTCCCCCAATCCCAGAAAAAACCCACACAGCCCCAGCCAATGGGATGGCTGCTCTGACAGTCACATGACTGCCCTCACTAGGCTTCCAATCATTATAATTTTGCCAGGCCCATGTAGGCTGAGTGGTGATGATGTGGGGTGCCAGCACCATGGCAACGGTTACAACCAGTGGGTGGAGCACCATGTGGTTTGAGGAGCCCCAGGTCAGTCCATGCTGAGGCATAAAAACCTCAAATAACAATTAATTCTTTACAAATGTCTATATGTTCTCAATCAGACGTTCTCCAGAATTAGTCTCTAACCTATATATGTCTGGAGCTGCAAAGAATAGGCCAGAGACATGTGTCAGGTATTAGAGAGAAAGTTTATTTTCTAAGTGAGGAAAAAGGCAAGCAAAGTGGAGCTATAGACACATGTACCAGGGCCCACCCATAGTGGGGAGGACCCAAGGTAGCATGGGGAGGTCTCAATACTTATACTAGTGCCTGCTTAGTGAATTGTAGCCCTAAAAATGAGGGGGCAGCAAGCACGTGACAAGTTTGATTCAATGCAGGACATTCCAACTTTGTCCAGTGTTTGTCTTTGACTAGACAACACCTCGTGAATTGTGTGACTGGCCCAGAGGGTGAGATCATCCAAAGGGTGATCACAAAGGACTGTTGTCCTGCCAAGTTCAGGGTGTAGCTTGCTTGCTGGGCCTTAGCTCTGGAAACAGGGAGCCTAAATTTTACTTTGTCAATGTCTTTCATGGCTAAGGGACTACCACTTATAAAAATGCAAGGTAATCTTCTTGGGAGAATAGAAGGTGATGGGAGAAGAGGAACACTTATCTATAGTCAGGTTTTCAGGGACAAGAAAATGATGCTTAAAATAACAAGAACTAGAAGCTCTTGAGTGTGAAAATGAGTGGGGTAGGGCTAATATAAAGAGACATAAGGGAAATGTTTTATTTTCCATGAGGCTGGAGGGTAGATTGAATGAATGAATGAAAATTATTAAGTGTTTACTCTGTAACAGGAACAATGAAAAGAGATAACTATTCTAATTATTAGAACTATTTAAAAGAGAAATGACCTGCATTGGGAAATAATTTGTTACCGGTAGCTGGTGGTGTTCAAGCAAAGGTTATATGACTACTTTGGAATCTTATTTTAATAAATAAGATTCTATAATATAGATTTACTATTCAGAGGTATAAAGTGAAAAATTAAACTTACGGAACAGATGAGGGAATTGTATATCAGGTCTTCTTAAACTTTTTCCATTCATGACTCATCTTCTCCTATAAAAATTTTATGCAACATCAGTTATATAGACATATAAGATAGGTATACATAATCTTTTACTGTTACCAAATTTTTCATGACCCACACTTTCAGTTGCATGACCCAAAATGGGGTCACAACCTACAGTTTAAGAAACTTTTGTATAGAGGAAAATTGGAAGGCCAAATCAGATTGAGAAACACTTCTTTTTTTTAGCTAGGAGGAGAAAGAGAAACAGGCAAAGGAACTAGCCAAAGATGTGGGAGAGGTAAGTTCATGTATATTGAGGCCAATAGAGGAGGGTGTTTGAAGAAGAATTATATGACCAATGGTGTCAAATACTAATGAAAAATGGGTGAAAAAAAAGTATATTGCATATGATGATAAAGAAGCAGTTTAAAATATATATATATAATTAAAATCATAACCAACAGAATTAAGTAGAGATAAATTTTATGGATTTGGAGCAGGAGTCAATGTGTGCCTGTTTCATCTGATTTTATCCATATTCCTTGCTTCACTTTTCAAACTAATTTAAGAGACTGATGTGATTAGGAATAGTTTCATCATTTCAGTTACCACTGAGATCCTTAAAGGACTTTTTGGACAGATTGCCTAAAGAAGATTTTGAAGATGTAGACACATAAAGATTTCACAGAAGTGCAAATGACTTTCTAATGGTAAGTCAAATAGTTGTCTGGGATTGATGAGGAAAAGGACAGTAAAAACCACTACATAATTGTGACCTGTGCTATTAAATCAGTTTTTATTGGCTGCCTGCATATGATAGCAACAAAACAAAACAAAACAAAATAGTTCAATTTCTTCCTGAATTTTAGTTAATGGTATTAGTAGATGATGCTACAAAAGGCTAGATAGTTAAAGTACAAATGATGGTTGATACTAAGCAGAGAGTAGAGGCTCAGGAACTACAAGGCCATCAGAGTTGCCAGGAGAACTGGCAAAATACAAGGCAGAGGCCTCGTTGTCATACCTAGAAGAAATACCACCAAGAAAAGCATACCAGGATAATCTCAGTAGATGAGAGAGGTAGATATATAATCTGCGTATATTTAAACATTGAATATAGATAGATATGGATATAGATATGTATGTATATATACATATACAGACATGCACAATACATGTGTATGTGTATTTGTTTGTGTGTGATATATACACATATATGTGTGAGTGATATACACACACATATATATATGCGTGTGTCCCTTAACAAATGTTTCCTGGTTTCACACATCTCTTCTGTATGTTTGTGTCCATATTTCTTGGCCATAACACTTGTATTCTTTTTTGTATGTATGTCTATATCTGTGTGTGCATACATGTATATGTGTGTATGTGCAATCTACCTACTACACTAATAATATAGTAATCTGTGGGAGATTATACCCCATATAATCATGAGGTGATCTTTGCCTGCCCCTTTACTTGTCTTGCTGTTTGATTAAAGGTCTTTTGCTTTAAACTTGTGTTTATTCCAGGTGTTCAGTAAAAATAAAGCACATTTGTGGGAATTTGTGAGGTAATTCTTTGATTGTGTACTGAACCACAAAATGTCTTTAACTCATGTTAGGTTTTCTGGGGACTAGGTGTAAGGAAGGCCCTGGGTATTACATGTATATATACCCAAAGGCAAAGGAAGAAGAAGTACTGGAGAAGATTGATTGAAGTTATTAGAATAAAGAAGGGTAATTGAGGAAGAAAAATGCTGGTAAGAGTAGGAGAGGATAAGATCAAGATAAGATTTCTTCTGAGGAAAGGGAGAGGGAAAGAAAAAGAAGATATTTGAGACCTGTTTAGAAGTGGAGATGGAGAAAGCATTTCTGTTCAAAATAGCTTTCCTTATGTAGTGACTGAAAACTAGATTTTGGGTTGTCCAGGACTTTCTCCTTAGACAAAGAGTTTACACAACACCAGAAATGGCCAGAAAAGACTTCATCTCATTGCCTCTAGTTATCACACAGGTACCTGCTTTAAGACATCTTTTTTAAAAGTGACTCCAGGGGCAGCTAGATGGTGCAGTGGATAGAACACCGGCCCTGGAGTCAGGAGTACCTGAGTTCAAATGTGGCCTCAGACACTTAACACTTAATAGACACCTGGGCAAGTCACTTAACCCCAATTGCCTCACTAAAAAAAAAACAAAAAAAAAACAAAAAGTGACTCCATGCCTTACTGTATATTTTCCTCCAAAATAGTTTCCAGTTCAGTTTCTTAATACACAGGAAGAGGTCATGAGAAATTTAAACAAAATTTTAAAAATTGGAGCTTATTAAGTATGATAAATTTTCTCTTTTGAAGTTGTACTAAAAGCAGATTTATATATTTTGTTTATATATACTTGAAAATATTTTATTCATATATATGTGTATTTTTTAATAGTGATACAAGAATATGGAAACTATCTGTAACTTGGTCAAATCTTGAGAGGGACCTCTCAAGGTGGAAATTACTCATGACAAAACTAACCTGTTTCTGGTTTTAGCCAAAATGTTCTACAAAATTTCCTGAATATGGAAATTAATTGATTTGCCCGTGGTCACAGAGCTAGGAAGTATGACAGGCCGGATTTGTCCCCAAATCTTCCTGACTCTAATTTTAATACAACAGTGGAAGATGTTGTTGCTGCTCCTCCCTCTGGTGGTACAAAGTTAGTGTGCAACCACAGAGCAAGGGCATTGGGACACCTTTACTTCAAATGCCAAAGCATTTGCATCTATTCCCTAATTTACATCTGCATCTATTCTCTAATTTAAAGCCTAAGTGAGTTGACTGGGGTGGGAGGGCACTGATTGGCTAAGTCACTTGTGCATGGTCACACAGGTAGTAAGTGCCAGAAGCTAGAGTTGTACCCAAGGTTTCTGTCTTCAAAGCCAGACCTCTTTCTGCTATGCCACACTTGTCTCTTCTTTTTCTTTTTTTTTTTTTTTTAGTGAGGCAATTGGGGTTAATTGACTTGCCCAGGGTCACACAGATAGTAAGTGTTAAGTGTCTGAGGCTGGATTTGAACTCAGGTACTCCTGACTCCAGAGCCGGTGCTCTGTCCACTGGGCCACCTAGCTGCCCCCTTTTTTTTTCTTTTTCTTTTTTTTTTCTTCACACTTGTCTCTTAAGAAAGACAGTAAAATATCTGATTTTAATTAGTATGTTTGAAAGTTTAAACAATTTATAAACATAAATACACACAAATGAATATATGTATATACAACTGCACACACATGTACATATAATATATACACATATAATTTACATATTTAAGAACACACATGTATGTATGTATGCATAGTATAGTATGCACACACATATTCTCAAATACTGAGCTGCAGAATACATCCAATAAGTGATGTTTTGAATTTGTCATTAATTTGGCATTCCTCTTTGATTATTTGTCAGCTCCCTTTATCTAGTATTTCCTAATCCCATATATATACTTTGTAAAAGTGCTATTTTCTTCTCTTTGCAACCTTTTCTTGGCACTATCTCATTTTACTTCTATGCTGTCCTTATCTTTTCTTTGTGTGCTGTAACTGCCAAAATACAATCTCCACCCACCCCTGGCACTTCTTTTCTTTATCTCTATCTGCTTTGAGATATCTCTACATAGCACACTACAGATCTTTTTTAAAAATGAGATTTCATTGTAACGGGAAAAAAATTGAAATACTTTATTTTAAAAAAATGAGATTTCACTGCTTCACAAGATTAGATTTTGCCCATTTCTTTTTCTATGGTTTAATCATATTTCCCATATGAATATTAATTACTGTGTCTCATAGTATTAATTACTGTGTCTCTACCATATACTTTTTATAACCAAAATACCTATTCCAACCAGATCTAACTGGCTAGAATGCAAAATAAATCATCATTTTAGACATTACGTAGCCCACAGCACTCCTATATTTACCAGGCTAAGCATTGCTGGAGGACTTCACATATATGCATAACTGAAGTTCTGTTTCTTCAAATCCCAGTACAAATGAGGGGTCCCAAACTTTGCATAGTAAGTGTTTTTTTTTCTTCACTTCAAAAAGAAATTATCCAGAATCAATTTGTTTTGAAAAGATTTTAGTCCTTGGCTGGTTATTTAGTTTTTAGTTGTTTTTTTTTTAATCTAAGCAGTTTTATATTTCTCTTCAAGTATACCTGTTGCTCTAATATAGCTACATACCAAATTTTTGTAACTATGCTTCAGGAAGTTTTCTATCACCCCTCCCCAACTGAAGTATGTACAACTGTGATCCTTGATTATGATTCTTACTCTTTGAAAATTCTTAAACTTGGAGGGTGGAGTTGAAAGCATAGTAAAAGGTCATTTCGTCCAAACCTCTCCACAAACCTCTCCCCAAAATGACTACAAAAACCAAATAGAATTATGATCAGGAAAACCAAGAAAAAGTAAAAAGTTATTTTCCAGGAGACAGCAGCTTGGGAAGATGAATAAAGTGGCTTAAGGACCCTGAGATAGGGGCTGACTGAGATCCTGGTGCTTCAGCAGGAGGCAACAACAGATGGGAAGAGCAGCGGTTGTGGGAGGAGCAGTGGTGGCAGAAGCAACAGTAACAGCATGCAGGGATCATAGAAACAACGAGCTTATTGAATACCTGGTCAAGAAGAAATCCTAGCAGACCCCTGTTCAAGCATTTGATTTAAAATCAGGTGCCATTGGGTAGCAATTTTGCCCATTATTGTTTTCTGGATTGTAGGTCCAGGGTGGAGAGGCATGGTCACGGTTATTAGGGAGCAGAGATCCTATTTGGGTAAGGAGCAGAATAGCAAGAGGGCAAAGACCTCTCCCAGGATCACACAATTTTGGAGGCAAAAAAAAGGGATATATCCCCCTTTCCCCCACCCAACTTAAGTTGTGAAAGTAGAAAGCCACAGCAGACAGAAGTTTGGGTCAGCCATCTCTCTGCAGAGGGGAGTGGAGCCCAACTCTAACATAACTTCAAAAGTTAAGAATTAGGCTGAAAAATGCATAAACAATGAACACAAAAAGAATAGGATTATTTAAAGAAACAAGCAAATGAACTAAAACACAAACTACTGAGGTGACAGGGAAGCTCAAGGCACAAACCTAAAAGAAGACAATGATCAGAAAACATCTCAAATCAAAGCCTCAAAATTGCAAATTGTTCACAAACCCTAAAATAATACCAAGGGCTTAAAAAAGAAAGAAATAAGATGACCCAAAATATAAATAAAATGGAGGTACAGGAAAAATTAGGAAAAGAAATGAGAGCTATGCTAGAAAATTATAAAAAAGTGAATAAAATAAAAGGCTTGATTTTTTTTTAAAGCACAAGAATACAGAAGAAAATATACCCATAAAAACCATATTGGCCAAAAGGTAAAAGAGGTATAAACCCTCACTTAATAAAATAAGTTGTTAAAAATAAGAATTGTTCAAATGGAAACTAATGACTTTATTATACTTTTAGAAATAATCAAACTAATTCAAATGACTGAAAAAATAGAAGAAAATGTTATATATCTCACAGGAAAAAAAAAACTGACCTTGAAAATAGATTGAAGAGAGGTAATTTAAGAATTATTAGAATACCTGAAAGACATGATTCTAAAAAGAAATCTAGGCATCATATTTTTAAGGAATTATAAAAGAAAACTACCCATATAATGTACAACCAGAGGGGTAAAGTAGAAATTGAATGACTTAATCAATTACTTTCTGAAAGAATCCCCAAATGAAAATTCCCAGGAATATTAAAGCTACAATCCAGAGTTCTAAAGTTAAGGAGAACATACTGAAAGATTTGAAGAAGAAAATATTCAAATATCATGGAGCCACAGTCAATATCACACAATATTTAGCAGCTACCACAACAAAGTAATATAGGGCTTGGAACATGATTTTCTAGAAAGCAAAGGACCTTGGATTACAACCAAAAATAAACCACCTAGCAAATTCTATAGGGGATAAAATGATATTTGATGAAATAGAGGGCTTTCAAGCATTCCTGATGAAAAGACCAGAGCTCAGTAGACAATTTGACATTCAAATGCAAGACACAAGAAAAGCATACAAAAGTAAATATGAATGAGAAATCATAGCAATTTAGCAAAGTTAAACTGTTTACATTCCCATATGGGAAAATGACACATCTAAGCCTAAATTAATTATCATTTTTAGTCAATAATAAGGAACCTTTTTTAGTCAGATGACATGGGTGTGGATATATCATATGATGATCTCAAAAGAATAGAAGAGTCAGTAAGAGTGATTCATTGAAAGAAGAGGGAGGGGAAAAATTATTTCATATAAAAAAAAGTAGAAAATAAAGCGGTTATACAATAGAGGGGCAAGAGGGGAAGGGGAGCAGACAATGTTTGAACCTAACTTTGAACTGATTCAAGGAGGACAGAGTATACAAACACACACTCGCACACACACACACACACACACACACACACACAAGTATACACATACTGTTGAAGGGAAAGGGAATAAAAGAAAGAGAGGTGATAAGAGGTAAATGACTTTGGTTAGAAGCAAAATAGACTTTAGGGGAGGGGACAGGGTAAAAAAGAGAAAGATACAGAAGAGAACAAGATGGAATTAAATAATCACAATTATATCTGTGAATGTTATTAGACTGAACTGGCCCATAAAATGGAATAGGATGGCAGAATAAATCAGCAACCAGAATCGAAATATATGTTGTTTACAAGAAATAAACTTAAAACATGAAGACACAGTATTAAAATAAGAGGACAGAGTAGAAGCAATGATGTTTTAGGCAAAATTACGAAAAAAAAAAAAAGGCCATGGGCAGCTAGGTGGCACAGTGGATAAAAGCACTGGCCCTGGATTCAGAAGGACCTGAGTTCAAATCCAGGCTCAGACACTTGACATTAGCTGTGTGACCATGGGCAAGACACAACCCTCATTGCTCCCCCCCCCAAAAAAAAAGGCCAGGGAAGCAATTATGATCTCACAAAAATCATAAGCAAAATAGAGCTAATTTACAAATTTTCAGTTGAAACTACATATTTCTAAAAGGTAACATTGATAATAAATTAATATAAATACTAAACATACCTCTGGAGAATATTGAAAGGAAATAGAAAGGAAAAAATCTACTTTTCATCTGTTTATGGAACATTCAGAAGAAGAAAAAACAACTGGTCATGCATTAGGATATTACAACCTTTACAAATGAAGATAATCATAAATATTACTTGCAAGCTTTTCAGACCAGAGTGCAATAAAAATTATATTCAATAAAGGGCATGGAAGCATAGATGAACAATAACTAATTGTATAATTAATATCTATTTCAAAAGAATGTCTTAATAAAAGAATAATTCATAGAAATAATCAATAGCTTCATTAAAAATGATAGCAACAATTAAGCAAAATACCAAAATCTGTACAAAGCAGTACTTAAGGGAAAGTTTATATCTCTAAATATTTACATCAATAAATGAGAAAAAAAGCATATCAATGAATTGGACAAAGAACTAAAAAAAAATAGAAAAATAGAAAATTAACAATTCCCTTGTACAGAACACCAAAATAAAAATCTTGAAAATTAATGGGCAGGTTAATAAAATTTCACTAAAAATCTTGCACTAATAAATAAAGCTAGAACTAGTTTTAGGGAAAAACAATAAAAGAGATAAACCATTGGCTAATATGATTTAATAAAATAAATAGGAAAGCCAAATCAAAAAATAAAAAGGTGAATGTACAACCAATGAATATGAAAATAGAGCAATTACTAGAAGCTGTTTTGCCTAACTTTATGCCAATGAAACTGACAATATAAATGAAATTAATGAATGTTTCCAAAATATAAGTTGCTTATATGAACAGAAGATGAAATAAAATATTTAAATGTTTCTATCTTATTAAAAAATTGAACAAGCCATAAATAACTTCTTATGTTAAAAGTTGAAAAATTTCTGGCCAACATCAATGAGCTAGTTTATTTGTCACATATTCTGAAATACTTCCTATCTATTACTTAATATAAGTTTTGTCTATATTTTTACCAAATTCCTCCACAGTGGTTCTATCAGCTATTATGTGGACCTTCTAATAGTTATTTTGATAATGTATTAACACTATGGAAATTTACAGGTCATTTGGTTATTATTTTCTCAGGGGAACAGTTAGGTGAAACAGTGGATAATGTGTTGGCACCATACTCAGAAAGACCTGAGTTCAAATCTTGTGTTTGATACATCCAAATTGTGGGACCCAGGGTAATCTAAGTTTACATCAATTCCCTCAGTAAAATGAAGATAACAACAGCACCTAAGTTCCTGGGTTATGTTTAGGGTCAAATGAGATATTTTTCAAGCATTTAGCATGTTTCCTGGAATATAATAGGATCTTTTTTTTTTTTTATTAGTGAGGCAATTGGGGTTAAGTGACTTGCCCAGGGTCACACAGCTAGTAAGTGTCAAGTGTCTGAGGCCGGCCTTGAACCCAGGTACTCCTGACTCCAGGGCCGGTGCTCTATCCATTGCGCCACCTAGCTGCCCCATATAATAGGATCTTAATAAATGGTTGTTGACTTCCACTTTCCCTCTTCATACTTTATCAGTGGACATTCTTTTCTAGAAATAATAATGATATTAATAATAACAACAACAACAGCAGCAGCAAAAGCAAAAACAAAACAACAACCCTCATATTTCTACAATGCTTTAAAGTTTATAAAATGATTTATAAATAGTTCCTCATTTGGTCCTCAATACAACACTGGGATGCAGGTTCTATGATTATCTATATTTTCAGATGAGGAAACTGAAATTTAAAGAGATCTTGTGACTAGACCAGGGCATGTTAATAAACTGTGTGAGTAAGATTAAAAGTCTTTCTTTGTGATTCTGAGTTCAGCATCTATGTACTGTTACATAACTGACTAGAAAACCTTCAGAATACATTTTGTTTTTAGTGAGGCAACTGGGGTTAAGTGACTTGCCTAGAGTCACATAGCTAGTAAGTGTTAAATGTCTGAGGCTAGATTTGAACTCAGGTCCTCCTGAATCCAGGGCTGGTGCTCTATCTGCTGTGCCACCTAGGTGCCCCCAGAATACATATTTTTAACCTGACAAAATTTCATTTTTGAGAATATAGCAAAAGTAGAAACATCAGTTGCCTTTTAAAAGATCAACTAAACAGAACTAGACAATTTCCTTAGCTTACATTAGAGCAATACATTGATAAATGAAAGATCTGTAATTTAATTAAAGCAACAACATAGATAATAACCCATCAATAACTTAGTAGATGAATATTAGAAAAATTATCTGAGGTTTAGATAATTTTGAGAATTATTAAGTAGCAAAAAGAGGATTGAACCCAGGGTTCCTAACTCAAAATTGGCCCCCTGTATCATTAATTATAATTTTATATTTGTACATACTTTATGGGGGTAGGGCAAGTAAATGAGGGAATTAGTATTGTGTGTTGTCATATTTGTGAGTATATGCCTATCAGAAAAAAGAGAAATAATGTTTTACTTCTGTTCACTTAGTGGTGGAAAAAATACTTTTCTCTTTTAAAATAGTACAGTTTAAAATAACCATCACTCAATTAATCAAGAACCATTTATCAAGTGCTTATTGTATCCTTGAGATGCAAAGAAAAAGTTAAAAAAAAAAAAAAGAGTCCTTCCTCTTAAAGAGTTTACATTATAGGGAGCAGCTAGGTGGCGCAGCAGATAAAGCACTGGCTCTGCATTCAGGAGGACCTGCATTCAAATCTGGCCTCAGACAATTGACACTTACTAGTTGTGTGACCCTGGGCAAGTCACTTAACCCCATTACCCTGCCAAAAAAAAAAAAGAGTTTACATTATAAAATAGGAGACAACCTGTTTAAATAGAAACATCCAAGCCAGTGAGTAGGTGAAAGCAAACTTAGAAGACCAAATGAGAGGAGTGGGGTAAGGAAAGTCCTGAGAAAGGAAGAATTTGGCTTGAATATCCAAAGTATGCTAGGGATTCTAGGAGGTGAGGAGAAAGGTCATTAAAAGCATGGGAATTATTGATATAAAGGCATGGAGGTAGAAGATGGAAAGATGCATGGGGCAACAGCAAGAACAGTACATCTGGACCAGTGTGAATGGAAAAAAAATAGTACATAAAAAGCTCAGAAGAATAGAAGGGGCTGGGTGAAAACAAAGCAAGGAAAGAAAGCTGGCTGGCTAAGAGTTTGAAATGTGAAGTTAAATGTGGTAAAGAGTTGTTTTAAATGTGAAGTTAAATATGGTGAAGAGTTTATATATCACAATTAATAGGGAGCCAAAAGGATTTAGTAAGTACAACCAGTTCAGAAATCTGCTTTAGGAAAATAGCTTTGGCAGCTATGTGGAGAATGTTGGGGAGTAGGGAAAGTCAGGTGGCAGGAAGATTAATTAGAAAGCTAATTCCATAGTTACAGCAAGAAATAATGAGAACTTCAACTGTAGTGTTGTCTTTGGTCATGGAGAAAAAAATAAAACATTTATTATAAGTTATGGAATTATAAACAGACAAGCAGAAAAAATTTTTTAAATGTTTACTATCCAATGCCCAAAGGGCTATAGAACTATGTGTACCCTTTGATCCAGCAATACCACTGCTAGGTTTATAGCCCAAAGACATCCCCCAAAAGAGAAAAAAACCTATTGTACAAAAATATTTATAGTACCTCTTTTTGTGGTGGCTAAGAACTGGAAATCAAAGGAATGCCCATCAATTGGGGAATGGCTAAACAAACTGTGGTATATGATGGTGATGGAATATTGTTGTATTATAAGAAATTATAAACAGGATGACTTCAGAAAGTCCTGGAAAGACATGTATGAAATGATGTATAGTGAAGTGAGCAGAACCAAGAGAACATTGTGCACAGAGACAGCAATATTGTTTGATGAAGAACTGTGAATGATTTGACTATTCTCAGAAATAGAATGATCCAAGACAATCCCAAAGGACTATTGATGAAACATACTATCCACCTCTAAAGAAAGAACTGATATTGATGGAACAGACTGAATCATGCTCTTTTTCACTTTCATTTTTTTCTTTTAATCAAGTTTTCTTGTACAAAATGACAAGTATGGTAATGTTTTACATAATCTTACATATATGTCCCCCCCCCAAATGTTTACTAACTCATTAGAGATATCAGATATGGGGTGAAATGGAAGAGTTGAGGATGACACTGAAGTTGCCATCTTTCATTACAAAGAATATGATTCTGCACAGGACAATATTAGAGATATTCTAATAATGGATGAGTTTGAGGAGAATAATAATGTTTTGGATGTAGTGAGTTTGATATATTTCTAGTAAATGAAGTTCAAAATATTCAATAGGTAGAAGTGCTATAAGATTGGAACTCAGAACAAAGATAACAGTTTGATATATAGATCTAAGAACAGCCCACATCAAGAGGCCCTTTGAACCCATGGGAACTAATCAGATCCATAAAGGAGAGAGACAGAAAGAAAATGAAAGAGGGCTCAGGAGAAAGCCTTAGAGGATATGCACAATTAGTGGTTTTGATCTGGATGAAGATTCAGTATGATAGATTGAAAAACAGCCAGCAGAAAGGGAGGAGGCAGAAAGAGATGCCTGTGTCATGAAGACCTAAAAAGGAGAGAGTATCTGAGAAAAGAGGATAGCTAAGGAGAATTGAAAGAGATGAAAACTGATAAAAGACCACTACATTTTGCAATTAGATCATCACTTGTAATTTTAAAGTGAAGAATTTCACCTGAATTATGAGTTTGAGAGTCATATTTCATAGGATTTTAAAATGTTAGAGGACAAGAATTATGTGTCCTAAGGGCAGGAAGCTTTCTCAAGGAATTTAGATTAAAATGGTGGGAAAATACAGGGTGCTTTTTGTTGTGGTGGTGGTTATGGTTGTTTTTTGTTTTGTACAAAAAAACCCCAAACAACTAGAAGCAATTGAGTCCCTTAAAAGAGTTATTAGCATATGGGAAATGACCATTGCAGTTGGAAGGTAATATTAGCAAAGTGAATGTTTTTTGTGTAAGATCAAGAACAAGGAGGTTTGGGGCAAGCTTACAAAAAAACCCATCAGATTTAACTCCATATACATTGTCAAGAAATAAACATGATTCTTATGTCTTTTGACCCTGGTAAATCACTTTGATTTTCTGGGCTTCAGTTACCTTATTTGTAAAATAGGGAAGTTTGAACTGGATTTTCTTTCACATCTCTGCAACTCTAAATTCTATAATGTTACAGGAGAAACATTAAGACCTGTATTTATCCTCAGAGGTTTGTCATGAGACTCAAGTAAGAAAATATGAGTGAAAGCCCCAGGGGTTGTTATAAAGTATAATAGAATTTATTGTGTTTGGGAATGGAAGAAGACAAAATAGAGATCATCATAAATTGGGTAAGAGGGTTTTAAAATAAATTAGAAAGGCAAAGAATCAGGTGAGATGTTTCTACATGGCCATGAACTAGAAGAAACTAACAATTAACCAGAAACTGTTGAGCATGAGTAAACAGAGGAATATATGTCATTGTGTAAATAGAATGTTCATTAACTAACATCCAACTAAGGATTCAGAAACCTCTCCAAGTAAAATATTTTACCTGGTATTTTAATTGCTGCTAGTTAAGAAACTATAAGATAAATTATATGTTGGCCTCTCATGATTTAAACTTGGTATGATATTTGCCACAAACAAAAGAAATATTTCTCTGTTGGGTTTCTTTCTGCTTCATTTACTCCCTGCAGTTTAGTGCAGATTAATGTGTTCAGAGACTGATTGCAGTAATTACTCTGTCCTGCTGCTCCACTATATTATGCAAACAAATGCACACGATGGAACAACTGAGAGCATGGACCAGTCTGATGCTACTTAAACTGTCCAGATTTTCAATTTATCACATTCAACAGGGAAGATGGATCTATGAAACTCTCTGTAGTGTGCTTTCTTAATCTCTCCTTTCCTCCACATTCTTTTTGTATATTGATTCTTATAAGTTGTGGTAGTAATGGTGGTGGTAGAGATGGTATTGGTAGTGGTGTGTGTGTGTGTGTGTGTGTGTGTGTGTGTGTGTGTGTGCGTGCATGTGTATGTGTGTGTATTTTATTGGTCATGGATTTGATGGAAGGGTTTACCCTCATCTGCAATTAAAAAGTCAGCATTAAACCATCTTCTTAATATCTCCCTTCCTCAGAGTAGCTGTATTGAATAAATTCATCTGGTTCTTATAAAATAAGGCATCCCTAAACCAAGCTTAGGGATAGCTTTTAAAATGTATCAAACTGTAAACATTTTCATCATTCCTCTCCATGTTTTACAGAGTCACGATGAAGGTATATCAGACATCTGGAATATGTGAGTGAGCAACAATTCATAGGATGTAGTGAGGGGATTAAAAACCTACAGTCAAAGCTGATGCTATAAATAGTAAAGCACATTTTTGAATTGTTAAAATAAACTAGTTCCCTGCAATTTTAATTAACATATTGTGTAAATCCCCAACAACAAAATGCATTTACTTTATTTAACCCTATTCTTCTAATTAAATGCTCTGAAATAACAGGAATCTATAAGACGCTGAAATAATTGCTCCATTTAGACTGGAGAAAAATCAATAAAAAAGGTTGGTAGGAATGATGTTAGGATGAGGTAATAGAACATAGTAAAACTGAATCACAAAAGTTGGAGGAATCATAGAGAAAATCTTCAGCAAATCCTTTAAAGTTAAGGAAATTGGGAACAGCTAGGTGGCACAGTGGATAAAGCACTGGCCCTGGATTCAGGAGGATCTGAGTTCAAATCTAGCCTCAGATACTTGACACTTACTAGCTGTGTGGCCCTGGGCAAGTCACTTAACCCTCATTGCCCTGCAAAAAAACAAAATAAAAAAAAATAAAGTTAAGGAAATTGATCCCAGACACATCAAATATACAAGGTCATAAAGATTAGGTTATTTCAAATCAATTAGGTGATATGAAGAATGCTATGATGAATAACTTTGGTGTGAGAATTAGTGTAAGTTATGACTCTCCTACCTACTATAAATGCGATGGCAAGAAATTATTTGAATCCTCATACCCATAGTTAAGTTCATGTTAGAATGTAAGCTTTTGAGGAAAATTTTATTTTTTAAAAATTTTCTATATTCCAAAAACTTAGCATAAAGTAAATGATGAATTGGGAACTATGAATGAATAGGTTTTCATTTCTTCAGAGCAAATATAGTTGCAATTCATGGACTAAGATTCTTTAGGGGAAATAAGCAAAAGAGGAATGGGATAGTCTGAAGAGAAAATATTTGATGACTTGAAATAGATGATTCATTTTATTTTAAAGGGAGGAAGCAGGTTTTCAGTTAAAAGCCTCATGTTGCTGCCTAAGCAATTTATATCCCAAAGCAGATTTTAAAGATATATATTCAAAAGTAAGAAGCAAAGGCAATGGGTCTCTGTGTTTCTGTCTCTGTCTCTGTCTCTCTGTCTCACACACATTCACAAAAAGTTATACATTTAGTGTGTGTATGTATATACATATACCTATGTAATGCATATATGCATACACACATGTGTGCATGCACACATGAATACACAGGAACAATACATAACTTCATATACATATGCAGATGCATAAACACACACATACACATGTGTATGCATTTATCCCTATGTATTTTGTATTCTAAGACATGTATGCTTCTACACATTCTCACAAGAGAGAAACATAGAACATACAATGTATATGCATGTATACACTTATAAGTTATGAGACAATGGACATATACATATACATCAGATGTACACATATACACATGATGTATACATTGTATTGTATGGTGTGTTTATAGATACATAAATGTGTATGTATACATATGTATGTATATACATATGCATGCCTCTACATTAATATTCCTTTGCATATACACATATATAAAAATATGAATGTTCAGTTTATGAGGAGGCATATCTATCCTATTATATACATACATATATACACACATATTGTGTATATATGTATGTATGTGTGTGTGTGTATGTATATAAATGTATATATAGTAAGAAAATAATGGGCTTTGTCAACACCCAAAGGCCCCAGCTGGGATTAATTTGGACTGATTAGATTGACTGAGATTGATTGACTTTGCTGAATAACTCACTTAAAGTTAATTCAGTTGAAGCCACACCTGCCTGCCCCTAAAGAGGGTATTGTTCTCAGCTGACCTCAACACAGGACCACCCTCAAGTCAACTGAACCAATGGATTTGGGTGATGCTAGCCAATTAGCTTAAAGCAATGTGTAAGGAAGGCTTCATTCAGGGATGCCAGGAAGAGCTGCCTCTTGCAATTCATGACTTGAACAACCTCCTGGTGGAGGATTTGGGAGAAGAAGTAGACCCAGCTGAACTCTTATCTCACCTCTAGGGTAAATAGGCTTTTTCTTGGCTTTCTGACACGGGTGTTCTCTTTTTTGTTAATAGATGCTTACTCACCCATTCTGTGCTAAAGCTTCTAATTTATAAGTAAACCCTAGCTAGCTTTCCCTATACTTGGGACAGGAATAAGGCGACCACACATTAGATTTTAAATGTCACTATATATATATATATATATATATATAAAATACAATACATATATGTGTGTGTGTGTGTATGGTCTAAATTTGTATATAAATACACTCTGCCTTTATTGTATATATACACATATACACTATATATGCATACATATGTCACATGATATGCATATAGGTCTGACAAAAATATATACATCCTGTGAGAAAATAATTACTAATAATGGATTTCTTGGGGGGAGCAGAGATCAATTTCTCAGTCCTTTATCTCCCCCCTCCCCAACTCCAGAAAGTCCAATTCTACTTGATCTGGGACAAACCCAAGGGAACAAAGGAAATGAACAAACACACTTCAGTCTAGTTCAGTAAAGGACTGATGGGGTCAAACCACACCTAGATAATGAACTTTGCCATAAGTAAATTGAATGAGGATCTTTTGCCTACTTTTCCCTGATAACATCTGTAGAGTACATTTTAATGTAGACCACCTTCAAATAATGTCAACCAATGGAATTGAATATTGCAAATCAATTAGCTTTGATTAATGTATCAATTAATGTGTCTGTCTCTATCAAAAGAGGACAAAAACCACGGGAAGATACCAAGAGCTCTCCTGGCCCTCTTTTAGGAAAGCATGGTTCTTCTAGGTCTTCTGAACCCTCTTAGGTCTCCTTGAGACCATTTTCTTTCTCTTTGGGAGACAGCATGGGTGTTTGGGAGCTTTTCTCCAGCTCCCACTAACTGGCATGCTGAAGCTCTCTCCCTGCTTTTTTGACCATGTGGCCTGAGACCATGAGAAGTTGGGTAGGGAGATATGTGGTCAATCCTTTACTGGCATAATATTGCATACATAAATAATATACTCACCTCAAAAACTGCAAACTGATAGCAATATTAATTAATTTAACAAACACAGTTTTGGCCATCCACATTAAGGGTATTTGAGACCTGAAACATCTGACCTTAATCTTCAATCGGTCTTGTAGGTAAGCATTTTATGTGTCTATATTTCTATCCCCATATTTTTGGTTGTTTTGCTATCTGCTTGTCTCTAAGTTTTCATATGTGCTTGTTTTCTGTCTAAGCTTTGGGGGAACTTCATTCACAAACTGTCTGATTTAGTCTTCTAAGCACAGACATAGAGGCAAGGAAAAGGCCCTTCTGGGAGATTTCATGCTTTTGTTTTAACAAACATTTTACAGAATAAGTTCATAAGAACATTCTGTTAGGTTATCTGTATAGAAAAAGTAATTTTAAATTACATACATATAATGGGGGCCAATATTTTACTAATATAATATTAAGAAATAATGATATGCTTACCCCAAACTGATATTGATAGCTATAGAAAAATAAATTTTAAAATACAATACATGCAATACATACATCTATATAGTATAGATGTATATGTCATATATATGTGTCCATCTGTTTATCTAATAGTATGTGCTGAATTTTAACCTCTGAGTCTACTTTAGGTATTAATTCTAGCATGTATGAACATTCTAAATGCATCCTTATAGTCATGTACATTCTAAAAATAGTTTTTCTCCTGTAAAAGTATGTGTGTAAATATAAATATCAGTGTAAACATTTATATAAGTGAATACATGTACATGTATATTCTTATGAATGTAGATATACATTTGTGGATATATATACACCCATATGTATGTATATCTATACACACACATACATGCACACATTCATATATCATGCATGCATATTTTTGGGATGTGTGAGTATGTATATGTGTGTGTATGTGTTTAGATTCAGACACAGAAATAATAAATTTTATATCCTAGAGCATAATCAAAACAGGCCAAAATAAATGAAAACAGATTCCACTCCTGCTGATAGAAGTTGTGCCTTCTTGTTCTTGATTCTGAACGTAAACTTTAATGAATATTCTCCACCACATATCAGAAAGAGGAATCAGATTTTAAGAACTCTGATCCATTCAATGCTTTACTTTATTCATGGGGGTGGGGTAGGGAAGTGTGTTCTTTCATACTATTCCATGAGAGTAGAAACATCTTATCATTAGGTCTCAGGACCAGAGTATGTTTATTTAGTGTAGGGAAAGTGGGTGTTGGGAGATGAGAAAATATTGCTGCAGGAAATTTGGAGAAATTAAGAATTTCATCAAACCAATATACTGGTTAAAGAATAATCTGTTACTGAGGAAAGAAAATGGGATTATGGATTGGTATTTTACACTGTGTCTTAGTGCTATCATCTAGTGCTTAGAAATGAACAATGGACCCTCCCCCACCCTCCACCCATGATGAATAATTAGTTAAGAGGAAGAGAAAGGAGAAAGGAAAAGCTTTGTAATAGTCTGGGAAGCAGTTATACTACAATGAAGACAATCAGGGTTTATGTTTTATATATATAGAAATGTTGGTGCATGTGTGTTTTTGCATTTAAATTTGTGTTAGTGAGAGCACATATATACATAGCCCAAATATATGATAGAATAAACATAAATACACACATGTACTGAATTATGCATATACAATTAAACACAGATCACAACATGAAATAATGGAATGACCATGTTTTTAAGGATATAAGTGATACGTGTATATTTGTAGATAGCTAGAAAAAAGCCAATTGATAAAGTGACTGAATATTAGAGAAAGATGATTAACAGGTCAAGTGTCTGGAGAAAAGGGAAAAAACAAAACAAAACAAATTATAATCAAAATCATAAAGTTAGTTGACTTTTTTGAAGATAAAGGCTCATTTCTTCATTAGAAATAACAGTAGAAGATGGCGGAGAGGAAGCAGCAAGCTGCCTGAGCTCTCCTTCTGTTCCCTCAAAACGAACATTAAATCAAGCCTCTGGACGGATTCTGAAACTACAGAACCTGCAAAGAGACAGAGAGACACAGTCCTCCAACCAGAGATAATTTAGAAGACTTCAGGAAAAGGTCGGTCTGACTCGGGCAAAAGGGAGGCCCAGCGCAGGGCAGCAACCCAGCTCCGAGGGGGTCGGGGCAAATCAGCAGGAGCTGCGGGTCACAGCCGAACAACTGAGGCTCCCGGAACCTGGTTCAAAAATCTGGTGGCCAAGAAGGACAGTGGAAAAACTTACCTGTACCGGCCGAGAGGGCCACGAACGGCGGGATCAGACGCCGGGGTCTGGCGCCTGGCTGGCCGAGCACAATCAGACAGGAAGTGCAGGACAGGGGATCTCCACACACCATAAAGGCCTCAGAGTAAAAGCCCGGTCACACAGCACCTATACACCTGCACAAGAAGCCCAAAACAGGGACCCTGGTGCCCCCAGAGCAGACCTCAACTTAAAGAATAAATAAATAAGCTGCAATAATGAGTAAGAAGCAAAAAAGAGCCCTCTCCATTGAGAGCTTCTGTATCAATAGGGAAGAAGCCAACACAAACTCAGATGAGGACAATACCCTCAAATTGTCTACATCTGAAGCCTCACAAGGGAAGGTGAATTGGTCGCAAGAACAAAAAGCCTTCCTGGAAGAGCTCAAAAAGGATTTTAAAAATCAATTGCAAGAGGTAGAAGAAAAAATGGGGAGAGAAATGAAAGCAACACAAAAAAACTATGAAAAAAGAATCAGCAGCTTAGAAAAGGAAGCTGAAGAAAACAAAGCCTTAAAAAATTCATTTGGCCAAATGGAAAAAAAGCTGCATAATCTCACTGAAGAAAACAATACCTTAAAAAATTCACTTAGCCAAACGGAAAAAAAGGTACATAATCTCACTGAAGAAAACAATACCTTAAAAAATTCACTTAGCCAAATGGAAAAAAAGGTGCATAATCTCACTGAAGAAAACAATGCCTTAAAAATTAAAGTGGGACAGTTGGAAGAAAAGGAATCCATGAGACACCAAGAATAGGTCAAGCAGAATAAAAAAAATGAAAAAATAGAAGAAAATGTGAAATACCTCATTGGAAAGACAACTGATCTGGAAAACAGATCGAGGAGAGACAATTTGAGAATCATTGGACTGCCTGAAAGCCATGACCAGAAAAAGAATCTAGATACCATATTCCAGGAAATTATTAAGGAGAACTGCCCTGATATCATAGAATCAGAGGATAAAATCATCATTGAAAGAATCCATCGATCACCTCCTGAAAGAGACCCCAAAAGGAAAACTCCAAGGAATATTGTAGCCAAATTCCAGAATTATCAGGTGAAGGAGAAAATACTCCAAGCAGCCAGAAAGAAGCAATTTAAATATCATGGAGCCACAGTCAGGATTGCTCAGGACCTGGCAGCTTCAACATTAAAGGACCGCAAGGCTTGGAATATGATATTCCGGAAGGCAAAGGAGATTGGATTGCAGCCGAGAATCTATTACCCAGCAAAAATGTGCATTTTCTTTCAGGGGAAAAGATGGACATTTAATGACATTGGGGACTTTCAATCTTTCCTGGTGAAAAGACCAGAACTGAATAGAAAATTTGATCTCAACATACAAGACTCAAGAGAAGTTTAAAAAGGTAAACAGAGGGGAAAAAAAAAGTTACCCTATTAGGTTAAACTGTTTATATCCCTACACAGGAAGATAATACTCATAACTCTTAAGAACTGTAAATGTATTTGGGCAGAGAGAAGGACTTTATATAGAGGGGATAAATATAAATTGTCTTTGATGTGATGATACAAAAGAATTAAGGGGATAAAAAGGGAGTCTATGGGGAGGAGAGGAAAGGGGAGGTGGAATGGGATGAATTATATCATATGAAGAGGTGGAAAAAAACCTATTATAATAGAGGGAAAGAAAGGAGGGGGGAACATGGTTTCAACCCTATTCTCATTAGATTTGACTCAAAGAGGGAATAACATATACGTTCATTGGGATAAAGAAACTTAACTCACTCTTTAGGGAAACAAAAGGGGAAGGGAAAGGGGGGGACTGAGAAGGGAGGACAAAAGCAAGGGAGAAAAGGGTAAAGAAAAGAGAGGGGGATGATAAAAAGGGAGGGCAGATTGGGGGAGGCAGGGGTAAGAAGTAAAACGTCGGTGAGGAGGAATAGGGTGAAAGAAGGGGGGAAAAGTACAAAGGGGGTAAATAGAATGGAGGGGAATAGACAGTCAGTAATAATAACTGTGAATGTGAATGGGATGAACTCTGCTATAAAACGGAAGCGAATTGCAGAGTGGATTAAAAACCAGAACCCTACAATATGCTGTTTACAAGAAACACATTTGAAGCAGAGAGATACACACAGAGTAAAGGTAAAAGGCTGGAGCAGAATATATTATGCCTCAGCTAAAGTAAAAAAGGCAGGGGTAGCAATCCTTATCTCAGACAAAGTGCAGGCAAAAATAGATCTCATTAAAAGAGATAAGGAAGGAAATTACATCTTACTTAAAGGTACTATAGATAATGAAGTAATATCAATATTGAATATGTATGCGCCAAGTGGTATAGCATCCAAGTTCTTAGAGGAGAAGTTAAATGAGTTACAAGAGGAATTAAACTATATTTTAATGTCTTTTGCATCACTATTTTTTAAAAATTTCCCTCCCACCAAGACTGTACACTCCATAACAAAGAAAAAAGAGATAAATAATAATGATAAAAATAATTTCTATGGTAAACTCAGTATAACTATTCTAAGTAGTTTTCCCATAAGGAGAGAAATGTTTCATTAGTTCTTCTCCAGAAATACCATTGTTGTTGTTGTTGTTTTTATTATTATTATTTAGAGTTTACCTTCCTTTAAATGCATCTATGTGTGTGTTTTATATTGTGGAGTAATTGTGTATCATTTTCTTTTCATGCTGCTTATGTCCCTATGTATAAACTAACACAAATTTCCCCCATGTTATTCTTAATTCATGTCCATAATTTTAGTTGCAAAAAAATGTTTATTACATTTATATAAATATTTTCAGCCCCATCTCTGTTGATGGAAATTTATGTTGTTACTATTTCTTTGCTAACACAAAAAACAATGCTATGCCTTTTTTTTTGTGTGTGTGTATCTTTATTGATGCATTTCGCTTTGCGGAGGTATATGCCTAATACTGGAATTTCAGAGTTAAAGGGAATGGACAATTTAGTGACTTTCATAGAACAATTCCAAACTCATATCTAGAATCTCTGAACTGATTCACAGCTCTAAAAACAATATATATGTCCCTGTCTTCCTATAATGACTCTGACATTAAATATCTTGTTACCTTTGCTTACTTATTCCTACTTAGAACTACTCACCCTTGTTACTTCTGAAAAAAAGCAAATTCACTATATGCTTCTCATGTAATAGTCCCAATGACACTTTTTCATTGTTGCATATAGATGGATTTATCAATAATAGGATAGGTGTGCTATAGCAATTATATCTGGAAATCAGAGTGCATGACAATACTATAAGGTTGCCTTAAGTTATCTTCTAATTATAAGTGCTAAGATTGATAAATGAAAGGAGTTGATTTTATATTACTGAAGATATTTGAGAATTGTTTACTGGAAAGAATGCAATAGGACTCCAAGTTTGTAACAGGATTTCACAAAGGGAGTATAGCTTTAATACCTAATTGTTCTATCCTGTCATAAACTATCGTAAACAAACAAATAAGCAAATTAAACATAAACAAACAAACAAATAAAATAATTTTTACATACTGGTTTTAGATTTTATTCTTTTAAGACTTTCAAGAAAATTACATTTAATTAGGAATTAAGATATTACCACTAATATAACTTGATATGTTATAATTAATATTAATATAGACCATAAACAAAAGTAAATCCTCATTTTTTCTTCATGATTAGAAAAAATATATATTTGGGGTGCCTGAGAGTTCTTTTAAGCACCAATATTTTAATGAATAAAATGAATGTATATTTGCAGCAATGTGGATATTTTCTCTAATCATGTGTATTGCAACCATTGAACATTCTCATTCTATGCAAATATTTTCCTAGTCTTCCTTTAAATCCCTTCTTTAAGGCCCAACCAAATCCTGGAGGTCTTCTAGACATCTTAACAGTAAATGCATACAAGGTTGTGAGCTGTTCATTTGTTACCCTTCATTCTCTCTTCATTAATGCTCTTCTACCTTTTCTGATCTAGGTATACATCTCTTTGATGATGGCTTTTATGCCTCTTCTTATGTACAATTTGTCATTGCTAATATGCTGCTGACTCTTTTTGCCCTCCATCCATCTCTCTTTTACCCTCTGAGTGACCCATACTTCTGATTCTTCAGTGTTTATGGCCCTCCATGATTCATAGCCAAATACCATCATCACTAGAATACTGATATATATATATATATATATATATATATATTGACAGAGAAGCTTGGGGTTATTTAACACATCACACAATTTCCCAGATGCTATTCTAGTCCACGTTTTTCTCTTATAAATAATGGGTCCATTTTATTTGCTGTGTCCATTACTTGTCCAAGATAACATGCACCAAAGGCCCAGTTTGATGAACTCTTTATTCAACTGCAAGCCATAATCTGGACAAAAGGGATTCACTTAAAATTTCTCTTCTGTATTACTAGGACAAATTCTTGTAAGTAAGCCATGAATTTCATTTAAGAGACATTGCAAAGTGTCCCCAGTCTTCAGGTGTTCTGCCCAATCTCATCTACAAATGATCATCTGGTGTGTCTCATCATATAAAAGAGAATTCCAGAGAATTGTTCTCTGTGATATATACTTTCTCTGACAATGACAAATACTTTTGAGAAGCATACATTTCTCTATTTTTTGGATGGTTTGAGAATAATCAGAGGAGAGTCAAACAAAGCTATGTATCTTACTTCTTTCAGGGAACTTTGTTTCATTGTAATGTGTATGCAAATAGGGGGATGTTGACAAGGGTACAGTTTGCTTTCCCAATTCAAATACTTTTGTTTTCTTTTTCTTTTTAATCAACAAAAATACAATGGTATGTATACATTAGTACTTCTTTTTTCTTTTGTGAAGCAATTAGGGTTAAGTAACTTGCCAAGGGTCACACAGCTAGTAAGTGTCAAGTGTCTGAAGCCTGATTTGAACTCAGGTCCTCCTAACTCCAGGGCTGGGGCTCTATCCAGTGCACCACCCAGTTTTCCCTACATGGGTACTTTGTTCAGTGATATGTTGCAGAATATATTTTCTGAAAAGGTGTTTCTTATCTTTCCAGAATTTCATCACAGATGGCCTATATCTATATCCATATCAATATTTATGCCTATATGTACATCATCTATCTCCATTTAGATAGATACCTAGAGATAGAGACATATAGAAAATTTTCATTTTTTTTTAGGGATAAGAAATTAGGGAAATGCATCAGTACTAACATTCTCATGATTGTCTTCATTTCATTTGCACAGTTTCTGTTATATTTTGCCATCTTCTCTTTCAGTAACCTTGACTATGTGTTCAGTGTACCCCCTCACTTATTGTGCTAACCCTATTATGAGGGAAACAGCCTGGTGCTACAGTGGATAGAGAGCTGGACCTGGAGTCAGGATGACCTGAGTTCAAATATGTCTTCAGACACTGACAAGTTGTGTGATCCTTAGTAAGTCATTTTATTTCTGCCTCTCAGTTTCCTTATCTGTTAAATGGGGATAATAATAGCACCTCCCTCCCAGTGTTGTTGTAACAATAAAATGACACTGCAAAGTGCTTCTCAAATCTTAAAGATCTATATAAAATGAAATTTATTGTTTTTATTATTATTATTGACCACCTCTTTGTTTATTTGGATTAGTACAATTGTAGCATTGCTAATGCTTTTTAATACATCACAAAGGAATTTGTGATATTAGAGTATAAATGTGTGAAAGCTAATGTCATTGATAAATAAAATATTGTTATTGAACATTCTATCCTAGTTTTCATCTTTGTTATTCCTTTTTAAATTTTCATTTGTATATACCCTTAGAGTGATCTACTTTAAATATATTTCTTTCTGAAAGTGACAGAGAATTTGCAGAGAATCTTAAGAAAGAAAAGGTGAATGAAATACCTCTCATTTTCAGCTATAGTGATGGTTATTGTTTGAACTTGACCATTATAACTTCTTTTATGAAACATCTAGTCACACAGATATTGAATACTGGCAGTGCATTATCTTGTCTTTTACATAATGTTCTAAAACTCATCTTCTAATGCAGATGTGAACTTATCACCTTCAGTAAATATTTTGTTTTCTTTTTGCTACTTTTTTTCTTATTCTGTAGCTTCAACAAGTCAAATCTAGGCCTTTTGAGTCTACCATTAGGGTAGTTAGGAACATAGAGCTTTTAGTTTTCCTAAGGGGAACAAAAAGAAAGGAGGAGTAGAATGGGCTTTTCTATGGACTAAAAAAAATAAATGAAGGCACTATCAAACAATCATTTAGGACAATGGCTGTCAGCTGGTAGGTAAAGGGCATTTCATCCCCAGATTTCTCTAAAGGAAGGTAGTTGGCTTAGCAGATATTTAGGAAGAACTGAGTTCAAATCTTGCTTCAAAACTCACCAGTATAACCTTGGGTAAATCACTTAGCTTCTCTCTGCCACAGTTTGCTAATCTATAAAATGAAGGATTTGGTCTTGAAGATTTCTAAAGTCCTTTCCACCTATAAAACTTTAAGCCTATAGTTTTAAACATTTCAGATTCATATAGTCCACAAGTGGCTCCCTGTTACCTCCAAATTCCAATGTGGTATCTTTTGCTTGGCACTTACAGCTAGCTATTCAACAGCTTTTCTCTGCCTTTGAAATATTGTAATGAAACTCCATGAATGCTACAATCCAGCCATAATAGTTGACATTTAATTTCTTACACACAATACTTTATCTCCCATCTTCATGACTTAATATCAACTGTTCCTCGTCCCTAACATAGTTCCCTTTGAAATTTCTAATTCCTTAGAATCTCTGGATTTCTTTATGTTTTAATTTAAGGACTACCTTCACCAGGAGGACTTCCTGCATCTCTTAGTAACAAGTGACATTCTCTCTAATGTTTCCTTTCTCCTACCCTATATTTACCTTGTTTGTTATACATTTTTTACAGCATTAGACTGTAAGGTCTTTGAGGGCAGGGGATGTTTTTGCTTTTTTTTTTTATTCACAGCCTTAGGTCAGTGTTTATCATACAGCAATTGATTAATAAGTGCTTATTGATCTATTTGTTTATGTGCAATCCTCTGAATGGCTCGAACTAGTAGAATTACAGCTAGAAAATAAATGTTGGGTAAAGTTAAAGAAAGAAGAGAATTTTGTATTTGCCTTCTTCCTGTACTCTGACCTAACATTTCTCTATAAGAGGGCCTGTTCCATTGAAGGTGATTAAGACTGTGTAGGAATAGGAGGAAAAAGGAAATCAGTTCCCTCCCTACAAATGATTAAATAGCTGAGCTGATGGAAGACCAAAGTGGGAATTCTGAAGCTTGAATTGTAGCCTCCAGGAAAAGATGGAGAATTATAAAAAGTGAGAGCAAAGATAGCAAATATGCAGTCAAGAAATGAAAAGGATGACTAGTTAGCAAAAGGACTCTTAAACTATCATCTTCAGACTACCTGGGTTGTCTAAGATGGCATGAAAGATGAATTATAGACCCTGTGTACTGTGATGTGCCACCTTAATAAAATGGAGATTAGGCAGAACAGTAGACAGAAGCACTTTGAGAAGTGGTTGAGGCCACTTTGAGTGTGTAATGAAATGAGTGTAGACATTTTATTCTTCAAATAGTAGTAGTTGTAGTCACCAAAGAAAAGTGTTTCAATGAATAGTTGTTTTCCTGTCTTTTCTTATTTTTCCTCCTTAAAATCTCAAGTCAACCTGATGCTGACAAAGTGAGAGCACTGCTGCTATACTTTGAGATAGGACTGCCCTGATGGGATACAATATAATCTTAGATCTTATTGGGAAGACCAACAGCTGCCCACCATAGATCAATTGACCTTTACAATGAAACATTTGGAGATGCCTTTGGAAAATCGTGAACTGTACCTGAAAGCCAACTGTGTACAGAATTTCTAATGGATGAAAAAGTCACTATTGTTTTATATGTTTTACACATATTGTTTATATGTAAATGCCTATTCCCTTAGGCACATCTTCCCAGGGAACTGGGTACATATTAGAATTCATTGTAGGCTAATATGGGAATGGAAGAGATGAAGTTTTCAGCAAACTTTATGCTGAAAGAAAGGATGAACATATCTGTCTAAATTTGGGCTCTAGTAATAACTAATCTTTTCTCCTAACCAGAAGAACTAGTACTTCTCAATGGCATAGAAACTGTCAGAAATCACTTATCAATAATAACTACATAGATCCTGAAATAACCCTCTAGGTTGCATATTTAAGAGTAACTCTAATAAAAGACACTGTCCTAATCATGAAGCCTGTGTCTAGATTGAGCCATAGTTGTCTACAGACATTTTTCAGGGTTTTAACCAGAAGAGTCCGTTGCTTATGGAAATGTAAACATATCATCTTCAGAAAAAAAACCCAAATTATTTTCTCAACTGTATGGTATCTCTCATTATTTTCTTTATCCTTCCATAAGTTAAAGTTATTACTTTTCAACATTAATAGTCTTTAAAAAATCAGGTGGGATTTATTATTAATGTGAACCATATCCCCTCATTTTTATTCTCACTTAACATTATTTTATTTCAATGTGTTCTCTAACAAATTGACAGTATGGTTTCAGAAAGCAAGGTAATATGAAAATAATCCATACATTAATAATTTGTTGCTTTCTAGTCTACTAAAATAAAGAAAACAGGCTTTGTTGTGCATACCTATATAAAGATATCCCCCTACATCTAAAAAGAAGTAAAAGATGTTTCTTTTCCTAGCTCTGCCTTGGAGAGGGAAGACTTCGCTCATTATAATTTCTCAGCATTGAATTTCAACTCTTGGGTTTTTGTTACTCTTTTGATTTGTAATGTATATTTTGTTTTCCTTGTTCAGTTCAATTCACCTTCCAACAGTTAATGGGGGATGGAAAGCAAAATCTCACACGTATGGCATAGTGTTATAAACCTCCACTTCTCAGCAAAAGGGAATTGCTCTTCAGAAACCAATTACTACGATCCACAGCAGAAATTCACAGTTCACTGGTCTGGGGGAACATAAACAATGTATCCTATAATAGCTTGACTAATCAGTCAGCTTTTTTTTCCTCTATCTTTTTTTTTGAGCAGGGCAAGGAGGGTTAAGAGGCTTGTCTAGGGTCACACAGCTAGTAAGTGTCAAGTGTCTGAGGCCAGATTTAAACTCAGGTCTTCCTGCATCCAGGATTGGTGCTTTATCCACTGTGCTACCTAGCTGCTCCCCGCCCCCATTTTTTTTCAATCTTAATAGTATTTTTTCCATTTAACATGTAAAGATCATTTTCAACATTCATTTTATAAGATTTTGAGTTCCAAATTTTTCCCTCCCTCCTTTTCCTCCCCCCTCCTCAAGACTGCAAACAATCTGATATAGATTATTTATGTACACCCACATTAAACTTATTTTCACATTAGTCATGTTGTGAAAGGAGAATCAGAACAAAAGTGAAAAACCTCAAGAAAAAAATGGTAAAAATAGTATGGTTCAATCTGCATTCAGGTTCCACAGTTCTATTTTTCTGGATATGGAGAGCATTTTCCACCATGTATCCACTGTAATTGTCTTGGATCATTGTATTTCCGAGAAGAGATAAATCTATCACAACTTATGATCACACAAAAGTGCTGTTACTGTGTACAATGTTCTGGTTCTGCTCACTTTACTCAGCATCAGGCCAATTAATTCTTTCCAAGTTTGTCTGAAATTTTCCTGCTCATCTTTTATTTCACAATAGTATTTCATTACATTCATATATCACAACTTGTTCAACCATTCACCAATTGATGGGTATCCCCTTGATTTACAATTCTTTTCCCCCACAAAGAGATGCTATAAATATTTTTGTATATGTGGGTCCCTTTCACTTTTTTATAATCTTTTTTGGATACAAACCTTGTACTGGTATTATTTAGTCAAAGGGTATGTACAGCTCCAGAGCTCTTTGTGCATAGTTCCAAATTCCTCTCCTGAATGGATAGATCAGTTTACAACTCCAACAATAATGCATTAGTGTTCCAATTTCTCATATCCTCCCCAACATTAATCATTTTCCTTTTTTGTCATATTATCCAATCTGAGAGGTCTGTGGTGGTAACTCAGAGTTGTTTCAATTTGCATTTCTCTAATCAATAGTGATCTAGAATATTTTTCATATGACAATAGATACCTAATCAATAGTGATTTAAAATATTTTTTCATATGGCTGTAGATAGCTTTGATTTCTTCATCTGAAAACTGCCTGTTCATATCCTTTGACCATTTCCCAATTGGGGAATGACTTTCATTCCTATAAATTTGATTTAGTTCCCTATATATTTTAGAAATGAGGCCTTTATTCAGAAACATTGGCTGTAAAAATTATTTTCCCAGCTTTCTTCTTCCCTTCTAATTTTGGCTGCAATGATTCTATTTGTACAAAAATGTTTTTAAAATTTAATGTAATCAGCATCATTCATGTTTGCATTTCATAACATTCTCTATGTCTTGTTTGGTCATAAATTCTTCTCCCTCTCTGTAGATGTGACAGGTATACTATTCCTTCCTCTCCTAATTTGGTATGGTATCACCCTTTATGTCCTAAATCACTTACCATTTTGATGTTATTTTGGTATATGGCATAAGATGTTGGTCTATGCCTCATTTCTGCCATACCATCTTCCAATTTTCCCAGCAGTGCTTTTTTTTTTTTTTTTTCAAATAGTGAGTCCTTATCCCAGAAGCTGGAGTCTTGGGTTTATCAAACAATAGTTTACTACAGTTATTTACTACTGTGTCTCCTATGCCTTACTGATCCTCCACTCTACTTCTTAGCCAGTACCAAATAGTTTTGATGACTTCCACTTTATAGTATCACTTTTCTTTAGATTTGGTATGCCTAGCCTACCTTCCTGTGCATTTTTTTTAATTAGTTCCTTTGATATCCTTGCCTTTTTTTCTTCTGGATGAATTTTGTTATTATTTTCTAGCTCTATAAAGTAATTTTTTAGGTAATTGATTAGGATGGGCACTGAATAAGGAAAATTAATTTAGATAGAATTGACATTTATATCATATTAGCTCAGCCTATCCATGAACAATTGATTTTTTTAAATTATTTTGATCTTTTTGTTTGTTTGTTTGTTTTGTGAAAACAGTGTTTTGCAATTGTGTTCATACAGTTCCTGGAAATTTTCTTGGCAGTGATGACTCCCAAATATTTTATATTGTCTACAGTTATTTTAAATGGAACTTCTGTTTTATCTCTTGCTGCTGGGCTTTTTTGGTCATATATAGAAATGCTGATCATTTATTTGAGTTTATTTTAAAGCCTGCAACTTTGCTAAAGTTATTAATTGTTTCAAATTGCTTTTTTACTTTATTCTCTAGGATTCTCTAAGTATGCCATCATTTCATCTTCAAACAGTGATAGTTTTGTTTCTTCCTTGCCTATTCAAATTCCTTCAATTTCCCCACTATTATTCAATAGTGTACTAGAAATGTTATGTTTTTCTTCTTTTATTGGTAAAGGTATCATTTCTAGTACACTATTGAATAATAGTGAGGATAAATGAGCATCTCTATTTCACTCCTGATTTTATTGGGAATGCTTCTAACCTATCAGCATTATAGATCATACTTGCTGATGGTTTTTGGTAATGCTTTATCATTTTAAGGAAAACCCATTTATTCCTATGTTTCTCTAGTGTGGTTTTTTGGTTTTGTTTTTTGTTTGTTTGTTTTGTTTGTTTTGTTTTTAGTGAGGCAATTGATGTTAATTTGCCCAGGGTCACACAGCTAGGAAGTGTTTAAGTGCCTGAGGCAGATTTGAACTCAGGTACTACTGATTCCAAGGCCTGTGCTCTATCCACTGTGCCACCTAGCTGCCCCTCTAGTTGTTTTTAATAGGAATAATGCTGTATTTTGTCAAAAGCTTTTTCTGTATCTATTAAGATAACCATATGGTTTCAGTTAGTTTTGTTATTCATATGGTCAATTATTTTGATAGTTTTCCTAATGTTGAATGAGACCTGCATCCCTTGGTATAAATCCCATCTGATCATAGTGTATTAAGATAGATTCTCTTTATGTTCCTCTCTTGCAGGGTTCTCAACCACAAATATAAGGAATTATAGGTCCTAATGAACTCTGGGCACTTTTGATGTCCTGAATCTACTTGCCACTGGTGACGAACTGGTTGCCTCTGAGACAAAGGGTTACATGTTCAGTAATAGTTCCTAGCCAGGGAACTCAAAAGAAAAAAAAAAAGGAATGTATTCCCAATTGTAGATGGTGGGTAATATTAATTATATTAATGATTATGGGAAAGGAATCTTCCAGGAAATAAATTCTGCTAATGATCATGTTATCCTTATATGTACATTATAAGAGAATCTAAAACATTTATAATAATAAATACATTCTAGAATTAAACAACCTGCTAGGCATAGGAAAACATGCTGACAAATGAAATAATTGAGAAATAGAAGAGTCATTTTCTTGCCTTATAATATTTGCTTTTTCCATTTATTCTCACCCACAAAAGCTAAAATAATCAAATATGTTTCACAATGTGTGTTTTAGCAGAGCATTATGTCTGTTTTATCTAAGTGTATCATGGAGAAGTTTCTTATATTCATTGAGGTTTTCTTAGGCATTAAACTTTTAAGTTTCTCATGTATCACAACTGCATTGCCAGAAGCAGGAAATAATTCACTATTAAAGGTAACCTTATTTTAGGCCTTTTGATGATATAGCAATAACATACCATTAGCTAATTTAGCAAAATTGTAGAGATGAAAAGGAAAATCAATTTCCAATGAATTTATGAATTGAATGAGCAGGACTGGAAAAGTCTAATGAGTAGACTAATGCTTCTCCTATACTGCTAGTCTAGTAAGAGTACTGGTAAACCCTTCTCCCTGCATGTAAATCCTATCAACTGTTGATTGATTTCTGAAATTCCTGCCATGTAAAATCTTTAGGTTATGAAACATGAAAGTGCAAACAATTGTGCAAGAGATACCTGCAACAACAAATAAAATGTATATACTTCTTATTAAAAGACATTTTCCTCACAGTAATACTGAGAGGTATTTAGTGTAAGTATTAATCTACTCATTTTACAATTCTCATACACAGTGCTAGTAGTTCCTTAGTTCTCCATAATGTGGCATCAGTGTGTGTACAACTTCACCCCCAAACACACACACACACACACACACACACACACACACACACACACTAATAACTACAAATTTACTGAGAATTCATTGATTCTCCATGCAGTCTCCCTCCTCAGGCAGGTGAATTGCCTAGGGATGATTGTCTTTGTCAAGCCCAAACTCTTGATCAATTTATGGACCTTCCCCCAAACAAAATAGTCTCCCACCCCCTTACTCCCTGAACTTTATGTTATTATGTAAAAGGGTCAACCTACCTTAAGTAGTTTCTATTTAGAGTTAAGTAGCATCTATTCTTAACTCAGGAGCAGTTCTATTATTTATTTTGTTAAAGGTTCATTTAAGTTAAATGGTTAGTAGCTTCATTATGTGACTCTCAAGTAATTTTTTGGTTCCCTTTTGTTCTGTTACACCATAAAAACCCTGTCCTCAATTCCCATCTTTGGGTGTTCCCTAGCTTCTTTGGAAATTTCAAAGGTAACTATGTTAGGGATGAGGAACAGCCAATATTAAGTCATGAAGATGGGAGATAAAGTGTTGTGTGCAAGAAATTATATGTCAACTATTATGGCTGGATTGTAACATTCATGGAGTTTTATGACATTATTTCCTTTTTTTTTTGTGGGGCAATGTGGGTTAAGTGACTTGCCCAGGGTCACACAGCTAGTAAGTGTCAAGTGTCTGAGGCCGGATTTGAACTCAGGTACTCCTGAATCCAGGGCCGGTGCTTTATCCACTGTGCCACCTAGCTGCTCCCTATGACATTATTTCAAAGGTAGAGAAGAGTATAGTTCCTCTACCTCAATTAAAGACCTTATTTTTTTTTCCTATATTGATTGTTTCCTTAATTTAAAGGTTAATAATACACACACACATTTGATTCTGAAAGGACACACTGCGGATGCACATGTGAGGGAATATTCACATGCAGGAATATTCTGAATATCTTCTATCCCCCCACTCATACCTAAGACTCACTAAGGTCATGCATTCATTCCTCTAAGTAACATACTTTGTTATAAAATTTGGAGGGCTTGTGCAGTGAGGAATAGTGGATAGTTTATTTTAGCTCATGACAATGAGCAGAAAAAAAAGAAGGAAAAAAGAAAAAAAGATGGCAATATGTAGATGGCAATGATCCCTTAAGGGAGCCAAACTAAGAATTTGCATGGTTATAGCCTGAGGAAAGACCATACAAAAAGAGATATATCTGTGACAAAGCAGATATAGTTCTAGGCCTAGAGTCAGAAAGACTTGATTTCAAATCCAGCCTTGTACACTTATTAGCTGTAAGACCTTAGGCAATTTATTTAATCTCTTTTCCTCAACTCCCTCAGCTACATAATGGGGATAATAATAATTACATATATTGTAGGGTTATTGAGAGGATCAAATGAAATCATATTTATAAGACAGCACCATAGTGTCTAGTACATATTTCCTGCTGTATAACTACTATGACTACAACTAAGACTATGACTACGACTACTACTTGTGATTACTACTACTACTATTTCATACAGGCTACAAGGATATTGGCACATAAATAAGTGATCCTAAATAAAACCTTGGGTCATTTGCTAAAATTTTCCACCATGGGAGAACCTTCAGGAGTACCCTCCCACTATAGATAGAGAATTATCTCAGGCTTTGATTCCTAGCATCATAAATATTGTAGAGTTTGAATTACAGACTATTCACATAGGCTAGTAGAAGGACATTTGGGAATGTAACTGATTTTCATAAATGTCCCTTTTTAGTATTATTCTAATACTATTTTTTTTAACCTGGGTATTTTTAAGATAGTGGGCATTAGAAAATCTAGGTCAGGGTGAACTTCAGAAGTTTTCATAATCATTCATATGCTAGAGGAATTTCCATTCCACTAACTTCATAGAGATGCCAGTGAAATGTGAACTATCCTTCACTCTAACTATAACAACCAGTACTCCATTTCCCCAATTGTCTGTCTGATGAGATCTTTTATAGTACTCTATGAAATTCTTCATTGGCAATATGTTGTAATCTACTCACTCTCACCAAGTACCTTTCAATTTTTCATTTGGTGGACCCATGACTTTAATCCCCTGGTCACTGACATTTCATGGCTCACAGCCATATAGCCAAACTAATGAAATGTTCAACCATTTTTTAAAAAATGGGCATTTCTGTGATAAAATTGAAGATAAATTTAATCAATTCTGATATTTTTGCCATGGACAGGATAAGATTCATGCTTTAATGATAGAGGAAGAATCACACCTTTATGAAAGGGAATAATATTAATATGAAATATATAGTTCATACTGTCTCATGAAGCTGGGTGGAATACCTAGTGTCAGAAAGTTAGGGGTATAACTTTTTAAAAGGTGAAATGATTTTTCTGTCTAGGAGTCTATTATTAATAACTCATGTTTCAGGTATTTATTGAACTTGACTTCTAAGGCCTCTTCTAATTCTGGCCTATGAATGCTTGATTTAAAGAGAAAGCCTTCTTAGAGTTATAGTTCTAGATGGCAGTGGCAAGTGTGCAACAGATCTCTACCCCGTGCCCACAAGAGTGTCCCTTTGCACAAAGGAAAGGGTGTACATGATTCAATTGGAAGATAATTATGCCATAAATTTGCTATATCAGAGAGAAAAGCACTTCTTTATTCTAAGTTTATGGGTGATTATGTGCCTAAAAAAATGAGGTTAACACCTATTAAGGTAAACATTCTAGCACTCTTTGGTACAACCTGCATGAAAACAAGATTCAGACATATAACAATGAAACCAAATGTAATTCCATCCAATTACAATATTTTATGACATGTGATATCTTTGTAATTTTCTTTTCAAATAGAATTTTCTCAGGAAGTAGTGAAGAATATATGGTAATTCATGAATCATCCTTTTCTGCAAAGGTTGTTTACTTAGTGGCAGAAGCAAATTTACCCAATATTTTAAAAAATCTATAAAAACATAAATCAATGAACAGATCAAAGATTAATTGCAGTTACTATTTTGTAACTATGTTGGAGTTTTTACAAGAAAACCTTCCCCCTTTTATACTTTCTGGAAAAAAAAATAGACACTTTTTATAGGTTAGAGAGAATAATCTAGAATATTAAAAGGATATATGTGATGTATGTAATTGTGTGTATATGTGCCTATAATAAGCATACACACATATCTATATCTATATTTATGTCTACATCTATATCTATATTTATCTATCTATCCAATTATTTCAATATCTCTTTCCAATGTAATATTCATTCTTAAGCCCTTTTTTGGGTGGGATGAGGCAATTGGGGGTTAAGTGACTTTCCCCAAGATCATATATCTCATAAGCTTCAAAGCCTGGATTGAATTCAGGTGTTCTTGACTCCAGTGCTCACCCACAGTGTCACCTAGCTGAACTCACTTAAAATTTAATCCATTGGAAAATTTCATGGATTTGATATTGAATATATGTATATATGCATGTGAGTATGTATATATGTGTATATATGCATCTATGTATATATTTGTGTATATGTACATATATATGTGTATATATGCACATGTACACCTATGATCAAAATCATAGATAGATCTATCTTAGCTCTATCTCCCATCTCCATTTCTATCTCTATCTATCTACAATCTATCTATGTATCTATGTATCCATGTATCTATTAAGTATCCATCTATATTCTGGTTTCTAATCCATTCTGCTATCTATTTCCATAGTATATGCATTGATTCTACATAAAATTGCCTATGTACATATACTATGTGTGTGTGTATATATATATATATATATATATATAGTACATATCGTACATATACTATATATTAGATTACATATACTCTTCTATATATATACATATATAAAACTAAAAATGAAATGTTACATATTCTCAAGAAGCTAGCATTTCATGAGATTTCATACATATTTTTGTGAATATGTAATACATTTTTTAAATCTCCCATACATAGCATAGTGTCTGATACACATTTAGGAAATAATGTTTATTAGTTTATTGATTGCTTGACTGACAGTAATTAATGAATATGTTTATTGAAAAGTCACAGAAGCAGCCACAGTACTGATGTATCTTTGTACACAATGCCACATTTACAAGCATGCATAGAGAACTTCTACTACAAAGTTCTGCTCATTTCTTTGACTTCAGGGACTTTCATAAATATAGGTAAAAATAATTGCAAGGGAAAACTATTCACTGTTCATTTACTATTAGGTAGTATTTTTTCATGCAGTGTAATTTTATAAATATGCCACTGGAACATGAACTTTTTTTTAATCTAGTAACTCTTCCCTATAGTGATGATCTATCTGGAAATAGGGAAATCAGTCTATAACAAAAGTGACAAGTAGATATCAAAGAAAACCTCTATTAGGAAAGTCAACATAACCTTTAGTCTACTCAAAGAACTCCTATTTCTTAGGGGGTAAAAATGTCTGTATCTTTATCTATAGCTATATCAGTATCATCTGCATATGTATCTCTATCTCTATGTATATATGTGTATATACATATCACATATATACACATGATAGATGATAGATGATAGATAGATAGCCTTATACACTTGCACACAAATATACACACTGTTTTACTGTGTAAATTAATAATGATAAAGGAACTGCTGCTAAGTAACTGACTGTTTTCTGATTCATAAGAACAATATAAAATTGCTACCTGCTTGTATTCTTAAATGTCCTTAAAGCATGACTCTTTTCAGCCTTTCTGGTTAGTCTTGTAATTTTTGCTTTTTCTTTATGCCTTGTTGTCATTTAGAATTTGTATCTTTTAATATCTTATACTTAGAAGGACAAGTAATTTAATAAACATTAATTTGTTATAAAAATAGTTGTTTGATCTTGAGATTTTTAGGAAATACTTTTTTACATTTAAAAATACACATTTATAGGAAAATAACAAGAAATTGACATTCAATATTTATTTTTTTAAAGCTTCCCCCCCTCAAATGGAGGGACCTTCCTTGCTTTGCTGTCATGTGTATAAGATATTCATAATTCTAATTATAATGATGCATTTTTATGTCCTCTCCCACACTTTTGTTTCCTTTTAACTACCCACACTTTCATTTTGTAAAAGGAATTTTCTTTCTGACCCATATTACTTTATCCTTAGAAACCAATTCAAATTTCAGAGTCACCACTTAACCACAAAGTGGTGAAAATGTGCTGTTAGGATGGAGTGAAGAATATCACTCTATAGATTGACCAATTTAAAATATGATTGACCAATTTAAAATACCACTTGACCACTGATGAAAAAATGGTAATATCTTTTTTAGCCAAAGTTAAAGTAGGAAAGTAAACAACATGTGCGTCTATATGTTCAAATATGTCCTTTTTGTAAGGCATAGTGTAATGTAAATGTGCGCAAAATAGTATACCTACACATACATTGGATATGAATTAAAGATATGACATGGGGAAAAAAAGAGAGCTTTGATTTACAAATCTTTGTCCTTTGGAGCTTCCAAATCTTATCTTATTTATAATGAAGTAACCACATTTAGGAGTCTAATATAAAGGTAAAATGTTACATATTTTATATATATATATGGGGGGTATGTGTGTGCATACATATGTATTTATGTAATATATGTTATGTGTGTGTAATATAAAGGGCTCTTGCTCTAAACTAAGAGTGATCTAAATGTTGACTATTTTCTTAACCAAAGATTGATTAATATTTTGTTTTCACATAAGTTGCTAAAAACATAATCATGCTATAATAGTACCATATTATAGATTTGCTTCTAATATATTTTAAGTTTCACTTTATTGAACAATATGAAATAATTGCATAAACTAAAAACCATGACAAAATCTATTAGAATCTAAATAAATATTCTGCATAATTAGGTAATAGTAATATATACTACATAGTAAAACATAACCAGACACATTATTATTAGAAATATAATAAAACATCAATTTTTAAAAGGAAAAACATATATAAAACTCAGATTTAATGAAGGTTGTGTCAGTTACTTTCTGGGAAGACTTCAAAAGTCTAGCTACAGACTTGAGGATACAGTCTGGGTCTTACTTTAGACAAGGATATATGATTCTATTGAGGCAGTTAGACTCTCAGCAGACAAGAACACTGGTCTCTGAAGTCAGAAACAACCTGTATGTGACCCTGATGAGTCATTTAACTTTTGTTTTACTTTGATCCATTGAGAAAGAAATGACAAAATGCTCTAGGTATCTTTGCCAAGAAAAACTCCTCGACTCATGGGTAGGCTGCGACAATATAGTAAAAATGACACTTGTATTTTACAAATAATCTATTTATTTTAGTGTCATACCAAATTATCAAAAGGGACTTTATCAGAGGCTAGAGAAAATATAACCAAAATTCATCTGGCAAAGAACAAAGCTCCAATATATCAAGGGGAATCAAATGAAAAGAAATGTGAAGAAAGTGGTCATCAGTAGTAACAGATCTCAGACACTGTATTACAAAGTAGTAATTATCAAAACAATTTGCTTCTGGCTGAGAAATAGAGTGGTTGATCAGTGGAATATAATAAGGATGAATTAAAATATAGTAAATGTGTATAATAATCTAGTATATGATAAAAAGATCCAAGATTTTGGGAAAAAAAACTCATTATTTGACAAAACTTGCTGGGAAAACTGGAAAATAGTATGGTAGAAACTTGGTATAGACAATGATCTTGCACTATATACTAAAATAAGTTCAAAATGGGTACATGATACCATACATCCTTTATATATAAAGGATGATACTATAAGCAATTTAAGAGAGCATGGTATATTGACTAATGAAGAAATCGGATTAATGTTATTATGTGTATATATATACATATAAAAAACCTATATCAGATTACCTGCTGTCTAGGGGAGGGGGAGGCAGGGGAGGGAGGGAGAAAAATCTGAAATTGGAAAACCTGTTTAAACAAAAGTTGAGAACTATCTTTACATGTAACGGGAAAAAATAAAATACTTTATTAATTAAAAAAGAAAGAATGGTATAGTTTATCTGTCAGATTTATTGACAGGGGAAGAATTTGTGACCAAATATGATATATAAATCATTAGAAAATTTAAAATATATAGTTTTGATCATATTAAAAAGGTTTTGCACAAAGCCAATGTAAACAAATTTATAAGAAAAGCAGAAAACTGAGAAATAATTTTTAAAAGTTTCACTGATAATGGCCTCATTTCTCAAATATATAGAGAACTGATTCAAATTTATAAAAAATATACGAATCATTCCTCAATTGCTAAATGGTCAAAGAATATGAACAGGAAGTTTTCAAACAAATAAATAAAAACTATATATAGTCATAAGGGGATGTTGTCATAAGTGGATGTTGGAGGGGATGTGGGAACAGTGGGCCACTAATCCATTGTTGGCTTGGCTATGAACTGATCCAACCTTTCTGGAAAGCAATTTGGAATTATTTCCAGGGCCATAAAACTGTGCATATCCTTTGATGTAGCAATACCACTGCTAGATTTATAGCCTGAGGACATTCCAAAAGTAGAAAAAAAAAGAACTAGTTGTACAAAAATATTTATAGCAGCTCTTTATGTGGTGGCTAAGATTTGGAAATCAAAGGAATGTCCTTCAATTGGGGAATGGCTAAACAAGCTGTGGTAAATGGCTGTGATAGAATATTATTGTGCTATAAGAATGACAAACAGGATTGCAGAAAGACCTGGAAAAACATATGAACTGCAGTACAGTGAAGTGAGCAGAACCAGGAGAAAGTTAATTCACAGTGACAGCAATTTTTTTTTGGTTGGATATCTTTTTATCATAAAAAATATATATATTTTTAAAATTTTCAAGTTACATGTAAAGATAGTTTTCAACATTTTTTTCACAAGATTTTTAGTTTCAAATTTTTCTCCCTCCCTCCCTTACCCCCCTTCCACAAGACAAAAAGTAATCTGATATAGGTTATACATATACAATCACATTAAACATATTTCTACATCAGTTATATTGTGAACAAAAAATCAGAACATAAGGGAAAATCTTGAAAAAAGAAAAAAAAGCCAAAAAGTAGAAACATTATAATTCAATCTGCATTCAGAATCCACAGTTCTTTTATCTGGATGTGGAGAACATTTTCTATCATGAGTTTTTTGGTATTGTTTTGGATCATTGCACTGCTGAGAAGAGCCAAGTCTATCATGGTCGATCATCACACAATGTTGTTATTACTGTGTACAATATACTCCTGGTTCTGCTCCTCTCAGTCAGCATCAATTCATGTAAGTTCTACCAGGTTTCTCTGAACTCCTCCTGTTCATTGTTTCTTACAACACAATAGTATTCCATTACATTCATATATCACAACTTGTTCAGCCATTCCCCAATTGATGGGCATCCCCTCAATTTCCAATTCCTTACCACCACAAAAAGAGCTGCTATAAATATTTATGTACATGTGGTCCTGTATCTCTTTAGGATAAAGACATAGCAGTGGTATTACTGAGTCAAAAGGTATGCAAAGTCCCATAGCCCTTTGGGCATAGTCCCAAATTGCTCTCCAGAATGGCTGGATCTTTTCACAACTTCACGAACAAAGCATAGTGTCCCATTTTTCCCCCACAGCTTCTCCAACATCCATTATTTTCCTTTATGGTCATATATGTCATGATAGGTGTGAGGTGGTACCTCAAAGTTGTTTTAATTTGAATTTCTCTAACTCAATGGTGATTCAGAATATTTTTTTTTCCTATAGCAATAGATTAGCTTTGATTCTTTCTTCATCTGAAAACTGCCTGTTCATATCCCTTTGATCATTTCTCAATTGGGGAATGATTTGTATACTTATTTTTGGTTGATTTTTTTTTTTTTTTGGTAAGGCAATTGGGGTTAAAGTGACTTGCCCAGGGTCACACAGCCAGTAAGTGTTAAGTGTCTGAGGCCGGATTTGAACTCAGGTACTCCTGAATCCTGGGCCGGTGCTTTATCCACTGTGCCACCTAGTTGCCCCTGACTTATATACTTATAAGTTTGATTTAGTTCCCTATATATTTTAGAAATGAGGCCTTTATCAGAAACTCTGGCTGTAAAAAATGTTTTCCAGATTTCTGCTTCCCTTCTAATTTTGGCTGCATTACTTCTTTTTATATAAAACCTTTTAAATTTATTGTAAGACAGCAATATTTTTCAATGAAGAATGGTGAATTCCTTAACTATTCTCAGCTATACAATGATCCAAAACAATCACAATGACCTATTGATGAAACTTACTATGTACCACCAAAGAAAGAATTGATATTCATTGGACATAGACTGAAGCAAGTTCTTTTTAAATTTATTTCTTTCATTTTTTCATTCCAGTTTTCTTGTACAAATTGACTAATATAGTAGTGTTTTACATAATGGCCCATGTATAACCTATATCTGATTGCTTACTGCTTCAAGGAGGGGTTAGGGAAGGAAGGATGGAATTCAGAACAATAATGACAATCTGATTTGAACTTAACCTGATTTGCTTTGCTTAAGAAGGCCTAAAACCATTTCTAAATTTGAGAGTGTTTGGAGATTGGTGATGGATTTGGACTATGTAGATGATCAGTCATATTACTTTCATCCTAATGTCTCATCCAGTCCTTTATTCAAAGATCATATGATTAATCACATGATTATCTCAATAGATGCAGAAAAAGCCTTTGACAAAATATAGCACCCATTTTTGTTTAAAACAGTAGAGAGCATAGGCATAAAAGGAGCTTACCTTAAAATGATAAGTACTATTTATCTAAAACCATCTGGCAGCAGTATCTGTAATGGCGATAACCTAAAAACCTCCCAGTACAATCAGGGGTGAATCAAGGATGACGATTATTACCTCTATAATTGAATATTGTATTAGAAATGTTAGCTATAGCAATAAGAGAAGAAAAAGAAATTAAAAGAATTAGAATAGGTAATGAGGAAACAAAACTATCACTGTTTGCAGATGATACAATGTTATACTTAAAACATCCTAGACAATCAACTAAAAAACTACTTGAAATTTTAACAACTTTAGCAAAGTTGCAGGATACAAAATAAACACACACAAATCATCAGCATTTCAGGGGGCAGAGCAAAGATGGCAGAGGAAAGATATTAAACACACAGAGCTCCTGATAATATTACCCTCAAAATAGCAATAAAAGAACCACTGGAGCAGAAAAACCCAGAAAAATACAGGCTGAAATTATTTTCCAGCTACAGATAGATAAAAGGGGGCCATGCTGGGCTATGAGTAAAGTCCAACCCCACGGTCATGCCAACAGTGACCCCAGTCATGGCAGAGGAGTTTACCCCAGAGTCTCTGAATAAGCTGCAGCACCAGCATCTTCTGGAACTGAGTGTGTGGTCGGGTGAGAGGGCTGAATGGCTGTCACCACACCTTTAAGTTCTTTAAGAGCACAAAGGAGTGCTTAGCGAATCTTTTGCTTTTTAATTTTGTTTTTGTTTTTGCTTTATTTTTTGACGTTTGTTTCTTTTGCTTTTCTTTAAAACTCAATTTTGTAAACTAAGTGACTTTTCAAAGACATTTTAAGTATATGCTGTGGGTGAGGCCATCAGGCCTCAGAAGCTACCAGAATTCTTTTATTGTTTTTTTACTCTTTCTTTTTGAAGAGAAACCCATGAGTTTCTAATGAGTTTTTTTCTTCTCTTTTCTCTTTTATGGTATTCTGTTTTAAAAATAAAAAAGAGGGTTATTGAACCCTATTGCTTGATACGTCACTGAAAAAACATTGAATATTGAATCTTGCTACTTAAAGTCTTATTTCTTTTTGAAAATTGATCACCACTTTAAGCATCTGCTATTGGATATACTAAGAGAATTCATGTATAAGATGATGTGGTTTACTTGCTAAAAGAAGATTATTTAATATGTCTAATATAATCAGCTATTTACATTCTTTGATTATTTATATGTCATTATACCCCTGATTATGGTTTGGAAATATTGTATATATCCACTAGTATATTCTCAGTTATGCAGCATAGCACGCATTTTACCATCATACTGTCTTTGGTGAAATTAATATGAGATTTAGGAAGTATGGAAATATTTCAGAGACTAACATTGCTGTGAACTTTGATGCAGGCCCTGGAAAGAATAGATGTGCAACAAAAAGGAGAGACAGGTATACGTCCCACAGTCCATTGGTTTGCTTATGATGGTGACTATGTAGAGCACAATTACTAAGGCACAGTCCAGTTTTATCTCTCTCCCTCCTAATAACCTAACTTAACTGAACTTATTTTTTCTTTTTGTCTCACTCAGTTGAACTCACCTGTGACCCTAGAACAATCACTGGCTATCTCAGGAACCAATGAAATATGGTATGATAATCTTTCCATAACATTTTTCAAGTGTCATGAACACATACTAAATTTGGCTTTGATCCAGACACATGGTGTAAAAAAGTGTTATAGATTGCATAACTACTTCAATCCTCTATTAGGAGTCCAAGGATATAAAAGCGGGAATGTAATGGAATTATTAATTTGATCATAGACAATGCTATGCTAAGGTTTAAGTAATAAATCCAGCAATTCAAACAGTTAAAGAAGAGAATTCAGCTTTCCAGACCAGAGTCCAGAATCCAGTTTTTCCAGACCAGACATCTTACCCCTTCAAGAAGACAAGAGAACTCAGAGACTCTATATGAACAGCTTTGTTTGGTTATTTTTTACTATCTCCTTTCTGCTATTATATGCCATCTGTAACATGTACTCTCTGCAGAGGCCCTCCCTTTGCAAGACCAATGTCAAAGCATCAGTTCATGAGGACAAAAAAAATTGCCCCTCTGGATAAGACTTACCTCTCTTCCTTTTCTATATTGTTATTAACATATTATTAGTTAGCATAGGTTATTATATTCTGCTATTTTTGACTGTTTCATCAAGGAAATGTCCCATTTCTTGAGGAAGCAAAGGGGGGAAATGTGGTAAAAAGTGAAAGCTTTTAACTAAGATTTAAGAGTTGGTTAGCGATAACTGAAGGACGCCAGTTTTTGAAGGACTGCCCTTTCAGGGAGGAGAACATGATGAACAGCCATGTGTCTGCTAAGCACTTCACTTCCCAGGTGCAAGCTTAAAAACAAGGAGAGAATGGAAGTGGTCTCTCTCTCACTCTGCACACACATGCTGACTCAGGTTTGACAGCGTGGTCCTTGGTGATCGGCCTGGTCCTCCGTAATAGCATGTGCTTGATGCAGTTCTCAGCCTCAGAGGTGGCTTTGGGATTTGGTGAGTTCTATACAGAATATAGACTAAGCTTAGATCTAAGACTATTTATTTGTATTTTGATTTTCCTATTTCTCTAATCAGCATCACCTTGTTTGTTGGCTAATTAATTCCCAAACAATAAAAGCTAAGTAATCCATTTCTAACTAAAGCTCAGAGGTTTCTTTCTCTTACTGGTCTGGGAGATATATAAGGAAAAGGTTAAAGGGGAGTTTAATGCTCTTATATCCAACTTTAAATCTCACAGCTGGCTGCAGTGAAAAGTGCAGAGGTATCAGAGATAGTCAGGGAAAATTGACCTGATATTCTAGAAGCAGAAGGTAAAATAGAAATTGAAAGAATCCACCAATAACCTCCTGAAAGAGATCGCAAAAGGAAAACCTCTGGGAATATTATGGCCAAATTCCAGAACTCCCAGGTCAAAGAGAAAATGTTGCAAGCAGCTAGAAAAAAGAAATTCAAATACCATGGAGCTCCAATAAGGAAAAAGCAATATCTAGCAGCATCTACATCAAAGGTCTGGAGGGCATGCAATATGATATTCCAGAGGGCAAAGGAACTGGGACTACAGCCAAAAATCATGTACCCAGCAAAATTGTGTATAATATTTCTGAGGAAAAAATGGGACTTCAATGAAAAAGAAGACTTTCAGGCACTTGTAATGAAAAGACCTGAAATGAATGGAAAATTTGACGTTAAAATACAAGACAATGGAGAATCATAAAAAGGCAAACAAGGAAAAGCAATCACGAGGTTCATTAAAAGGTTAAACAGTTTACAGTCATACATGAGCAAATAAGACTTCCAACTGATAAGAACTTTTTCAGTAAGGAATACACAGAGGACACAGGTCTGGACTGAATATGAAGGGATAGGGATAGTATTTGTAAAGCATTTTTTTGTGTATCCTTGTCCTTTGTGGAGCAAACAGAGTGGGTTGTCTGGTGTCTGGGGCTGGGTTTGTCTACTGTGCCACCTAACTAACCCATGATGATGTCTTTAAAATAGGATTGAGGGGTAAGAGGAATAGACTGGGGAAGTGGGAAGGGGAGAGGTAGTTCACATGAAGGAAACAAGAAAAAAAACTTATGAAGGGGGGGAGAAGAGGGAGAAGGAGTAGGAGAGTAAGTGAACCTCACTATCTTCATAATTGGCTCAAAGAGGGAATAAAATACATAATCAAACAGTTATAACAATATATTTTCACCCTGAGGAAAAGTGGGAGGGGAAGGAGATGGGAGGGAGGGAAGAGGGGAAGAAGGGAGCGGGAGTTTGGGAGAGGGATCTGTTAAAAGCAAAACACTTTTGAGAAAGGTGAAGATGTTCTGCATAACACCACATGTATGATATATATCGAATTGTTTGATTTCATAGGTAGAGTTGAAGAGGGAGGAAGAAAAATTTAGAAAACAGAATTAGCTCAAAGGCCTTAACCTCATCAGAGTGGGCTACAGGAAAGTAGGAGGGGATAAGGAAGGAAGGGTGAATGAAGGGAGCGTAGAGCAGGGAGAGGACAGTCAATAGCAAAACACTTTTGAGGAGGAATAGGGCAAAATAAAATAGAGAATAAATATCATTGGAAGGGAATGGGTTGAAGGGAAATAGTTATGATGATTAACTACAATGTCAAAATGTAAGGCACCTACTCTGCTGGGCTATTGTGAAGAAAATGCTTTGTCAAGTTCAAGGTACTATATAAAAATTATGATGAACAGGAGGCTATCAGAAAAATCTTGAAATACCCACATGACCTGAAGCAGAGAGAAATGTACTGTATACAAAGGAATAGTATTTGTGTAAGATGATCTGCTGAGAATCACGAGGTTATTTTCAGCAAGGCAATGATCCAATATAACTCTGAAGAACTTATGAAAATAGCAGTCCATCTACAGTGAAAGAACTCATAGTATCTGAAAACAGACTGAAAGACATATTTTTGACAATTTATTAATCTGAAGTTTTATTTTTATCTGTTTTCTCTCACAACCTAGCTAATGTAGAGTTGTTTTCCATGATTATGCATGTATAATTTATATTGAATTGCCTGAGTTCTTGGGGTGGGGGTGGTAAGGGAGGGAGGAAGAGAAGGTGTTAAGTTTTAAAAAATATTGATGTCAAAATTTGTTTTACATGTAATTTGGAAAATAAAATTCTAAAAAAAAAATCATCAGGGGGCACAGCCAAGATGGGAGAGATTAGCCAGCAAATTGTGTCAACTCTCCTTCTGTTCCCTCAAAAAGAACATTAAATCAAGCCTCTAGACAGATTCTGACACTACAGAACCTGCAAAGAGACAGAGAAACACATTGTTCCAACCAGAAATAATTTAGAAGACTTCAGGAAAGGTTGGTCTCAGGCAAAAGGGAGGCTCAGCACATTGCAGTGCAGCGTGTGGGAGAAGGTCAGGGCAAGGCAGCAGGAAGCTGTGGGGCACAGGTGAGCAACTGATGCCCCTGGATCCTGGCACAACAATCTGGTGGTGTAGCAGAACAGTGGCAAAGTCCACCTGCACCAGCCAAGAGGGCAGGTTGCCAGCCAGAGGGCCACCCACAGGACAGGCAAGACCAGGCCTACAGATCCCAGAACTCTCTGCCGGGAAGTCCAAGACAGTGAGAAATGCACAAGCAATAGAGGCCTCAGTGTAGAAAATCAGTGACACAGCCCCTATTTCCCATCACAAGAAGCTTGAAACAGGGACCCTGGTGCCCCCAGAGGAGACCTCAACTTTAAAAAACAAACCCTGCAGTATAAGTAAGAAACAAAAAAGAACTCTCACCAAGAAACAGCACCTTGGAAAAGGAAGCACAAAGAATCAGCAGCTTGGAAAAGCAAGCACAAAGATTGACTGAAGAAAAGAGTTCCTTAAAAAATTCATTTGACCAAATTGGAAAAAAAAAATGTGCATAATCTCACTGAGGAAAACAATGCCTTAAAAATTAAAATTGGACAATTGGAAGATAATGAATCCATGAGACACCAGGAATCAGTCAAGCAGAATCAAAAGAATGGAAAAATAGAAGAAAATGTGAAATACCTCATTGGAAATAAAACTGACCTAGAAAACAGATCCAGGAGAGACAATTTGAGAATCATTGGACTGCCTGAAAGCCATGATCAGAAAAAGAGTCCAGACACCATATTCCAGGAAATTATTAAGGAGAATTGCCCTGATACTATAGAATCAGAGGATAAAATCATCATTGAAAGAATCCACCGATCACCTCCTGAAAGAGACTCCAAAAGGAAAACTCCAAGGAATATTGTAGCCAAATTCCAGAATTATCAGGTGAAGGAGAAAATACTCCAAGCAGCCAGAAAGAAGCAATTTAAATATCATGGAGCCAGTCAGGATTGCTCAGGACCTGGCAGCTTCAACATTAAAGGATGGCAAGGCTTGGAATATAATATTCTGGAAGGCAAAGGAGCTTGGATTGCAGCCAAGAATCTCTTACCCAGCAAAACTGAGCAGGGGAAAAGATGGACATTCAATGACATTGGGGACTTTCAAGGTTTCCTGATGAAAAGACCAGACCTGAATAGAAAATTTGATCTTAACATACAAGACTCAAGAGAAGCTTAAAAAGGTAAATATGTGGGAAAAAAGTTACTTAATAAGGTTAAACTGTTCACATCCCTACGTGGGAAGATAATACTTATAACTCTTGAGAACTGTATATATATTTGGGCAGACAGAAGTATTATACAAAGAGGGTATAAATATAAACTATCTTTGAAATGATGATATAAAGAAAATTAAGGGGTTAAAAAAGGAGTTTATGGGGAGAAAAAGAAAGGGGACGTAGAATGAGGTGAATTACATCATATGAAGAAGTGAACAAAACCTATTACAATAGAGGGAAAGAAGGGAAGGGTGAACATTGTTTCAACCCTATTCTCACTAGATTTGATTCAAAGAGGGAATAACATATATATATTCATTTGGATAAAGAAACTTAGCTTATTCTTTAGGGAAGTAAAAGGGGAAGGGCAAAGGGGGGACTGATAGAAGGGAGGGAAAAGCAGGGGAGAAAAGTGCAAAGAAAATGGAGGGGGGTAATAAAAAGGGAGGACAGATAGTGGGAGAGAGGTAAGAAGCAAGACATTGATGAGGAGGAATAGGGTGAAAGAAGCAGGAAAAGTTCAAAGGGAGGTTAATAGAATGGAAGGGAATAGACAGTTAGTAATAATAACTGTGAATGTGAATGAGATGAACTCTGCTATAAAATGAAAGCAAATTGCAGAGTGGATTAAAAACCAGAATCCTACAATATGCTGTTTACAGGAAACACATTTGAAGCAGGGAGATACATGCAGAGTAAAGGTAAAAGGCTGGAGCAGAATATATTATGCTTCAGCTAAAATCAGAAAACTTTATGAAAAAATGCTCTAAATCACTATTGATTAGGGAGATGCAAATTAAAACAACTCTGAGGGACCACTTGACACCTGTCAGATTGGCTAATATGACAAAAAAAGGAAAATAATAAATGTTGGATAAGCTGTGGGAAATTGGAAAATTAATGCATTGTTGGTGGAGCTGTGAACTGATCCAACCATTCTGGAGAGCAATTTGGAATTATACCCAAAGGGCTATAAAGCTGTGCATACCCTTTGACCTAGCATTACCACTTTTGGGTCTTTTTCCCAAAGAGATCATGGAAAAAGGAAAATGACCCATATGTACAAAAAATATTTATAGCTGCTCTTTTTGTGGTGGCAAGGAATAAGAAGTTATGGGGATGCCCATCAATTGGGGAATGGCTGGACAAGTTGTGGTATATGAATACACTGGAATACTATTGTGCTGTAAGAAAGCATGAGCAGGAGGAGTTCAGAGAAACCTGGAGGGTCTTGCATGGGCTGATGATGAGTGAAATTAGCAGAACCAGGAGAACATTATACACTTTATCATCAACATTATGTGTTGCTTAACTGTGATAGACTAGATTCTTCTCACCAATCTAAGAGTCCAAGAAAGTTCCAAAGGACTCATGATGGAAAAGTCTCTCCAAATCCAGAAAAAAAAAAGGAACTGTGGAATATGGATGCTGATTGTACCATACTATTTCTTTTGTTTTTGGTGCTGTTGTTTTTCTTTTTGGGGGGTTTTCCTTTTTTCTCTGATTCTTCTCTTATAACATGACTAATGCAGAAATATGTTTAATGATATTATTTATATGTATGTATATATATGTATGTGTGTGTATATATATATATGTATGTGTGTGTATATATATATATATATATATATATATATATATATATATATATATATATATATATATATATATATATATATATATATATATATATATAACACCTTTATCAGATTACCTGCTGTCTAGGGGAGGGTGGAAGGAGGGGAGGGAGAAAAATTGGAAATTGGAAATCTTATCTAAAGAAATTTGAAAACTAAAATAAATAAATTTATTATTTTTTTAAAGTGCAATTAGGAAATATTTAGCAAAATAAATAAAAATACAATAAAACATAAAAAAATCAGCAGCATTTCTATATATTACCAATAAAGTTCAGCAACAATACACAGAAAGAGAAATTCCATTGAAAGTAACTGTGGCCAATATAAAATACTTGGGTTTCTACCTAACAAGACAAACACAGAAACTATATATATGAACAGAATTACAAAACACTTTTCACACAAAGTCAGATCTAAACAATTGGAAAAAATATTAGTTGCTCATGGGTAGGCAAAGGAAATATAATAAAAATGACGATCCTAAGTCATTCCCCAATTGATAAATGGTCAAAGAAATGGACAGGCAGTTTTCAGACAAAGAAATCAAAGCTATCTAAAATCATATAAAAAAGATGTTCTATATCATTATTGATCAGAGAAATTCAAAATAAACAACTTTGAACTATTACCTCACACCTCTTAGAGTGTGAATGAAAAAGTGAAAATATTGGATGTTGGAGGGAACGTGGGAAAGATGGGTCACTAATCCACTATTGGTGAAGTTGCGGAAAAATCGACCATTCTGGAGAGCAATTTGGAACTATGCCCAAAGGGCTATAGTACTGTGTATACCCTTTGATCCAGCAATACCAATGCTAGGTTTATATCCCAAAGGCATCCCCCAAAAGAGAAAAAATACCTATTTGCACAAAAATATTTATAGCAGCTTTTTTCTTTTACTGGCTAAAAATTAGAAATGAAAGGAATGCCCATCAGTTGGGAATGGCTAAACTAACTGTGGTATATGATGGTGATGGAATACTATTGTGCTGTAAGAAATAGCAAGCAAGTTGACTTCAGAAAGCCTGGAAAGACATGTATGAAATGATGTGTTGTGAAGTGATCAGAACCAATGCAATATTGTACACAGAGACAGCAATATTTTTTGAAGAACCATGAATGACTTGACTATTCTCAGCAATATGATTTATGATGATCCCAAAGGATTATTGATGAAACAAACTATCCACCTTCAAAGAAAGAACTGATATTCATGGAAAAGACTAAAGCATGCTATTTTTCACTTTCTTTCATTTTTTTCTTTTAATCAGATTTTCTTATACAAAATGACAAATATAGTAATGTTTTACATAATTATACATGTATAACCCATATCTTACTATTTGTTGCCTCAGGAAGGGGTAAGGGGAGGGAGGGAAATAGGGATAGCAATGGGAACCCAAAACTATAAATAATAATGTTTATTATTTAAAAAATTTAAAAAGAAAAAATAGACTTGTCCAAGGACTGATAGTCACACATTCTTTTCCTTTTTTTGGTGTCAAAATCATTGCAGAAGCAAGAGATTCTATTAACCCTGAGGTAAATTTATTTTTTCATTTCTTGAATTCCTATGGAAAAAAGAAATTCCTTATTGAGTATCTTATTTATTGCTGTAAATACTTTCCAAGATGAATTATATTTATGCTTGAATACCAGGTTCAGTACATGGACTGGCTTAAAGCCTTTCCAACCAGATAGAGCTTGGAGCAGATGCCATAATTAGGCACCAGAATGATACATTTCTCTAATTGTCTTTCTTTCTCAGACTTTGTTTTTCTTGATCTTTATGCATCTTTTGTCAGTGTCAATCATCCTCTTACCCTTGCTACTCTCTTCTCTTTAGATTATCATAATTCTATTCTATTCTAGTTATTCTCATATCTATTTAACCATAGCTCCTTGGTCTCCTTGGTTGAATCTTCATCTAGGCCATGCTCAATAACTGTGGTTATTCCAAAGGATTCTGCTCTGGGTCTTCTTCTTCTATGCGGATTTCATCAGTTCTGATAGGTTCAATTATCTCTGTGATGATGATTCTCAAATATACCTAATTCCATATAACTTCATCCTTAATGTCAAATCTCTTATGCCCAGTTTTCCCACAGGACATCTAAAATTCATTGTAACTTAGATATACTAAGCTCATCATGCCCCAAACTGAACTCATTATCTTCCCTCCCTGAAGACCTTTCCAAACTTTAACTTTTCTATTACTGTCAAAGGCACCACTACTGTCCAATCATCTGAGCTCATAACCTAGACATTATTCTTGACTTCTCTTTCTCTCTCACCACCATCCCTATATTCAATCTATGACTAAAACCTCTTGATTCCACTCTTGAAACATCTACTGTATACTCCCCCTTATCTCCTCTGACATCGTTATCACCCTAGTACAATCCCCATATCTCCAAACTTGGATTATGCCACTATCTTTCTGGTTGATCTCTCTGTCTTATCCTTTTACTCTATGTGATTCTCCATTCTTTTATCCAACTGATCATCCTAAATTGCAGGTCTAATCATGTCAATTCCCCAGTCAATAAACTCCAGTTTTCCCTATTATATCCAGGATTAAATATAAAATTTTTATTTTAGGCTTTTAAAGTAATTTATAACATGATCCTATCCCACCATTCTGATTTTCTTTTATCTTACAAATGCATTCTGTGTGAGTGACATAAGCAGAACCAGAAGAACATTGTACACAGTATCATCAACATTGAGTATTGATCTACTGTGATGGACTATATTCTTCTCACCAATGCAATGGTACAGAAGAGTTCCAGGAAACTCATGATAGAAGAGGATCTCCAAATCCAGGAAAAAAAAAAAAGAACTGTGGAGTATGGAAGCTGAATGAACCATACTATTTCTTTTGTTTTTGGTGCTGTTGTTTTTTCTATTTTGAGGTTTTTCTTCATTGCTCTGATTTTTCTCTTATAGCATGACTAATGCAGAAATATGATTAATGTTATTATGTGTATATATAAATATAAATATATATTTATATATATAAATATATATGTATGTATGTATATATATATTTATATATATAAATATATATATGTATGTATATATATATATATATATTTATATATATAACCTACATCAGATTACCTACTGTCTAGGGGAGGGGGGAGGGAGGGAAGGGAGGGAGAAAAATCTGAAATTGTAAAGCTTGTATAAACAAAAGCTGAGAACTATCTTTACATGTAATGTAAAAAATAAAATACCTTATATGTAAAAAAAAAAAAAAGAAAAAAATGCATTCTGTGATCCAAGGAGACTAGCCTCTTTGCTATTCTTTGAAGAAGACATTTCATTTCCTGCAATGAGCATTTTCACTCACTGTTCCTCAAGCATAGAATTCTCTCAAGACTCATTTTCATGTCCTAATTCTTTGGCTTCATCCAAGTCCCATGTCAAATTACCAATTTTTATAGGAAGGGGTTCCTGATCCTTCTCAGTACTAGTGCCTTCTCTCCACTGATTATCTTTAATTTACCCTATACATAATTTGTTTATTCATAGTTTTTTGAATGTTGTCTCCCTTATTATATTGTGAACTCTTTGAGAGTAAGGGACGTGTGCTTTTATTACCCCACTACATTATTATCTCAACTCCATCACTCCTCCTCTTAGCACAACCCACCACATATAGTACCGGCTTCATAAATATTTGGTGATTGTGAGAATTGACAGATTTGTTTTTTGTTTGTTATTCTTTTCTTTGTATCCCCATGCTTATCATGGTGTCTGGCATATAGTTGATGAATAATAAATGCTTGTGTAATTGACTTGTAAAGATCTATTCAATGTCTTTAGCTAATGAATCAATGCATATTTTATTGAGCACCGATTGTTTGCCCAAAGCTATAATGTGGTTTAATGGAAAAGGTCTTGGATTTACAGAGGACCTGGTTTTGAATCCAAACTCTGCCAACCACTTACCATCTATGTGTCTTTAGGCAATTTGAAACTTCCCTGAGACTCAGTTTCTAATATGTAAAATTATGAGATTGAAAGAGGTGATTTGAAGATTCCTTTGCTTCTAAAATCCATGATCCCTCCATTCCTATGATTTAACATCTATTATTTTCAAAATAAAGTAATTAATATCAATGCTACATTACACGTATTTAGATATGAAAGTGCATGGTAATAATTTTAGATGCTATAGGAGACAGAGAAAACAAATTTCATAGTGAGCTAAGAAAAAAAACATGGGAAATCTACATGGGAGAAGTAGGATGTTATATGGACATTGAAGAATATATAAAATTAGATAGCCAAGGAGATCTGGATAGGGTATTTCAAAAAGGAATATCCACTTGAGAAATAACATTAAGTGCAAAGTATTTATTAAGCACTTACATCGTGCCATGAACTATGCTAGATATGGGGTTTACCAATACAACAATTCCTCTCTTCTCAAGTAGCTTACATTTTAATAAGAAAACATTGAGTAAATAAAAAGTATATGTAGAATAAATTTTAAAAATGAATAAATACAAAGCAGTTAAATATGAGCCAACTTGAGAAGTATCACCCTAGAACTTGAAGGGATATGAAAAGGCTTTGTGTAAAAGGTTACACTGAAGCCACCTATTAAAGTCAAAGAAGGATTTCATGGAGAATGAGGTGAGGAGAAAAATGCATGCCAGGAATGTGGGGGCAGACAAGGCAAAAGGTCAATTTTAGACATCAAGATGAAAAGAGGTTTGTTTGGTTTGTATATGATCACGTGTGTGTGTACGTGTGCATGTGTGTGTGTGTGAAAAATGAAGAACAGTGGGAATTAAGTTTGGACAGGTAGGGCAAAGTGTATTTTTGATATCCTTGTGAGACTGGCAAAAGAACTTAGAATTGATGGGAAAGAAAATATTGAGCCACTAGATTCAACAAGACTACAAGGTCTCCTGAAGGTAGGAACTATTCTGTCTTTGTATGACTTATCAACCACAATATGTTGCAGTGAACTCATTTAAATAAGGTAAATTTTATTTTGTAATTGATCTTTCAAGAAGTTTATATACGATCAAAAAGAAAAAGCTCTGATGGTACCTTAATAAAGTGAAGGATAACTTGCTTCGACACATGAGTTCATTGACATAGAAAGGATTTTATCCCTTCAATGACCTGGATCACAAAGTGCCTCTGTCTCTCCATTCTGTATAACTCTTGCACATAACCAGTTAAAAATACAGCACGGTATGATCACCCAGAGTTGTGTGGGACCATTGTCTAGATGTAGCAGAATCAGATTTTGTTAGTTTGGTTTCCACATGAAGTAATCTATCTTTATTTTTTTGAGAGAGTAAATATGTGGCATACATTTCACTATTCTAATAGCAAAATAGTACCAAATATTGTTGACATTTTCCCTGTAAACATATACTTGGTGTTGATGAAAATCAATTAAATCCGGTGGGCTAATTATGAATGTGTGGTGTTATAATATTATCTTGATTTAGTTTCAGTGACCTACCAGTCAGCCTTCCTTTGAATCTTTCTCCTTCTGGTCTCTTAGATTAAAGCTAATTTGTCCCTAAGGGAGTAAAGTTTTAACCTCAGGGCAATGCCCTATGCCCACTAATAAAAGTCATTCTTCTGGTACTTCACTCCTCATCCCAAAGATTTAATATGGTCTGGCAGTGTACATGTTCAAGTTGTTTGCCTGAAGCTCACTAATACAAGAAAGAAGAGCTGAAGTATACCTTTTAAAAATATTATGGATTTCAATTTAGAATTAAAAAGGAAGATATTATTTTGATACTTTTCTAAATAATTTTGAACTTAATGTATTTAAAGCTATATTAGTTGTTCTTACCATAAATTGATTGAATCACATCAATCCTTGCCTTTAAGTATTTTGGTCAATCTAATTGAATTCAACAAACATTTCACAAGCTTTCTTTAATTGTCATCAACTTAAACCTGCCACTTGTTATTTTCTGTTGTCCAGCATTCTTAGATGCTAGAAAATGCCAGTTTTTAAAATACTGGGAATAAATGATTTAAAAATACCTGAATTTTGAATGACTCTTATAACTATGTGCCCATTACTCATCTACAATTGCTGACATTTCCCAAACTCCCTCTACCAAGATTTCAGGGACTTGTCCTCAGTTCACTCTCCAAACTCAAACTGCTTACTTCTCTTCCAGAGTTGCTGCCAAAGTAGGTTTTGCTGTTGTGTTGTTATTCTTTGTGTTTTTTTTTTAACCTTTCAATCGATATAATGCAGGCATTAGGGGAAACCTAATGCTGGCATCCTTTGTCACTACTTAGAAGAGACTTTCCCATAGTAATGAATTTGAAATTGGGCTTATGAACTATGATACAGTCAAAATGTCTAACTATATTTTCTATATGTTTTGCATCACTTATAAGGACTATCTACATCTATAAAAAGTTGCTTATTTCTTGATGAATTGACTTGTTAAGAAGAAAATGCATTTTAATCAGAAATCTTGAATGTCAGGCAATGATTATTTATTCTATAGAGAATTTTATTTTCAATTAATAGTTGCATTCTCTTTCCCTTATGTTTGTTATCATCATTTTACATTTTATAAATTATTAATCTTTGACATCCTCAGCTACTTCCTGTTCATAACATCCCATAAATACTTTTTTTTGTTTTTTCTTAAATATCTATTAAAACAGAAGGAAGGATATGAGTATTCAAATAAGCAACAATAAAAGTTAAGGTTTATGATAAAGCACTGGCCTTGGATTCAGGAGGACCTTAGTTCAAATCTGACCTCAGACACTTGACACTTACTAGCTGTGTGACCCTGGGCAAGTCACTTGACCCTCATTGCCCCACAAAAAAAAAGTTAAGGTTTACAAAGTATTTTTCATTCAGCACTTGTGAGGCAAGCAATGATTAAGTGACCTTATCAAAGTTTTCAATCCCAGAAACTGAATGAATGTCAATAAACATTTATTGATCTTTTACTATGTTACATACTTTGCATTAAGCAATTTTTAATAATATCATTATCTTATTGGACAAATTCCTTAAATAATGGAATCAAAAAATCATAAAATGTTAGCAGTTAAAGGGATCTTGGAGTTTGCCTAAACTCATCCCCTGATTTTATAAGAAACTGAGGCCAAGAGAAATCAAGTGTTAAGCTCTTGGTAATGTCACTAAGTGTCAAAGTTTTTGAGTAAATTGTTCCTTCCACTCTACTATTATTCTTACTGGGTTGAATTAACTTTCATACAAAGACCACCTAAGGTCTACATTTATTTGTCATCTAATAACATACCATGATCATTATCTATCACTCTAATAATATCTTATAAATGTTTTCTTCTGCTTAAATAATTAATAGAACATTTTTCCCATTTTCATATTGGGTAAATTTTTCTCTTCGGGCTTGCCTGGAAGCCTTCACTGACATTCATTCCTTTTTTTATATTTAGTAGGGCACTGGGGGTTAAATGACTTGCCCAGGGTCACACAGCTAGTAATTGTCAAGTGTCTGAGGGCGGATTTGAACACAGGTCCTCCTGCATCCAGGGCCAGTGCTTTATCCATTGCACCACCTAGCTGCCCCCGACCTTCATTCATTTATTCAACAAATATTTACTGAATCTTATTTATTGAATACTTTCTATCTTTAAGGCACTATATTATGCCTAGACCTTGAAGATGTTTATCAAACTGGCTTTGATGTATCTGAAAGTTTAAGTATTTCCTAAAAATCAATGCATCTTGTTTCACTCCTCCTTCCCTGAATCTCAAGGTTAAGTTTTTACAAACATCATTTTTCTCCTTTATACTAAAAGATAGAGGAGAAATTATTTCTGAATATCAGATTACATGTTTCTCTGAAACTTTTCATCTGATGTTATATTAATAGTGGATCCTTTTGGCATCACCCTTAAGGTTAGAAGCATCGTAGATGAACCAGAAAACCTTCAAGATCAATTACAAAGATGCAAGAACATGTATGTCCTCATCATCATCAAACCCTATGCCCTTTCAACGAAGGTTTTAATGCCCTATGGAATGTCTGTTCTTAAAATAAGCCTAGGCTAGCACTAAGACATTTGAAGTTTGCAAACTTGTGTGTATAACATGAGGTTTATAAAATATGACTTTTTCATACAAGCATAACCTTGAAAATAAATAATTCCTTTTTTAAATTGCTGAAATTGCTTTCTTACTCTTTTGTAAAGGTAATTCAACATTGTTAATAATTGCAAATGCTATACTGCTAAGAAGAAAATCATCATTCTTTCCTCAAAATTAGAAATATGTAAATAAGAAATAATATTTGTTTATTTATATTTGATACTTTTATAAAGACTGGAGTTGAAGAGTATTTGTAGCAATCTTAATATTTTTTTTCATTAAGGAAATTAGTTTATAATTTTATTTCTTTGTTTTTGCTCTTCCTACCTTAGGTTTTATCACTATATTTGGGCCAAGAAAAATGTGGTAGAAGTCCTCTTTTGTCAAATTTTGCAAATAGTTTACATACTGTTTGAATTATATGTGTCTAAAATATTTGATAGAGATCACTTGTGAATCCATTTGGTTATGGAAATATTTCCTAAGCAAGCTCACTAATAGTTTATTCAAATTATTTTACTACAAGGGAGGTATTTAAATATCCTTTGACTTCTGTTTGTCTAAGGAATATAAAATTTTATTCTATTTCTATTTTTATTGGCAAATAAGCAAAATTCCTCTTAATTGCATTAATTTAATTATCATTGATGGTGTATTTACCTTTGCTTTTTCAATACTTATAATTTGGTCTTCTTGTTTCATTTATTAAATAAAAGCAACCGATTTTATTTAATTGTTTTTGTTATAAAACTCACTCCTAGCTTTATTTCGTTTTTTTTAACTTTCATTGCTATTAATCTCTCCTTTGAATTTCAGGATTTCCATTTGATATTTAATTATGTATTTTTAATTTGTTCTTTTTCAATTTTTAAGTGCATATGCAATTAATTTATTGGCTCTTTCTCTATTTTATTGATATAAGCATTTAGCGAATGAATTTTGCCTTAGGTTCTACTTTGCCTACATACCACAAATGTTCATATTTTGTCTCATCATTTTCTTTCTTTTAATGAAATTATTGATTTTTTCTAGGATTTGTTCATTGACACACTAATTCTTTAGGAATAGATTCAGCATCCAAATAATTTTAATGTATTTTTCTAATAGCCCTCTACAGATTGTATTTTTTTAATTGAATTATGGTTTGAAGGATACATTTAATAGTTTTGTTCTTATGCCTCTGCTTGTGAAGTTTTGTGCCCTAATATATTATCAATTTTTGTGAAGATGTCATATATAGCTGAGAAAAGAAAGGTATACTCTTTTCTTTTCCCATTAAATTTTCTACAAAGTTTTGTCATTTCTAAATTTTCTAAAATTTTATTCATGTCCTTCAGTTATTTATCTATCTATCATCTATTATCATTTTATGGGTTAGATGTATCTAGTTCTCATGGGGGACAGTTGAAGATTCCCACAAATACAGTTTTACTATTTCCTCCTTTAACTCATTTAATTTATCTTTTAAGAATTTGTTCACTAGTCTATTTGCCCATATATGTTTAGTACTGGTGTTACGTCTCTATACTGCTTCAAGCTACCTTAATAATTATAGAGTTATTAGTAGTTATAAGTATCATCAGCCCATATAGGAATATAAAAAAATTTATACATGTTAAGGTCCTTTAAGATTTAATTTCCTGTTTATCTTTTTTTATGGTTCTTGAGTCTTGTGTTTGAATGTCAAATTTTTCTATCCAGCTCTTACTTTTTTCATGAATAATGCTTAAAACTCCTCTATTTCATTAAATATCCATTTTTCCCCTGGAAGGATTATCCTCATTTTTTTTCTGGGTAGTTTCTTCTTAATACAAAATCCTAGTTCCTTTGCCTTCTACAGTATCATATTGCAACCCTCCATTCTGTTAACATGAAGTTGCTAAAGCTTGTGTGATTCTCACTGTGACTCCATAATATTTGAATTTCTTTCTAGCTGCTTATCTTATTTTCTCCTTGAACTGGGAGCTCTGAAATGTGCCTTAAATATTTCTGGGAGTTTTCATTTTAGGATTTTTTTCAGGTGTATTCTTTCAATTTCTGTTTTACACTCTGGTTCTAGAATATCAGGGAAGTTTTCCTTTATAATATCTTTTTTTTTATGAGATATTTTATTTTTTCCGTTACATGTAAAGATAGTTCTCAACTTTTGTTTATACATGCTTTACAATTTCAGATTTTTCTCCCTCCCTCCCCTCCCTCACCCCTCCCCTAGACAGCAGGTAATCTGATATAGGTTATATCTATATATCTATATACATATACATATATATATATATATATATATACACACACATATATATATACACATAACATTAATCCTATTTCTGCATTAATCCTGTTACAAGAGAAAGAATCAGAGCAGTGATGCAAAACCTCAAAATAGAAAAAAAAAACAACAGCACCCAAAACAAAAGAAATAATATGGTTCAATCAGCTTCTATACTCCACAGTTCTTTCTTTCTTTTTTTTTTTCTTGGATTTGGAGATCCTCTTCTATCATGAGTTCCCTGGAACTCTTCTGTACCATTGCATTGGTGAGAAGAATATAGTCCATCACAGTAGGTCAACACTCAATGTTGATGATACTGTGTACAATGTTCTTCTGGTTCTGCTCATCTCACTCATCATCAGCTCACGTAAGACCCTCCAGGTTTCTCTGAACTCTTCCTGCTCATCATTTCTTACAGCACAATAGTATTCCATTGTATTCATATACCACAACTTGTCCAGCCATTCCCCAATTGATGGGCACCCCCTCAACTTCCAATTCCTTGCTACCACGTAAAGAGCAGCTATAAATATTTTTGTACATGTGGGTCCCTTTCCCCCTTCCATGATTTCTTTGGGCAAAAGACCTAAAAGTGGGATTGCTGGGTCAAAGGGTATGCACAGCTTTATCGCCCTTTGGGCATAATTCCAAATTGCTCTCCAGAATGGTTGGATTAGCTCACAGCTCCTCCTTTATAATATCTTGAAATAAAGTGGTGTAGGGTTGTTTTATCATATTTTTTCAGGTTGGCTAGCAATTCTTTAAGTTAACTCTCCTGGATCTATTTCAAGGGTCAGTTTTTTAAATGAGATATTTACCATTTTCTTCTGTATTTTAAAAATATTTTTGGTTGTTTTATAATTTCTTGATTTTCTGGAGTCATTAGCTTTCACTTTTACAATTCTAATTTTTAAGGAATTATTTTCCTTAATGAGTTTTTGTACCTCTTTTAAAAACTTTTGTCATTGTGCTTTTAAAGGATTTCTTCTCTTTGCTGAATTTTTATGCTTCTTTTACCATTTAACAAATTCTAGTTATTAGTTGTTATTTTTCTTCAGTATTTTTGTGTCTCTTAAAAATGGCTGACACTTTTAACAATTATCCTTTTATCACTTATTTATTCACAGTTTATTTTTCCTTTACCTTTCTTATTTTATTGAAAAAAATTATGTTCCACCAAGAATTTGTATTAGGCTTGTTTTCAATTCACATTTGCCTCTGAGTCTTTTCTTGTAACACTTTTGACATTGTCCTCTTTTTAGTTTGTATCTCTATCTTCTCTGTCACCAGAGTATGGTGAGGTTATATGGTCAGGTTCTTTTGCTGTTTGTTCCTTTTGTCACATTTTTTTTGTGTGTGCTGCTGTGTTTTTTTTTTTCAGAACTAGTTCTAGTGGTCTATAAGTTTTTCATACTTCCAAAGTGGTATGAGCCAAGGAGAGGTATGGTCATTCTTTTCCCAGTTTACCCAGAAAGGGGGATTGGTCTCCTGAAGCTGCACATTCTATAGATATTCTTGGCCCTAAAATTGTGCCCAGGTCCCGAGATCTTCTAGATCCACAAGTGCTAGTGATCTTTTCTGCCTTGGAATTGATACCATAATCCCTGATCCTTGGAATGCCCATAAACATTCTCTTCTTGGAAGTATGATCAGAACTCTTCTCCCATTTATCCATATGGCAGTACTTTTCACACTTGAACATTAACCTGGAGCTGTATCTAGGCAATGCAACAGGATCTTGCACCCAGTGCCAGAAAAAAGTTTTCCTATATTTCTTACTGGTTGTTCAAGCCCCTTACCACCTCTGGGCTGATAGTTCCCAAAGCTATAGCTGCTGTTACAGTTGCAGCCAACTCCAGGGTACATGATGTTGCTGCCCTTGCATGTGCTCTGGTTGGCCCTAACCCTGTGTTACAGATATCTCCTGCTACCTTATTAAGCTGGCTTAGGCTGGATAAAAGTCTATCCAGACCTCTTTTTCACTCTTCTACCCCAGAATTCTATTTGATGTGTTATGTTTATGTTAAAGTTTTTTGAAGGTAAATAATGATAAAGTTTATCTGATTTTATGCTTCTACTATGCCACCATGTCTCCACCCCCTATCTTTTTCTTTATTAGGGTATTTTGTTATGTCTCTGGAGCCATTTTTATTATTGCATCAAGCTTCTGCTCATCTGTATTCTGCCTCCTATACTAATCTTTCTTCTGATCCACAAGAAAGACTCTCTCTTTAAATGTCTTTTCTCTTCTATTGGAAATACAGTTTTTGTGACTTCTCTCTATGCTAAGGCTTAGTTACCTTGTGAAGATTTGAGTGATATATTCATGTAGTCTTTTTGAAGAAACATTTTATAACACAAGAAAGTAACAAAGAATACCAATTAACATATCTCTGTTAAATTGGAATAAAAGCAGCAACAGCAAAAAAAAACAAAATACTTTTTTGGTAGAACCTTCCCTTGGTATAAGAGTTAATGTACCAAGCAAAACGCTTTAGTGTTTTAGAGGCTGTCTCAGTAAGTAGAATTTGGAATTAATGTACCAGTAAAACTGTCTTAAAACAACCCTTAATGGTATCACAAATTTAACCATTTCACTAATTATATTATTTAAAGAAGAGCATTGTATTTAAAAACAAAGGTATAAGAACTTGTAAGGTTTTTTTTCCCTCATTCTTTAGATCAGGCAACTAAGAAATGCAATCAAATTATATGCAGGCTCAGAAAGAACTACCTAAGAATCAATCAAAAAAGGAAATTAAACCTCACATTATTGTTGCTTTTCAGAAGATGGCTCTCAAAAATTATTAAAATTCAGATAAATAAGCAGCTGTATGCTGCTAGGTATACTGCTATATTAACACTGTATGTATTAGTTTTCACTTCCAAAGTTAAAATGGCTTTGTCTTAGAGAGGAAAACTAGTCCTATACTAATGATTCATGTCCATATTACTTTAAAGATATAATGAATCATTAGGATGAATGGAGAGCATCTAAACTATGGTGACTGAAATTATACCTCAAATTTGGATCTTCATTGAAAACTGGAAAAATACTCACTTTATTTTGTAATGCTGATCACGTATGAGCAAGTCATGGAAACAGTATTTCTGTACATTTATTCACATATTATATGACAATACTGATGTCATCACTTAAGATGATAAATATGCATTTAAAGAACTCACCCCATTTCTTTTTTTTTCTGTTTAGAATTGCATTTCCAAATTACATGTAAAGCTCAAATTTTGACATCAATTTCTTAAAACTTTATGTTCCAACTTCTCTTCTTTCCTCCATTTCCAACCCCCACCCCCCAAGAATTAGGCAATTCGATATAAGTTATAAATGAGTAGTGATGGAAAACATCTCCACATTAACTTGTTTTTTAGAGAAAACAGATAAAAAACAAAACTTAAGATTAAGGAACTGTCAAAAAACTATGCTTCAATCTGTTTAAGATACCATCAGTTCTTTCTTTGTAGATGGATTGCAATTTGGCTGTAGTCACAGTTCTTTTGTGCTCTGGAATATTCATATCCCATGTCCTCTTATCCTTTAATATAGATGCTTCTAGATATTGTTTTTACCCTTATCATAGCTCCACAGAATTTTAATTCTTTTTTTCTAGCTGATTCCAATATTTTCTCCTTGACCTGGGAGTTCTGAATTTGGCTATAACATTCCTGGAGGTTTTCCTTTTGGGATCTCTTTCAGGAGGTGATTGGTGCATTCTTTCAATTTCTATTTTACCTTCAGCTTCTAGAATATCAGGGCAATTTTCCCTGGCAATTTCCTGGAAGAAGTTCTCTAAACTCTCATTTTGGTCATGGTTTTCACGTAGCCCAATGATTTTCAAATTGTCTCTCCTGGATCTATTTTCTGGGTCAGCTGTTTTTCCAAAAAAGATATTTCATATTGCCCTTTTTTTTTTATTCAGTTGGATTTGCTTTGCTGTGTCTTGGTTTCTCATAAAGTTACTAGCTTCCATCTGTTCAATCTTAGTTCTTAGGCAATTATTTTCTTCTGAGAGCTTGTTTAATCTCCTTTTCCATTTCACTTTTCAAAATGTTGACTTTTTTCTCATGACTCTCCTGCATCACTCTCATTTCTCTTTTCATTCTTTCTTCCACCTGTGACAAAATAATGGAATTTGGCAGATGCCCAGGGGCCCCACCTGATTGATTTAGTATTGTTTGAATTGGGTGAGATTGAGAAATCTAATAAGTACCTATTTGGGGATGACTAGATAGAGGACACACGTAGCCTGCCCTGAATGACATGTTAGTATACTATTGACATCACTAGGATACTACTCTCAGTCATCCAGCTTGAAGGATCTTCCCTTTGGGCAAGGGAGAGGAAAAGATAAAAATAGGAATGCTCGCTCTTTTTCTTTTTGGTAAGCTTTGAGAGCAGACTGGAGAGGAACTGCACAGCTGACTCCCATTGAAACTATGGACTCCAGGTGTTGAGTTATTAGAAGTGAGGCTAACTCTTCAAGTTAACTGAGCTGGAGGCAAGTTTGGGGTTTGAATCAGTCTACCAGAGCCAGGGAGCTTATCTGTTTTTCTCTTCTCCTATTGCTTTTCCCTGGTTTTATTAACTTCACCTTTGTTGTAAATTTTATTCCCATTAATATAACCTGGTTTGGGGCAGCTAGGTGGCACAGTGGATAAAGCACTGGCCCTGGATTCAGGAAGACCTGAGTTCAAATCCAGCCTCAGACATTTAACACTTACTAGCTGTGTGACACTGGGCAAGTCACTTAACACCATTTCCTCACCAAAAAAAGGGAAAAAAAGAGTAATAAAACGTGGTTTATTTGTGAAAAAGATGCTGTTAATCTCCTTTCTTATTAGCCTGGGAGAAATAACTAAAAAGGCAGTTTGAAAGGGAGGAAACTTTTGACCTAGAGGTTCCGCATTATTTTCTGAACCCCAATATTATGGCGAGCCACCCAATTAACTCTCCCCATGATAAATTTGGCCCTTACACAACTATCTAAATCTTCCTTCTATCTCTCCTACTTTCTCTTCAAAGTCCCTTTTGAGCACTTCCATGGCCTGAGACCAATTCATATTTTTCTTGGAAGCTTTGGATGTAGGGGCCCTGAGATTGCTATCCTCTTCTCAACTTTCTTTGCTTGCTCATCTTGCTGTCTTTTACTTGACTTTTAGCGCCCTCTTACAGTGAGACCCTATTTCCAAGATATACTGTCCCAAGCTTCAGAGGGTCCTAGGTGTTTTGGTTTGAGAGAGGGCAGGTTTTTCTCTCAACTGGCCTGTTCTCTGATGTGAAGATAACCTCAAGCCAATTTGCTAATTAATCAGCCAGCAGAACTTTGTGTGCTGCAGTTCTTAGCTCTGATGAGCCTGTGCCCCTCCCCTATCTAGGCCTCCCACTACTCAATATTTCTTCCTGGTACTCTGCTGAGGTAGGATAGACAAATTCCTCCTTAGGTCCCACAGACATGACTGTATTTTCCAGCACTCCCCCCACCCCCATGAAAACATATAGGCATAACATAAATAACTAAGTGGAGGTGATAAATATATTTAAGGCATTAGTTCTGTAAGATAGAGTATGTGAAGAAATAATTCTATAGGAGGTAGCAGCAGCAATGACAACAACAAAAACATTCCAAAGAAAAAGAAGAGAAAGAAAGCAAAATGGCTTCCTGATTAAACTTTACAAATAACTAAGGAAAGACTGAAAGTGACAGGTAATGGAGAAATGGAAAGATATACCCAACTGAATACAGAATTTATGAGTATATCAAGGGGGCTTAAGAAGGTTTGTTTAAATGAGCAATGCAAAAAATAGAAGAAAATAATAGACTGTGAAAGACAAGATAATTAGAGATATGAAGGAAAAGTTTTCATGCAAAAATCATCACGATGAAAGGCAAATTTGTAGGGATTTAACAGAAGTAGAAGAGATGAAAAAGCGGTGGCAAGAATACACAAAAGAACTATGCAATAAAAATCTTAATATCAGTAATAAACATGATGGTGTAGTTACTGATCTAGAGTCATACATCCTGGAGAACAAAGTCAACTGGGTCTTATGAAGCACTGCTAGCAATAAGGATAGTTGAGGAGATGAAATTCCAGATGAACTATTTAAAATTCTAAAAGATGATACTGTTAAAGTGCTGCATTCCATATGCCAGGAAATTTGGAAAACTCAGCAATGGCCACTAGATTGGAAAAGACCAATTTATATTCCATTCCTAAAGAAAGTCAACACCTGGAAATGTTCAAATTACTGAACAACTTTATTCATTTTACATGTCAATGTGGTTATGCTTAAAATTCTGCAAGCAAGGCCTTATCAATAGGTGTTTTGAGGATTACCAGGAGAAAAGGCTGTTTTACAAGGAGGCAGAAAAACTAGATAAGAAATTGTTAATATTCACTGGATTACGGAGAAAGATATCCAGAAAAACAAAAGAAAACAAAACCAGCTACTTCTGTTTCACTGACTGCAGTAAAGCCTTTGACAGTGTGGATCACAACAAAATATGACAAGTTCTCAAAGACAGGGGACTACTAGCTCATCTCCCTTGTTTCAATATGAACCTGTATGCAGGAAAAAAAGCAATAGTTATCATTGAACATGAAATAACTGCTTGATTTAAGATTGGAAAAGGCATAGCTCAAGGCAGGATAGGCGCGACTAGGCCTACTGATCCCAGTGTGGTCAGACAGGAAGTCCAGGGCAGGGAAATCCACACACCACAGAGGTCTCAGTGAAAAAAGCCGGTGACACAGCCTCTATACCCCAGCACATGAAGTTCAAAATAGGGCCTCTGGTGCCCCCAGAGCAGACCTCACTTAAAATAAATGAATGAATGAATGAATGAATGAATAAATAAATAAATAAATAAATAAGCTTCAATATGAGTAAGAAGCAAAAAGGAGCCCTCACCATTGAGAGCTTCTGTATCAAAAGGGAAGAGGCAAACAAACTCAAATGAGGACAATACTCTCAAATTGCCTACATGTGAAGCCTCAGGAGGGAAGTTGAACTTGTCTCAAGAACAAAAAGCCTTCCTGGAAGAGCTCGAAATGGATTTTAAAAATCAATTGAGAGAGGTAGAAGAAAAAATGGGAAGAGAGTTCAAAAAGGATTTCAAAAGTCAATTAAGAGAGGTAGGAGAAAAAAATGGGGAGAGAAATGAAAGCCAAACAAGAAAATTATGAAAAAAAGAATCAGCAGCTGGAAAAAGAAGCAAAAAGATTGACTGAAGAAAACAATTCCTTAAAAAATTCATCTGACCAAATGGAAAAAAAGGTGCATAATCTCACTGAAGAAAACAATGCCATAAAAATTACAACTGGACAGTTGGAAGATAAACAATCCATGAGACACCAGGAATCAGTCAAGCAGAATCAAAAGAATGAACATATAGAAGAAAATGGGAAATACCTCACTGGAAAGACAACTGATCTGGAAAACAGATCCAGGAGAGACAATTTGAGAATCACTGGACTGCCTGAAAGCCATGATCACAAAAAGAGTCTTGACATCACATTCCAGGAAATTATTAAGGAGAACTGCCCTGATATTATAGAATCAGAGGATAAAATCATCATTGAAAGAATCCACTGATCACCTCCTGAAAGAGACTGCCAGAGGAAAATGCCAAGGAATATTGTATCCAAATTCCAGAATTATCAGGTGAAGGAGAAAATAGTCCAAGCAGCCAGAAAGAAGCAATTTAAATATCATGGAGACACAGTCAGGATTGCTCAGGACCTGGCAGCTTCAACTTTAAAGGATGGCAAGGCTTGGAATATGATATTCAGGAAGGCAAAAGAGCTTGGATTGCAGCCAAGAATATATTACCCAGCAAAATTGAGCATTCTATTCCAGGGGAACATTCACTGACATTAGGGACTTTCAAGGTTACCTGAAGAAAAGACCAGAACTGAATAGAAAATTCGATCTTAATATACAAGACTCAAGAGAAGTTTAAAAGGGTAAACATGGGGAAAAAGTTCCTCAATAAGTTTAATCTGCTTACAATCCTACACAGGAATATAATACTTATAACTCTTGAGAATGGCATATGTATTTGGGCAGACAGAAGGATTATACACAGTGGGTATAAATATAAACTGTCCTTGATGTGATGATATCAAGAAAATTAAGGGCTTAAAAAGGGAGTCTATGGGGAGAAGAGGAAAGGGGATGTGGAATGGGGTGAATTATGTCATATAAAGAGGTAAAAAAAGCCCTATTACAATAGAGAGAAAAAAGGGAGGGGTGAACATTGCTTCAACCCTACTCTCATTAGATTTGGTTCAAAGAGGGAATAACATATACATTAATTTGGATAAAGAAACTTAGCTCATTCTATAAGGAAGTAAAAGGGGAAGGGAAGGGGGGGGCTGATAGAAGTGAGGGCAAAAACAAGGGAGAAAAGGGTAAAGAAAAGTGAGGGGGGTGATAAAAAGGGAGGGCAGATTGGAGGAGGGAGGGGTAAGAAGCAAAACGTTGGTGAGGAGGAAGAGGGTGAAAATGGGGAAAATTTCAAAGGGGATGAATAGAATGGAGGGGAATAGACAGTAATAATAACTGTGAATGTGAATAGGATGAACTCATATAAAATGGAAGTGAATTGCAGAGTCGATTAAAAACCAGAATCCTACAATATGCTATTTACAAGAAACACATTTGAAGCAGGGAGATACACGCAGAGTAAAGATAAGAGGCTGGAGCAGAATATATTATACTTCAGCTAATGGGAAAAAAAAAAAAAGCAGAGGTAGGAATCCTTAGACAAATCACAGGCAAAAATAGATCTAATTAAAGGAGATAATGAAGGAAATACATCTTGCTAAAAAGTACTATAGATAATGAAGTAATATCAATATTAAATATATATGTGCCAAGTGGTATAGCATCCAAATTCTTATAGGAGAATTTGAATGAGTCACAAGAGGAATTAGACAGTAATATTATACAAATGGGGTATCTGAATCTCCCCCTCTCAGAATTAGATAAATCTAGCTGAAAAATAAATAAGAAAGAAGTGAAAGAGATGAATAGAAGACTAGAAAAGTTAGACATGATAGATGTCTAGAGAAAATTGAATGGGAATAGAAAGGAATATACCTTTTTCTCAGCAGTACATAGCACATTTTCAAAAATTGACCATGTATTAGGGCACAAAAACATGACAGTCAAATGTAGAAAGGCAGAAAAAGTAAATGCATTCTTCTCAGATCATGAGGCAATAAAAATTACATGTAAGAAAGAGCCATGGAAAAGTGGAGTGAAGATCAATTGGAAACTAAATAATTTCATTCTAAAGAATGAATGGGTCAAACAACAAATCATAGAAATGATCAATAACTTTATCCAAAAGAATGACCATAATAAGACAACATTCCAAAATCTATGGGATGCACCTAAAGCAGTGCTTGGGGGAAATTTTTAGCTCTAACTGCTTAAATGAATAAAAAAGAGAAAGAGGGGATTAATGAATTGAGCATGAAATATAAAAGGCTAAAAAAGAACAAATTAGAAACCACCAATTAGATACTAAACTAGAAATCCTGAAAATTAAAAGAGAAATTAATAAAATTAAAAGCAAGAAAACTATAGAATTAATTAATAAAACTAAGAGCTGGTTTTATGAAAAAAACCAATAAAATAGATAAAATATTGGTTAATTTAATTTAAAAAAATAAAGAAGAAAACCAAATGACAATTATCAAAAATGAAAGGGGTGTCACTACCACCAATGAAATGGAAATTAAATCAATAATTAGGAATTATTTTGCCCAACTGTATGCCAATAAATTTGACAATCTAAAGGAAATGGATGAATATTTACAAAAATACAAACTGCACGGGTTAACGGAAGAGGAAATAAAATCCTTAAATAAGCCCACATTAGAAAAATAAATTAAACAAGTCATTAATGAACTCCCTAAGAAAAAAATCCCCAGGGTCACATGGGTTTGCAGGTGAATTTTACCAAACATTTAAAGAACAATTAATTCCAATATGAAACAAATTATTTGGAAAAATAGATGAAGGAGTTCTACCAAATTCGTTTTATGACACAAATATGGTGGTATTACCAAAACCAGGCAGAGCAAAACCAGAGAAACAAAATTATAGACAAATTTACTTAATGAATATTGATGCTAAAATATTAAATATGATATTAGCAAGGAGATTACAGCAAGTGATCACCAGGATAATACACTATGACCAGGTGGGATTTATACCAGGAATGCAGGGCTGGTTCAACATTAGGAAAACTATTAACATAATCAACCACATCAATAAGAAAACTAACCATAATCATATGATTATCTCAATAGATGCAGAGAAAGCTTTTGACAAAATACAGCACCCATTCCTAATAAAAACTCTAGAGAGCTTAGGAATAGGTGGGGCTTTCCTTAAAATAACAAACAGTATCTACTTCAAACCATCAGCAACCATTATATGTAATGGAAATAAGTTAGAAGCCTTCCCAGTAAGATCAGGAGTGAAACAGGGATGTCCATTATCACCTCTATTATTTAATATTCTACTAGAAATGTTAGTTTTAGCAATCAGAGAAGAAAAAAGGACTTAAAGGAATAAGAATAGCAAGGAGGAAACAAAACTATCATACTTTGCTGATGATATGATGGTGTACTTAGAGAATCAACTCAAAAATTGCTTGAAACAATTAACAACTTAAGCAAAGTAATAGGCTAAAAAATGAATCCACATAAATCATCAGCATTTCTATACATGACCAACAAAGTTTAGCAGCAAGAGATAGAAAAGAAATACCATTTAAAGTAACAGTAGATAATACAAAATACTTGGGAGTCTACTTGCCAAGACAAACCCAGGAACTCTATGAACACAATTACCAAACACTTTTCACACAAATCAAATCAGATCTAAATAATTGGAAAGATGTCAATTGCTCATATATAGGCAGAGTTAATATAGTAAAAATGACAATTCTACCTAAATTAATTTTCTTATTCAGTGCCATACCAATCAGATTACCTAAAAATTGTTTTATAGAGCTAGAAAAAATAATAACAAAATTCATCTGGAAAAAGAAAAAGTCAAGAATATCAAGGGAAATAATGAAAAAAAATGCACAGGAAGGTGGATTAGCTGTACCAAACCTGGAGCTGTATTACAAATTGGCAGTCATCAAATCTATCTGGTACTGGCTAAGAAATAGTATGGAGGATCAATGGAATAGGCTAGGCACAGTAAACACAATAGTCAATGACATTAGTAATGTAGTGTTTGGTAAACTCAAAGACTCCAGTTTCTGGGATAGGAACTCAATATTTGACAGAAACTCCTAGGAAAACTGGAAGATCATATGGCAGAAATTAGGTATAGACCAACATCTTATGCCATATACCAAAATAACATCAAAATGGGTACATGATTTAGAAATAAGAGGTGATACCATAGGTAAATTAGGAGAGGAAGCAATAGTCTACCTTTCAGATCTTTGGAAAGGATAAAAGTTTATGACCAAAAAAGGGATAGAGAATATTATGAAATTCAAAATGGATGATTTTGATTACATTAAATTAAAAAGGTTTTCTACAAACAGAAGCAATACACCCAAAATTAGAAAGGATGCCAAAAGCTGGGAAACAATTTTTATGGGCCTGTACTTCTGATAAAGTCCTTATTTCTAAAATATATATGGAACTAAATCAAATTTATAAGGATCCATGTCATTTCCCAATTGAGAAATGGTCAAAGCATATGAACAGGCAGTTTTCTGATGAAGAAATCAAAGCTATCTATTCCCATATGAAAAAATGCTCTAAGTCATGTGTGATTAGAGATATACAAATTAAAATAACTCTGAGGTACCACCTGACACGTATCAGATTGGCTAAAATGCCAAAAAAGTACAATAATAAATGTTGGAGAAGCTGTGAAAAAATTGGCACACTAATGGAGCCGTGAACTGATCCAACCATTCTGGAGAACAATTTGGAATTATGCCCAAAGGGCTATACAGCTGTGCATACCCTTTGACCCAGCAATACCACTTTTGGGTCTTTTCCCCAAAGAGATCATGGAAAAGGCAAAATGACCCACATATACAAAAAATATGTATAGCTGCTCTTTTTGTGGTGGCAAGGAATTAGAAGTTGAGGGGATGCCCATCAATTGGGGAATGGCTGGACAAGTTGTGGTATATGAATGCACTGGAATACTATTGTGCTGTAAGAAAGCATGAGCAGGAGGAGTTCAGAGAAACCTGGAGGGTCTTGCATGGGCTGATGATGAGTGAAATGAGCAGAACCAGGAGAACATTGTGCACAGTATCAAAAACATTGTGTGTTGATCAACTGTAATAGACTTGATTCTTCTCACTAATCCAATGGTACAAGAAAGTTCCAGAAGACTCATGATGAAAAAGGCTCTCCAAATCCAGAAAAAAGAAAACAAAAGAAAACTGTGGAATATGGACACTGATTGGACCATACTATCTCTTTTTTTCTGGTGCTGTTGTTTATCTGTTTTAAGGTTTTTCCTTCTTGCTCTGATTCTTCTTGTATAACATGACTAATGCAGAAATATGTTTAATGTTATATATCAGATTACCTGCTATCTAGGGGAAGGGGGCAGGGAGGGGAGGGAGGGAGAAAAAATTTGAAATTGGAAATCTTATCTAAACAAAGGTTGAAAACTTAAATAAATAAATAATTAAAAAACAAATAAAAACATAATACTCTTTAAGGTATTGTTTTCTTCAGTGAGATTATGCAGCTTTTTTTCCATTTGGCCAAACAAATTTTTTAAGGCTTTGTTTTCTTCAGCTACCTTTTCCAAGCTGCTGATTCTTTTTTCATAGTTTTTTTGTTTTGCTTTCATTTCTCTCCCCATTTTTTCTTCTACCTCTTGCAATTGATTTTTAAAATCCTTTTTGAGCTCTTCCAGGAAGGCTTTTTGTTCTTGCGACCAATTCACCTTCCCTTGTGAGGCTTCAGATGTAGCCAATTTGAGGCTATTGTCCTCATCTGAGTTTGTGTTGGCTTCTTCCCTATTGATACAGAAGCTCTCAATGGAGAGGGCTCTTTTTTGCTTCTTACTCATTATTGCAGCCTATTTATTTATTCTTTAAGTTGAGGTCTGCTCTGGGGGCACCAGGGTCCCTGTTTTGGGCTTCTTGTGCAGGTGTATAGGTACTGTGTGACCAGGCTTTTACTCTGAGGCCTTTATGGTGTGTGGAGATCCCCCGCCCTGCACTTCCTGTCTGATTGTGCTCGGCCAGCCAGGCGCCAGACCCCGGCGTCTGATCCCGCCGTTCGTGGCCCTCCCGGCCGGTGCAGGTAGGTTTTTCCACTGTCCTTCTTGGCCACCAGATTTTTGAACCAGGTTCCGGGAGCCTCAGTTGTTCGGTTGTGGCCCGCAGCTCCTGCTGACTTGCTCTGACCCCCTCAACACTGGGTTGCTGCCCTGCGCTGGGCCTCCCTTTTGCCCGAGTCAGACCGACCTTTTCCTGAAGTCTTCTAAATTATCTCTGGTTGGAGGACTGTGTCTCTCTGTCTCTTTGCAGGTTCTGTAGTTTCAGAATCTATCCAGAGGCTTGATTTAATGTTCGTTTTGAGGGAACAGAAGGAGAGCTCAGGCAGCTTGCTGCTTCCTCTCCGCCATCTTGGCTCCGCCTGCATACCCAGGGGTATGCAGGAGCTTGCTCTTACTAGCTCATAATTGATTATTAATTTTTTAGTGTGACTATTTACATCTCAGAAACTGACAAGTTGCTACAAATCAGAGCATGATTTATTGTTCTTTTTACCATCTAGGGCAGTGGTTTCAAACTAGGAGAAATTATACCATATATAAATATTCTATATTGATTTAGAAAACCACATATTAACATTATCTATTGTCTATTATTTATTTTGTTAAATATTTACCAATTTCATTTTGATCTGGTTTGGGCTTGCACTAGAGGATATTGCTAGCATGTTTGATACTTCTAGTGTAAATTTAAGAAAGTGATGGAGAAAATATTAATACTACAGATTAAACCTAAAACTGTGTTGCTTAAAAAAAGAAAAGAAAAGGCAGAGCACAAGGCAGTATATTGTCATGTTATGTATTTAATTTATATTCCAAGTATATAAGCTAAATGGAGGCTGGATGAATCAAAGGTAACATTAACTTTGCTGGGAGAATTATCAATAATCTGATATATGTAGATGATACCATTATGATGGCAGAAAGTGGAGCAAAATTAAGCAGTCTCTTGGTAAGGGTGAAGGAGGAGAGTTTAAAATCTTTCTTAAAGTATAACATAAAAAAACCAAAACACCTAAGTTTTTGTCAACTAGTCCCATAATTTCCTGGAAAATAGTGGGAGAAAAAATTGAAGTAGTATCAGATTTTATATTCTTGGGCTCAAAAATCACTGCAGAGGGCAATTACAGCCATAAAATTAAAAGATAATTGACCCTCATAAGGAAATATATGGCAAATATGGACAGCATACTAAAAAAGCAGAGACATTACCTTGCCAATAAATGTCTGTGTATAGTCAAAAGTATGTTTTTCTAGTAACAATATAGGACTATGAGAGTTAGACTAAAAGTAAGGCAGAGTGCTACATAATTTGTGCTTTTAAATTGTGGTGCTAAAGAGTACTTTTGACAGTCCTTTGGACAGGAAGGTGTTTTTAAAAAAAGTCAATACTTAAATTAATTCAGACCATTCACTGGATGGTCAAATACTGAAAATGAAGTTTAAATACTTCAGTCACTTAATGAAAAGATGAGACTCATTAAAAAAAAGACCCTGCTGTTGGGAAAGACTGAAGACAAAAGGATAAGGAGATGGCAGAGGAAGAGATGGCAATATAGTATCATGGAAACAATGAGCATGAACTTGGATAGATTTTGAAAGAAAGTGGACAATAGAAGTGTCTTCCCTGCTGCAGTCCACACATTCAAAAAGAGTCAGACATGACTGAATGATTGAAAAACCAGAAGGATTACCTTGCTGCAGTGAGGGCCTGATTGAGGTTTAAAAATCTAAACTTGTAGTAGATACAATCACAGTAGTTTGATCATTTTCTCCAACATTTTATGAAAGAACAAAGAGAGTGAGTGGTAGGAGTAATATGAAAATGAGGCTTAACAGAGTAAGATCAGTAGTATGAGGAGGCAAATAAGTTTACCAAGAGATCAACAAAGGAAAGGAATGGGAAATTAAAAGTCTAGATAGGTCAGGAGGATTTGCCTGAGGGAAAACTTAGAGGGTTGAGAGATTAGAAGTCAAAATATGGAAGAATGAGCTTTCAGATGACAAAACAGAGGGAGAAGATGAATGATAGATATATTACATTCAGATAATACAATCTCACACTTTACGAACATAGAAATGTCTTTCAAGTCAGTGATGAAGTGCACAAGTGAAAGGGTTAACCTTGGTAAGAGAGACAGCCTCCTCATCTTATGAAATTAAAAAGAATATGGACGAAGTCATAGACATCGAAGAGGAGAAAAGACTGTATTTCCATTACGTATCATGTGTCTTCTTAGTAAAATAGTTGGTAAGTTCAATGGCTGAGGGTATAAGGATAGAGTTGGAAGCTTGAAAACACACACGCATGTATATGTACATATACACATACATATACACATGCATGTATATATAAAAGAAAGAAATGCATACACACACACTTATATTGTACATGTATACACACACACACACTCACAATGAATTTGATTTGTGCTTTCACATAGAAGAGAACTCAAGTAATGTTTAACTGTCTGGGAGGTGGGAGAAGACCTAGGTAAATCAGGGAGGAAGAAACTTTTCTTTGGTCATCTACTTTCCTTTCTATTATGTATTGAATGCACCTGTCTTTACTAAACTATGGCAGCTAGGTTGTTAAGTGAAAAAGAGTGTTGAAAGTAGTCAGGAGTATCCTCTTTCAATGTTTAACTCTGGCCTCAGACACATACTAACTGTGTGTCCTTGGGAGAGTCACTTAACTCTGTTTTCCTTAGTTTCCTCATCTCTAAAATCATCTGGAGAAGGGAATGTCAAACTGCTCCAATATCTTTGCCAAGAAACCCCAAAACGGGCTGATGAAGAGTAGTAAGAGTCATTAGAACATTGGGATTTTATGGCTAATTAAAGGTTAAAATTTCAGTTTGTCATCTGAATCTGTTTCAGCATTATAACAAGCATCTAATTGTTTTCCCATATTAACTATAGACTTTTTCCCTACTCAGTACCTTCTTGAAAGTCAGTGTGGTGAAATAAGAAATATTTTGGACTTAGATATAAGGGACCCAGGTGTAAATCCCTGTGTTAGTATTATGTGCCCTGGAGAAAGTACTTTGAACTCTTTATGTCTCTGTTTCTGCATCTATAGGATGAAAATTATATTTGCATTACACACTTTATAGTGTTGTTATAGAGAGTTCTAAAGTGTTAGGTAAATGTGAGTTATTTGACCCATTTTTCTCCTATCTTAACTCACTCCTGAAATTTGTATATTTTTTCTGTATTATCACACATGTTAATACTGTCATTACATCATGACCTTATTTATGGCAGAACCATATTATTTGCTTCTTTTTTTTATTTCGCTTATGTAGTACAGTGCCTGACATATAGGAGGTACTTCAAAAATGTTTGTTGATTCATTGTCACCTATTAATAATAAAAAATTAATTTCCCTCATTTGCATTTTGATGATAGATATTGTACATAAAGCTTTTTTTCCCAAGAAAGCCCAATGAGAGTTTATTTATGTAGAATTTAAAAGTTTAATTCCAAATTCAATATTATATATATATGTGGGTGTGTATTTCACATACATATAGAGAAGAGGCAACATGATGTAGTGGACAGAGATTTTGCCTAAGAAATAGGAACACCAAGATTCAAATTCTGCCTCTGACAAATATTGACTATGTGATGTTGGGCAAATTTAAGCATCCAAGTATAAATGTCATTTCTCAGAATAATATATAGGAATATCAAATAAGTCAATTATATTGTTATACATTTATCAAATTATGTTAAATTTTGAAATAGCAAAATATCTAGTATCAGGTCTATTAACTGTAGTGACTTTGAAGTAGTTATAGGTATAAATTACATTTTAAAATATGTGAAATAACTGCCAAAAATATCTCTCATTTCTCTTGGTGACATAGTTATAGTCAATGTAATGGTTTGAGAATTAAATCTGTAACTGTAGTAACTGCTAAATTTCAATCATCAGTTAGTGATTAATAAAGATGTACTTTTTTATCATTCTAGTTCATTGACCCAATAACATCTGTTTATGGATCCTTTGGTGATAGAGCTGTGGTGCAGGGAAGTAGGTTTAATAAACACTAGATTAAAATACCCTGCTCTAAGATTACAAACTGAAGAGTATCTGTCAATCTCCTTACTGGGATCCCCTATATCAACAAAATCATAAATGCATTCTACACTCCTCTAATAAAAACAAAATTGGATAAGAGTATGTTTACCAGGAATAATAAAGCTAAAGCTGTACCTAAAGAGGGAAAATGAATAAATGATATAAAAGGGTCTTTATGTCATAGAAAGCCAGTAAAATCATTCTTTTTTGAAATATATTTTTTCTTTTCTTTTCTTTTCTTAATTAAATGTAAAAATTATATTTTAAAATCTCGAGTTACATTCATTTCTCTACCTTCCTCACCTATGAATTGAGAAAGTATGCAAGAAATTTGATACAGATTATATATGTGTAATCATGGAAAATATTTTATCTATGTTGCAAAAAAAAAAAAGATTAAAAAAATAAATAAGGAGGCAGCTAGGTGGTACAGTGGATAAAGCACCAGCCCTAGATTAAGGAAGACCTGAGTTCAAATTTGGCCTCAGACACTTGACATGTACTAGCTGTGTGACCCTGGGCAAATCACTTAACCTTCATATATATACACACACATATATATATAAAGAAGAAAGAAAAAAAGAAGTTTTAAAAGTATGCTTCAACCTTGATTTAGACTCCATCATTAGAGGCAGAGAGAAGCTAAGAAGTTGCCTGAAATCTACCAAATTTCTCCCAGAAAAAAAAAACATTAAATCAAGACTCTAAATAAATTCTGAACCTAAAAAGAGATGAAGAGAAACAATCTTCACACTTAAGATAATTTAGAAGAACTTCAGGCAAGGTCTGTCTCACCTGGGTGCAAACCTCATTGGAAGAGCTCAAAGTGGTTTTTAAAAATCAAATAATAGAGAAAGAAGAAAAATGGGAAATAAAATTGAGAAATGCAAGAAAAATATGTTTGAGTCAATGGCTTGGAAAAGGAAGCATGAAAATTGACTGAAGAAAACAATTCCTTAAGAAATACAATTGGCCAAATGAGGGGAAAAAAAACTCACTGAAGTAAGTGACACTATGAAAACGTACAATTGGCCAAATGGAAAAGTATGTGTAAAAGCTGACTGAAGAAAATAATGCCTTAACAATTATAATTGATCAGGTGGAAGCTAATGCCTTTATTCTACGCAAGGAACTAGTCAAGCAGAATCAAAAGAATGAAAAAAAAAGAGAAGAAAATGTGAAATACCTCATTGGAAAGACAACTGCCTTAATAAATAGACCCAGGTGAGTTGATATGACAATTATTGAATTACCTCAAAGCCATGATGCAAAAAAGAGCCTAAACACCATATTCCAGGAAATTATCAAGGAGAACTGCCCTGCTATCCTAGAACCAGAGGATAAAGTAGTCATTGAAAGAATCTACATAACACTTCCTGAAAAAGACCCCAAAAGGAAAACTCCAAGGAATATTAGAGGCAAGTTCCAGAATTATCAAGTGAAGGATAAAATAATGTAAGCAGTCAGAAAGAAACAATTTAATTATCATGGAGCCACAGTCAGGATTACACAGAACCTAGCAGATTCAACATTAAAGGATTGGAGGCCTTGTAATATTCCAGAAGGCAAAGGAAGTTGGATTGCAAATATAGATCAACTACCCAGCAAAATTAAGCATTATCTTTCTGGGGAAAAGTGGACATTCAAGACATTCAATGAAGTAGGGGGTTTTCAAAGTTTCCTGATAAAAATTCAAGAACTAAATTTGATCTTCAAATACAGGACTCAAGAGAAGTATAAAAAAGTAAACAGAAAAAAAAAAAAACATTTTATTCAGTAAGGTTAAACTCTTTACATCCCTACATGGGAAGATAATGCTTGTAACTTTTGCAAACTGTATCTCTATTAGGGAAGATGGAAAGAACATATATAAAGGGTGTGGGTATAAATTGATTTTGATTTGATGACATGAAAAAATAAGGTGTGAAAAAAGATTATACTGGGAAAAGACAAAAGGGTAGGCAGAATGGGATAAATTACATCACATGAAGATGGGCAAGAGACCTATTACAATAGAGGTAAAAGAAGTGAGGCATGAGCATTATTTAAACCTTACTCTCATTGGATTTGAATCAAAGAGGGAATAACATATGCACTCATGTGGATGAAGAAATTTATCTTACCTGATAGGGAATAAAAGGATAAGCAAGAAAGGGAAGGCAGAAGTAGGAGGGAGAAGGGAAAGAAAAGGGAGGGAGTTCATTAAAGGGAGGGCAGATTGAAGGAAGCAGTGGTCAGAAGCAAAACACTGGTGAGGAGGAACAGGATGAAAGGTGAGAGGGAAGTATAAACAAGGGGAAAATATGATGGAGGGAAATACACAGTTAGTAATCCTAACTGTGAATGTGAAAGGGATGAACTATCCCATAAAACAGAAGTGAATTGCAGAGTGGATTAAAAACCAGAATCCTACAATATGTTGTTTACAAGAAACACATTTGAAGCACACTCCATCATTCCTTTCTCTGGAGGTGGATAGCAATTTTCATCATAGGTTCCTCAGAATTGTCTTGGATCATTATATTGCTGAGAATAGCTAAGTCATTCACAAGTGATCAATGCCAGTTCTTTAAGATTTTGAAAAGGGCTTGAAAGTTGGACCATCTCAGCAGTAAAGAATCACCCATGACTACGAAATCCCACTCAGTGGACAATTGAACCATATCATTGCTCTGTGTGAACTTGCCTCCATATTACTTTTAATGTGAAGCCTACTCTCTGATCTGCAAGTTCTCTTGTTCTCACTCAGTTATGTTGACTTGGTGATCAGCCTATGTTTCTAAATCAATGTACTCTAGTTTATAACTCAAGTAGCCACTGGACTGCCAGATAATTACTACTTACCTAGATTAAAAACTGACTATTAAATTTGATCACTGGGGTACCTCCCATGGTATGCCTAATGTCCTACTCCTCTGTGTGTCTACTACCTTCCCATTCATTAAATTATATAACATAGGTAAAGATCTCTCCAAATATTAAAGCATTAAAATTGTTATGTATTATTGCCATAGATCATGATTTTATTTACATGTGAATATATATTATTGACATATATTATATTATTATTATTATTTATTATTTCTTGCTAGGGTCTTATAGCTAGGAGTGCTAAGCCTATAAGCCATTTTTTTTTCCTTTTAATATTACACTTTAGAATTAAATTTAATGCATTAAAGTTGTTTGGAGGAGAATGCTAGGAAAGTTCTGCTAAATGCTTTCTCTACACTGATATCTTGACGCAGCCCCTTGAAGTGTATTCTTTTTCTTCTCACCCTAAAGAAATCAGTGGGTTTTCTGCAATCAAATATTACAAAAATTAGCCATACATTTCACAGAGATACACTTCTGGTTATGACAAACATGCATAATACAGTTCTTGATCCTATGGTAAATTCGTGTATATTATATGTTTATTGTATAGTATATGGCATTAATTATAATACACCAGGAAATATGTTTATACATATATACCTATATATGTACACATTTATCATATACTTATGCACAGTAAAACATTATGTGCCTATATTATACATGTGCATGTACACATATATGTGCGCATATATTATATAATAATTTATTCATGTGACCTTTTCTGATCCTTTCTTAATAATGTGACCCTATGAAAGCTTAGATATCCAACATCAACAACTAGAGCAAAAAGTAGGGTTAATCAAGAGAGTTAAGGGGCAGCTAGGTGGCACAGTGGATGGAGCACCGGCCCTGGAGTCAGGAGTACCTGAGTTCAAATCTGGCCTCAGACACTTGACACTTACTAGCTGTGTGACCCTGGGCAAGTCACTTAACCCCAATTGCCTCACTAAAAAAAACAAAACAAAACAAAAAATCAAGAGAGTTAGCCCACTAGAAAAAAACATGAAGGGAGGACTCTGCAACATGTAACACTTTATGCCATCATATTTGTTCAGTGCATTTGATTTTATGCTAAACAACTTAGCTCTCCTTGGCACATCAGAATTTATTTTGTGATATGTCAAATCACTTATGTTTCAGTGAAGGTTCAATGTTTCCTATGAACTATAATTAACATTGGCTACAATTTTCTAACCTGGGGTGCACAATGTTTTCTAGACTTTGTAAGTGAGGGAAGATGATGACATCAGTGAATATTCAATAATAGGAACACATAAATTGCCTCCTTAGTGAGATTCATTTTGCTCTTATTTAGATGTATGCTAAGTCTACATAGAAATACTCATAATTCATTTAATCTATAAATGTTCTACAATTTGTACTTCTAAAACTGAGTTACCAGAGAGGATTTGCTTTATCCAATAATGAATGTTTTTATTTTATAAAATATATATGTACCATGAATTAATTAAAATTGCACTTTGATTCAAAGTCACTAGGCATATTATGGGAAAATGGGGACAACAAACAGATATTTTCAAAGCAATTTTATGATTCAAATTAATCTAATCCATTAACAAAAAAAGAAGAAAAATGCACTAAAATTGTAGTATTTCACTGTAATGATATCTTGACTAAGAAAACAACCAGGTATAAAATAAAGTTTTAAAACTTAAAGTATTTAAAGTTTTCAAAGAATATTGATCTATACTCAAATGTATTTTGGATCTTATTTCATATCCCTAATATATTGTTTCTTATCATGTCCACAGAGTGACTGAATTTGAGAACTAAAAGACATCTCAGGAACCATTTAGTTCAAAACATATTCCCAAAGAAGCACCATTATAACATAACAGAGGGAATAAAATCCACTGTTTCCCCATGTTATTTCCTGATACACCAAATGTTCTGGTTACAGTCTAAGGCAAGCCAATCCATAAACCCAGGCTACAATGAGGCCTTAATTATAAAATTAAGTAAAAGGAAATTTAATAATAAATTATTATAGGTACAAAATTTTCAGTTAAAAAGAATGTAAAAGAGATTACTCCCTTTGGCCTCCTCAATAAAGAAACCACTCAGCTTACTCAATCACTCACCTTCCTTAAGCTACTAAATCTCACATAAAACTTACCCAATTCTTACTTACTTCATTTTTTTTTGTTTATACAGGAAAGTAGCCAAACTTCTTTCTTAGGACTTCAAATGGCCAAGGCAGGGGGCAGCTCAGTGCACAATGGATAGAGCACCAGCCCTGGATTCAGAATATATGGGCCAAATTTAGTATGGGGAGAGTTAATTGGGCAGCTCTCCATAATATTGGGGTTCAGAAAATAATTGGAGACCTCTAGGTCCAGAATTTCTTCTCTTACAAACTGCCTTTTCTTTAGTTATTTCTCTCAGACTGACAAGAAAGGAGATTAACAACATCTTTTCAGGTTTTATTAATGGGAACAAAATTTACAACACAAGTGAAGTTAATAGAGCTAGGGACAATGAGAAAGGGGACAGAGAAAGGAAAAAATATGTCCCTTTTCCAGGATGGTTAGATACTAATCTCTAAGGTAAAAAGCCCACCCCCCCCCACCCAGGTGCCTCAAATAACCTCTGCTCCTCAGCTACTCAGAACAGCTTGAGTCAAACAAAACTGACTCAAACCCTAAACTTGCTTCCAGCTCAGCTGGCCCAAAGGGCCAACCTCACCTCAACAACACAAACTCACTACCACCTGGAATCTGCAGCTCTAAGGAGAATCAGCTCTGAAGTCTCTCTTGACTGAGTCCAAAAGTCCATCACCAGCTCTCCTCTCTCCTCTCTCCTCTCTCCTCTCTCCTCTCTCCTCTCTCCCCTCTCCCTCTCCCTCTCCCTCTCCCTCTCCCTCTCCCTCTCCCTCTCCCCCTCCCCCTCCCCCTCCCCCTCCCCCTCCCCCCCTCCCCTCCCCCTCCCTCTCCCCCTCCCCCTCCCTCTCCCCTCTCCCCTCTCCCTCTCCCTCTCCCTCTCCCTCTCCCTCTCCCTCTCCCCCCTCCCCCTCCCTCTCCCCCTCCCCCTCCCTCTCCCCCTCCCTCTCCCCCTCCCCCTCTCTCCCTCTCCCCCTCCCCCTTCCCCCTCTTCCCCTCTCCCCCTCCCCCTTTCCCCCTCTCCCCCTCCCTCTCTCCCCCTCCCTCTCTCCCTCTCCCTCTCCCTCTCCCTCTCCCCCTCCCTCTCCCTCTCCCCCTCCCCCTCCCCCTCCCCCTCCCCCTCCCTCTCTCTGCCTCTCTGCCTCTCTGCCTCTCAGAGAGAATTCTTTCCCCTTCCTGCCTCTCCCACAGGAAGGGAGGTTCTTAGCTATGCTGAGTCTCAAATTGGTTCAACATACCCCCTTGCTGTCCCCATTATAATTTGGCCAGGCCCATGGGGGCATGGGGGAACTCCTATGTGGGGCTTAGGCACTCCACTGGATACCCTTACTCAATCCCACCTAATATACATTGCAAATATGATCAGAGTTCCTTTTGTTTGTTCTATAATCTCTTCAATACATACCTATCTTCTCTTAGGCTTTTCAAGATTACATCTTTTCAGTCTAACAATAATGAAGCAAAGATGGGGTCATGGAAACCCTAAATCACAATTAATTCCTTACAAGGAGGACCTGAATTCAAATCTGTCCCCAGATACTTGACACTTACTATCTTTGGAACCCTGGGAAAGTCACTTAACCATAATTGCCCCACCAAAAAAAAAAAGGCCAAGCTAACCTATGTCTCTGGTGCTTCCATTCATACATATGTCATCATCATAATGACTATCATCAATAATATTTATATATAACCTACTATGAAGAAACATGCAAACAGAAGTCAAATGAATTTCCTAGGGTCACACATCTATTAAGTGTCTGAGGCCAGAATTGAACTCAGGTCTTCCTGCCTCCAAGCCTATTGTTCTATCCAATGTGCAAAGTAGCTACAACAAGGGTGGGACTTCTGGGTAGACAGAAAAAAAGTGAATGTCAAGGTGTTTGTATGAAAGAGAATGTAGGAAAAAGCCTTGGCCTCAGCCATAGCAACATTTGTAGTGGGTCAAACATTATGAACTTGATAAGTAGTCTTCTATTCTCTACTAAAAGATTTCCAATAAGAAGAAATCTGTAATATCTCAAGTCAGCCCATGACCATAGATAGATAGAAAACATTTCCAAAACTGTTATTCCGAAGTATAGTGAAAGGAATGATGGACTTGTAGTCTAGGAAATGAAAGTCTGACATTAAGAATGACATTGATTTTGTAAGTACTTGAATAGACCGTCAAGGTTGTTGTTTGTTTGTTGACCATCATGAAGTAAGGATATGAAGAACCATAATGTAAAACTGTGTTGGCCAGGGTTGTTGGTATGTATCTATATTTTTATAATTACTAGAGAGGCTAAGCCTTCAGGAAACGCATCATCATAGAGACTGTGTCAGCTTTAGTACTCACCCAAAACCTCCCTTTATAAAGGATTCATTTCCTAGCAACTTTCTTCATATCATCTTCTCTGCTTGGTTTTGACTTCTTCTTGTTCTTTTTCTTCACCTTCTTCTTCAACATCATCATCATGTGTTCCAGGTGACCTCTGGTGCATCTTCTATCTGTAAGTGATGAGAGGTCTTATAGGAAAGTAGAAGCAGTTCCAGACTTTGTATCAGGAGATCTATTCCAGTTCCAGGAGATCCTTTTCATTTCGTTGTTGTTTCTTGTCTCTGCTTTAGATTGAATTTGCCTTCTTAGAGCTTAGCAGAGAGCCTGGTACATAGTAGGTGCTTAATGTGTTCATTGTATGGATATATATGTATTCATACACATCATTTGAGATCAGAAGTTCTGAGCTGCTGTAGGCTAGATTTCCCACTTTTTCTCTTTTTCACAATTACTATTGTTAACAGTTTCCCTCCATCCTATTCCCTTCCCCATGATATTTACTCTATTATCTATCTTCTTCTAGCCTATCCCTCTTCAAAAGGGATTTGCTTCTGTCCCCTCCCCCAATCTGCCCTCCCTTCTTTTGCCCCTCCCTCTTTATCCCCTTCCCCTCCTATTTTCCTGCAGGGTTAGATAGATTACTCCACCCATTTGAGTGTGTATGTTATTCCCTCATTGAGCCAATTTTGATGAGATTAAGGTCTTTGAGCCAATTCTGATGAGTGTTAGGCTCATTTACTGCCCACATTTACCACCTGTAAGTCATGCCAATCAATGGACCAGCCAATTAGCTTGGAGCTGTGTGTGTGTAGGGACCATGACTGGGCAGGCCCAAAGGGGGCTTCTACTCTAGAGAACAGGGATCAGTTCTGGGGTCAGAGTTGGTGATAGGAGCAGCAGGTGCAGTCAGGTAGGTTATTTCTTTCTCCACGTGTTCTCTTTACTTACCCCTAATATAATTTAATAAATACTTAATGCTCAAAGATTGGTGCTATACATTTCTAATATAAGGCAATCACTCATTAGATGTTTAGACATAACAATTAGATTTTTAACCATCACATAATCATTCATTTTAGCTTACAAATAATGACATTATTTTTAACTTGTTATGACATTACAATAGAAAGTATGTTTTCATTTGACCAATGTCATCATGGTCCTCCTCCTCCTCCTCCTGTATTTACCATTCATATTTGTTAAATATAATATAAGAGCATCCTCAAGGTCTTAAAATAAGATTAAGTTTTGAAAGGATTCAGTACTTTGCATTAATGAGGAGTTGTAGCATATTAAATTCAAAAGCACATTATATTGTCTTATAATGAAGGTACAGTTGTTGTTTTTCAGTTGTTTCAGTCATGTCTGACTTTTTGTGACCTCATTTGGGTTTTTCTTGGCAAAGATAGTGGAGTGATTTGGCATTTCCTCCTCCCACTCATTTTACTGTTGAGGAAACAGGAAACAGCATCAAATGACTTGGTAACGGTCACATAGCTAGTAAGTGTCTGTTTCTGGATTTGAATTCAACTCTCATTGAATTCAGATGTGCTGCTCTATCTACTGTGAACCCACATTTCCAGCTAGTTATTGTTATTAAAAAATTAACAAACAATAATTTGTTTTTGCTTTATAGGTCTTCAAAATCAATACTAAATGTATCAATGCTTTTCAAGGCTAATGGTATTGCTTCTGCAACAATTCTTAAGTTTCATAATTAATTTCTCTTTCCAGTGTTCTGTTGCATTTAATGGAGATTTTAATAGCTCATTTGAGTGGGCACACTTTTTTTTGTTGTTTTTGTTTTTTGTCTTTTGTTTTTGGTGAGGCAATTGGGGTTAAGTGACTTGCCTAGGGTCACACAGCTTGTAATTGTTAAGTGTCTGAGCCGGATTTGAACTCAGGTCCTCCTAACTCCAGGGCTGGTGCTCTATCCACTGTGCCACCTAGCTGCCCCAAGTGGCCACACTTAATGAGATGTTCAGATGCATCTTGAGAAGATGTATACTGGCCATACATTCTTGGGAAATATGAGAACATCCCAGTTCAAGTTATATGAAGTAATTAGGATTAGAATGGACTTTAAGATTCACTATTTATCTGATTAATTATATATCATTTTCATTTAAGATTTGAATAACAGTGGTCTTCCTTTTGAAGGATTTTTTTTTATTTTTAGTGAGGCAATTGGGGTTAAGTGACTTGCCCAGGGTCACACAGCTAGTAAGTGTTAAGTGTCTGAGGCCGGATTTGAACCACCTAGCTGCCCCTTTTTGAATGTATTTTAATTTTTAAGTTAACCATCCTTAATACTGGCTTTTGTGACAGGGAATAGTAATTCAATAAAGTTTCCTGTAGGTATCCCTCATTTAATACAAAATCACTTAAAAAGATGACCATTTTCAGATATATTTTTTAAATGACCCCTATATATGTGTAAAATTTGAGAGTCCTTTGGCATCATCATCTACCTGTAAAGGATTAGTGGCCATGTGAAAAAGTAGAAGCAGCACTAGTCTTTTATCAGGATATCTATTCCAATTCTATGAGATCCATTAACTGTGCCTAATCAGAAAAATTAATTTATTTTTACAGAAATATTGGATTATAAAATATCAAAATTTAATGACGACATATAGGCCTTCAAATCCAGTAAATATTTTGCCTATAATAATCTTGACAAATAATCATTCAGTCTTCCCTTGAACACTTCTAGTAAAGGGAAACTCACTACCTCCTAAAGTAGACCATTTTAATTTTGATATATCTGACCAATTTGAGGTTCATCCTTTCTTCAAACCTGCAATTCCCTCTCTACGACTTCAACACCTTCTTCTTTATTCTACCTTTTGGGAAAAGGCAGAACATGTTTAAATGTTCTTTTGTATGACAGTTTTTTTTCACATACATACAGATATCTACCATGTGTCTCTCAAGTCTTATTCTTTGTGCTTTCCACATCCCTAGTTCCTTTTACTGATACTCATTTAGTTATATATGGATCTTCTTCTCCATTGCATTCTGGATTCTTTTCATATTATAAAAATCATTCCTGAAATGCTAAAAAAAAATACAATATATTCAGGGATAATGCCACTATCACTTCCTTGATATGGACATTTTTATTTCATCCTTCACATTGTAGCCAAAGACCATATTAATGTATTAGATTTCTTTATTACAACAGTATAATATGGAGGAAAAGACAGCTAGGTTCTGAATCTAGAGACCTGTGTTAAAGTCCCAAATATGTAACTTATCACAAATGTAAGATTAACTCAGTACTTAAGATCTCAACTTCTTTCCATTCATATAAAATGACGTTGGATTAAATGAACTCTAAAATCACTTACAACCACTATATGGGTGGTTATTTTGACTGATACTAAACTCCTAGTTTAATAAAACCACCAAGTCCTTTTTTTTTGGGGGGGGGGGGTTAATGAGGATTAAGTGACCTGCCCAAGGTCACACAGCTAGTGTCAAATATCTGAAACCAGATTTGAACTCAGGAACTCTTGAATCCAGGGCCAGTGCTTTATCCACTTCACCATCTAGCTGCCCTGCCACATCCTTTTTAAGACAAATTGACACCTACAAGTAGGTACCAATTAGTGAAAATAATGAATGCCACAGTGGTAGAATAATTTAAATTTATACTGAATATTTCTATTGGTCTGGACACATTATTATATTTATATAATTACAACATCTAATATTACATAGCTGACCATTTATGGGATTTGTTATTCATAACATTAGAGAAGTAGGTAAAATTATATCTCTCTTGTATTGCTCAAGTAGTTTGTAAATACTACTATGTGTCTTTTCCTTCTCTGATGATTACTAGCTGATTTGTCTTTTCTTAGAAACTATGTATGTATATCATGGCTGTTTGGATTAAAAATAGCTGCTTCCAACTCAGAGTACACACCTCCAGTCTCTATGGAATTTTAATTTTAGCAAGTCCTTAATTCTTGCAGTTCATTTTATTTTGTTATTTATTTCAAAGGTGGGGGGAGGGTTTGATAGAATATTACATTTCTATTTTACCCACTATATATATCAGGGCAGTTTTCTTTGATAATTTCTTGAAGTTTATTTCTCCTTGATTTATTTTCCAAATCCATCCCACCTCACACACAGCATGCACATTTTCTTCTATTTTTCCTATTCTTCTCACTTTGTTTTATTTTCTTGATATCTGATGGAATTATTAGTTGCCACTTGCCTAATTCTAATTTTTGAGAAATTATTATTTTTAGTGAGATTTTGTACCTTTTTTGTGTATTTGGCCAATATATTTTTAGAGTTCTTTTCTTCAGTGAAATTTTGTACCTGATTTTTCATTCAAACTATTCTGATTTTTAAAGTTCTTTTTTTTAGTGAATTTTTGTACCTTTTTTTGCCATTAGTTATCAATTTTGCATTCAATTCTATTCTTGCTTTTGTTTTTCAGGATTCCCAATTTGGTAATTAATTGGGGATTTTTAATCTGTTATTTTTCTAATTTTCTTTTTTTTAATTGCATATCCAATTTATTGATCTGTTCTTTCTCTGTTTTATTAAGCATTTAGAGTTATAAATATTCCCTTTAGTACTAGTTTGGCTGCATACCATTAATTTTGGCATGCTATCTTTTTGTCCTTTTTTAAATGGGTTATAAAACAAATTAAAGGAACAATAAATAATGTAATTTAAATAAAATTAATGGATTATAAAAGGAAATAGACAGTAGAAATATACTATCAGGGGGACCTCAATTTCTCACTGTGAGAATTAAATAAATCTAACCCAAAATTCAAGAAAATAGAGGTTAAGGAGATAAATAGAATTTCAGAAATGTTAAACATGATAGGCATCAAAAGAAAACTGAATAGGGATAGAAAGTAATATACCTTTTACTCAGAGGTATGTGGAACTTACATAAAACAGGTAACCCATTAATTTTATTTTTTTCTAAAAAGAACCATTCCTGAATGCATAAATGGTAAATAACTATAAACAGGCAGCTTTCAGAAGAAGTTGAAACTATCTATAGTCATGAAAAAAATGCTATAAGTCATTATTGTTTGTAGAAATGCAAATTAAAACAATTCTAATGTACCACCTCACTCCTATCAGGTTGACTAATACAATAGAAAAAAATGACATGTTGGAGAAGTTATTGGAAAATTAGGACAGTAATGCACTTACGGTGGACTTGTGAATTGAGCCAATGATTCTGAAAAGTAAGTTGGATGTATTCCAAAAGGATTCTAAAACTGCATACCCTTTAGCTTAGCAATAGTACTATTAAGTTGGTATCCTAAAGAGGTTTTTACAAAAAGGAAAAAAAAAAGACCTATATGTACAAAAAATATTTATAGCAGATATTTTTGTGGTGGCCAAGAATTGGAAATCAAGGGAATGCACATCAACTGGAGAAGGTCCAAACTACTTTTGCTATATGAGTGTTGTAATATTATTGGGCAATAAACTACTACAATTAGGCTAATTTTAGAAAAAAAACATTGAAAGTCTTCTATTAACTGATTCAAAGTGAAATAAGCAGAACTAGCAGAATACTATATACAGTTGTGAGGGCCAAAATTTGATATATGGAGCATTATTTGGGTGACTCGCCTTAATATTGGGGTCCCAGAAATAATGAATGATCTTTTAGGTTCACCATCCCCTCTGAACTGCCCTTCTTAGATATTTCTCCCAGGTCAATAAGAAAGGAGCCTTACAGCTTTAATTCACAGAAGGATCAGATTTTATTACTTGGTAATTAATTAAACAACAAACATAAAACTAATAAAAATCAAAGATAAGGAAATAGGAAAAAAGAAATACAGATAAATACTCTTAACTCTAAACTTAACCTATTCAGTCCCCAGACCATTTCCAATTAAGCTAGTTCAGAGGGATTTAGGGTTTTCTGTAATTAACTCACCAAAACCTGGACAGTCTGAAGTTGCTTATGCCACCGGGAAAAGTAGCGGCACGAGCATGACAGAACTTGCACCACCACCAGAAGGGGAGCAGTCTGAGAGAGCAGCCGCCAGAGAGAGAGCATGTTCCGGAAGAGACATAGTGTTCTGGAAGAGCCTCCTCTTCCCCACAGGGAGCATTCAATCTTTCCTCCCCCCAAAAGGGTAGGTCCTTCGAAACCTGTCTATGGAGAGTTCTCCTTCTGACCTCAGTAGCATACATAACTTCGGGGTGGGCCAGGTGTGGCCCCTCCCAAATTAGTCAGCTAAAAACTGCAGTAATTTTACCACAAATAATTTTTACTACATAGTAATGACAATATTGTATATGTGGGAATTTATTGCAATTTGGGGACCCTGCCTTTGGGCTGAGATTAAAAAGCCTTAGGCCCTCAGGGTTTTTCTCTGTGTAAGCAGAGCTGCCCTTCCCTGTCTGCTTCAGCAACTGAGCTGAGAAGCCCAGGAAGGCCCCTGGAATGGCCCACGAGGAAGTTCTGGGTGTGCAACAGGGAGCATGGGCCCCTCGAGATCTGAGTGTGGTGTGCATGGCTCACTCAAGCCCGCTGGCCATGGTGCTAGCCAGCAAATTGGCTTGGCATGTTTGGGGACACAAGGATCCTGAGGTTTGTGGGAAGATTGGAGACTATATAGTCTGGGAGGCAGAGATGCTAAGAGATCAGTGAGAGAAGAGATGCTGGGGATTTGCAACAGTATGGGGTTGGCAAGAGGATGGAGTTACAGGTTTTTCAGGGTTCATTGCTTCAGGACAGAAGGAGGTCAGTGAGAGAAGCACTTAGGGGGTCATTGTGACAGTACAGAAAGGGGGTTTTGCTAAGGAGATGGTGGCTAAAGTAAAGAAAGTAGGTTTACAACAGAATGGGATAAGGGGCTTTTCAGGGGTCACTACAGTGCAGAGAGGTAAGTTAGATGAAAAGGGGGGAATGCTAAAAGAAGGTTGATTGGTATAGAGATGCAGAAGGATGCTAAGAAAGTTCCAGGCATGGCAAACAGGAAGTGCAAGTTGAGGCAGCAGGAGAGAGAGTTAAAAGATAAAGTGGAGAGTTAGTTGGCAGAAAAGCTGACAGAGTGTATTTTACTTTTTTTATCCTTGTTTCTACATTTAACTCTAAATTTATTCAACCAAATAAACCCAATATTTGCTTTAATTAAAAGAGGCATTTTAATTCATTTTTTTTCTTATCAGTCTGAGGAGCAATGGGGGAAGGAACTGCCTTAACAGACTGACTTAAGAAATTAATAGCAGTCAGATAGCCAGCCAGTCAAAAGTCAAAAGATTAGGGCCAAAAATTAGTTAAAAATATCCTTACCTTTTAATGGCACCCCAGAAGGGACTTATGGCCCAATTATAATTTTTCTAAAGTTATAATTTTTCTTATAGTTATAATTTTTTCTGTAGCCCACAGTTATAAATTTTTCAGATTAGATTGGGATAAATTATTTTTTTTTTACATATGATTATCAACTTTGAATGACTAAGCCATTCTCAGCAACATAATGATCAATGACAATACTGAAGAACTTATTCTGAAAAAATGCTATCCAACTCCAGAGAATGAAATGGCGTCTGAATGCAGATTGAAAAATATTTGGCCTTATTTAAATTTTTTCTCATTTTTTTGTGTTTTTGTTTGCAACATGGGTAAAGTGAAAATATGTTTTACATGACTACACTTGTGTAATCTATATTCAATTGATTACTTTGCCAAATGACAAATTAAAAATACATTTATGTACTGCCTTTTATTGTTTTTGTGTATATATGTATGTGAACATGTATGCACACATCTACACATATATCTGAATATGTGCTTATATACACATTTGTGTACATGTGTACACCTAAAGCAGGTAGGTGGCAAAGTGCATAGTACATGACCTGAAGTAAGGAAGACTCATCTTCCTGAATTTAAATCTGGCCTCAAAGCTGTGTGACCCTGGGTAAATCATTTAATCCTATTTACTTCAGTTCTTCATATATAAAATGAACTGGAGAAGGAAATGGCAAACTACTGAATTATCTCTGCCAAAAAACCCAAATGGGGCCACAGAGAGTTGGACATTACTGAAATGACTAAGCAATAATAATATATGCAGACACAGATGCACTCTCATCATATATGTGTGCATTTGTACATGTATGCATGTGCACCTACATGTGTATATGTGTACACATATACATGCATGCATATACAATGTATACATATACACATACACAAGTATACATATACTTGTATTCATTTATACATTCATAATGCACACATGCAGATATACATATACAATACGCATGTGCATGTGCAATTTGTACAAAGATACATGTATGCACATATATGTGTGTTCACAGTTTTATGGGTAGAGATACCTATATGCATGGTGTATGCATGTGCATGTGTGTATGTACATATTTATGCATATTCATATGTATATGTGAGTGTTTCTGACTTCAGGCCAGGCATTCTATCTACTATGTCCTATCTGCTCTATATGTGTATACACACGTATAATACACACACACACACATATATATATTTCATATACTTAAAAAAAATGTGCTAGAAACTTGTGGAAGAAAGGCAAAAATGAAGCAAAGCACACCCTGATCCAAAACAGCTTGCACTGGAACTCATACATGTAAAACAGTTTTATTAGAGTCATTAGTTACTTAGAGCTAGTCGTACAGTAGGGATGAGGTGATTTTGGAGTATAAATTTTCTAAGATGTTAACAGAATTTGTACTCATTCATATCAAGGTACATAGGTAAATGTTTAAACAGGAATAATTATTTAATCTGGGAAGCTCTTTGATATTTTGTTTCACTTCCCTGATGATGACACCTCAGTATGTCTCTCTAGCTGAGGCCTGCCCAATTTCTATGCCTAGATAATAGCTTATACATCAGAAGCCTGAATGTGTGCCAGAATCATTTTATTGCTACCTCATTCTCAAATGATTAAAAAAACAAAAAACAAAAACAAAAAAAAAACAAAAAAAAATCCAAATACTAATTTTAAGGTGCACTCTGTGGTCTTTGCCTCGGGCACCAAGTTTCATAGTTATACAAACACTCTGTTTAAAGAAATTCCACCAAATTTCCTACGTCCATTTTAGATACAGGGTTTTTATTCCTGCTTCACAGATTTTGAAACTATGGTCTAAACAAGCATTTAGGTGACAACTGTCGTGGCTCCAAATTGTATTAGGGAAACCTAACATGTCTCCAACTTTCTTTCACCTAACATGCCCCTATCTTGCTCTTACTTCACTCCTTTAAATGATTTAAAGCCATCACCATACATTCCAATGAGTAGAATTCATAATTATTTAAATCTGAACATAGTGGGACTCTAAGGGATGAGAAAATAATTATTGATAATAAATTTCTTGGGGGGACCCAGAGATCAGTTTTTTTTTCTTTCACCCCTCCCCACTCTGGCATTTGGTACATATAGGTATAATATTGTCATGTTAATGATACAGAAATTAAATGTACAACAGAGGATGAAAAGCACATACACAAAGCTGATTTTTCTGTTTCTCATGAACCAGCACCAAAAGTACTTTTAACTTTAAGGATAATAAGATTATGAAGTATTATAAATGCCAATGTTAAAAGATCACTATTCATTCTAAATGCAATGGAAAGACATTGAAACTTCTTGCTCAAGAGAGTGACATGAGAAATCTTGCCTTTGGAGATCATTGTTTTCACATGTATGTGAAGGATGTATTGAAAAGGAACATACTGAAGATGAATTCAAACTAGGAACCTGTGTAATAATCCAGCTGAGAAGATATGTTTGTCCTAAAGCTTACTTGTCACCACAGAAGCTTTTTATAATCAGGAAAAAAAAATGAATGATTGTGACTGCTTCTCAACTTTTTTCTCAGAATTTGATGCTTTGTGTAATCATTTTGTAGGAGAGCTTTTGAGGAAGGTTTGACCATCATGACCTTTTACTCCCATACCTTGACTCTACCCGTCTTTTCCCCTTCACTACTAAACTTTCAACTGTATTATTCGTCTGCTCTGTTTTCTGTTTGTTTGGTTATTTGGTTGGTTGGTTTGGGGGTATAGTTTTCTTTCTGTTTTGTTTATTTTTAAGTTTTAGATAGTACAAACTTCTAAAATGCATGGCTGATTTCTACTTAACTTTGTTGGGGGTATTTTCCCATATATATGAATTTTCCATGAATGCTTTCTCATTATTAGTCATAAAATGAATTGAAATTCTAACTAGTGCATTGAGTCTAAATCTAAGAAGTCATACATTAAGTCAATGAAAATTACATATATATATATATATATATATATATACACACACACACACACATACATATATATAGATATATGACAAATCCCACATTTGGCTTTGATTTGGGACTAACAAAAAGTATTTGCTTGATTCCATGGCATCTTTGTTCCCATGATTGTTTTATGTAGCCGAGAGAACTCTGAACAGAAAAGCACTGTACTGGCTTATTCCATCTGCCCATTGATCCTCATTCCTGAATAATGTGTTTTTTTTTATTTTTACATGATTCTTTTACTAATATTTTCATTGGGTAAAAGAATGTCCATTCATAAAGATGAGAGAGCTTCACAACTTAAACACATGACAGTAAGTCTCTTCTTAGATTTCTTTGAAACACGTACTTATTTTTTTTAATTAATAAAGTTTTTAATTTTTTTCCATTACATGTAAAAATAGTTCTCATCTTTTGTTTATACAAGCTTTACAATTTCAGATTTTTCTCCCTCCCTCCCCTCCCTTCTTCCTCCACTAGAAAGCAGGTAATCTGATATAGGTTTTATATATATACACATAATAACATTAATCCTATTTCTGCATTAGTCATGTTATAAGAGAAAAAATCAGAGCACTGATGAAAAACCTCAAAATAGAAAAAATCAACAGCACCAAAAAAAAAAAAAAAAAGGAAATAGTATGGTTCATTCAGCATCTATACTCTGCAGTTCTTTTTTTTTTTTTCTTGGATTTGGAGATCCTCTTCCATCATGAATTCCCTGGAACTCCTCTGTACCATTGCATTGGTGAGAAGAATATAGTCCATCACAGTAGGTCAACACTCAATGTTGATGATACTGTGTACAGTGTTCTTCTGGTTCTGCTCAACTCACTTGTCATCAGCTCGCCCAAGACCCTTCAGGTTTCTCTGAACTCCTCCTGCTCATCATTTCTTACAGCACAATAGTATTCCATTGTATTCATATACCACAACTTACCCAGCCATTCCCCATTGAAGTGCACACCTCAAATTCCAATTCCTTGCCACCACATAAAGAGCAGCTATAAATATTTTTGTACATGTGGGTCCCTTTCCCCCTTCCATGATTTCTTTGGGAAAAAGACCCAAAAGTGGTATTGCTGGGTCAAAGGGTATGCACAGCTTTATCACCCTTTGGGCATAATTCCAAATTGCTCTCCAGAATGGTAGGATCAGTTCACAGATCCACAACAATGCATTAGTGTTCCAATTTTCCCACAGCTTCTCCAACATTTATTATTTTCCTTTTTTGTCATTTTAGCTAATCTGATAGGTGTCAGGTGGTACCTCAGAGTTGTTTTAATTTGCATCTCTCTAATCATTAGAGATTTAGAGAATTTTTTCATATGGGAATAGATAGCTTTGGTTTCTTCATCAGTAAACTGCCTGTTCATATCCTTTGACCATTTCTCAATTGGGGAATGACTTGGATTCTTATAAATTTGATTTATTTCCCTATATATTTTAGAGATGAGGCCTTTATCAGAAGTACTGGCCTCAAAAATTGTTTCCCAGCTTTCTCCCTTCCTTCTAATTTTGGATGCATTGCTTCTGTTTATACAATTTTTTTTTAAATTAATGTAATCAAAATCATCCATTTTGCATTTTATAATATACTTTATCTCTTGTTTGTTCGTTCATAAACTGTTTTCCTTTCCAAAGGTCTGATAAGTAGACTATTCCTTTCTCTCCTAATTTACCTATGATATCACCTCTTATGTCTAAATCATGTATCCATTTCGACCTTATTTTAGTATAAGGTGTCAGATGTTGGTCTATGCCTAATTTCTGCCATACTATCTTCCAGTTTTCCCAGCAGTTTTTGTCAAATACTGAGTTCCTATCCCAGAAGCTGGAGTCTTTGGGTTTATCAAACACTACATTACTAGTGTCATTTACTACTGCCTATTCCATTGGTCTACCATTCTACTTTTTAGCCAGTACCAGATAGTTTTGATGACTGCCGCTTTATAGTAAAGCTCCAGGTTTGGTACCGCTAACCCAACTTCCTGTGAATTTTTTTTCATTATTTCCCTGGATATTCTTGATTTTTTGTTTTTCCAGATGAATTTTGTTATTATTTTTTCTAGCTCTATAAAATAATTTTTAGGTAGTCTGATTGGTATGGCACTGAATAAGTAAATTAATTTAGGCAGTATTGTCATTTTTACTATATTAGCTCTGCCTATCCATGAGCAATTGATAGCTTTACAATTATTTGGATCTGATTAGATTTGTGTGAAGAGTGTTTGGTAGTTGTGTACATAGAGTTCCTGGATTTGTCTTGGCAAGTAGACTCCCAAGTATTTTATATTATCTACTGTTACTTCAAATGGAATTTCTCTTTCTATCTCTTCCTGCTGGACTTTGTTGGTCATGTATAGAAATGCTGATTATTTATGTGGATTTATTTTATATCCTGCTACTTTGCTAAAGTTGTTAATTGTTTCAAGTAATTTTTGAGTTGATTCTCAAGGATTGCTTAAGTATACCATCATATCATCTGCAAAGAGTGATAGTATTGTTTCCTCCTTGCCTATTCAAATTCCTTTAATTCCTTTCTCTTCTCTGATTGCTAAAGCTAAGATTTCTAGTACAATATTAAATAATAGGGGTGATAATGACATCCCTGTTTCACCCCTGATCTTATTGGGAAGGCCTCTAATTTATCTCCATTCCACATAATACTTGCTGATGGTTTTAGGTAGATACTGTTTATTATTTTAAGGAAAGCTCCCCCTATTCCTAAACTCTCCAGTGTTTTTATTAGGAATGGGTGTTGTATTTTGTCAAAAGCTTTCTCTGCATCTATTGAGATAATCATATGATTTTGGTTGGTTTTCTTATTGATGTGGTTGATTATGTTAATAGTTTTCCTAATGTTGAACCAGCCCTGCATTCCTGGTATAAATCCCACCTGGTCATAGTGTATTATCCTGGTGATCACTTGCTGTAATCTCCATGCTAATATCTTATTTAAGATTTTAGCATCAATATTCATTAGGGAAATTGGTCTATAACTTTCTTTCTCTATTTTTTGCTTTACCTGGTTTTAGTATCACCACCATATTTGTGTCATAAAACAAATTTGGTAGAACTCATTCTTCATCTATTTTTCCAAATAAATTTGTATAATATTGGAATTAATTGTTCTTTAAATGTTTGTTAAAATTCACCTGTAAACCCCTCTGGCCCTGGGGATTTTTTCTTAGGGAGTTCATTAATGGCTTGTTCAATTTATTTTTCTAATATGGGTTTATTTAAGGATTTTATTTCCTCTTCAGTTAACCTGGGCAGTTTGTATTTTTGTAAATATTTATCCATTTCATTTAGATTGTCAAAGTTATTGGCATACAACTGGGCAAAATAATTCCTAATTATTAATTTAATTTCCACTTCATTGGTGGTAACCTCACCTTTTTTATTTTTTGATACTGGTCATTTGGTTTTCTTCTTTCTTTTTTTTAATCAAATGAACCAATATTTTATCTATTTTATTGGTTTTTTCATAAAACCAGCTCTTAGTTTTATTTATTAATTCTATAGTTTTTTTGCTTTCAATCTTATTAATTTCTCCTTCGATTTTCAGGATCTCTAATTTAGTATCTAATTGGGGATTTCTAATTTGTTCTTTTTCTAGCTTTTTAAGTTGCATGCCCAATTCATTAATCTCCTCTTTCTCTTTTTTATTCATGTAAGCATTTAGAGCTATAAATTTTCACCTAAGCACTGCTTTGGCTGCATCTGATAGATTTTGGGATGCTGTCTCATTATTGTCATTCTCATGGATATAGCTATTGATTGTTTCTATGATTTGTTGTTTGACCCATTCATTCTTTAGAATGAAATTATTTAGTTTCCAATTGATTTTCATTCTACTTTTCCCTAGCTCTTTCTTACATGTAATTTTTATTGCATCATGATCTGAAAAGGATGCATTTACTATTTCTGCCTTTCTACATTTAACTATGATGTTTTTGTACCCTAATACATGGTCAATTTTTGAAAATGTGCCATGTACTGCTGAGAAAAAGGTATATTCCTTTCTATCCCCATTCAATTTTCTCCAGACATCTATCATGTCTAACTTTTCTAACATTCTAGTCACCTCTTTAACTTCTTTCTTATTTATTTTTTGGCTAGATTTCTCTAATTCTGAGAGGGGGAGATTCAGATCCCCCACTAGTATAGTATTACTGTCTAATTCCTCTTGTAACTCATTGAACTTCTCCTCTAAGAACTTGGATGCTATACTACTTGGCACATACATATTTAATATTGATATTACTTCATTATCTATAGTACCTTTAAGCAAGATGTAATTTCCTTCCTTATCTCTTTTAATGAGATCTATTTTTGCCTGCACTTTGTCTGAGACAAGGATTGCTACCCCTGCTTTTTTTACTTTAGCTGAAGCATAATATATTCTGCTCTATCCTTTTACCTTTACTCTGTGTATATCTCTCTGCTTCAAATGTGTTTCTTGTAAACAGCATATTGTAGGATTCTGGTTTTTAATCCACTCTGCAATTCACTTCCATTTTATAGCAGAATTCATCCCATTCACATTCACAGTTATTATTACTGTCTATTCCCCTCCATTCTATTTCCCCCTTTGTACTTTTCCCCCCTTCTTTCACCCTATTCCTCTTCACTGACGTTTTACTTCTTACCCCTGACTCCCCCAATCTGCCCTCCCTTTTTATCACCCCACTCTCTTTTATTTACCCTTTTCTCCCTTTCTTTTGTCCTCCCGTCTATCAGTCCCCCCCCCTTTCCCTTCGCCTTTTGCTTCCCTAAAGAATGAGTTAAGTTTCTTTATCCCAATGAATGTATATGTAATTCTCTCTTTGAATCAAATCTAATGAGAATAGGGTTGAAACAATGTTCACCCCTCCTTTCTTTCCCTCTATTGTAATAGGTTTTTTTTTCATCTCTTCATATGATATAATTCACCCCATTCCACCTCCCCTTTCCTCTCCTCCCCATAGATTCCCTTTTTAACCCCTTAATTCTTTTTTGTATCATCACCTCAAAGACAATTTATATTTATACCCTCTGTGTAAACTCCTTCTCTCTGCCAAAATACATTTACAATTCTTAAGAGTTATGAGTATTATCTTCCTGTGTAGGGATATAAACAGTTTAACCTAATAGGGTAACCTTTTTTTTCCCCCCCTCTGTTTACCTTTTTAAACTTCTCTTGAGTCTTGTATGTTGAGATCAAATTTTCTATTCAGTTCTGGTCTTTTCACCAGGAAAGATTGAAAGTCCCCAATGTCATTAAATGTTCATCTTTTCCCCTGAAAGAAAATGCACATTTTTGCTGGGTAATAGATTCTTGGCTGCAATCCAAGCTCCATTGCCTTCCAGAATATCATATTCCAAGCCTTGCAGTCCTTTAATGTTGAAGCTGCCAGGTCCTGAGCAATCCTGACTGTGGCTCCATGATATTTAAATTGCTTCTTTCTGGCTGCTTGGAGTATTTTCTCCTTCACCTGATAATTCTGGAATTTGGCTACAATATTCCTTGGAGTTTTCCTTTTGGGGTCTCTTTCAGGATATGATCAGTGGATTCTTTCAATGATGATTTTATCCTTTGATTCTATGATATCAGAGCAGTTCTCTTTAATAATTTCCTAGAGTATGTTGTCTAAATTCCTTTTCTGGTCATGGCTTTCAGGGAGTCCAATGATTCTCATATTCTCTCTCCTCGATCTGTTTTCCAGATCAGTTGTCTTTCCAATGAGGTATTTCACATTTTCTTCTATTTTTTCATTCTTTTGATTCTGCTTGACTGATTCCTGGTGTCTCATGGATTCCTTATCTTCCAACTGTCTAATTTTAATTTTTAAGGCATTGTTTCCTTCAGTAAGATTATGCACCTTTTTTTCCATTTGGCCAACTGAATTTTTTAAGGCATTGTTTTCTTCAATGAGATTATGCACCTTTTTTTTTCCATTTGGCCAACTGAATTTTTTAAGGCATTGTTTTCTTCAGTGAAATTGTGCACTTTTATTTCCATTTGGCCAGTCAATCTTTGTGCTTCCTTTTCCAAGCTGCTGATTCTTTTTTCATAGTTTTCTTGTTTTGCTTTCATTTCTCTCCCCATTTTTTCTTCTACCTCTCTCAGTTGATTTTTAAAATCCTTTTTGAGCTCTTCCAGGAAGACTTTTTGTTCTTGAGACCAATCCACCTTCCCTCGTGAGGCTTCACATGTAGGCGATTTGAAGGTATTGTCCTCATTTGAATTTGTGTTGGCTTCTTCCCTATTGATACAGAAGCTCTCAATGGAGAGGGCTCTTTTTTGCTTCTTACTCATTATTGCAGCTTATTTATTTATTTTTTAAGTTGAGTTGAAGTCTTCTCTGTGGGCACCAGAGTCCCTGTTTTGGGCTTCTTGTGCAGGGGTATAGGTGCTGGGTGACTGGCTTTTTACTCTGAGGCCTTTATATTGTGTGCAGTTCGCCCCCTGTACTGCCTGTCTGAGTGCACTCGGCCCGGCGCCCGATCCCGGCATGCGATCCCACCTGCCCCATTTGTGGCCCTCCCGGCCGGTGCAAGTAGGTTTTTCCACTGTCCTTCTTGGCCACCAGATTTTTGAGCCAGGTTCCAGGGACCTCAGTTGTTTGGCTGTGGCCCGCAGCTCCTGCTGACTTGCCCTGACCCCCTCAGTGCTGGGTTGCTGCCCTGCGCTGGGCCTCCCTTTTGCCCGAGTCAGATCGACCTTTTCCTGAAGTCTTCTAAATGATCTCTGGTTGGAAGACTGCATCTCTCTGTCCCTTTGCAGGTTCTGTAGTTTCAGAATCCATCCAGAGGCTTGATTTAATGTTCTTTTTGAGGGATCAGAAGGAGAGCTCAGGCAGCTTGCTGCTTCCTCTCCGCCATCTTGGCTCCGCCCCCCCATATACTTATTTTTTTGAATGGGCCCTTTTTCATCCAATTTTGAGTCATTCAACCATGAAATTTAATACCCTCAATGTCTTACACATCATGAATATTGTATAATTATCCCAATTGCTTTAATACTTAGAGAACTTTTGTATTTGACAATTGTTGCTCTACTGTTGCACAGACAATTTCTTCAGGCTTGGGTCAATTAGTAAGTATCATATTCAAGCTTTAGTAATTTCTTTTCTGAGCACACATGATCACATAACAATGGGAAAGTATAATTTACATGACATTCTTCATACCTATTTAATTCATCTTGTGTTAAATAACATTGACTGTGTATGTACTAAGGAATGCAGTTTCTTATAGATCAAATGTCTGAGTTAGATTATTGCCACTTTTCAGTTCACTTATTTAGTCACATGTATATCAACTAAATCATTGAGCTAAATTTTACCACTCAAAATGGCACTGAACATACCCAACCACCAATCTGACCTGGAGTCTTAGAAATTGTGGAAAAACTTATTGCATTCTTCTCTTTGTTTACATTTGCTTACTTTACCAGTGGGAATACTTGATTAGTCAAAGAGAAGGTGAAACCCAAGAGTAAGAGATAATCAAAATGCCTTTGTCTAAATTTGTTATGGCACCAATACTATGCATCATAAATGTAAAACTAAAAGCAGAGTAAAGGGAAGGAATAAGGGAGGGATTCTTTAAAATGGTGAGGATTAGGGAGTTAATGGTCAGAAGTAAATCAGACATCTGATGGAAGAGAAGGAAAAACTATGAGCAAAAATATACTGAAGAGAAGTACACAAGTAGTAATTATAACTTTCAATGTGAATGGGATGAATTCCCCTCTACCCTAAAATGGAAATATATAGTAGAATGGATTAAAAATTAGAAAGCAAAAATATGTTGTTTGTAAGAAACATTTTTTAAAATGAGAGATACACATAGAGAAACAATGAAAGGCTGGAGAAGAAATTAATATATTTCAGCTTATGCGAAAAAAAAATCTGATATAAAATCATAATTTCAAAGTTAAAGCTAACCTAGATTTAATTAAAAGATAAAGAGGGAAATTACATTGAGATAAAAAGTACAATAAATAAAGAAAACATATCAATATTAAACCTATATGCACCAAATGCTATAGCATCCATATTTTTAAACAAAAAGCTAAATAAAGTGCATGTGGAAATATATAACAAAACTATACTAGTTGGGAACTTCAACCTTCCTCTGTCAGAACAAGATAAATCCAATTAAAATAATAATAAAGTACCCAAGGAGATTAATAGAATCTTAGATAAGCTACATATAATAGATATCTGGAGAGAATTGAATGAGAATAAAAGTGAATGTACCCTCTTCTCATTGGTACTATAGTTTAATAAAAAAAATTCATAATGGCATAAAATCATAAAAAATAAGGAACTATAGAAACACATTTTAAAAATTAATTGGAGACTAAATAACCTAATCTTTAAAAAAATGGTTTAAAGTATAAGTCATTCATGATGATTAAAAAGGTTTGAGAAAAATAGTTTCTGGGTAATTTAACCATTTTATTAATAAAGCCAGTACATTCATTAATAAAAAGGATGGCCATTTGGCCATCTCTCTTAGACCGAGGACAATGATGGTGGTGGGCTCACAGGTTATATAGACTTAGAAGACCAGGTGTTCCCCAGGATGGGAATCAACCCTGATTGTTTAAAAATTGATGAGAAAATGAATATTACAATGAGTGGTTGAGATTGATGTTATGTCACCCTTGGATATTCTACTCACACACCACCCACAGCCTTGGGCAATTTAAGAAAAAAAAAATGTCTGTTTCCATCTGACTTAGATAAAAGAGTCTGTATCCACCCAAGTTTGAATGAATAGAATTCACCTTAGACTAGAAACTCCTTGTAAGTGTGGGTGGAATAAGATAGAGGAGCTCAACCTAAGAAGATTGAGGTCTTGAAATAAGTATAAGGAAAGGGGAACTCTGAATCTCCCCAAATCATTAGTCATTAGTAAACATTTCTTTCACAGAAACAATAAATAATTTTATAAAAGAGAATGACAATAATGAGACAACATACTAAAACATATGGGATGCAACAAAGCAGTAATCAGAGGAAAATCTATATCTCTAAGTGCTTATATCAATAAAATATAAAAGTTAGACAAATTAATTGGCTTTGCAATTTTAAAAAAATGGTAAAATAACATATGAAAAGTCCCTAATTAAAGGCTGCCAACTCTGAAAATAAATAGCCAGAGTAACAGAATTTTTTCAACTGCTGTTAACTCTAAAAATTCCAAAGAATACATGCAAAAGCAAATAAAGGAAGGAGGGGAACTAGACACATGTACAGGATCTCTTCTAGTAGAAGACTTAAGGCAGTGAGGCTAAAATAGATAGGTAGATGATAGATAGATAGATAGATAGATAGATAGATAGATAGATAGATAGATAGATAGATAGATAGATAGATAGATTCACTTAACAGTTACTAACTGTGTGACCCTGTCCAATTGCCTCACTAAAAACAAAAAAAAGGAAAAAAGAAAAAAAGGAAAAGAAAAGATAGATGGATGGTTGGATGGATGGATGGACAGACATGCATACTTGTGGCTAGACTAAGGGTCAAACAGTGTGGTGGAGGTACACTGGTGAGGCATAACAACAACAGTGAGGCAAGGTTGCCTAGTGAAAAAAAAAAGTTCATTCATAACAGGACTTCATGTCTGGGTCTATTGGTGCTTAGCCAAGCTCAAGAACTATCAATTATGTGATTTGGTTACAGCACTTCATCCAAATTGTGAGCAGAAAGGGTTGTTGTTATGCTAAGCTCAGGGCACAACTGGCTTGCTGGATCTTAAGGTCTAGAAAAAAGTTTGTCTTTTAATAGTAAAAAAACAAAAACAAAAATGAGGGTGGTCTCAGCATAGGGATAATGACATTAACCCTTTTTAGCCAAAGGGGGGGCATCTAAAAGAATGCTTGCCCTTCTGGCCAATAAAGGAGAAACTGCTATAATCCAAAATGTCACAAGAAGCCAAATGAACCAGGATGAGATGTTAAGAGGCATATATGGGCTTAGGTTGGTGAGCTTAGGGTTTAAGGGAGGCAAATCCAATAATTTGTTAGCTCTCCCCTTAGCAATGATGGGATGGAATTTTTTGTGCCAGGACATTATTTCCTTGAGGGGACATATTGTGGAAGTTTGGCTCAGGTATCACTGTGGAACTAACAATAGGGAAAAGAGCATAAGAAGATAGAGTAATGGGTTATGTAAAGCCATTATCTGTTAGAAACAGAAAAGTGTGTGTGTGTGTGGGTGTGTGTGTGTGGGGGGGGTCCAAAAATATAGAGGGAGGAAAAAAACAACACAAAAACACATGCTTAAATCTAGGCCTTGGTGGTTAGACATATAACAAAAGGGAAGGGAAAAACAAAACTAAAATAGTATTTTTGGCCCTTATCTGGAATCTTGGGATAGTTGTCTCATCTGGATGAGACATTAGGAGATATTCAAACCCTAAGTTGTAGTTAGTGAAATTTTGTTATTTAAGCTAAGAATTCTTGGGGACATAATTTACTATTGTTTTGAGTTTTCATTATAGGGATAATTGTCTGAATTGTCATGAAGCCAATAGTAGAATGTGGCATGTGTTGAAGTCTAGGAAATGAGAAAGGTAAATGTCTGTACCTGGGAAAACTTTTGGAAATGAACTTGGAATTGCACAAGGTAGAATCTTCTTGACTTTCTTTCCCAATTGTTCTATTTCCTCTCTGTAAAGAACATTTCTCTACCCAGTTAATCTAGAGCCTTTAGACTCTGGTTTATGATTTCAGCTTTTAGATCCTGATGTCTACTCCCAGGTTGGAGATCCTGGTCTCTAATCTCAGCTTTTGAGAATCCTGGTCTCTAGACAGAGCTGAGATGGCAGAGAGAAGCCAGGAAGTTGTCTGAGCACTCCAAGTTTCCCTCAGAAACAACATTAAACCAAGCCTCTAAATGTATTCTATAGCTACAGAACCTATAAAATAATGGAGAGAAAAAAAATTTCTAACTTAAAATAATTTAAAAGGATTTCAGAGAATTAAAAGGGGAGTAGAGTGCAGCAAACTGCCAGCTAGAGAATCACCCAGAAGATAGGCATGACTAGGCCAGGACACCCCAGCTCTGAGAGCAAGCCCAAAATGGTGAGGAATTAATGAGCCCCAGAAGCCTCAAAACAGAAAACCAGTGAGAAGGCCCTTGCCCCCAGCACAAGAAGCTTGGGACAGTGCCTTCTGTAACCCAGGAGCAGAGTTCAACTTTAAAAGTCACAAAATAGGCTAAAGTATGAGTAAGAAATAGAAAAGAAACCTTACCATAGAGAGCTACTATTGCAATAGGGACAACCAAAACATAAACTCAGACAAGAAAAACTGTCAATATTCCTACATATGAAGCCTCAAAGGGAAAGACGAATTGATCTCAAGATGAAAAATCCTTACTGGAAAAACTCACAAAGGATTTTAAAAATCAAATAAGAGAGGTAGAAGAAAAAATGGAAAAAGAAATGAGAGAAAAGAGAGTTATGCAAGAAAAATAAGAAAAAGTTTACCAATACCTTCATAAAAGAAACAGGGAAATAAACTGAGAATCTTGGTCTCTAGTCTCAGGTTTTGAGACTTTGGTTTCTGATCTGAGACTTGAAATCCTGGTTTATGTTTAAGTTTTTTTAGTTACCTTGGTAACATGTAAATCTCCCTTCTTAAAACTAGTCCATTGTGAGCTTTCTAAGTACTTTGATCTGATTAATAAAATTGAATGTAACAAAATAATTGAGTTAATAAATGAAACTAGGAATTTATTTTATAAAAAAAAGATAAGCCATTGGTTAATTTTTTTTTTTTAGTAAAGAAGAAAACCAAATTAATAGTATCAAAAATAAAAAGGGTCACGGACAGCTAGGTGGCACAGTGGATAAAGCACTGGCCCTGGATTCAGGAGGACTTGAGTTCAAATCCGGCATCAGTCTCTTGACACTTACTAGCTGTGTGACCCTGGACAAGTCATTTAACCCCAATTGCCTCGCCAAAATAAAAATAAATAAATAAATAAATGAAAAGGGTCTATATAAAATTAATGAAAATGAATGTTTGACTATACATGACCAACAAATCCCAGCAGCACCAAATGAAAAATAGAAATTCAATTAAATATAACTTTAGACAATAAAAAATATTTGGGTATCTACTTTCCAAGACAAATTCATGACTTATATGAACACAATTTCAAAACACTTTTTACACAAATAAAATTAAGAAAAATATTAATCACTTATAGGTAGTCCAAATTAATATAATACAAATGACAACTCAACCTAAATTAATTGACTTCTTCAATCAAACTACCAAAATAATTTTACAGAACTAGAAAAAAGTAATAACAAAATTCACCTGGAATAACAAAAGTTCAAGAATGTCAAGGTAATTAATGAAGAAAAAATCTGAAATAATGTGACCTACCCGTGCCAGATATCAAACTGCATTATAAAGTGGTAATCACCAAAAACAATCTGGTATTGGCTAAGAAATAGAGGGGCAGATCAGCAAAATAAATTAGGTATAGGAGACACAGCAGTGAATGACCATAGTGAAGTGGTGCTTGATAAAGTCAAATACCCAAACTTCTGGGATAAGAACTCACTATTTCACCAAAACTGCTGGGAAAACTTGAAAACACCATGACAGAAACTAGATGTAGACCAACATCTTGTTATATGCTGTGAAAAGTTCAAAATGGGTGTATGATTTAGACATGAAGGGTGATACCATAACCAGATTAAAAGAGCAAGAAATAGTTTACCTATCAGATCTTGGAGAAGAGAAGAATTTGTGACCAAACAAGAGATAGAGAACATTATGAGATAAAAAGTGGATAACTTTGAATAAATTAAATTAAAAAGCTTTTGCACAAACTAATGCAATAAAGATTAGAAGGAAAATAGAAAGCTGGGAAACATTTTTTTTCCACAAATATTTCTTATAAAGGCCTCATTTCTAAAATACAGAGAGAACTGAATCAAACTTATAAGAATAAAAGTCATTCCCCCATTGGAAAAATAATGGTCAAAGGATATGAGTGGGCAGTTTTAAGATAAAAACCAAGAGCAACAACAATAGTTATTTATAGTAATGTGAAAAACTGCTCGAAATCATTCTTGATTAAAGCAATCCAAATTAAAACAACTCTGTAGAACCACCTATCTATCAGATTGGTTAATGTGACAGAAAAGGAAAATCATAATTTTTGGAGAGGATGTGGGGAAATTGATACAGTAATGCACTGTGTGGTTTTGAACTGATTCAAACATTACAGAAAGTAATTTGGGACTATGCCTAAAGGGCAATCAAACTGTGCAAACTCTTAGGTCCAGCAATAATGTAATACACATCCCAAAGAGATAATAAAGAAAACAAGGAAAAGAGACCCTCATGTACAAAAATATTTATAGCAGCTCTTATTTGTGTTGGCTAAGAATTGGAAATTGAGAGGGATCTAATCAATTGGGGTATGGCTGAACAAGTTGTGGTATATGAAAGTAACAGAATACTATTGTTCTATAAGAAATGACAAGCAAGTAGATTTCAGAAAAAACCTGGGAAGACTTACAAGAACTGATGCAAAGTAAAATGAGAAGAACCAGGAGAATATTGCATTATTCAGTGATCAACTATGTTTGACTTAGTTCTCAGAAATACAATAATCTAAGGTGATTCCAAAAAACTCATGATGGAAAATGCAATGCATTCAAGAAGAACTGATGGAATCTGAATGGTGATCAAATCATACAATTTTCACTTCAAAAAACAAATTCCCCTTTGATTCTATTTCTTCTTTCACAACTTGACTAATACGTGAATATGTTTAACATGATTGCACATATATCACCTATATCAGAGTGTGTACTTTCTTAGAGAGGCGATAAGAAAGGGAGAGAGGTAGAAAATTTGGAACTAAAAATTTTATTTAAAAATTAATGTTGAAATGTTATTTACATGTAATTTGAAAAAAAGAAAAAGTATAATAATTACATAAATGAATTAAATTTCCCTAAGTTAATATTATCCCATATATTGAAAGAAAAAAAGAATGCACAGCTATTAATGACACCTTCTCTAGAATTCACTATTTTTCTCTATCTTCACCTAAGAATAATTTTTCAGTGTCATGCATAAGAAAGTTAAATGATATCCTTTTTATGATCAGAGACCTTTTTCAGTATTTCTTAATGGGAGCAAATATCCCAAAGATCTAGTTATAGAGACTTCAAGTTTAGGGGCTGTGGGGAATCATCTCTTTCTTCCTTAACTCTCCCCAAAATATATTTCTATCCTCATTATAATTTATTTTCCCCTCACTCTCTATGGTCTAACCACATTGTTTTTATTTACAAATGCTACTGCCTTTCCTACCTCCATGTCTTTGTAATGGCCATCCCCCATGATTGAAATGAACTTCCTCCACACCTCTGTTTTTGAATAACACTCTTCCTTAAAACCAAAATCAAAGAAGAATTTCTAAATTGGCCAATTCCTAATGCTAATTACTTTCTTCCTTAATTAACTTGTATTTTACTATATTATATTCATTTTTACCCTTTTATTCTCTCTCTCCTTTTGTGTGTACATGTTAGTAGCTGCAATAGAATGTAACCATCTTCAAAGTTTTTTTTTTTTAATTTTCTTTGTTTCAAGTGACTTGCAAATAAATGCTTTTTGACAGATTGTTCTACTCCATCAAAGAGATTAAGTCCTGTCCCTTTACACAACAGTATTCATTAGTTCAACAAATATGAAGTGCTTACAGTGGCAAAAGTTCCATTAGGCGCTATGAGAGAGACAAATATCTGAGGAAGATAAAAAACAGTCACTAATAAGCATAATGCACACTATTATGATAAGTAACTGAAGAATCACAAAACAAAGTAGTAACTGAGGGGTAGGGGGATAGTGGTTACTATCTATGGTATCCAGGGAGGCTTGGGCAGAAAATAGTGTTTGATATGTGCTTTTCAAATTAGATAGAAATTCAACCTCAGGTGATTGCAGAAGATAATCTCAGTGCAGTGAACAATTTTCATGAAAGACTGTAGATAAGTGATAACCCAAAATGTTCAAGGATAGAGAGTGATGCATGTGTGTATTGTTTGCACATAGTTGTTTGATGTTGTCTACTCCCATTACACTGTGGAAACTGAGGGCAAGACATTCTTGTATCCCCAATGTTCAACACAATACTTGAAAATGCAAATAGGTGCTAAATAAATTATTTTTGAGTTGACTATTTCAAAAATTATGTAAGAAGATAGGTGTAGAGGGCAGCTAGGTGGCACAGTGGATAAAGCACCAGGCCTGGATTCGGGAGGACCTGAGTTCAAATCCAGCCTCAGACACTTGACACTAGCTGTGTGACCCTGGGCAATTCACTTAAACCTCATTGCCCCCCCCAAAAAAATAAAGACAGGATGAGAAATATTATTTTACTATGTAAAATCAGATTTTTTGCATATGCATTTATATTTCAATGAACATGTTTCAAAACCTCAGTTTGTTTTTTAATGTATTTTAGAATGAGTTCTATGAGGCTTTGCTTTGTTGTGATAGCAATTTAGATAGATTTTAGACAGATCATATAAAGACTATTTCACTGAGAGCCCAATTGACATTAGCAATACTGAAACAAACATTTTCAGTGCTTTGATCTCATATAGTGATTTACTTTCATTCATTGTAGAGGAAACTTTTCATTGCGCCATCTGGGAATCCTTGAAAGCATTGAAATAAACTTTGTTCAGCTCCATATAAAATGTTTTCAAATTAAATACTTTTACAAAAGTATATATGAAGATATGAAGTACACACTACACCATTTCTTCAAAACTGGATGGAATCCTTTTCCCTTTCTGGCTACAAAAAACTAGGGTGGGCTCCATGATGTTCCTGATATTTTAGTTAAAATATATCATTGTCCAATGTTGTGATTATGTTGGGTGTCCTTGGTACATGTTTGGCTAATATGAAGAGAAAGAAGGGAAAACAAACAAATAAAAACACCATCATCATGCAGTTTGTGAGCATTCAAGTTGTTTACTTAAATGTGAAGTAATCTGGTATTTCCTTTCATTATTGAATGGATATCTAATGATTTGACCATAGATTTTAGAGGGGTCTTTCAAAAAACTAAAAAAAAAGAAGATTATTTCCTAGGAAGCTATTATTGTCTACACTCACAATTGCTCTGCTCTTTATAATCAAGGTTACATTTCCCCCTCCTCCGCAAGTATCTGTCTGAAAATCTGGGTTTGAGGCCAGTGAAATAGTTTCTTCTTTTTCCCCATTTATTCATGTCATAGCAATGGTGCATAAAAAGACAAAGTTAGGAAGAGAAAGCAAACCAATTATTCCCATTTCATTTTAATCTGCCATCGGTTCTAATTGTCTAGGTTAGCTACATTAATAAAATTTATTAATAATTGCCTTGGGCAAAGTAACAAAGAAAAGGTAGGAAAAATGAAGAAAAGTTAGACATAATTCATTATTAATTTCTAAAGTTTAGGGCTGATCTTAATGGAGAATTATCAGTTCAGTTCTGTAATCAATCACTGTCTAATTGGGAGTGATTTTCACTCCCAATTAACAAGCTTTAAAGTATGTAAAAAGAAAGAACAGCTTCAAATGTTTAGTAATTGTGATTTATTTATTCTTTCTTTAAGGATAAAGATTTGCTATTTTAAGCATGAAACAATGTTATAATATAATGGATATATTGAGGTAATATATGTTAAACTTGGGTCCCTCCAAGGAAATGCAAAATGTACAAAATTGTGTTTTTGTTGTTCAGTCATATCCAACTCTTCATGATTCTAAGAGCCATATACCAATATTGTTGTGTGTTTTTTTTTTGGGGGGGGGCATAAAGTTGCTGGAGGGGTTTGTCATTTTATTCTCTAGTGGATTAAGGCAAACAGAACTTAAGTGACTTAACCAAGGTCAAACAGCTAGTAAGTGTCTGAGGCCAGATTTGAATTTAGGTCTTTCTGACTCCAGTCCTAGTTTTATCCAGTGAGCCACCTGGCTGTCTTCACAATACATTTAAAACAAATGGAAGATTTGATTTGGGAAAAGGCAATATAATGAAAGAGAAATTTCACTTATTCTAGGTTAAAATCTCACTTCTTCCATTTATCACTTATATTACTTTGTGAGAAAATGATTGCCAATAAAGAATTTTGTGGGGCCCCAGTTTTAGTTGGCTTTCTGTCCCCCTCAGTTCAGAAAGGCCAATTCTTGAGAAAGTTCTAATCTCTTTTTGGAACCAGCCTAAAGGTACAATAGAGGTGGAGAATAGACTCCTTTTTGTAGCTAAATTGAGCTGATGGGATTAAGCCACACTATATGGACTTTGTGTTTGCCCCTCAAGGGGTCTCACATATCTGGTAGAGATCATTTTAATATGGACCACCCTCAAGTAACTCCAACCAATGGAATTGAATAATACTAACCATTTAGCTTTGAAAAGCATAATGTAACCCACCTCTATCAAAAGAGGTTAAAAGTCAAGAACATGTGAGATTCCTGGTCATCGCCATCTTGTATTTTACTCTTGGCTCAGGAAGGCTGTCAGTTGGTGAATGCTCTCCTCTTAGGACAGGGTAGGCTGGTAGGACATATAGTTTTGCACTCTATTTCTTCTTGTAACTCATTTAACTTCTCCTCTAAGAATTTGGATGCTATACCACTTGGCACATACATATTTAGTGTTGATATTTCTTCATTTTCTGTAGTACCTTTAACAAGATGTAGTTTCATTCCTTATCTCTTTTATCTGCTTTTCTGATTTCAGATGAAGCATAATATATTCTGCTCCAAACTTTTACATTTGCTCTCTGTGTATCTCTCTGCTTCAAATGTGGTTTTTGTAAACAACATATTGTAGGATTCTGTTTTTTAATTGACTGCTATTCATTTTCCATTTTATAGCAGAGTTCATCCCATTCATATTCAGAGTTATTATTGCTAGCTATCTATTTCCCTCCATTCTATTTATCCTCTTTGTACTTTCCCCCTATTCTTCCTCACTAACATTTTGCTTCTTACCCCTGCCTCCCCCAATCTGCCCTCCCTATTATCAGCCCCTCTCCCTTTTCTTTACCCTTTTCTCCCCTGCTTCTTCCCTCCCTTCTAATAGTCCCCCCTTTACCCTTTCTTTTTTACTTCTCTAAAGAATATGCTAAGTTTCTTTATCCAAATAATTTAATTCTGAAGAATGAGTGGGTCAAACAACAAAACCTAGAAACACGCATTAACTTCATCCAAGACAATGACAATAATGAGACAACATATCAAAATCTATGGGGTGCAGTCAAAGCAGTGCTTAGGGGAAATTTTATATCACTAATTGCTTATATCAATAAAAAAGAGAAAGAGGAGATCAATGAATTGGGCATGCAACTTAAAGAGCTAGAAAAAGAACAAATTAAAAATCCCCAATTACATACTAAATTAGAAATCCTTAAAATTAAAGGATACATAAATGAAATTGAAAACAAGGAAACCATAAAATTAATCAATAAAACTCAGAGCTGGTTTTATGATAAAACCAATAAAATAGATAAAGCATTGGTTCATTTGATTAAAAAAAAGAAAGAAGAAAACCAAATGACCAGTATCAAAAATGAAAGAGGTGATTTCACCACCAATGAAGTGAAAATTAAAGCAATAACTAGGAACTATTTTGCCCAACTGTATACCAATAAATTTGACAATCTAAATGAAATGGATAAATATTTACAAAAATACAAACTGCCCACATTAACTGAAAGGAAACAAATTCATTAAATAAGCCCATATCAGAAAAAGAATTTGAACATGCCATCAATGAACTCCCTAAGAAAAAATCTCCAGGGCCAGATGGATTTTCAAGTGAATTCTACCAAAAATGTAAAGACCAATTAATTCCAATATTATTCAAATTATTTGGAAAAATAGGTGAAGAAGGAGTTCTACCAAATTCTTTTTATGACACAAATATGGTGTTGATACCAAAACCAGGGAAAGCTAAAACAGAAAAAGAAAATTATAGACCAATTTCCCTAAGGGATATTGATGCAAAAACCTTAAATAAGATATTAGTAAGGAGATTAGAGCAAGTGATCATCAGGATAATACACCATGACCAGGTGAGATTTATTCCAGAAATGCAGAGCTGGTTCAACATTAGAAAAACTATTAACATAATCAAACACATCAATAAGAAAACTAAATAAAATCATATGATTATCTCAATAGATGCAGAGAAAGCTTTTGACAAAATACAACACCCAACACTAGAGACCTTAGGAATAGGTGTAGCTTTCCTAAAAATAATAAGCACTATCTAACTAAAACTTTCAGCAAGCATTATATGTAATAGATATAAGTTAGAGGCCTTCCCAATAAGATCAGGGGTTAAACAGGGATGTCCATTATCACCTCTATTATGTAATATTGTACTAGAAATGTTAGCTTTAGAAATCAGAGAAGAAAAAGGAATTAAATGAATTAGAGTAGGCAAGGAGGAAACAAAACCATCACTCTTTGCAGATGATATATATGATAGTATACTTAGAGAATCCTAGAGAATCATATAAAAATTACTTGAAACAACTAAAAACTTTAATAAAGTAGCAGGATATAAAATAAATCCACATAAATCATCAGCATCTCTATAGATGACCAACAAAGTCCAGCAGGAAGAGATAGAAAGAGAAATCCCATTTAATGTTACAATAAAATATATAAAATAATTGGGAGTCTACTTGCCAAGACAAACCCAGGGACTCTGAACACAATTACACAACATGTTCCACACAAATCAAATTAGATCTAAATAATTGGAAAAATATCAATTGCTTATGAATAAGCCAAGCTAATATAATAAAAATGACAATTCTACATAAATTAATTTACTTATTCAGTGCCATACCAATCACACTACCTAAAAATTATTTTGTAGAGCTAGCAAAAATAATAAGAAAATTCATATGAAAAACCAAAAGATCAACAATATCAAAGGAAATAATGATAAAAAAAATGCACAGAAAGGTCGGCTAGCTGTACCAAATCTGAAGCTTTACTATAAAACAGCAGTCATCAAAACTATCTGGTACTGGCTGAGAAATAGAGTGGAAAATCCATGGAATAGGTTAGGCATAGGAGATAAAATAGTAAATTACTTTAATAATGTGCTGTTTGATAAACCCAAAGACCCCAGCTTCTGGGATAGGAATTCAGTATTTGACAAAAACTGCAGGGAAAACTGGAAGATCGTATGGCAGAAACTAGGCATAGACCAACATATTACACCTTATACTAAAATAAGTTCAAAATGGGCATATGATTTAGACATAAAAGGTTATACCATAGACAAATTAGGAGAGGAGGGAATAGTTTATCTCTCAGATCTTTGGAAAGGAGAACAGTTTATGACCAAACAGGAGATAGAGAATAGTATGAAATGAAAAATTGATGATTTTGATTACATTAAATTAAAAAGGTTTTGAAACAATACATCCAAAATTAGAAGGGAGACAAAAAACTGGGAAACAGTTTTTATAGTCAGTACTTCTGATAAGGCCTCATTTCTAAAATATATGAGGAACTAAATCAAATTTATAAGAATCCAAGTCATTCCACAATTGAGAAATGATCAAAGGATATGAACAGGCAGTTTTTTGATGAAGAAATCAAAGCTATCTATTGCCATATGAAAAAATCCTCTAAATCACTATTGTTTAGAGAGATGCAAATTAAAACAACTCTGAGGTACCACCTGATACTTATTAGATTGGCTAATATGACAAAAAAAAGGAAAATAATAAATGTTGGAGAAGCTATGGAAAAATTGGAACACTAATGCATTGTTGATGGAGCTGTGAACTGATCCAACCATTCTGGAGAGCAGTTTGGAACTATGCCAAAAGGGCTATAAAACTTTGCATACCCTTTGACTCAGCAATACCACTATTAGAGGCTAGAAAACCACCCACAGGACAGGTATGAATTGGCCAAGCCATCCCAGTGAAGGGAAGCAATCCCAGGGATGCGAGGAATCCAACAGACACAGAGATATCAGAGCAGAAATCCAGTGGCCAGGCCCCTATCCCCCAGCAGAAGAAGCTTTCAACAGTTGTCCCTGTGCCCCAGGAGAAGACCTCAACTTTATAAGTTTAAAAATAGGCTATAATATGAGCAAGAAACAGAAAAAAAAAGACTCTTACCATTGACAGCTTCTATGGTGACAGGGAAGACCAAAACACAAACTCAGATGAGGACAATACTGTCAAATACCTACATGTGAAGCCTTGAGGGAGAAGTTGAATTGGTCTCAAGACCAAAAAGTCTTCTTGGAAGAGCTCAATAAGGTTTTTAAAAATCAAATGAGGAAGGTAGAAGAAAAATGGGAAAAGAAAGGAGAGAAATGAGAGTTACACAAGAAAATTATAAAAAAAAAGAGTCATCAACTTCAAAAAAGAAGCACAAAAAATGACTGAAGAAAACAATTCCTTATAAATCGAAGTGACCAAATGGGGAAAAAAAAATTGGCCAAGTGCAAAAGGAGGTGCAAAAGTTTACTGAGTAAAACAATGCCCTAAAAATTAAAATTGCGCAGATGGAAGCTAATGACTCCATGGGACACCATGAATCTGTCAAGCAGAATCAAAGATTGAAAAAAGTAGTAGCAAATGTGAAATAGCTCAATGGAAAGACAACTGACCTGGAAAATAGATCCAAGAGAGATAATCTAAGAATTATTGGACTACCTAAAATCCATGATCAACAAAAGAGTCTAGACACCATATTCCAGGAAATTATCAAGGAGAACTATCCTGATATTTTAGAAGCAGAGGATAAAATAGTTATTGGAAGAATTCACTAATGACTTCCTGAAAGTAACCCCAAAAGGAAAATTTCAGGTAATATTATAGCCAAATTCCAGAATTATCAGGTGAATAAAACACTACAAGAAGCCAGAAAGAAACAATTTAAATATCATGGAGCCATAGTCAGAATACCACAGGACCTGGGAGCTTCAAAATTAAAGTATTGCAAGGCTTGGAATATGATATTCCAGAAGGCAAAGGAGCTTGGATTGCAACCAAGAATCAATTGCACAGAAAAACTGAGCATTATCTTCCAGGGGAAAAGATAGATATTCAATGGAATAAGGGACTTCCAAGGTTTCCTGAAGAAAAGAACAGAACTGAACAGAAAATTTGATCTTCAAATACAAGACTCAAGAGAAGTATAAGAAGAAATGATTAGCAGGCAGTCTTCAGAGAAACCTGGAAGGACCTACATGAATAATGCTGAGTGAGATGAGCAGAAGCAGGAGAACATTGTACACAGTATCAAGAACATTTTGTGATGATCAACTTTGATAGACTTAACTCTTCTCAGAAATACAATGGTCCAAGATAATTCCAAAGGATTCAGGATGGAAAATGCTCTCCACATCCAGAAAATTTAACTGTGGAATTTAGATGCATATTGAACCATACTATTTCTACATTTTTTGCTTTTCTTTTTGAAGTTTTCCCCTTTTGTTCTGATTTTTCTTTCACAACATGACTAATGCAGAAATTGTTCAATATGATTGTACATATATAGCCATATCAGATGGCTTGCTTCTTGGGGAGGAGGGAGTGAAGGGAGGGAGGGAGGGAGGGAGGGAGGGAGAAAAACTTGGAACTATAAATCTTATAAAAACAAATATTGAAAACTAAAAAAAAAATCATTAATGTATAAACAATCAAACAAATAAATATATAAAATGAATAAATATATATATGAATAAATGAATAAGTTGATAAGTAGACAAATAGATGATAGATATATAGATAAATGAATAAATGAATGAATGAATGTAAATGAAAAATGGATGAATAAATCCTTGTTGGAAAAAAAAGAAAAAAAAATTTAGTCTCAAAAAAAGGACATTATGGAAGCATTCAGTTCATCCCTCTAGAATCATCTCCTTGTCACTACTCAGTGTGGCTTCATCAGCACTGAGTAGTTGAGATGCATCATATATCTTTGGCCCATAAGTAGCCTTCTGAGCATCATAAAATTTATTTGGTTTGTTACTATCAGAGTAACACTGAATTTCATCTTCCTTCTTACTGAGCCAAGAATCCTGCATACTCCAAGGCTTCACTTGTACTTTACATTTGATGGAGTAAACTGCTGCCTTCTTAGTGATGGATGAGCTATCTTGTTGGTAAACCCTGTGGCATTCTTGTCTTACATTTGGCCACTTTTGAATTTCCCCATCATTATCATCAAACCGGTCTTGATGTTTATGAGTGTATGTTCTGACATAGATTAGTAAATGCAGTGCCATGAAAACTACCCATTCCTTTTATGCTCCACTGTTGCCAACTGTGTGTTGACTCAGCTTTCCTTCCAAGTTAGCAACAAATTATTTCTTCTCAGAGAAGAGTTCTAATCTGGTGACATGAAGTCTTCTGGTAGTTATTTTGCCTTAGAGATGCTACTTTTGTTGAATGTGAATTTTCAGCTTGGAGAAGATAAGTCTATGATGAATTGAGCACTCTGTGTCACACCTTGCCTTTGTCATTCTCACATCCTGTGTCTATTTTCTCCTTATACTGACATAGTCTATTAAATGACAATGTTTGCTGTGTGGGTGCATCCATGAAGTTTTATTGCATGTAAGCAAACAGAAGACAGTGTTAGTAATGAAAATATCATGAGATGCAGAAATCTTCAATGATAAATGACTACTGCTTTTGCTTTTTCCAATTCCATTCCTACCAATGACTGCCTGCCACGTCTGGTATTCTGAGCCAATGCTAGAACCAAAGTCACCCCAAATTATAAGCTTGTCCTTTTGTGACACATTCATGATGATGGTCTCTAGGTTTTCATAAACATCTTTGACTTCATCATGGTTTGTCATAATGGAAGCATAGGCACTGATGATGGTGCTATGGCATTTACTTGCAAGTGGCAATCACATAGTCATGAGCCTGTCATTCACTCTTTTGGTAGCCATACAAGTGTGTTGACTTAATTTGTTTAAATTGAGGAACATATGCCACCTTCAGAGGCATTCCCCTTCACTGTGGCCACTCCAGAAAAAAAAAAAAAGTGTATCGAGCTGTGACTTTGGTAAACTGGCCTTCATTTGCCAGCCTTGTTTCACTCAGGGCTGCTATTTGTATAGGATACCTGATTAGTTCTCTAACAAAAAGAGCTGTTCATTTTTCAAGTCTGTTAGATTTTGTGTTCTTCATAAGTGTGCACACATTCCATATATCAATGGTGAGTGGAATAACCTCTACAAAAGGTTTTGTACATATTTTTTTGTGTGTTTTTACCATAGGTTGGGATTCCCATGTGCCCAGGTAAATGAGCCAATCTTGGGTAAGCAGATGATTTTTAGAGCACCTTTCTAGTGTCTTCCTTACACCAGAAGGTGAGCAATGCAGTCCTTAAAACACTTCTCAGACACTTGGGGACATCAAGTCCTACTGCTACTTCCAATGACAAGACAAATCTATGTCCTGTGCCACCTGTGTGCAGAGTTGTGACTACAGCTTCCATCTCCAAGAACCTGATATTTCATCACTTGTCTGTTATGATAGGACTTTGAGATAGATAAATATGTTAAATGGTATGGGTGATATTTTTTGATTCATATATAAACTGGAATTAATTGAGGCAGAGTTGCACAAAGTCATTGACCCCACTTTCTCTTCCACTCTTCACAGTTGAGTGGAAGGACAATCAAGACAACTGGTGATGGCTTGAGATGCAGCAAATGACCTTGGTGTCTTTGGTGTCTAACCAAACTCTAAGCATTCTAGAACATGTCCTTCAGCTGCCTTCATTGTGTGAGATTTAAAATTGGATATTAGATCATAAATCTCCCCTACTTAACCTTTCCCTTAATTTATCTCCCAAACTAGTAAATGGAAGAAGCTTTTGGTTTTCTAGATAGACCTTTTTATTTATAGTTATGATAGTCACAAGGTGATGTTGATTAGAAGGATAGGAAAGTAGAAACACAATACAAATCGTCTTAAGTTAGTCTATATTCCTTATAAAAACTCACCAAACCGAAAAGGCCACCTTTGGAGAGAGAGAGTCTGTGCCGCGCCGTCAGGAGTCCCGCCAAGCAGGCAAAAGGGCCTACTCTCGTTCTCTCCACCCCGGAAGTCAAAAAACCCGGCAGGCAGTCTGACATGCGCAGCAGGCGGACTGTTCATCTCCTCCCCAAAAGGGTGGTCCTTGAAAAACTGGCGTCTTTCAGTTATCCTAACCGACTGTTAAAAACTTTCATATTTTACCACAATTGGTATTGTAATCCACCCATTTGACCAGGGAAAGTCTTTACATTATTGGAGTAGACACTGATGGGTTTGAGATCCTTTGGTTACCCTTAGCCTGGTTTTAGTCCATCTGCTGAAACATGGTGTGGCTGCTGCACATGGTGTGGCTGTGACTTGCAGTCACAGGTGATAGGTAAGAGAATCAGATAGATCACACATGTGAAAAACAGCCCTGAAAAGGCCTTGGCAGCTCTCACACCAGAGATGCTAGTTTTTCCTGAGCTAGTTTTTCCTACACCACACAAAGAAACATGAACACATGCAAAATAATAAGACAGAATTAGTGCACACAATTTTCCAAAACTTGCAGTAAAGAAAAGTTCTTTCTTCTTTAGGCCAATTTTGGAACCCATTGGAATTTTTAAATATTTTATCATAATGTGAAAGTACTATCTTTTATCATTGTCTCTACTCCTGTATGGGAAACTATACCTGTTTTCAGGACAATAAGAATTTTCCTAAAAGAGTATAAATTTAATTGCATGTTCCTTCCCTGGTTTCATGCCAAAAGAAATTTATTTAAAGGATTTCCTGTCAGAATGCTACTCAGAGATCCTATGATTCCCACAAGGGAGCTTCCATAAAAGTATGGATGCTTATCCTAGCCTATTTTCCTCAGAGGACTTCTACTTTGTTGTTACCTTACCCTATTCCATTAAAGGGACTCCTGAGGACATTCTATCACAGGCAATATCATATCATCAGTATAGTGGGTAACAGCAGAGAGAGAAAGAGAGAGAGAGAGAGAGAGAGGTAGGGAGAGAATGTTTTGGATTTTGTGGTTTTCTTTTCTAAGATTATGATTGGTGCAATAGTTTTTTGTTTGCTTTTAATTTTTTTATGTGAAACATAGTTTTTCCTTCAACTGCTTATTTTATCAATTTATTAATTATGTTTTGAATTTGCTTCTTGGAAAAAATGTTGCCAGATATTGTTATATAATCCATTTTGCTATATTCTTCCAATTCATCATTTACTTCATTCCATTGACATTAAATGTTATGAAGATTGAGTATTTCTGACCATTCTGTTCTCTTCACACTTTTTAACCCTTGCCCTCACTTTTTAAAAAGCAGAGCAGAATGGTAAGAGAGGACTTTATATGATTCAATTTCTATCTGCAACTGTTTCTTTTCTCTTCTCTCCCCAGCCAAATTCTGCTTCTTATTAGCAACTCCCCCAATCTGGCCTCAGTATCAATCACCTACCTTCTCTTATTCCCCTCTCCTCCTTCTCCTCTTTAGGATAAAATAGATTTATAGAATGTATACCCTTAATCTCTAAATAGCTCCTTCTAATTGATGATATATGTTCACATTTACATTTCCCTTTTCCCTATATGTTTTAATTTAAAGATATTTCTTCTTATATGTGGTCATTTTTACCAGAAATTCTTGAAAGTCTTATTTCATTAAAGATTCCTTATGTCATTAAAGATTAACTTATCTTCAATTTGACTCATTAATTTATTTTTCCTTCTAACCTATATATTTCACCTTTTGGAAAATCACATTTTTGCTTCTTTATAATGATACTTGTTAAATCTCTTTATTATTCTGACTGTACTCTATTTCTAAGTGCCTGCAATGCTTTCATTTGTTCTAAGAGCTCTTCATACAGGCTATGACTTTCTTGGTAGTAGGAATTTTGGAAATCCTTTTAGGAAGTGATTCGTGTATTCTTTTTATTTTTATTTTTTTACTTTTTCCTCTCATTCTAACTCTGGGGAGTTTTCTTCCATGACTTTTTGAAACCTCATATCAAAGATAATTTTTTAGCCTATGACTTTCAGGTAGTCCGATGATTAAAAATGGTCTGTCCTTGAACTGTGTTAGAATTCACTTGTTATATTTTTTAAAGGAGATAGCTTACATGTACTTCTTTTTTTGTATTTTGATTTTGATTTAATATTTTTCTAACTTTTGGAACTGTTAAATTCTAATTGGTTCATAGTCATTTTCAAGTAGTCTATTACTAAGGCAATATTTGGCAGCTGTTATGCTAAATTTTTACTTCTACACGGTTTCTCAAGATTTCCCTTTTTTGTATTTTTTTCTGTATAACCCCATTTTATTGATTAATTTATTTTTAGGGTTTTTTAATATCAATTAATTTATTAGAAATTTTTTTGTTTCCTTCATGGCCTAGACATATTTTTCTTTGAAACATTACTTATAGATGTTGTGTAATTATTTTCTAATTCTGAATTTATTTCTTAGAACTCCAGGAACCAATTTGCTGATATCTTTTTTTCTTATTCTTTCTTCTAGCTACTTCTTGAATTAAGACTTTGTGTTAGAGATAATCTCTGTAATCTTCTTGTTGGAATGCTGGGGTTTTGTATCTTCATCATTCAGATCTGTACTTTCTTTCTTTGGGGCAGGTAGGTGCTGCAGTGGATAGAGCACTGGCACTGGAGTCAGGAGTACACAAATTCAAATGTGGCCTCAGACACTTGACACTTACTAGCTGTGTGACCCTGGACAAGTCACTCAATGCCAATTACCTAAAACATCTAAAACCCTCTTCAGTCATCCTTATATATATCTTGCCACTTTCTCCAGATGGCTCTGGAAGAGAGAGTGAGGTTGATGACCTTGCACAGCCCTCCTTCAATCAAATCCAATTCACTGTGAGTCATGACATAACCAAATGTTATGGTCCTCTTTAAGAATGAAAGATGAACAACAACAATTACACATTCTCCAGGCATTAAATGTTATGTTCTATAAGGATTTCAAGATTAGCTCAGCTTAGAGATCTTCAACTTTCATCATATGCTAAAGAACCTGATATTGGAAGCAGTTTCATTCCTTTGCCCTCCTTTTGAAATTTATAGGCTCCTAAAACCCCTTCATTCTGTGAAAGTAAGAGCCTTCTCCTGATTGTAGATCTACTACATTTTTATTGACCCCTGACCCTGTCACTTGGCTGGAAACTACTATTGCTTGGGTGAGACAAAACTCTAAGTATATCCCTGGTCCATCCTTACTGCCCTGTTTACTCAATTTCATGTCTCAGCTCAGGTCTGTGATATGAATCTATGATTGTCCTCTCATGTTCAGCCAACAGTACTATTGTTTCAACCTTGCTGAATATTTCATGCTCTGCCTACTCAGGAGCAGACTCCAACTTTAGTCTATTCTTACATGTTCCCCAGATCAGAGTAACAGTTTTTTTCTCCCCTCTTATTTCCTACTCTCTCTATAGTGCCAAGTCATAGCAAAGTCCCCATGTTAAAAAGCCTTCTTGACTAGACTACCTTCCCTGTATGCATATATGACTGACTGTTTCACTATGCTGAACTACAATGCCAAATTGACCCATTTTGGCTGTTCCTTCATTATCATAATCATCACTTGATCAGGTATTCTTTCTCAGTCTTTTATATGGTATTTGTATGGAAAGTCTGTGTTATATCATTTGCTCTGTAACTACCATCTTTGCCAATATGCTATTTAATTTCTGAAATCACTCTTTAGTGGTAAAAATCCACCCAGTTACGAACCCCTTGTCCAGAAGTTCCCCTTCTGTGAAGAAGCTTCTCCTGGGTGGTAAAGGGATAGTCATAAGATTAGCTTCTGTGGAGCAATGGTTCCCTATACTGACCTTCATTCTTGTTCTTCTTATCTTTCCTTATTATTCTAATCTCCAGGAAATTTAACACTATCTTAAGCAAAAATTAATGGGTCAAAGATCATGACTTCTTTCCGTAGCCTATTAAATCCTGCACCCATTAAAATTATCACTTTTTTCTCTAGCTAGTCCATTAACCACTGTTGTACATTCAAAGCTCACTTATTTTAAAGATGAATAATTCATAGACCTCTGCCCCTAATTCTCTAATACACATGCACAATTTTACCTTATTTTCCTTAAGCTGACAATTGAGTTCGCCTAAAGCTACTAATAAGAGCCAAGGAATATGTCATTTTTTTAAATCTTTTTTTTCATTCTCCTCAAACATTCATTCTGTTAGCTATGCTTAATGCAGGCCTGTCCATTAATTTAGAAACAGAGCCAAATGCAATGAAACACATTATAATTATAATCATTGAGAACAAAATATAAAAAGGAAATTATTTCAAGGATTTAAAATGATACTAATTCAAATAAACTTGCTATTTCCCTATAGCTCCATATTGACTATAGCATCTATCCATACTAAGTAACAAAATTATTCCAATGAAATACTGGGATTTTCTCTAATACCTTCAGTACAAACTCACCATGGTTTATGCCATCCTCTTTTTTTTTTTTTTTAATAATATCAAGGAAGCTACATGTCCAATCTAGCTCTTAAGGGATCAAAGTATCCTAAATAAAATCAGTGTTGTTTTAACTATACAATATTCATTGTAGAAATAATGTTACCAAATGCTGATAATCTAGGAAATATTTTCTTTAAAAAGATGTAACCTTTAAAACAACTCAAGTATGACAAAAGCTTAAAAATAAAAATATATGCAAAGTTTCTTTTCTGTATGTCTTTGAAAATTTAATTCCTCTTGACAGCTTTAGCCAAAGCCTTTCTACAGAAAGATGTATTGCATTCCTTTTAATATGCTATTTTCTTTTTTCTTTTCATTGTTCATACAAATTATCTCCAGAATATTTGCTAGCTGATACACACACACACACACACACACACACACATACATATACATATGGGTTATATATTATATATACATAAATATGTATGTATATATTATATATACATGTGTTCGTCTCCCTGCCTCAAATATAATCCTGCTCCAGTCTATCCTCATCACAGATGCAAAATTAATTTTAAACTACATTATTGACCATTTCACATCTCTATTCACTAAACTACAATGACACCCTATTAGTCCCAGAATAAAATTTAAAATACTCTGTTTAGACCTTCATAAAATTCTCCTTCTCCCTCCTACCCTTCCAATGTTTTTTTTTATTTTAAAACATTCCACATACTTAATTGTACATGGATTCTGTTCTACCTGCTTTTCCTACCTCAAACACTCCATCCTCTAACACAATGCACTCTGAATAGCTATCCTTCATGCCTAGACTCCTCTTCCTCTTTATTTCTTCATGCTTGATTTCTTTGTTTCATTTAAAACCCCACCTTGTATAAGAAGATGCCTTTTCTTATCCTCCTTGATGCGTATTTGAATATTTCTTCCTCCCTGAGACTTTTCTTTCTGTATGTGTGTGTATACAAACAGACATGTATATGTGTATGCATGTATATGTGTATATGTGTAAATATATGTGCTTATATATGCAAGGAGATAGATACATACACACATATGTATAAACAAACATGTGTATGAAGGAGTATATACATATATAGATACACATATGTGTAGTCTGTGTGTTTGTGTTGCATTTTATTTAACTAAATAGCTTATAAATTCATATGTTGCAACAATGTGAGCTCCTCAAAGACCCAACTTGTTTTTGCCTTTGTTTGAATCTCCAGCACTTATCATAGTGCCCAACATGGAGTAGATATTTAAGAAATGGTTGTTGACTTAGTTTTGACTTAAAGATGGTCAAACCCGAAAAAATAGGGATATTATGGTAAATGCTTAATACCTGTCTCTCTGGAAAAAATAAAAGTAGGCAAGAGACATTTTTTACTTTAATATCCATTAATAACATTTTCTCTATCCTTTATTAAGTATAGAAAACCAAAATAGCAATAAAAAACAAGTCAAGCCCTTATTTTTAGTTTGCCTATTTACAATGCCTAAATTCTCACACTTAAAATTTAATAATCATTTCAAGCTGACTCCAACAAATCTTTTTGACTCTTGGGTTTCCAATTACCAAAATAAAAGTGGAACTAAATCTGCACATTGGCCTTTCAGTATAGTGAGCATTGCAAAGGCTCCACAGAACATGTTGTTGGGTGTGACCATGGGTAAGTCACTTAACCTTCATTGTCTGGCAAAAAAAGAATATGATGTTGGAAATTTTGCAATTATATATGGGAATGTCCTGATGAAAAACAGGGCTCTTTTAAAAATAGCTTTGCATAATTGTTATTGGAATTATTTTTATAACAAAATATTACAAACTTTGATACCTGCTACAGTAAATTGAAAGCTCCAGTTTTTGTTTAAAATTATATTCCATACATTTTTCATATGGTATATTTCATTAATTATATAACATTATGTCCAAATAATACATTTATTAACTTGTTCTCCATGACTGCATAGTATGAGATTTCATTCTTATACCTTTACCTGTTTCAGACAACTAATTTAATTAAAACATCTAACTGTTACCCGAGAAGAGTTGTGAATCAATTCCCTCCACATTCTCAAATGCCAGATGTGATTCCATTCTTGGATATTATTCTCACTTTCTCTTCTTTCTCTGCCTGAGGAAAAGAAGGAAATAACATTAATTTGTAAAGTTCAATCTAGAACATATGAAGCCTTCAAGAACCTATAAATGATTCATTTGTACTGTTATATGGTGATATATACTAGTTCTTGTTGAAAAATGAAAGTAAATAATATGGCTTAGTTCCATTGATTCAGTTCAGAGTTGGTTGTTGGTTTAGGTCCAACCAAATGCCCTTGGGCAAGCTCACTTAGGATACATCAATCTTTCAAACTGATGCTGAATTCCCAACATCCTCAGTCTCAGCATTTTATCTAAATTGCAAGTTGTGACAGTGCATTAGTGGTACCAGTCAGAACACTCCATTTAAAGTTATGTTGATTAGTGGAAAACTTATACCTGGTTGAACAAAATAGTAAGAATTTAAGCTTTTTTTTCATTAATGACATCTACATTTATGTGTCTGTTCTATGATATTTAATGTCTCAGACTGAACCTTCAATCAAACTATTTTTTCCTTCCCCTCATCACTGAAATCTCTTTCCCAAATGTATTATAATGCATCTCCTTCCATTTGTCAAACCACATCTCTCCTTCCTATCAATTCACTACCTAATCTCAATCTTTCTCTAGAATCTTTCTCTGGCAATTCTCCTCTGATTTGCAGCCTGCCAGCCATAGCATCAAATTATTCATTCTTCTAAATGCTCTCTTAAAAATACTTTTATCCATGTAATAGTAATGCTCTACTCCCATTCCAATTATTCAATCAAAAACATAAACTTGAAATGTAAAAAAAAAAAACTCCTCTAGTGATTTCAATATAATAAAATGTTTTGATTATTGGATAAAGACAGGTAATAAAACAAAGGAAACATATTGTGATTAGATGCATGAATCAGACTTGCCCACTACTGGTCCTATACATTAAAAAGCAAGGAAGGTCAGAGTCTCACATTCTAGAAAAATGCTCATCTACTCATGAAGATGCTTTTACAAAGTCCATGAAAGGGAATCCATTATGAGAGAGAAATAAGATGACTTCTCTCACCCTCTGCACTGTCCCATCAAAAAATTATATAAGATTAGAAAATGCTATGCTCACTCAAATGTCCTACCACCAAAGTTTATAGCAGAATCCACTGGAACTGGTAGCATTAGTTGCCAGAGCCAGGAATTGATTAAGCAACAATGTTCATATGGAAATGACCAGGAAGCAATTTTGTAAGCACTAGATGGTCTTGAGAAATTAGAGTGATAGCTGGTTTCTACTTGTTCCCTACCACCCAAACAGAAGAGAGGGAAAGCATATCAGCAGCAGTGGAGAAACATTGCACCTTTTAAAAAGCCAGTCCAGCTGAGCAGCAGAGTATTTCTTTCATCACTGAAGTGATGCCCCACAGCAAACTTCATGAGGACTATAAGAAGAGAGAAAATGACTTAACAGGGAAAAACAATGCAGTGTACTCCTCTGGCACATGTTTTCTCTACATTTCATAACTATTTTATGCTCAGTTTAAAACCATACTTCCCCTATTCTTTATATTTGTGGGAAAGTATACCCCAACACTTACTATACATATTATTTTATTTTTAAACATTTTGCTAAAGGTCAATTGAGGCCACACACATCATCAGAAATTGGAGGTCATAAATTTTAAAGCTAGAAAACCCAGACTTTCCAGGTTAGTCTCCACATCTTGAGGGGAAAAGTAATAAGCCACATTCTGAGGTACAATTTGCCAATATTAGTGATATTTGGGGTTAGTGATATTTAGTAGACTCAGTAAACTTACATAATCATATCATTTTAATCCTGTTAATTCATAGGTCATTTCAGGTCAAGGACTATGCCTAATTCTTATATTTGAACATTTCAAAACAAAGTGCACGTGTAGACATAATAATAATTGTTGCTTGATTTTAAAAGTACAACTTGGGGTGGGGCAGGTAGTTGGTGCAGTGGATAAAGCACCGGCCCTGAATTCAGGAGGCCCTGAGTTCAAATCCGGCCTCAGACACTTGACACTTACTAGCTGTGTGACGCTGGGCAAGTCACTTCACCCCCATGGCACTGCCAGGAAAAAAAAAAAACAACAAAAAAAGTATAACTTGGTCTATGGTAGTTGAACATAATTGTATCCTATGAAAAGTATTTTATTAAATATAAAAGGAAATCCTTCTTTGAAGGGACATTTCCTTCTTCCTTTCACAAACCTAAATTCCCTTTATGAACATTTATAGGAATACTCTGTAGTATTACATAGCCATTCTATTACATAGATTTTGAAAAACACCATTATTTAACCAATTAAATTCCCCATTAATTGTTGTTATAATCCTTAATCTCCCACACTTGTGTGTTTATTAATATCTGCACAAGTATTTCCTGAAATTCAACCTGTAAGTCAAAATTTCTCACAAAAGAGTAGCAGGGATGGCAAGGTGGAAGACTTGGCTTAGAAGAAAACACTCCAACCCACCTAACACAGTATGGCTTGGACAGGCCTTACCCAAATGTGATGCTTCTCAGTTGTTTGCAAAATGAACTCTTATCTCTCTCTCATTAAGTAGAGTTTCACTAGGTCAAATAAAATAAATCATCCTGTACTTCAGATATTTGCCATCATGCCAATGGCAGCATCTTCCCATTGTCTTGAACAAGAGGCATATAGTCTCTATATTTTCCATCACTTTGTACATTGAGGGTTAAAATTTATTTTGAAATATTTAATTACACTCATTCACAAGCAAGATATCTGCTATTAAATATTTGAATATTCTTTACTCTTATTCTTTTGCTTTAACATTATACAAAATTCCTTTCTCTGCAGAAAGCCATACAATAAATTTTTCTTACTCCAAAATTCGGTGTCTTTTACACTAGACTATGGCCACTGAAATAAATGCCTTTGATTGTTATATCCATTTTATGTATTTACTTCTCCATTATTTAAAATGTTTTCTGACACCATCACTGAATGGAAATTTATCTTTTTGAAGTCATAATAGTCTTAATTTCTGTTTATTAATGGCTATCTTTTTTTTTTTTTTTTTTTGCAGGGCAATGAGGGTTAAGTGACATGGCCAGGCTCATACAGCTAGCAAGAGTCAAGTGTCTGAAGTCAGATTTGAACTCAGGTCCTCCTGAATCCAGGGCTGGTGATTTATCCACTGTGCCACCTAACTGCTCCATTAATGACTATCTTTTAATTCTCTTCTCTTTGTCTCTCTATACCCTCTAAACTTGTTCTCCACATTTGGCTTCCATGACACTTGTTATCACCTCTTTTTGTTCTTAAAAAAAAAACAAAACAAAACTCTTCCTCTGTTTCCTTTGTTCACTTCTCATTTAAATTTTATCTCTATCTCATAAGTGATTTTCAGAACTCTGGTCCTTTTTCTCATCATCTTCTATAATATTTCTCTTGAAGACTTTTTCTTCTTGCATCTGTTTAAGTATTAACTGGCAGCAGATGACTATGAAATTAATTAGGTAGCCCTAATCTTTCCTTATAAAAAATTATAAATGTCCTGCTGGATAACTAGTTATTTCAGTCTCACCATGTCTTAAATAGAAATCAATAATTACCCCTTGAAATATGACCCTCCTTAAAACTTAACTATTTTGTGAAAGACATAAAGATAGTCACCCAAGTTCATAACTTTGCAATCTTTCTTCAGTTTTCCTGTTCTTTGCCTTCTATTTCTAATCAATTGTTTCTTATCAGTTTTTCTCCACAATGACTTTTAAATCCTTTCTCTTCTTCCATTCATATATACATTATTCGAATATTTTTCTCTTTCATTTATTTTTTCTTCAAATAACAGATGTGTTTTCTTCTCAAGTCTAACCAAATTGAAAAAAACAGAACAAAACAAAACCTTTCTAACAACTATGCATTATCAGCCCAAACAAATACCATATGCATAAATGTATATTTTATTTTGCCTCTTGCATCCATGAACTCTGTCAATAAGTGAGTAGTACACTTCATAATTGTGGTTTGTCATTGCATTTATTGTAGGTTTTAAGTTTTTCATAGTCAGCTGTCTTAATACTTTTGTTCTCATAATCTCAATACGCTCTGAATAAGTTCATGTTTTTCCATGTTTCTTTGAAATCTTCTCTTTCAGTACTTTTTATGTTCATATTTGTTTCAAAAATTTAAGTAATAATGTCTAACTTTGTAAGATTATTTAATAAAATATTATGCCTTTACATTTTTCTACAAGGTAGCCTATGGCAGGGCAGGGAGTGGGAATTTTAGTTCTCAGTTTATTCAAATAAACAATTTTGTCACATAAAAATATCAATAGAAAATAAAATAGAGTAACTATTGTGTTAATTCATCATCAAAAATAAGAAATTTAGAGATAGCAGGATCCCTAATTATCATCCTCATTTATAGTAGAGAAAACTAGACCTGCCAAAGGCTTAAGAGATTTTTTCAGAATCACCCAGGTAGTAAATAACCTTACAAACAGGTAAAGATAGACATTTTTTTTAGAAAGTTATACATTTGATGCTATTTAATCAAATAGATTCATATTTGTTTGCATGATTATTTCAAACAGTAGTTCTTAAAAGTTTATTGTCAGTATGGCAAGAGGTGTCCATTAGAGTATTCTGGACATCTGTGCTTGGTGTCAAGCTATTTACCATTTTTATCAACGACATGGATAAAGAAATGCTCATCAAATTCACAGATGACACAAAGCTAAGAGTATAGGTAGTATGCAATATAAGTAAGGATCCAAAAGTATGTTGAGAAGCTGGAGGCTTGAGCTAAATTTGATAAGGTGAAAACCAGTGAGAATAAAAGTAAAGTCTTGCACAGGGGTTCAAAAAAACTCAACTTCTTGAGTAGAATATTTGAGAGGCATTGAGAAACAGAAATTGGTTTGAAAAAAAGGCTTGTAGTTTTAGTTGATGGCAAACTGAATATGAATCTCCATTTTGATGTAGTTGCCAACACAGAAGTAATGTAATTTCAGCTTGCACTAAGAAGGAACAATAATTTAATAGTACAATTGTACTCTGCTCTCATCAGTGACCATATGGAATATTCAGTTCAGTTCTGGGTGTTACATATTTTTATGTGTTAAAATTCATGTATTCAAATGAAAATAGTCACAAAATAAGTTTAATTAGTTATGTCTGGTAGTGATTTAAAATTAACCTTATAATTAATCATTCACGTGTTCATTTTTTTTACTTTTGAAAAAATGTATTTATTTATTTAAGTTTTCAACCTTTGTTTAGATAAGATTTCCAATTTCAATTTTTTTCTCCCTCCCTCCTCTTCCTGACCCTTCCACTAGACAGCAGGTAATCTGATATATAACATTAAACATATTTCTGCATTATTCATGTTATACAAGAAGAATCAGAGCAAGAAGGAAAAACCTCAAAAAAGAAAGACAACAGCACCAAAACCAAAAGAGATAGTATGCTCCAATCAGGGTCCATATTCCACAGTTTCTTTTCTTTTCTTTTTTTTCTGGATTTGGAGAGCCTTTTTCATCATGAGTCCTTGGGAACTTTCTTGTACCATTGGATGGGTGAGAAGAATCTAATCTATCACTATTGATCAACATTCGATGTTGATGATACTGTGCACAATGTTCTCCTGGTTCTGTTCATCTCACTCATCATCAGCCCATGCAGGACTCTCCAGATTTCTCTGAACTCATCCTGCTCATCATTTCTTACAGAACAATAGTATTTCATTACATTCATATACCACAACTTGTCCAGCCATTCCCCAATTGACGGACATCCCCTCACATTTCAATTCCTTGCCAGCACAAAAAGAGCAGCTATAAATCTTTTTGTACATGTGGGTCCTTTTCCCTTCTCCATGATCTCTTTGGGAAAAAGACCCAAAAGTGGTATTTCTGGGTCAAAGGGTATGCACAGCTTTATAGACCTTTGGGCATAGGTCCAACATGCTCTCCAGAATGGTTGGATCAGTTCATAGCTCCACCAACAATGCATTAGTGTGCCAATTTTTTCCACAGCTTCTCCAACATTTATGACTGTCCTTTTTTGTCATTTTACCCAATCTGATATGTGTCAAGTGATACCTCAGAGTTGTTTTAATTTGTATTTCTCTAAACAATAGTGACTTAGAGCATTTTTTCATATGGGAATAGATAGCTTTGATTTCTTCATCAGAAAACTGCCTGTTCATATGCTTTGACCATTTCTCAATTGGGGAATGACTTGGATTCTTATACATTTGATTTCGTTTCCCTATATATTTTAGAAATGAGGCCTTTATCAGAGGCCATTAAAATTGTTTCCCAGCTTTCTGCATCCCTTCTAATTTTGGATGCATTGCTTCTGTTTGTACAAAAACTTTTTAATTTAATGTAATCAAAAATCTTCCAGTTTTCCCAGCAGTTTTTGTCAAATACTGAGTTCCTATCCCAGAAGCTGGAGTCTTTGGGTTTATCAAACACTACATTACTAATGTAATTTACTAATGTGTCTCCTGTGCCAAGTCTATTCCATGGATCCTCCACTCTATTTCTTAGCCAGTACCAGATAGTTTTGAGGACTGCTGCTTTATAGAAAAGCTCCAGATTTGGTAGAGCTAACCAACCTTCCTGTGCATTTTTTTTTCCATTATTTCCCCTGATGTTCTTGACTTTTTGTTTTTCCAGATGAATTTTGTTATTATTTTGTCTAGCTCTATAAAATAATTTTTAGGTAGTGTGATTGGTATGGCACTGAATAAATAAACTAATTTAGGTAGAATTGTCATTTTTACTATATTAGTTCTGCTTATCCATGAGCAATTGATATCTTTCCAATTATTTAGATGTGATTTGATTTGTGTGAAGAGTGTTTGGTAGTTGTGTTCATAGAGTTCCTGGGTTTGTCTTGGCAAGTAGACTCCCAAGTATTTTATATTATCTACTGTTACTTTAAATGGAATTTCTCTTTCTATCTCTTGCTGCTGGACTTTGTTGGTCATGTATAGAAATGCTGATGATTTATTTGGATTTATTTTATATCCTGCTACTTTACTAAAGTTGTTAATTGTTTCAAGTAATTGTTGAGTTGATTCTCTAAGTATACCATCATATGATCTGCAAAGAGTGATAGTTTTGTTTCCTCCTTGCCTATTCTAATTCCTTTAATTGCTTTGCCTGGTTTTGGCATCACCACTATATTTATAACATAAAATGAATTTGGTAAAACTCCTTCTTCACCTATTTTTCCAAATAATTGGTATAATATTGGAATTAATTATTCTTTAAATATTTGGTAAAATTCACCTGTAAACCCATCTGGCCCTGGGGATTTTTTCTTAAGGAGTTCATTAATGGCTTGTTCAATTTCTTTTTCTAATATGGGCTTATTTAAAGATTTTATTTCCTCTTCAGTTAACCTGGGCAGTTTGTATTTTTGTAAATATTTATCCATTTCATTTAGATTGTCAAATTTATTGGCATACAGTTGGGCAAAATAATTCCTAATTATTGATTTAATTTTCACTTTATTGGTGGTAACATTTCCCTTTTCGTTTTTGATACTGGTAATTTGGTTTTCTTCTTTCTTTTTTTTAAATCAAATTAACTAATATTTTATATATTTTATTTTTTTTCCATAAAAGCAGCTCTTAGTTTTATTGATTAAATCTATAGTTTTCTTGCTTTCAATCTTATTAATTTCTCCTTTAATTTTCAGGATCTCTAATTTAAAACCATTTGTTCAATATTTATGGATTCCTTTCATGTAAGGTTGGAAAAAATGTTACCTAAAGGCCATTCTGGCTCACAAATATAGTGATTCTGTGGAGTAGCAGCCAAGTTTAGAACTCAGGTCTTTTTAGTTTTAATCCTTAACTCTTTTTTTTTTTTATTTAAGTGAGGCAATTGGGGTTAAGTGACTTTTCCAGGGTCACACAGCTAGTAAGTGTTAAGTGTCTGAGGCTGGACTTAAACTCAGGTACTCCTGACTCCAGGGCTGTTGCTCTATCCACTGTGCCACCTAGCTGCCCCAATCCTTAACTCTTTATAAATTATCACATTACCTTCCAATGTTCAAGAAGGGAAAAATTGTGACTGGGATCCCCAACCTAAATTTTTAAAGTAGGGTTGAGTGCTAAAGAATTGAGTTGCCTTTATTCCTCTAAGAATTGGACATAGGTGAGATCTCAGAATTTCAGTAATTTAGCCTATTTTTGTAATATTCTTTGCCTACAAAGACTGCTTACTGGTGTCTGGCACCGGATAGTAACCATGGTTGTTGTAATAAAATAATTTAAAAATTACTTTTTGTTCCATGCCCAGTCCTTCAAGGGGAAATATTCCCATATTTAGAAAACTCTACATTACCTTAATTCAGGCTTTTATCACCTCTTGTATCAACTGCTGTAATAATGTCCTAACTTTTCTTACTTTCAGTATCTTCTCTTGCCATTTCATTCTCCACAAAGATGTCAAAATAATATTCCAAAACTATAGGCCCGAAAATGTCTATTTCCAGTTTCAACCTTCCCTAATAAAAACAACATACAATTATTAGTATTGCATTTAAGTCTTTCCTCAATCTGGGACTCATCTCTTTCAAACTTTAGTTTAGATTCTCTTCATGAATTCTATGTTCTTGAAAACCTGGACTAGTAATTGTTTCCTGTCCTTGCTATTTAACTTCCTCCCTGTCTACCATTTACGCATTTAAATAATCCATGTCCCAGCCTAGAACAGACTCCCTCCTGACTTCAAACTCAGAATTCTTCGCAACCTCAAGATTCAAATCAGGCTCCCAGACTGTAACTTAAATGAGTCCTGAATCTTAACACTAAGCTGAATGATCTTATTGGCAAGCTACCCAAAATTATTTCTCTCAGTAAGCTGTTATGAGTAGCCCCTTGTCATATTTGTTCTTGTACTTGAGGTGACAATTATGATCCCTCATTGACTCTAAGGAAAGTAGAGAACACCAAGGGAGAAACTACATAGAGCCAGAGCTAGAGATATTTTATATTTTTGTGTATAAAAAAAAAAACAAAACAAAACAGGGGCAGCTAGGTGGCACAGTGGATAGAGCACCATCCCTGGAGTCAGGAGTACCTGAGCTCAAATCTGGCCTTAGACATTTGACACTTTTACTAGCTGTGTGACCTTGGGCAAGTCACTTAACCCCAATTGCCTCACCAAAAAAGAAACACAAACAATGACAACAACAAAAACTTTTTAATATATTCTGTATCTATTGATCTGTGTACATGCTCATTTCTCCTAGTGGAATATCTTGAATGTTGTAAAGTGCCTGACACCATTTTAAATATTTATATATGTGTGTGTATATATATGTGTGTGTGTGTGTGTATTTATATATTTATGTTATATGTATTATACATGTATTATATAAATTTATATGTATAAATATATTTATACATATATACATAGTATATTTTTATATATGTATAGTTAATTACTTAAATAATTAATGTTTATAGACTGGCCTGTTACATAAACAGCAGAGCTAATTAAATTTTAGACATGAAGAAAATCTGGCTCAACGCACCAGTACTGAGGTCTATGAAAGGAACTTAACTCCTTTTTCATACTATAGCTATTTAGGAATATTTGGCATCATTCTGTTAATTTTTTGTTGGCCAGATTTATCTCTCCTTTTTCTCAATTTAAAACATGCATTCAATTTGTCCTTTAAAAACTTCTCCAGGGGCAGCTAGGTAGCATGGTAGATAAAGTACAGGCCTTGGATCCAGAAGGACCTGAATTCAAATCTGACCTCAGACACTTGACACTTACTAGCTGTGTGACCTTGGGCAAGTCACTTAACCTTCATTGCCCAACCCCATAAAAACTTCTCTAGAACTATTCTTTTAATGCATTTTAGACAAATACATAGATACATACATACACACACACACATATATACATATATATGTGTATATATATATAAATAAATATATACATATGTATATATATATATATATGTCTTGGATTCTGTAGATATTTGTCCATGTTCTTAGAAAGTGACAAAAGAAACTAAATTTGAAAATAAATTGAAATTTTTTATATTTACTTTGTGTCCAATGATGTCAAAAAAGCATGCTATTCAGAAACTACTAGCTTCAAAGACATAATAATTATTGCCTACTTTTTTTTTCTTTCTTTTCTTCCCAGAATGCAAGATGCAGACATATCTTTAGTGGCTCTTAGATGAGTCAGATTGTTTTGTTTTTGTAAATGTGAGGAATAATTGAAAAAATAGCCCAGAAAGCAAAATGAGTCATTGACGTGACATATGAAATAGAATAGAATCAAATTTATTTCCCAAAATTGTACTCAGCAGAGAACAATATAGTTATAATACAAAGCAAGAGATATAGGTTTCTGTTTTCTGGTATGTAGCTATAATATGTATGTGATTCATATAGTGTATATGCAATTCTTATATAAGTACATGTGGTATTGCAGTTTTCCACTTGTTAAGTAAATGGTTATGTTTAAAACTGAAATTTTCCATATGGAAAATACTTCAAATTACTTTAAATTAAAGAAATACAAATTATAAAAATGGGGACATGCTATCTCACACCATTCAGCATGCTAAATATGATAAGAAATGAAAATTAAAAATGTAGGAGTTACTGTAGGAAAACAAGCACCATGATGCACTAATGTTGGTGGGCCAATTGGGTACATTTGATCTGGAAAGCAATTTGGAATTATGCACCACAAGTTATTAAACAATGTGAGAATAGAATGAAGAAAAAATAGGAGAATTTTGTACAGCAATATCACTTCCAGGCTTTTAAACAAAAGGATTAAAGAAAAAGGAACAGGTCTCTTATGTTTAAGAAAAAAAAATAATGTACTTTTTTTTATGGTGGCAAAAAAGTACCTTACAAACTAAAAGAATGTCCAAGAATTGAGGAATGACTGCATGACTTGAAGTATATGAATGTGATGAAATACTGTGGTGCTGTAAGTAATAAGAAAATAAAATAATTTCAAAAAAACATGGAAAGATTTTTGAACTGATACAAAGTGAATTGAGCCTAAACAGAACAATGTATACTCTAATGTTGATATTATAAATAATGAACCATTTTGATGACTTTTATAAGCTGATGAAGAATGAATTGAGCAGAACAAGAACAACTTGCATGACAATAGTGCTTAAAAAGAAACAACTCTGAAAGCTATAGGAGTTATGATCAATACAATGAACATACATGATCCTTAAAGACTGATGATAAGTTTTGTTTTACAAGAGAGTAAGATGATAGATTTGGGATACAGAATGAGACATTTATAAAGATATGTGTGATACATTTATAAATATATATTATACATATATCCAAATACATACATGCATATGTATCTATGTGTGTGCACATATGTATATGTGTATATATGTGTATGTGTGTGTGCGTGGTATGTATACATGTTTATAGACAGCAGCAAAATTTGTTTTGGTTGACAATGCAGATTTATTGCAATGAAATATTTCTCTTCTCCCCCCCCCCACAAAAGGATGGTAATAAAGAGGGAGAAAAATTAATTACAAAGAGGTATGTGTGTGTGTTTGTGTGTGTCTATGTGTGTGTCTATGGTGGGGTTCTCTCAATGCAAAATATTCTATAAACGTTCAGATGATGCCACTTTATCATTTATTTTACCTGTGTCTTCCTTTGTTGTCAGAGATCTCACAATAAGGTACAAACCTGAAGATGTATGGGGGGGAGGGGGGCGGAATCTGTAAAACTGTTCAAATAAATAAGAAGAAAAAGAAAAGCAATAGATTAATTTAGACTATTTGATGACTATTGTGGTATATAGAAGTAGTGAATTCTCTCACACAGTCATGTCTAGGATGCTGAATGAGTTTCTGTGTATTTATATTGTGATGGTTCTTTTCTATGAACCCAGGCATACCTTTGTGGAGGCTGGTTAAGGTGCTCAAACCAGCTCAAGGAGACATACTGTGGGTCCTGTTTGGAGAGATGTTATATACCTGCATTCAACACGTAATGGTACTATTTTACAATTGTATCAGTGACTTAGATAAAGATGCATACACATACTTTTTCCTGAGACCCAATGCTATCTGAGTCAATGATAGAATCACATTCCAACAGGCCAGCTGAGTAAGATAAAACTTACTACAAACAAGTATTAAATATTATACTTGGGTTAAAAAATAAGCTTAAATAATAGTTCACATATTAGACATGACAATGTTATTCTAGAACAGGGGTTATTCAGATGCAGAAATATATGTTACATTTTTGATAGCCTTTGCCAATCCCTATCTTTTGTCTGACTTCTAGTTTTGTTCTGTGTTCATTGCTTTAAGGATGATTGTCTCTCCAATGTAATAATTACCTTCCCTGTGCTGCAGTTTCACCCTCATCTCCTATTCCTGAGTACTAATTAACTCTATTTGGACTCTCATCAAAAGGATCCTCCCCAGGAGGAAGGAGGGAGAAAGTTAAAAAAAAATTCCCTGTTTTAAAATATGAATCTGGTATGCAGAACAGACAAATTTTGTAAGGGGAATGATAAACAATGATTTATAAAAATTTCAAAGCAGGATTATAATTAGTTAAGATTCAGGCTTTGATGGGATATTTGCAATAAGGACTGCTCATTACACTGAGCACAGTCTGGTCCATGTCAAGTTTTTTTCAGGAACTTTCTCTGTACATCATTTTTTTTCCTTGTCCAGTCTACTACTAGCACTTTCATTTCCAATTGCTTCAGTAGTCAACGCTTCATTCCCCTAGAACATTAGAGAAAGAAGTCAGGGTGTACAGGAGTCAGCTTTGACCAGTCAGTCAAGTTATTACATTTTGGCCCACAAAAAGAAACAAACTAGAAATATATGAAAAGTATTGGAAATGGAGAAATGGAAGACAAAGGATCAGACATAGAAAATGTAGTAACTGATAACATTTATGTAGGACTCACTATATGCTAAGCATTGTACTAATTACTTTATATTTATTATACTCAGTGAGGATTCAATTATTGCTATGGTTAACAAATGAGAGAAATAATTTCTGGAAAGTTAACCATTTTATTTATAGCCCAGCAGTTTATTAATAAAAAGGAGGTCTATTGGACATTTCTCACAGACCAAAGACCCCTAACGACTGTGGAGTTTCAGTTTATATACCCTTTTAACTGTAGCAGGTCTATCACATAGCAATCAAATCTAAGTGATTGACAAGATTTGGAAGTGTGTGGTACTAAAATGAAGCCTGGAGATAAGTAACTAACTTCACTCAAATCTTGGTTAGAATGATATCAGAGAAAAAAATCTAGACCCCCACCCAGGCTGATCAGAGCACAACAGTTTGCACCTAGGTGTGGTTGTGCATACCAAATCTCATCAGTAAAGTCCTTCAACCATAGATAAACTGATTAGTCTCCACCTAAGATTCTTTGTAAACTTGGGTTGATTTTAATCCAAGATGAATCCTACTTTCAAGGAGACCTTGCCTTTGGAATGGGGTGGGGGGGAAGACTAAAAACAAAGACATCACTCAGTCCCCTAACTTATCAATTATTAATAATTATTTCACACATTATATTCAATTAAAATATACCATTATAATTTGAGCCTGACAAAAAACTGAAAGCTAAATGGTTTTATTATCCCCATTTTAAAAATGAGGAAATTGAGGCAAACAAAAGTCATATGTCTTGTCCAGAATGATAGAATTAGTAAGTGTCTGAGATGAGATTTGAACTCATGTCTGCCCAACTCTAGGACCTGTGCTCTATTCACTATACCACCTAACTGCTCTAAGTATAAACTCCTTGATTTTGGGAATGACTTTGCTTTTATCTTTGTATTCCCAAAGACCAACAGAATATTTGGCATATAGTAGATTTTTATGTGTTTTGTTGTTTCAGTAAATCAAATTGTTATGTATTAAACTCCAATAAGTAAAAATGTCTTAATGGTCACAAATAAAGACAAATCCTTTAAAATAGAGAGGAATGAGGAGCCTCAAAGTTTCAGGACCATTTCTCACTTCTCCAAAAGAAATGTTCCTTTTATTTTTGCCAATATTACCCATTACTCTTCAGTGTGTAATTTTGAGTCAGTCAAGAGAATAGTAGTGGAGAAAAGCCATGGCTGTTTTCTGTTTTTTTCCTTTTTTCCCAAAAGCCTTATATATAGTTAGAATCAGTCTATAACACTTTTACTGCTGAATAATTATGATACAAAGAGGGTGAGAGGAAGATGATGGGAGGCTAAGGACCTAGATTCTAGCTGTTTACTCTGTATTCATTCAACCCCAATTTAAAAAGCTAGCCACAGCATTCTCTTCAAATAAACACAAACTCATGATGTCACCATCAGGTGAGTGGGATGATTCACCAAATGCCTAAATACCTAGGTAATAAATACATAGGTATCTTATATATAGCTATCTATGGATCTTTAGATGATGTAGTGAATGTCTGGAAATGGAAAAAGAAGAAGCTAAAGTAGCAGTAGGTTGTGAAAGAACATTAGCTGACTGTAATGCCTGTGGATATGGTTCAAGTGAGTGCAATTACTGAATCCAGTTTGCTTTATGCTCACATTCATCATTGTGCTGTGAAATGGCAAAGAGATCACTTCTTTAATTCTGATCCTTTGGATGCCTGTTTGTATGGTGTTTTTCACTAGATTCACTTTTTTTTTTTTTTGCTGGGCAATCGGGGTCAAGTGACCTGCCCAGGGTCATACAGTTAGTAAGTGTTAAGTGTCTGAGGCCGGATCTGAACTCAGGTACTCCTGAATCCAGGGCCGGTGCTCCAACCACTTTGCCACCTAGCTGCCCCTAGATTCACTTTTTATTTGTTTGTTTATAGGAAGCCATGGAGGAACAGTAAACATGTTAGATTTGGATATTTGGTAAAAGGAATACTACTTGTATTTTTCCTTTTTTGTTTAATCATCTGACCGCATTTGGGGTTTTCTTGGCAAAGATACTAGAATGATTTGCTATTTCCTTCTCCAGTTCATCTTACAGATATGGAAACTGGGTCAAAAAAGGTTAAGTGACTTGCACAGGGTTATACAGATAGTAAGTGTCAGAGACAAGATTTGAATTCAGGGACATAAGTCTTCCTAATTTTAGGACTGGTGCTGTATTCACTCTGCCACCTAGCTTCCCAATTGTATAAAAGAAGGAAATTGATTTGAAGTGATATATATGTTCCTGATGATCAATATATGATTAGTATAGTTATAAACCAGTCATTAATATTTAAAATATTTTTAATAAAAGCTTCTACAAACGTAGGAAGGCCCTATGATACACCCTATGACCTTTCCCATAGATTCTCTTCTATTAACACCAGATGATTACTACATTAAGATTAATGATATTTTTAATATGTCAAATAGATAGCTCAAAGGGCTATACCACCATTTTTATTTGTATCCTAAATAAATCAAAGAAAATAGGAAGTAGTTCATGTACAAAAAATAGCAGCTCTTTTTGTACTGTCAAAGAATTAAAAATTGAGGGGATATCCAGCAATTGAAGAATGGCTAAGCAAGATATACCATATATAGTAATGTAATACTATTATTTTCTAAGAAATTATGAGAAAGGTAATTTCGGAAAAAGCTGGGGGAGCAGCTAGGTGGCACAGTGGATAAAGCACCGGCCCTGGATTCAGGAGTTCCTGAGTTCAAATCCAGCCTCAGACACTTGCCACTTACTAGCTGTGTGACCCTCGGCAAGTCACTTAATCCCCATTGCCCCATAAAAAAAAATTTAATTAATTAATTAAAAAAAAAAAGCTGGGAAGACATATGAATTGATTCATAGTGAAGTGAGAAGAATTAGGAAAACATTGCATATAGTAAGAGCAACATATTAATGAAGATCAATTTTGACTTAGCTATTCTCATCAATACAATGATCCAACACAATTCAAAGGCTGTCATTGTAATGATTGGAATGATGCCACCTGCTGGAGATTTACTATAGAAGAGTTCCACCCATGAGGTGAAGGTCTTTGAGGGCAAGACCATGCCTCTTTTCTTTGGCATCAGGAAGTGACGTTTGCTTGTGGGAGGAAGAAGAAAGAGCCTGGTGCTCTGACTGGGTTTTTTTCCTGGGGACTCTGGCAGAGAGGGGAGCTAGAAATGCACTCTCCCTTTAATAGATAGATGAATGTAGGCCTTTCTCTCTCTCTTTACCAAATTCTTATTCTCCTTAATAAATTCTTAAAAGCCTTAACTCTTGCTAAAGCTTATAATTTATTGGCAACCACTCATTAGATATTTTAGACAGACTAGCATAGAATTTTAGCCTTTAACAGATGGCTGACCATGAAGAGGAAAGCTGAAACCTCCATCTTCTGATCTTCTGGTTTGGCAAGAAATTTCCCCTACCCTTTCCCTTTAAACTGCTAAGTACCAGCTGTTTTCCCTTTAAATTTTTTCAAATGGACCTTTTAAACTCCCTAATTACCCTATTGTTGATTTTAGTCTGTTTAAGCAGACAAATGGGAGATAAGATCATGTTAATGCTTTGTTTTTGTGGATTTTCTATTTTTATTTTTATTTTTGTTAGAAGAGCCAGCAAGGTGCTCACACAAGGGAATATAAATATCCCCCCCTCTCCCAGCCATGCTTTTTCAGAGAAGCCTCTTATTTCCACAGCTTTTCCAAATTCTAACATTAATTGTTTCTCTAATTTTGCATGCCTGGAGGCTAGGACCCAACCTCTAGAAGCTTTTAATCCCCTAGCAGTGGGGGAAGGGCCCAAGTTCAAAATCAAGTATGATTCAAATTGCCCTGATCCCTCCCCTCCTCTCCAGACCCCACCTTCTACTCCTCCCATGGCCAAGCCCATTGCTTCCCCTGCCTGGGAAGTCCAGAGATCTAATGCACATGTGTAGCTTTCTCTTCCTTCATTTGCAGCTTCAGGCTCAGCCCTTCTCCACCCTGGCTATGCTTCTGACTCAACCTTAGAAAGTCCTTTAAATTCCAGATATGCTCATTTTGTTCATAATTTTGCTAATCTGCTTTTGTCTTTAATTAGTAACCTTCTAAAGCATTTGTATTATGAAGGGACCGATGGACAATATAGAGGGGTTAAAGAAGAAAAACTTAAGCTAAATAAAATTGGCAAACATCTTCATAGTTCGACTCCACTTCTTTTGCCATGGAAGGGTACATATTTTGCAGAAATGTAGAAGTAAGGAGCAAGGTATTAATATGAGTATTGAGGATTTTAGATATCAGAATCAAAAGTGTTCTAAATTCACTCAGAGTAATAGTATTAGTTCAGAGATTACATAGGATTTCTATGCTATTACATCTACATTATGAAATTAATGATATGGGTCTATTTTCATAGATATTTTCATGCTTTTGAGATTGTTTTCTTCTACTTAGTTTTTTTTTAAAGAGAATATTTGTAAAAGCTTTTTATAGTCATGTGATCAAGTTTATATTTTATAATACTCTTATTAATATTAAGTTCATATTCATTTAGATTTCCCTAGTTTGTGTATTTTCTTCTATTCATTCATCTATCTAATTTTGAAACATTGCAAGATGGTTTTGATTTCATAATACAATGTTAATTCTAGGAGTATTGTGCTCCCATATTCTGAGTTGTTTGTTTTTGTTATTTTTTTTTCTCTCAACTGATTATTTGATCAAACTCTTTAAAGCCCTTCCCTGGCAAATTGGTTGCCATGGCAAGTGTAAATTGATTCTAGAAGTATTATTTTTGATAAGCATATTCCAAACAAATAAAAAAAAGAGAGGAACATTTGTAAAAGTTTTCTTTTTTTTAAAAAAAAAGTTTTCTTTGAGATTGTGTTGTGCTTTAACTTTTATTTAAATATGTTCTGATTTTTCACAAAAGTAATTTTATACTAAGTAAAAAGAGGGGTATTATTTGAAATTAGTGCATAATTATATATTATATTCTCAGTCAAGATGTATTCATTTTTTGCAATCATTTATTATCCTCAATTTTTAAATCCATTTGAGACTTGGATTATGGGAATTTATCATTTGAAATATTAATTGCCTTTATTCTGAGTTATCAGATGCCAGTTGGCCAAGATGCCATCCAATCACAAGAGGAATACATGCAAGAGCAGACATTGAACTGTCACATGAGGGGAGACATGCATGAAGTCAAGGTATGGCTGAGGGAATGGCTTTTGATAAATGTTGAGGTTGGATTCTCTTGGTTTAATATTTTATTTTCTTTTTCCCCACAATACTGTATAGATGGCTGGAAGTTTTGATCCCACCCATCTCCTTCTTCACCTGGCTTCTATGCCCTCTCCTATATGCCTGATGCCATGAACATTTCAATCCCATGCATATGATTAAGTCTGACTCAGTTTCCTCCAATATGTTTGGTGGCATGGAGATATATTCCATCCACCTATTTTCAGCCTGGCATACTGCATGGGCAGTATATATTGCTCAAGTGTGGGAATGCTCATATCCCATCATTTCTCTGTTCTTTTATGGTAAACCCCATTATTATCTGAGGTTTCATGATAAATACAGTGTTGAATTTGGCCTTGACACCTGTTACCAATTATATTAGATTTTTTTAATTTCTCATAATGGCATGAGGATAATTAGGCAGATGATGCAAAAAGTGATGAAACAAAGATAAAAATTATTTTAAAAAATTAATATTGCAGCAATTGTCTTCTCAATTAACCTTCAACAAGGGGGGACTATAGTAATAGTAAGTTTTAGAAAATGTTTCAATTTTTGTTTTATTATATGTTTCATGTGTAACAACTAAGATTCTAAATTCCCTTAGACATGTTTTTGAGAAATTTCATTGTTTGATTTGATTATTGACAAAGCTATTTTAAAGTTGTGTTAAGCTCAGTTTTGTAGAAAATTTTCCTGGCTGATTACCATCATCCACACATCAACCCCTGAAAAGACTTCCATTCCATGACTACAGCGAGAGGACATCTGAGAAAAGACTTTCAGAGACTTTAAATGAACAATTTTGTTTTGTTGTTGTTTGTTTTTTTTAAATTTTTCTCTTCCTGTTATAATATACACCATCTGTAACATGTACTCTCTGCAGAGGCCCTCCCTTTGCAAGACCAATGTCAAAGTACCAGTTCATGAGGACATAAAAACCACCCCTCTGGACAAAACTTTCCTCTCTCCCTTTTCTATATTGTTATTAACATATTGTTAGTTAGCATAGGTTATTATATTCTGTTATTTTTGACTGTTTCATCAAGGAAATGCCACGTTTCTTGAAGAAACAAAGTGGGGACTGTAACGATTGGAATGACGCCACTTGCTGGAGACTTACTGTAGAAGAGCTCCACCCATGAGGTGAAGGTCTTTGAGGGCAAGACCATGCATCTTTTCTTTGGCATCAGGAAGTGACGTTTGCTTGTGGGAGGAAGAAGGGGGAGCCTGGCGCTCTGACTGGGACTCTTGCTTGTGGACTCTGGTGGAGAGCAGAGCTAGAAATGCACTCTCCCTTTAATAGATAGTTGAATGTAGGCCTTTTTCTCTCTCTTTACAAAATTCTTATTCTCCTTAATAAATTCTTAAAAGCCTTAACTCTTGCTAAAGCTTATAACTTATTGGCAACCACTCATTAGATATTTTAGACAGACTAGCTAGAATTTTATCCTTTAACATCATGTTGAAAAATGCTTTTCACCTCAAGAGAGAGAGAACTGATCAACTCTGCATTCAAATTGAAGATTTTTTCACTGTCTTTTCTTTTCTTTCTTTTTTTCTAACATGGCAAATACAGAAACATGTTTTTCAATATTTTACATAAAATAAGAATGTCATCTGGCAGAAATCCTTATCTATGTCTATCTTAACATCAACATTTATTCTTACCACCAAAGTCCTTAGCAATATGTAATGATTCACCCTTCCAAATGGATAATGTTTTATCAATGGAAATAACATACAATGCATACAATTACCACAAAATGAGATATTTGCAAAGTGCTTAGCATATAATATATATGTTTCCACATATATGTACATAAAGATAGACAACAGATAGATAAATGGTAGATAGATAGATAGACAGATAGAATCTTCTATTCTAAGTGCAATTGACAATTCTGCCTATGGAAAAGGCAGGTTATAACCTTGGACAGGTCACAACATCTTAAAATTCTAGGAAAACCTCTACCACTGTAAATTGCAAAACATCTATGTATCTAAATTGGTGAAAGGAATTTTCCCATCTGGACATTCCCTACAATGTCCTGTATAGCAACAAATCATACTTTGAGACAAATTGCACTTCCATCATTTGCAAAATTCTGACAAAGTATACTACATATGCTAAATGTGAATTCTAAATATATAAACCTTGAATTGCTTTCTTCTGCATAACCAAGAAAGTCTATTCTACACCCTTGATGTGAAGACTCAGCCTGTGGTTTGGTGTTCTTCATTTTGAGATCATTCTTTCTTCACTCTATATTTTACATTTCATAGACCACTGCTTGCGTATTTGGAAGAGGACTGACAAGATAATTGCTAAAATCTGTATTTAAAGACCAACTATTGTTCTTTGCCACTGAAATTATAAACTTCCTACCATCTGTTTCTCTATAATATTCACAAGTTCCCAAGATAATAACATAAACAGAAAACAGGAAAATCCAAAGTAATAATGGGACAGAATTTTCAAATGCAAATGTAAAAATTGATAAGGTGATCGAGAAAACATTCTACAGTGCTACAGCCTTTTCTTTCCTCTCATTCTGTTTTATGGAAAGGGATCTACATTCATTTATGATATAGTTCAAAAACATGAAGTTTTATAGTCATCCCTTCCACATTCTGGGAGTTAAGGGTGAGGCACCCCCACAGCATGCAAAATCCATGTAAAATTTCTTGGCCCTCCCTTCATGCCAGAGAAAAGGAATTGCATATAATTATAGTATTAAAAGATAAAATATTCATTGCCCAACTAAAAAAATTTTTTAAAATAAAATATGATGACATTATACAAAACTATGCATATGTCTTATAAATTTTTTAAGCTTCTAAACTTTTCCTGTGTCATCTGCTGCCTTTTGTATCTCATCTGTGGCTTCCACAATAGTACCCTGAAATTCACATTTAGCTTCTTACACCAAACCATGATATATCAACACTGTGATGAGGAAAGTTGTGATGTGGAAGGAATAACTGTATTCAAGTGAGGCCTTAAAATAAGATTCCTTACCCCCTCCACATTTTAAGTGTTTGGGTGTCAGCAACTACAGTTGCTTTTAAGTAGCTACTAATGGTTTAATAATCTCCACTAATTTGGATGCAGATTATCTTCTGCCTGAGGGGAACTGGGCTTCCAGGTAGGAGTAGTTAGGAACAATGGCGGAATGAGGTCAAAACCTGTTCCTTGGAAAGATTCATTCTAATTCTAATTAAACAGAGGGAGAAAATAAATGTGGCAGGACTCAAAGAACAGTCAGATAGGAAGAGACACAGAGAGAGAGAAAGAGAGAGAGAGAGAGAGAGAGAGAGAGAGAGAGAGAGAGAGAGAGAGAGAGAGAGAGAGAGAGAACCTATAGTGATGGGGATGACTGCTAATGCTAAATCATACATTTTCCTGGAATCAAGAAGATGAGTCTTTCTGATTCCAGACCAACACTCTATTCACTCTCCCAACTGGAGGACACACACACACAGAGGTTTTCTCTTTATATACATTTATTGATGTATATGTGTATACGTAGATACATGTGTATATATGATATGCTTATGTACAAATACATGCATATGTATATATCTATACAATCACCCTGCTTTATTTTTTAACATCACACTCATCTTCCAATAAACATCCCAACAGAATTCTCTTATAAGAACACAGTTAATAAAATTAATTATTTCATCAGTTATTATATTTAACAGCATATGAAACATCTCATATCCATTACCTATGTATATGTGTATGTGTATACACACATATAGTTATTGCTACAGTGCATATAATTGTATATATTCTTTATTCCCCTACATCAATATCTATACCTTCTCATGTTCCTTTTTTCTGAATTACTTACCTTATTTTTTATGTTTAATAACATAAATTATTTTAATATCTCACAAGTGGTTCACTACCATTCTTCAAACAAATAGGTTCCCATTCCTTTGTTATCACAAGATGTACTGCTAGGAATGGAATAAGCAATAATTCTGATATAGTATCATTTTATGAAAGTAATAAATATCTGTGCTTCCACTGATAGTAGTAGGTTTACTCATAATATTGAACCTTCAGCAGCTGAAGTTGAATTGAGCTGGTTTCCCAGCATTTCCTTAATTTTCTGTCATATGAGTGCAGAATTTTCTTCCATAAGCACCTGTTTAATTGCTTTTTTATGTTGTTCTTGTTGTTGTTTTAGTTTGTGCTTTTGAAAAATGTTTATTACTCCAAGGAAAATTTGTAGGTCTTAAAGTATACACATTTTAGAAATATTTTAGATATTTTAGAGAATTTTAGATATATTCCTGTAGTTAGTGCTATATGGATATCATACATTTCAAGGATCATTAAAGCTCACAATGAGATAGGATCATTCTTTCAGAAGAAAAAATAAAATGTGGATGTAATGAAAAATAAAACCAAGAGCTGTCAAACTATTTCTATGAAGGAACTTAATTAAACTTCATTAAATAGTGTTGAAAATTAAATATAATTTTTGTACCTATCTCCCTACAATATAAATAAAACCAAACCAGAAACTCACATAGACAGATCAGAGAAGGCAATCCCTGCTTCTCCTACAAGAAATGAGCACCTAATCAATACCAAATCAGACAATTGGTAGGAAAACTAAGCATTAATTTATTTCATCCCAGTAACAAGCCTGCATGACATGCGGAGAATCTCTCAAAGAAATATTCTCAAATTTTTTTTGTTTTTGACAGCTTTTAAATCCTTTTTTTCCCCCTATACTAGTTAATATCAATTTCATTAGCATACCATTAATCAACACAAAACATATACCACAAATGTAAATCAGTAAAACAGTACAGGTCAGTTTAACAGTTAAAATAAGGTAGATGCTATGACTAGATAATGTGGAAACAGGAAGGATGTTTATCAAGACAAGGTCTCTCTTTTTTTCTTTTTCCTTTGTGAGTGAGATTTTCCCCATTCCTTAGTTATAAGAGAGTCACCATAGTTATAAGTGATTGGATTAAGATAATAATCAATATATTAACTAAAAAATTGTGATTTATTATATTTAGATTACATAAGGTCAAAAGGTTAACTCTTTCCTCATATTTCCTAATTTTCCAATGTCAAGCATTAGATAATCACAGGACCTAGTAGTCAGCAATGCTATATTTTAATAATCACAAGTGACATACTTTTCTATAAAGAGTGCTGACCAGTGGCCTAACAATGACCCACCCTATTGTTATCATAATGCTGACATTTATAGTCATTTAGGTAGTTCCTCATATTTCCTAAGAATATGATTTAATTTTAGAAGCAGAACTAAAGATAAAATACTGTACAAGTGTAACATTTGGAAGAGTATATAAACCCAGGGATTTTGTAATTCTGGGTCTTTCAGGTCTAACGCCTGGATGACCAGCTTTATTGGGAGACTAAAACTCTCTCAATAAACCTATTGGCATTGTTGGGGGACTAATCCTCTCTCAATAAACCTATTTGCTTCAGCCTGGAAACTGTTGTTTTTGTTCTTCCTTTGGACTTAAAAATTTCCTCCACACCTTCCTGGGGAAGGAAGATAGTGAATGGGAATTTTAAAGGGGCATTTGAGTTTCTTTATTCTCTTGTGGAAAGTAAAATAGGGATTGTCTGGCTTCACTTTGAAGGTTTTTGCCAAAAGGCATTTTCCTTATATCACTCCAAGAGTTGCACAGAATCTACCTGGATCATAAGGCAGTTCCATCAAATCCAGGTGATTCAAATACTCATTAACCATCTCAATTATATCTGAATTATTAAATTTGGCATAAAAATAGATAAACACGTTCTGAAGTTCTTGCCAGATCAAGGGGTTGTTATTGATTCCTCTGTACTGGAGCTTTGGCTACTTGAATTTGGAAGAACTGTGAGAGGAACACTATAAAACAAAATGAATACAATAAAAACAAAACAAAACAAAACAAAACAACAACAACAACAAAAAAAAAGACCTACCTTACTAATTAACCATTGTGATCAACAAGAACACCAACAAAAATGTTTCTCTTGGTTAGAATAAGGTAAAAAAAAAGTTTTAAAAAATAATTTTCACTAGGTAAAATGTCAGGAGTGTGTATATGCTCTATAATGACTTGATTACTCAATTAAATACGCTAGAACTTCCTTTTTCACAGGGGAAACAGACAATGGAGTGGCACAATAATTAGCAAATGAAGTGGACTTCTGATGCCCAAGACTGTTTGACATACCTGTGAACCTTTACCAAGTAAACTTTAGCTGAACACGGATGCCTGGAACTGCAGAAAATAGCCTTGACCAGTTCAGAGAGCAGCAGACATCTTATTTCCTAACTTATCTGAAAAGCAGCAAAAACATATTGTTTTCTGTTTTGTTGTTTTTGCCCCTGACATCAAGATCTATGGTATTTCTCTCTTAATCCTTCCCCTTAGGCATGAATAGTCAATTTGCCTCTCCTTTTGAGCAGGCAAAAACTTTTGTCTCTCCTGCTCCAGGTTGTCAGCTTATTCTCAGGGAATAAATGCTATTACAGTCTTTGTAAACTGTGATCAGACTCTGTCTCATTCCAAGTGTCCTTGTTGGACCTGGGACTTTAGCAGTTCACAGGGATATTTATTTTAACATAGAAATCTAGATAAGTTTATGTGATCTGGGCATTTTCATCAGACCTTAAAGATTTATGCAAAATTTTGAGGGAGATTTTTTAAAAATTTCATTGACTTTTAAATATTTGTATAAATTTTGAACATAATGAACTTTGGTATACTGGAGAGCACAGTCATTTAGAAATTAAATTCCCAAAACACGATAAAATAAAAACTTGCACATAACACTTATAATGAAAAAAATGCTTCATTTACATTGGGACTCTTCTGATTTAAACACCATTTAAAAACCAAACAAAACTAATGTCTATTTGATAAAAAAAAATGCACGATACCTAATACAAGAGAAATTTGGTTTTATCATAAAAGTTAAAGAATTTGTCAATATAGTCAAATATCAAATCCAAGTTATATAAAATAAGTTATTGAATTTAAAGAACATATATTGCATATTAGAACTTTTTAATTCATACAAATGCAAAGGCTGGGAAGTTCATTAGATAAGTGAATAAATTTAATTGTTTTTACTTTATCATAGTTAATTCATATGACACTATGTATATATAGATCTTCCAGTGACTGAGCTCCTTGTGGTACATACTTAGTAGTAAGATAGTGATATGGGGGAAATCGGGTACGGGTTGGGGTTGGGGTTCTTGGGAATTCCTCTTTAAAGAATTACACCCTCTTGCACACAAAACTTAGTTAGAATAAGGTGATAGTTTATTTAGGAGCAAGGGAAGGGAAGGGAAACCATGAAAGAAATCCTTAGACTTTTCACGGGGAGATTTGGCATAAAGCATATGGCTCAGAGGTACCAAATCTCCTCGAACAGGAGACCGGAAGGTACTTTTATAGAGGACTGATGGGGGTGGACCATCTGCCCGTGAAAAGTTCCTTTAATGAAGGTGGACCATCCCCCACTGGTGGTAGCTGGGGGAATTGGGTGAGGAGTGGAGGACCATCCCCCACTAGTAGTGACTAGAGGAATTGGGTGAGGGGTGGCTACGGATCCCTCTTCAGAACACAAAGGCCGAAGCCACACCCAAACTTATCTCCCCAGGATAAGGGAGACCGGAATGAAGGGTAGGAATCCCAAGCTAGCTCAGTCCGATTTGGTTCCTCTAGGCCTTATCTGTCCTCTGGTTTAGTTTCTCAAGGAGAAGAGTCCTCGGTGTGCCCCAGAGAAATTCTAGGGTGCTCTGCGCCCCATGACAATAGTGTTGAAAATTAAATATAATTTAATCTGCCTGTCTCCTACAAAAAAAATAATAAACAGATCAGAGAAATTAATCTAATAATATTTTCTACAATGTTTTTTCCATACCTGTCCTTCTAGCAACAACATCAACAAAGAAATCTAACTAACAAACAGATCAGAGAACATAATTCTCCTAACAAAAAACGAGATCAGAGAACATAATGTCTCCTACAGGATAAACCAGATCAGAGACAGAAAGAAAAACATAATACCAATTTAATTTGTCCCAAGAAAAAAGAACCATGATAATGTGGAGACCAAAAGGGCCCAAAGACTCCCTCTTTCTAAGTATTTTTAAGTCTTCTTTGCTCCCCAGTTATAGAATAACTTCATCAGCATGATACAAATCAACCCAAAGCATATACTACAACTGTAAATCATTTAAACAATACAAGTCAGTTTAACAGCTCAACTTAAAACAGATGTTTTTGTTAGATTATGTGGAAACAGGAAGGGTATTAACAAAGGCAAGGATGCCTAGATATTTGCTAAGGAGAACAATAGGATCTATGTACTCTCTCCAGGAAAGAATATAGTAAACAGAGAGTTTAGTCAAAAGGGGCAAGTGGGTGGTGCAGGAGGCCAGTGGAGAAACCCACCAGCACTAGCTGAGAGGGCAGGCTGCTGTAATCATTGGAATGATGCCACCTACTGGAGACTTACTATAGGAAAGCTCCACCATGAGTAGAATGCCTCAGAGGGCAAAGCCATGTGGCTTTTCCTTGGCATCAGGAAGTAAGGTTTGCGCATGGGTACTGTCCACAAAGGCTACCAGCCAATCAACTTGAGGAGCCTCCCATTTTCTGGGAGGGGACAGGAAGGAGGAAGGAGGGCCTGTGCGGAGAGGTCTCTCTTTTTGGTTCCTGACTTTATGGTGGTGGTGGTGGCAGCAGAGGAAGTCACAGGAAAATTGAGGAAAGATAGGATTGCCATGCTGTTGGAATTCTGTTCTCAATCTTTCTCTTTCTACCTTTCAATAAACCCTTAAAAACCTAAAGTCATTTTTATCAGTGATTTTAGTCAGTTTCCCCCAAAACTGGGGGAACAGTTTAGAACCCACATTTAGAATCTTAAATTACACACTGCCAGCTAGAGGGTGACCCACAGTATAAGAGTGAAAAGGCCTGGCTATCCCAGTATGCCAGAAGAAAGCCCAGGATGGGGAGAAATCCACAAGCCATAGAGGTCTCTGTGTAGAAAACCAGTGGCACAGCCCATATACCCCAGCACAAGGAGTTAGAAATAGAGACCCTGGTGTTTCCAGAGCAGACCTCAACTTTAAAGAAAGAAAGAAAGACTAAGCTGCAATAAAAGTAAGAAACAAAAAAGAGCTCTTACGATTGAGAGTTTCTGTGTCAACAAGGAAGAGGCAAACACAAACTCAGATGAGGACAATACTCTCAAAATGCCTACATGTGAAGCCTCAAGAGGGAAGATGAATTAGTCTCAAGAACAAAAAGCCTTCTTGGAAGAGCTCAAAAAGGATTTTAAAAATCAATTGAGGGCAGCTAGGTGGTGCAGTGGATAGACTATTGGCCCTGGATTTATGAGGACCTGAGTTCAAATCCAGTCTCAGACACTTAACACTTACTAGCTGTGTGACTCTGGACAATTCACTTAAGGCCAACTGCCTCACCAAAAAAACAAAAAACAAAAAAACAACAACCCCCCCCCCAAAAAAAAAACAATCAATTGAGAGAGGTAGAAGAAAAAATGGGGAGAGAAATGAAAGCAACACAATAATATTGCAAAAAAAGAATCAGCAGCCTGGAAAAGGAAGCACAAAGTTTGACTGAAGAAAACAATTCCTTAAAAAATTAATTTGGCCAAATGGAAAAGGAGTTGTATATTTTTTTTTCTGGTGAGGCAATTGGGGTTAAGTGACTTGCCCAGGGACACACCGCTAGTAAGTGTCAAGTGTCTGAGGCCGGATTTGAACTCAGGTACTCCTGACTCCAGGGCCAGTACTCTATCCACTGCGCTACCTAGCTGCCCCCAGGTGTATAATTTGACTGAAGAAAACAATGCTTTTAAAATTCTAAGTGGACAGTTGGAAGCTAATGACTCCATGAGATACCAGGAATCAGTCAAACAGAATCAAAAGACTGAAAAAATAGAAGAAAATATGAAATACCTCATTGGAAAAACAACTCACCTGAAAAATAGATCTAGGAGAGAAAATTTGAGAATTATTGGACTGCCTGAAAGCCATGATCAGAAAAAGAATCTAGACACCATATTCCAGGACATTATTAAGGAGAACTGCCCTGATATTATAGAATCACAGGATAAAATCATCATTGAAAGAATCCACCTATCACCTCCTGAAAGAGACCCCAAAAGGAAAACTCAAAGGAATATTGTAGCCAAACTCCAGAATTATCAGGTAAGGAGAAAATACTCCAAGCAGCCAGAAAGAAGCAATTTAAATATCATGGAGCCACAGTTAGGATTGTTCAGGACCTGGCAGCTTCAACATTAAAGGACTGCAAAGCTTGGAATATGATATTCTGGAAGGCAAAGGAGCTTGGATTGCAGCCAAGAATCTATTACCCAGCAAAAATGTTCATCCCTTTCAGGGGAAAAGATGGACATTCAATGAAATTGGGGACTTTCAATATTTCCTGATGAAAAGACCAGAACTGAATAGAAAATTTGATCTTGGGGGAAGCTAGGTGGCACTGTGGATAGAGCACTGGTCCTAGATTCAGGAGGACCTGAGTTCACATCCAGCCTCAGACACTTAACACACTTCCTAGCTATGTGACCCTGGGCAAGTCACTTAACCCCAATTGCTTCACCAAAATTAAAAAAGAACAAAAACAAAAAAACACAAGAAAATTTGATCTTCACATACAATACTCGAGAAGTTTAAAAGGGTAAACTGGGGGTAGGGGGGAAGTTATGCAATAAGGTTAAACTGTTTACATATATATATATATATATATATATATATATATATATATATATGGGAAAATAATACTTATAACTCTTGAGAACTGTATATGTATTTGGGCAGACGAGGATTATATACTAAGGCTATAAATATAAATTGTCTTTGATGTGATGATATAAAGAAAATTAAGGATTTAAAAAGGGAGTTTATGGTGTGATGTTTAAAATCTAAATTGTGGTCGCCTTAAATTAGAAGCTTCAGCACCAGTCTTTGGGCATTAAACATTTATTAAGGCATATAGGTGTTCACAAGGAGTTCAGAAAGTTAAGAAAAAGCCTATCTCGCATAGAGTTCCAGCCTGGTTGGGTTCTTCCTCAAGTCCTCCTCCAGGAGCCTGCTTTAATGAGGAACTGCCCATCAAGCTGACTGTGGAAGCTTTTTATACTTCTGGAACAGAGGCAGTCCTTACACACTGCTTCAAGCTGATTGGTTGGCATCATCCAAATCCATTGGTTCTGAAGGTGTTCTCAAGGTGTGATTACAATCCAGTTAACTTGAAGTAGGCTAATCAGCAGTTAATCACTCTCACTTGATTCAATCAGTCTAGATTAATCTCCAGGTGGGTTTTTGAGTACCTGCTAAATCTCATTATTTCATCACATTGGGGAGAAGAAGAAAGGGGAGGTAGAATGGGGTGAATTACACTATATGAAGAGGTGCAAAAAACCTATTCCAATAAAGGGAAGAAAGTGAGGGGTGAACACTGTTTCAACCTTACTCTCAGTAAATTTGATTCAAAGAGGGAATAAGATATATGTTCATTTGGATAAAGAAACTTACCTTATTCTTTAGGGAAGTAAAAAGTTAATGGGAAAAGGGGCAGGGACTGATAGAAGGGAGGCAGAAGCAAGGAAGAAAAGGGTAAAGAAAAGAGAAGGGGCTGATAAAAGGGAGGGCAGATTGGGGGAGGCAAGGGTAAGGAGCAAAATGTTGGTGAGGAGGAATATGGTGAAAGAAGGGGGGGAAAGTACAAAGAAGGTAAATAGAATGAAGGAGAATAGACAGTTAAAATTAACTGTGAATGTGAATGGTATGAAATCTGCCATAAAATGGAAGCAAATAGCAGAGTGGATTAAAAACCAGAATCCTACAATATACTGTTTACAAGAAACACATTTGAAATAGAGAGATATGCACAGAATAAAGGTAAAAGGCTGAAGCAGAATATGTTATGCTTCAGCTAAAGTAAAAAAAGCAGGGGTACCAATCCTTATCTCAGACAAAGTGCAGGAAAAATAGATCTCATTAAAAGAGATAAGGAATGAAACTAGATCTTGCTAAAAGGTATTATAGATAAGGAAGAGATATCAATACTAAACATGTATATGCCAAGTGGTATAGCATTCAAATTCTTAGAGGAGAAGTTAAATGGGATACAAGAGGAAATATAAAGCAAAACTATACTAGTGGGCGATATGAATCTTCCCCTCTCAGAATTAGATAAATCTAGCTGAAAAATAAATGAGAAACTGGGGTGGAGCCAAGATGGCGGAGAGGAAGCAGCAAGCTGCCTGAGCTCTCCTTCTGTTCCCTCAAAAAGAACAATACATCAAGCCTCTGGACAGATTCTGAAACTACAGAACCTGCAAAGGGACAGAGAGATGCAGTCTTCCAACCAGAGATCATTTAGAAGACTTCAGGAAAAGGTCGGTCTAACTCGGGCAAAAGGGAGGCCCAGCGCAGGGCAGCAACACAGAACCGAGGGGGTCAGGGCAAGTCAGCAGGAGCTGCGGGCCACAGCTGAACAACTGAGGCCCCTGGAACCTGGTTCAAAAATATAGTGGCCAAGAAGGACAGTGGGAAAACCTACCTGCACCGGCTGGGAGGGCCACGAACGGGTCAGGCGGGAACGGACGTTAGGAGCGGGCGCCTGGCTGGCCAAGCGCACCCAGACAGGAAGTGCAGGGTGGGGGATCTCCACACACCATAAAGGCCTCAGAGTAAAAAGCCGGTCACACAGCACCTATACCCCTGCACAAGAAGCCCAAAACAGGGACTCTGGTGCCCCCAGAGAAGACCTCAACTCAATTTAAAAAATAAATAAATAAGCTGCAATAATGAGTAAGAAGTAAAAAAGAGCCCTCTCATTTGAGAGCTTCTGTATCAATAGGGAAGAAGCCAACTCAAATTCAGATGAGGACAATACCCTCAAATTGCCTACATCTAAAGCCTCACGAGGGAAGGTGAATTGGCCTCAGGAACAAAAAGCCTTCCTGGAGGAGCTCAAAAAGGATTTTAAAAATCAATTGCAAGGGGTAGAAGAAAAAATGGGGAGAGAAATGAAAGCAAAACAAGAAAACTATGAAAAAAGAATCAGCAGCTTGGAAAAGGAAGCACAAAGATTGACTGGCCAAATGGGAAAAAAAGTGCATAATTTCACTGAAGAAAACAATGCCTTAAAAAATTCAGTTGGCTAAATGGGAAAAAAAGGTGCATAATCTCACTGAAGAAAACACTGCCTTAAAAAATTCAGTTGGCCAAATGGAAAAAAAGGTGCATAATCTTACTGAAGAAAACAATGCTTTAAAAATTAAAACTGGACAGTTGGAAGATAAGGAATCCATGAGACACCAGGAATCAGTCAAGCAGAATCTAAAGAATGAAAAAATAGAAGAAAATGTGAAATACCTCATTGGAAAGACAACTGATCTGGAAAACAGGTCCAGGAGAGACAATTTGAGAATCATTGGACTGCCTGAAAGCCATGACCAGAAAAAGAATCTAGACACCATATTCCAGGAAATTATTAAGGAGAACTGCCCTGATATCATAGAATCAGAGGATAAAATCATCATTGAAAGAATCCACTGATCACCTCCTAAAAGAGACCCCAAAAGGAAAACTCCAAGGAATATTGAAGCCAAATTCCAGAATTATCAGGTGAAGGAGAAAATACTCCAAGCAACCAGAAAGAAGCAATTTAAATATCATGGAGCCACAGTCAGGATTGCTCAGGACCTAGCAGCTTCAATATTAAAGGACTGCAAGGCTTGGAATACGATATTCCGGAAGGCAAAGGAGCTTGGATTGCAGCCAAGAATGTATTACCCAGCAAAAATGTGCATTTTCTTTCAGGGGAAAAGATGGACATTTAATGACATTGGGGACTTTCAATCTTTCCTGGTGAAAAGACCAGAACTGAATAGAAAATTTGATCTCAACATAGAAGACTCAAGAGAAGTTTAAAAAGGTAAACAGAGGGGGAGAAAAAAAAAGTTACCCTATTAGGTTAAACTGTTTATATCCCTACATGGGAAGATGATATTCATAACTCTTAAGAACTGTAAATGTATTTGGGCAGAGAGAAGGAGTTTACACAGAGGGTATAAATATAAATTGTCTTTGAGGTGATGATACAAAAAAGAATTAAGGGGTTAAAAAGGGAGTCTATGGGGAGGAGAGGAAAGGGGAGGTGGAAGGGGATGAATAATATCATATGAAGAGGTGAAAAATAAACCTATTACAATAGAGGGAAAGAAAGGAGGGGTGAACATTGTTTCAACCCTATTCTCATTAGATTTGATTCAAAAAGGGAATAACATATACGTTCATTGGGATAAAGAAACTTAACTCATTCTTTAGGGAATCAAAAGGGGAAGGGAAAGGGGGGGACTGATAGAAGGGAGGACAAAAGCAAGGGAGAAAAGGGTAAAGAAAAGAGAGGGGGGTGATAAAAAGGGAGGGCAGATTGGGGGAGGCAGGGGTAAGAAGTAAAACATTGGTGAGGAGGAATAGGGTGAAAGAAGGGGGGGAAGTACAAAGGGGGTAAACAGAATGGAGGGGAATAGACAGTCAGTAATAATAACTGTGAATGTGAATGGGATGAACTCTGCTATAAAACGGAAGTGAATTGCAGAGTGGATTAAAAACTAGAATCCTACAATATGCTGTTTACAAGAAACACATTTGAAGCAGAGAGATACACACAGAGTAAAGGTAAAAGGCTGGAGTAGAATATATTATGCTTCAGCTAAAGTAAAAAAAGCAAGGGTAGCAATCCTTATTTCAGACAAAGTGCAGGTAAAAATAGATCTCATTAAAAGAGATAAGGAAGGAAATTACATCTTACTTAAAGGTACTATAGATAATGAAGTAATATCAATATTGAATATATATGCACCAAGTGGTATAGCATCCAAGTTCTTAAAGGAGAAGATAAATGAGTTACAAGAGGAATTAGACAGTAATACTATACTAGTGGGGGATTTGAATCTCCCCCTCTCAGAATTAGATAAATCTAGCCAAAAAATAAATAAGAAAGAAGTGAAAGAGGTGAATAGATTACTAGAAAAGTTAGACATGATAGATGTCTGGAGAAAATTGAATGGGGATAGAAAGGAATATACCTTTTTCTCAGCAGTACATGGCACATTTTCAAAAACTGACCATGTATTAGGGCACAAAAACATCATAGTTAAATGTAGAACGGCAGAAATAGTAAATGCATCCTTTTCAGATCATGATGCAATAAAAATTACATGTAAGAAAGAGCCAGGGAAAAATACAATGAAAATCATTTGGAAACTAAATAATTTCATTCTAAAGAATGAATGGGCCAAACAAGAAATCATAGAAACAATCAATAACTATATCCATGAAAATGAAAATAATGAGACAACATACCAAAATCTATGGGATGCACCCAAAGCAGTGCTTAGGGGAAAATTTATAGCCCTAAATGCTTACATGAATAAAAAAGAGAAAGAGGAGATTAATGAATTGGGCATGCAACTTAAAAAGCTAGAAAAAGAACAAATTAGAAATCCCCAATTAGATACTAAATTAGAGATCCTGAAAATCGAAGGAGAAATTAATAATATTGAAAGCAAAAAAACTATAGAATTAATCAATAAAACTAAGAGCTGGTTTTATGAAAAAACCAATAAAATAGATAAAATATTGGTTAATTTGATTTTAAAAAAAGAAAGAAGAAAACCAAATTACCAGTATCAAAAACGAAAAAGGGATGTTACCAACAATGAAGAGGAAATTAAATCAATAATTAGGAATTATTTTGCCCAACTGTATGCCAATAAATTTGACAATCTAAATGAAATGGATGAATATTTACAAAAATACAAACTGCCCAGGTTACCTGAAGAAGAAATAAAATCCTTAAATGAACCCATATTAGAAAACAGAATTGAACAAGCCATTAATTAACTCCCTAAGAAAAAATCCCCAGGTCCAGATGGGTTTACAGGTGAATTTTACCAAACATTTAAAGAACAATTAATTCCAATATTATAAAAATTATTTGGAAAAATAGGTGAAAGAGTTCTACCAAATTTGTTTTATGACACAAATATGGTGGTGATACTAAAACCAGGCAAAGCAAAAACAGAAAGAAAATTATAGACCAATTTCCCTAATGAATATTGATGCTAAAATCTTAAATAAGTTATTAGCATGGAGATTACAGCAAGTGATCACCAGGATAATACATTATGACTAGGTGGGATTTATACCAGGAATGCAGGGCTGGTTCAACATTAGGAAAACTATTAACATAATCAACCACATCAATAAGAAAACCAACCAAAATCATATGATTATCTCAATAGATGCAGAGAAAGCTTTTGACAAAATACAACACCCATTCCTAATAAAAACACTGGAGAGTTTAGGAATAGGGGGAGCTTTCCTTAAAATAATAATATCTACCTAAAGCCATCAGCAAGTATTATATGCAATGGAGATAAGTTAGAGGCCTTCCCAATAAGATCAGGGGTGAAACAGGGATGTCCATTATCACCCCTATTATTTAATATTGTACTAGAAATCTTAGCTTTCACAATCAGAGAAGAGAAAGGAATTAAAGGAATTTGAATAGGCAAGGAGGAAACAAAACTATCACTCTTTGCAGATGATATGATGGTATACTTAAAGAATCCTAGTGAATCAACTCAAAAATTACTTGAAACAATTAACAACTTTAGCAAAGTAGCAGGATATAAAATAAATCCACATAAATCATCAGCATTTCTATACATGACCAACAAAGTCCAGCAGCAAGAGATAGAAAGAGAAATTCCATTTAAAGTAACAGTAGATAATATAAAATACTTGGGAGTCTACTTGCCAAGACAAACCCAGGAACTCTATGAACACAACTACCAAACACTCTTCACACAAATCAAATCAGATCTAAATAATTGGAAAGATATCAATTGCTCAAGGATAGGCAGAGCTAATATAGTAAAAATTACAATACTGCCTAAATTAATTTACTTATTCAGTGCCATACCAATCAGACTACCTAAAAATTATTTTATAAAGCTAGAAAGAATAATAACAAAATTCATCTGGAAAAACAAAAAATCAAGAATATCCAGGGAAATAATGAAAAAAAATTCACAGGAAGTTGGGTTAGCGGTACCAAACCTGGAGCTCTACTATAAAGCGGCAGTCATCAAAACTATCTGGTACTGGCTAAAAAGTAGAGTGGTAGACCAATGGAATAGGCTAGGCTCAGGAAATGCAGTAGTAAATGACACTAGTAGTGTAGTGTTTGATAAAGCCAAAGACTCCAGCTTCTGGGATAGGAACTCAGTATTTCACAAAAACTGCTGGGAAAACTGGAAGATAGTATGGCAGAAATTAGGCATAGACCAACATCTCATACCTTATACTAAAATAAGGTCAAAATGGACACACAATTTAGACATAAGAGGTGATACCTTAGGTAAATTAGGGAAGAAAGGAATATTCTACCTATCAGATCTTTGGAAAGGAAAACAGTTTTTGACCAAACAAGAGATAGAGTATATTATAAAATGCAAAGTGGATGATTTTGATTACATTAAATTAAAAAAAATTTTTTGTACAAACAGAAGCAATGCATCCAAAATTAGAAGGGAGGTAGAAATATGGGAAACAATTTTTGAGGCCAGTACTTCTGATAAAGGCCTCATCTCTAAAATATATAGGGAACTAAATCAAATTTATAAGAACCCATGTCATTCCCCAATTGAGAAATGGTCAAAAGCTATGAACAGGCAGTTTTCTGATGAAGAAACCAAAGCTATCTATTCCCATATTAAAAAAAATGCTCTAAATCTCTAATGATTAGAGAGATGCAAATAAAAACAACTCTGAGGTACCACCTGACACCTATCAGATTGGCTAAAATGAAGAAAAAGGAAAATAATAAATGTTGGAGAAGCTGTGGGAAAATTGGAACAGTAATGCATTGTTGGTGGAGCTGTGAACTGATCCAACCATTCTGGAGAGCAATTTGGAATTATTCCCAAAGGGCCATAAAGCTGTGCATACCCTTTGACCCAGCAATACCACTTTTGGGTCTTTTTCCCAAAGAGATCATGGAAGGGGGAAAGGGACCCACATGTACAAAAATATTTATAGCTGCTCTTTACGTGGTGGCAAAGAATTGGAAGTTGAGGGGGTGCCCATCAATTGGGGAATGGCTGGACAAGTTGTGGTATATGAATACAATGGAATACTATTGTGCTATAAGAAAGGATGAGCAGGAGGAGTTCAGAGAAACCTGGAGGGTCTTGTGTGGGCTGATGATGAGTGAGATGAGCAGAACTAGAAGAACATTGTACACAGTAACATCAACATTGAGTGTTGATCTACTGTGATGGACTATATTCTTCTCACCAATGCAGTAGCACAGAAGAGTTCCAGAGAACTCTTGATGGAAGAGGATCTCCAAATCCAGGGAAAAAAAAAAAAGAACTGTGGAATATAGATGCTAAATGAACCATACTATTTCTTTTGTTTTTGATGCTGTTGTTTTTTTTCTATTTTGAGGTTTTCCATTATTGCTCTAAATTTTTTTCCTCTTATAACAAGACTAATGCAGAAATAGGATTAATGTTATTATGTGTGTGTATATATATATATATATATATATATATATATATATATATATATATATATATATATATATATATATATATATATATATATATATAAACCTATATCAGATTACCTGATGTCTAGGGGAGGGGGGAGGGAGGGGAGGGAGGGAGAAAAATCTGAAATTGCAAAGCTTGTATAAACAAAGGTTGAGAACTATCTTTACATGTAATGGAAAAAAAATAAAATATTGTATTAATTTAAAAAAAATAAATGAGAAAGAAGATAAAGAGTAGAATATGAGAAAAGTTAGACATAATAGATGTCTGGAAAAAATTGAATGGGGATAGAAAGGCATATACCGTTTTCTCAGCAGTACATGGCACATATTAAAAAATTGACCATGTATTGGGGCACAAAAACCTCATAGTCAAATGTAGAAAGGCAGAAATAGTAAATGCCTCCTTCTCAGATCATGATGCAATAAAAATTATAAGTAATAAACACCATGCAATGGTAGACTGAAAATTAATTGGAACTTTAATAATTTCCTTCTAAAGAAGGAGTGAGCCAAACAACAAATCATAGAAACAATCAATAACTACATACAAGATAATGATAATAATGAGACAACATACCCAAATCTATGGGATGCAGGCAAAGCAGTGTTTAGCAAAATTTTATATCTCTAATTGCTTACATGAATAAAAAAGAGAAAGAAGAGATTAATGAATTGAGCATGCAACTTAAAAAGCTAGAAAAAGAAAAACTTAGAAATCCCCAATTAGGAACTATTTTGCCCAATTGTATGCCAATAAATTTGACAATCTGAATGAAATGGATGAATATTTACAAAAATACAAACTGCCCAGGTTAACTGAAGAAGAAATAAAATCCTTAAATAAGCCCGTATTAGAAAAAGAAATTGAGGGGCAGGTAGGTGGTGCAGTGGATAGAGTACCAGCCCTGGAGTCAGGAGTACCTGAGTTCAAATCCGGCCTCAGACACTTAACACTTACTAGCTGTGTGACCGTGGGGAAGTCACTTAACCCCAATTGCCTCACTAAAAAAAAAAAAAAAGAAAGAAAAAGAAAAGAAAAAGAAATTGAACAAGCCATTAATAAACTACCTAAGAAAAAATCTTCAGGACCAGATAGGTTTAAAAGTGAATTCTACCAATCATTTAAAGAATAATTAATTCCAATATTATGCAAAATTTTTTGGAAAAATAGGTGAAAAAAGAGTTCTACCAAATGCCTTTTGTTTCCTTACAAATATGTTGTTGATACCAAAACCAGGCAGAGCCAAAAAATAGAATGAAAATTATAGAACAATTTACCTAATGAATATTGATGCAAAAATCTTAAATAAGATATTAGCAAGGAGATTGGAACAAGTGATCACCAGGATAATACACTATGACCAGGTGGGATGTATACAAGGTATGTAGGGCTGGTTCAACCTTAGGAAAACTATTAACATAATCAACCACATCAATAAGAAAACTAACCAAAATCAAATGATTATCTCAATAGATGCAGAGAAAGCTTTTGACAAAATACAGCACCCATTCCTAATAAAAACTCTAGAGAGCTTAGGAATAGGTGGAGCTTTCCTTAAAATAATAAGTAGTATCTACCTAAAACCATCAGCAAACATTATATACAATGGAGATAACTTAGAGGCTTTCCCAATAAGATCAGAGGTGAAACAGGGATGTCCATTATCACCTCTCTTATTCAATATTGTACTAGAAATATTAGCTATAGCAATCAGAGAAGGAAAAGTAATTAAAGGAAATAGAATTGGCAAGAAGAAACAAAACTATCACTCTGTGCAGATTATATGTTGGTATACATAGAAAATCCTAGAGAATCAACTCAAAAATTACTTGAAACAATTAACATCTTTAGCAAACTCGTAGGATATAAAATAAAGCCATATAAATCATCAGCATTTCTAAATATGACCAACAAAGTCCAGCAGGAAGAGATAGAGGGATTTAATTTAAAGTTACAGTAAACAATATAAAATACTTGCGAGTCTACTTGCTAAGAAAAACCCAGGAACTCTATGAACATAATTTCAAAACACTTTTCACACAAATCAAATCTGACCTAAATAATTGGAAAAATATCAATTCCTCATGGATTGGTCAAGCTAATATAATAAAAATTACAATTCTATCTAAATTAATTTACTTATTATGTGCCATACCAATCAGACTATTAGACATAAAAGGTGATACCATAGGTAAATTAGGAAATGAAGGAAGAGTTTACCTCTCAGATCTTTGGAAAAGAGGACAGTTTATGACTGACCAAGAAATATTGAATAGAATGAAATGCAAAATTAATGATTTTGATTACATTATTTTTTTCTTTTTTTGTGGGGCAATGGGGGTTAAGTGATTTGCCCAGTGTCACATAGCTGGTAAGTGTCAAGTATCTGAGGACAGATTTGAACTCAGGTACTCCTGAGTCCAGGGCCAGTGCTTTATCCACTGGGCCACCTAGCCACCCCCAATGATTATGTTAAATTAAAAAAGTTTTTACACAAACAGAAGCAATGCATCCAAAATTAGAAGGGAGACAAAAAAATGTGAAACAACTTTTTTAGCCAGTCCTTCTGATAAAAGCCTCATATCTAAAATATATCAGGAACTAAATCAAATTTATAAGAATCCAAATCATTCCCCAATTGAGAAATGGGCAAAGGATATGAACAGGCACTTTTCTGATGAAAAAATAAAAGCAATCTATTGCCACATGAAAAAATGCTGTCAATCACTATTGATTAGAGAAATTCAAATTAAAACAACTCTGAGATACCACATGATACCTATCAGATTGGATAAAATGGCAAAAAAGGAAAATAATAAATGTTGGAGAAGCTGTGGGAAAATTGGAACACTAATCCATTGTTGGTGGAGCTGTGAACTGGCCCAACCATTCTGGAGAGCAATTTGGAATTATGCCCAAAGGGTGATAAAGCTGTGTATACCCTTTGACCCGGCAATACCACTATTGGGTCTTTTTCCCAAAGAGATCATAAAAAAGGGAAAATGACCCACATGTACAAAATTATTTATATCTGCTCTTTTTATGGTGGCCAGGAATTGGAAATTTTAGAGTTTGCTCATCAATTGGGGAAGGGCTGAAGAAGTTGTGGTATATGAATGTAATGGAATTCTATTGTGCTGTAAGAAATGATGATCAAGAAGATTTCAGAGAAAACTGGAAGGACTTGTATGAACTGATCATGAGTGAGATGAGCAGAACCAGGAGAACATTGTACACAGTATCATCAACATTATGTGTTGATCAACTGTGATAGAATTGATTCTTCTCACTAATACAACAGTACAAAATAGTTCCAGGGGACTCATGATGGAAAATTCTCTCCAAATCCAAAAATAAAAAAGAACTGTGGAATATGGATACAGATTGAACCATACTATTTCTTTTGCTTTTGGTGCTGTTGTTTTTTGAGGTTTTTCCTTTTGGCTCTGATTGTTCTCTTATATCATGACTAATGCAAAAATATGTTTAATGTTATTGTACATATATAACCTATAACATATTACTTGATGTCTTGGGGAGGGGTGAGAGAGGGGAGGGATGGAGAAAAATTTGAAACTAGAAATCTTATAAAAACAGATGTTGAAAACTATCTCTACATGTAACTGGAAAATAATAAAATACTTTGTAATTTAACAAAAGAAGTACACCCTCTCAGGGCGGAGCCAAGATGGCAGAGGAGAGGCTGTGACTCCCACAAGCTCCAGATAAACCCGTCCATTCACACCCAAATAATGTGGTAAAAATCAAAACCCAGAACAGCCTAATGCACATAAGAACAGAGTGAGACTATTTCTCTGCAAAAGAGGGCAATTCTGATCACCTACTGATCAGGCTGAACAGCTCAGCGCGCGGTCCGGACTCAGCCAGGGACACTGCTTCCAGCGCATGTCAGAGTCTTCCACACCAGCAGCTTCTGAGGCTCAGATCACAGACTGGTGAGGGGGTTCGGTGGTAGGCTGGGGTGAAGTGGAGGCAGCATCTACTGGAGTTGGGGCAAAGCGCCCTGGGTCTGAACCAGTTGGCCGAATTGAGTGGTGGTGGCCCAGTGGGGGAGGGGTAAAAGCACGCCAAGCTTCGGAACATAGAGAATCAGAGTTCAATCAGACTTCTGTTTCCGGGTCAAAGAGAAAGCAGCTGTGATTACTCACAAGCCAGGCAGGCTGAGAAGAAGCCCAATCACCCCCTGGGCCACGCTGTAGCACAAACAGTGTGTCCTGGAAGCAGCGCTACAACTTAAGGAGTAAAAAGCCAAGAAACATTAAGCCAGGATGAGTAGGCAGAGAAAGCAGAAGACCATCGAAAACTTCTTTGGGGGAAAGGTAGACCACAATACATCCTCAGAAGAAGAAGAAGATATTACTAGGGTCAAAGCTCCAACATCCAAAGCTTCCAAGAAAAATATGAACTGGTCTCAGGCCATGGAAGCTCTCAAAAGCGACTTTGAAGAGAAAGTAGGAGAGATAGAATGAAGATGTAGAGAAAGAGAGGAAGGAATGGAAAGAGAAATGAGAGCAATGCAGGAGAGTCATGAGAAAAAAGTCAACTGTTTGAAAAGCCAAATGGAAAAGGAGATTAAAAAACTGTCTGCTGAAAATAATTGCCTAAGAATTAGGATTGAACAAATGGAAGCTAGTGACCTTATGAGAAACCAAGGCACAGTAAAGCAAATCCAATTGAATGAAAAAATAGAGGGCAATGTGAAATATCTCCTTGGAAAAACAGCTGACCTAGAAAATAAATCTAGGAGAGATAATTTGAAAATCATTGGACTACCTGAAAACCATGACCAAAACAAGAGCTTAGACACCATCCTCCAAGAGATTGTGAGGGAAAATTGCCCTGATATTCTAGAAGCAGAAGCTAAAATAGAAATTGAAAGAATCTACTGATCACCTCCTGAAAGAGATCCCAAAAGAAAAATCTCCAGGAATATTATAGCCAAATTCCAGAACTCCCAGGTCAAGGAGAAAATATTGCAAGCAGCTAGAAAAAAGGGATTTAAATACTGTGGAGCTCCAATAAGGATAAAGCAAGATCTAGCAGCTTCTACATTAAAGGACCGGAGGGCATGGAATATGATATTCCAGAGGGCAAAGGAACTGGGACTACAGCCAAAAATCACGTACCCAGCAAAACTAAGCGTCATCTTTCAGAGGCAAACATGGAACTTCAAGGAGAAAGAAGACTTTCAGGCATTTGTTATGAAAAGACCTGAACTGAATAGAAAATTTGACTTTCAAATACAAGATCCTGGAGAAGCATAAAAAGATAAACAGGAAAAAGACTTCATGAGGGATATTAAAAGATCAAACTATTTATATTCCTACATGGGAAGATAATACTTCAAACTCATAAGAACTATATCAGTAAGGACTTAATAGAGGACACAGGTCTGAAGTGAATACGAAGGGATGTTATGTTTTGTTCTGTGTGGGGTGTCTTATATCTGGGGCCGGATTTGGGCTTGGGGCCTCCTGGGTTCAGGGCTGGTGCATTGTCCACTGTGCCACCTAACTAACACATAATGACATCCTTAAAATAGGGTTGAGGTGTAGGAGAAATAGACTGGGGGAGGGGGAAGGGGAGAAATGGTCTGGGGAGAGGTTGTTCACATGAAGGAAACAAGAAAAAAGCTTATGGAGGGGAGGGGAAGAGGGGGAAGGAATTAGGGAGTGAGTGAACCTTAATATCATCAGAATTGACTCAAAGAAGGACTAACATACATACTCAAGTAGGTATAGTAGGTATATTTTTGCCCTGAGGGAGGGGAGGGAGAGGGGGCGGGGGAAGGAGGGACGGGCAGATTCAGGGAGAGAGTAGTAAAAAGCAAAATACTTTTGAGGAAGGTAAAGATGTTCTGCATAACAGCACAAGTATGAAATATTGAATTGCTTGATTTCATAGGGAGGGTTGAGGAGAGAGGGAGGAAGAAAATTTGGAACATAGAATTAGCTCAAAGACCTTAAACTTATCAGAGTTGGCTCAAGGAGGGAATAACATTCACACCCAGTTGGGAGGAGTAATCTAGTTAACCCTAAAGGAAAGTATGAAGGGAAGAGGATAAGGACGGAAAGGTGAACAAAAAGGGAGTGCAGAGTAGGGGAGGGGGCAGTCAGAAGTAAAATACTTTTGAGGAGGAATAGTTTAAAAGAAGATAGAAAATAGAGTAAATATCATGGGAAGGGAATAGTATGGAGGGAAATAGGTATGATGACTTTGCTGGGCTAATATAAAGAAAATTCTTTGTCAAGTTTAAGGTACTTTATTCAGGTTATGATGAACAGGATACTATTAGAAAAACCTGGAAAGACCTACATGAACTGAAGCAGAGTGAAATGCATTGTATACAAAATAACAGCAATAGTGTAAAATGATCTGCTGGGAAGCATGTGGTTATTTTCAGCAAGGCAATGGTCCAATATAACCCTGAAAGACTTATGAAAATGGCAACCCATCTACAGAGAAAGAAGTGATAGTATCTGAAAATAGATGGAAACACATTTTTTCTTTTTTTTTTTCTTTTTTGGTGAGGCAATTGGGGTTGGGTGGCTTGCCTGGGGTCATGCGGCTGGTGGGTGTTGGGTGTCTGGGGCTGGATTTGGGCTCGGGTGTTCCTGGTTCTAGGGCCTGTGCTCTGTCCGCTGTACCACCTAGCTACCCCTGGAAACACATTTTTTAAAAAAAAATTTTTTTCTCTTTGACAATTCCTCAGTCTGAAGTTTTGGGAGTTTTTTGACTGTTTTCTCTCACAACCTAGCTAATGTGGGAATGTTTTCCATGACTACTCATGTATAACTTATTTTGAAATGCTTGAGTTCTAGTGGGTGGGGGGTGGGAATGGAGGAGGAAGAGAAGTTGGAACAATTTTTTTTAAAAATTGATGTTAGGGGCAGCTAGATGGCGCAATGGCTAGAGCACCAGCCCTGGAGTCAGGAGTACCTGAGTTCAAATCCGGCCTCAGACACTTAACACTTACTAGCTGTGTGACCCTGGGCAAGTCACTTAACCCCAATTGCCTCACTAAAAAAAAAAATTGATGTTAAATTTTTTTTTTTTTTACATATATTTTGGAAAATAAAATTCTATTCAAAAAGATAAATAAATAAATAAAAGAAGTACACCCTCTCACACACAAATCCAATTAGAATAAAATAATATTTTATTTGGGAGCTAGATAAAGGCAAACCTTCAAACAAGTCTCAAGGGGAAAGGTAGTTCTCTCTATCTCCTTGATATCTATCTTCTTGAGCTGGAGAAAGGTAAATACTTTTATAGAGGACTGATGGTAGAGGGACCAATGGTGTGATCATCTGACTGTGGAAAGTTCCCTTAATGGGGGTGATCACTGGAGGAAGGACTGTCCCCCACTGCTGGTCACTGGCTGAAGTTGGGCGAGAGGTGGCTCTGATCTCTCAAGGTAAATACCTTGTCTTTCTGGTGCTGCCTGCCTAATGAGATTTTCTTCCTGAGGGTTTAGGGAGATTGGAATGAAGGGCGGTGGTCTTGGAGTTAACTCAGTCTAGATCCAGTGCTGCTTATCTCTTTAGCTGGGTCTGTCCTTTGGTTTAGCTTCTCAAGGATAAGGTTCCCTGATTACCCCCAGAAAACTTCTGAGCTACCCTAGGCCCATAACATAAACATTGATCACTTAATTCCATATTTGTTTTCCTCTCCCCCATTGGTTAGGCTAATTACAATTTATAAACAAAATGAGTATACTATTTTCCCCAGTCCTTCCCATACTAACTCTTTCTTTTATCATCTTTGCAGATTTTTCATGAGATAGAATATCCTAGGTTGTTGTTTGCTGTGGATCTTATTTTCTTTTTCTTGTTTTTTTTTTTCTTTCTCATTAATAGTGAGTTGGAGAATATTTTGAATCTTTTCTGAGAGTCTACATGTGTTCATTTGCAAACTGTCTAAATTAATCCTTTAAACACTTGAACATGAGGTAATGGCTTTGAGTCTTAAATAATTGTGCCAATACCTTATAGCAGTTGAACATTATATTTTTTCAGAGATGTTTTAAGTAAAGTTCTCCCTTGCCCCAAACATGACATTTTCTCTCCCTATTTTAATTACCCTAATTCTGTTTATGCAAAACCTTTTAAATTTCATTTATTTGAAGTCCATTTTGTGTTTTGTGATCAAAAAGCTTACAATAAGTAATAGCATCTGACATATTTGATGTTCTCCATCAATAATATTCTAAATGTTATAAGATTTTTGTAGAACTTATGATAAATGTGATACATATATGTGTATATATACACATACAAATATACATACGTAGATACATATACACATATACATACACACACATATGTAAAATGTTTGGTATGTGAATTTATTTTTGTATTTTTTAGCAAAGACCAAAGTCACTGATAAATTATTAAATGATAGGAAATAATTAAATTTCACTTGAAATTGTTTGGATAGCTATTTTTAATGACTAATGTCTCTCTAATTAAAAGTAGAATATTCATTGAGAATTAGCAGATCCTATGATTTTTATTTACATAACTGTAATAAATTCACAACTATCAAGCACTCTGAGTACATTGTTTTTGCTGCTGCTATTACAGTTTTTCAACATTATTACTTATATATTCAAGTCTGATCAATTATTTCAAAGAGAAATGTATGCATGGTGAGACTGTAAAATGATGAATTTATTTCCATGAAATTTTAATATGAATATAGAATGGCCAGTTCACATCTGACCAGAGAAATAAGTAATTGCATAATGAGCATTTAACCATGTTTCCATATCAATAAATGTTTATGTTAAACCTAAAATTTTGTGTTGAATGCTTTAACTTTATATGACATATTGCAGTTCTCCAGAAAGCGTCTGTCCTCGTTTAAAAGTCAGCTATGAATCATTCACCCAGAATCAGCCAGGGGAATTTAATAGAAAACAGCTAAGGCATAATGACCTCATGACAGTATTCAGTATAAAAGGGCAACTCAGAAAATCAGAGATGTTTTGCTCTAAGAAAGATGTTTTGCTCTAGGCTGTTCCAGAAATAAGTGGCATACTCTTCTGAGAACCAAAGGGAGAGTCAGAAGCAGAAGACATTAATTCAAGACCTTGTAAATTTTAGAAAATTAGTGAATAGTGAAGTCATTTTATTTCAGTAAGCCACTGATACTGACTGAAGAAAATAGCTGAAAATAAATTGAAATAGGTTCAACACATTTACCATAAACAAATAGGAATAGACAATAACTTTTTGAGATTGTCTTCACTTGACAATGTTTTGGTAAGAAGAGCTATATCCATGGATAGAGAACTGGAATTGGACCCATGAAGACCTATGATTATGAGTTCCTTATTGGCAGAAAGTTTTTATGCCTTTCTTTGTATCCCTATTATTTATACAGTTCCTGGTACATAGTAGGCACCTAATACATACTTTTTGATTTAATCACTCTGCGTTTTAGGCAACTTTCTCACCAACAAGTGAGACAGTGAGGCAGTATACTAAATAAATATACAGAACTATAAGTTGCAAAGGAATTGCCAAATTACATTGATAAAGTTTCCCTATATGGGATTTCCCTTTATCAATCAAATCACAAGTCTACTCTCTATTCATTTGATTATTTATTCCTCTAGTAATCATAAGAGTAGAAGGAAGAATACATTGCATTAATACAGAAGATCTTTCCAGGTGTGTCTTAACAAGTTATTGGCTGAAAAAAATGGGAAATGGATTAAAGAAAAACAATCATCAATTATTTTCACTTCGTGTTAGCAGTTTATCTTATATAAAGAAGTAAACATAAGGAAGATAAAAGAACCTATCAACTACCTCAGACAACAGACAACTGATATCCTTATTCAGTTTGCCATGTTAGTCAAGAGAATATACATACCTACATATATACACATGTACATACATAGATATATTCACACAGTATTATTGAAAAATGATGTATGTATGCATGGTGTGTGTATATACACCATGCATACATACATCATTAGCTAATAATATAATGCCCACATTTGGACTCCTCTGGATTATTTTTGCTATATATTTCTATTTGCTATATATTTCTAATTGATTGTATTATGTTTTCTTCTGGACTCATGGTTACATCAGTGTGAGCATGCTTACACTCAATTTAGATTACCAACTCTTCTACAGATAACATTTTATTTTAAAAACTTGCCTAAGAAAAGAAGGGGTTAAGGGACTTGCCTATATTCATATGTCTTACATCTGTCAGAGTCAGAACACAAACCTAAGAGCAACACCCCCTCTTACACATAGTGGCAGCTAGGTGGCACAATGAATAGAATGCTGTTCTTATTTTTTTGTTTGTTTTGTTTATTTATTTATTTATTTATTTTTTTGGTGAGGCAGTTGGGGTTAAATGACTTGCCTAAGGTCACACAGCTAGTAAGTGTAAAGTGTCTGAGGCCGGATTTGAACTCAGGTCCTTCCGAATCCAGGGCCAGTGCTCTATCCACTGCACCACCTAGCTGCACGGAATGCTGGTCTTATATTAGGAAAACCTGAGTTCAAATGTGGCCTCAGACACTATCTCTGTGATGCTAGAAAAGAAACTTAATCTCTCTCTGTTTCCTCAGTTTTAAAATATGGATGATTATAATATCATCTACCTCCCAGTGCTATTGTGAGGATAAAATGTGATAACAACTATAATGTGCTTAACATAGTGTTTGGCATATATTAAATGCAAAACAAATGTTAGCTGCTATCATTTTTATAATGATATTTAATATCAAAATAATAATTTAATTTAATATTAAAATAGTGATTATCAGCCTGGACACATTGACTAAAATGTTTGATGCATAGTATAACTCTCTAAGATTTTCAACTACAGAACAGATGCCAATCCACACTGATAGAGATACTCTCATTAGAAGTTCCTTAAATCAGTGAAGTAGGTTTCTCCTGTATCTCCTTCCCCCCAAAACTCAGAATAATATAAGATCTCTTTAGTTAGATTCACAATTATTCAAAAGTAATTCACATGAATAAAATAAGATAAAGACTAATATATAATGCTGAGATTATGATGAAGAATTGGCTAAATATCCCATTGAATTAATCCATCAATATAATATTGTTATTGTTGTTGTTTGTCCTTCATTCTGGAAGAGAACCATGACAGATGTTATGACTTGCTTTGAATTGTATTTAAGTGAAGGAGAGCTATGTAAAGTCAGCAACCTCATCATTCTCCCCCTCCAGAGCCATCTGGGTCCCGTGGCAGGATATATATTAGAATGAGTGGAGATAGCCTCAGATGTTTAAGGCAATTGGAGTTAAATGATTTTGCTGAGGGTCACACAGCCAGTAAATGTCTAAGGTGAGATTTGAACTCAGGTCCTCTTTGATTCCAGGGTCTGTGCTCTATCTACTGCACCTACTAGAATTCCTGGATGTCTATAAGGAATTGAATCCAGAATATAATAGGAGAAGAGTGGAAAGCTTAATTGATTTGGGCAATTGTGCTATGAGTTTAATGCTTCTAACCTAATCTATGACCTAGCTTTTAAATATATAAGCCAGGTGGTGCAGTAGGTAAAGCACTGGCCCTGGATTCAGGAGGACCTGAGTTCAAATTTGGCCTCAGACACGACTTTTACTAGCTGTGTGACCTTGCGCAAATCACTTAACCATCATTTCCTTGAACCTCCCCCACTCCCATAAATAAATGAATTAATTAAAATATATGTAGTACAAGCTCTCATTTTTCCTCTCAAAGGTATCTGTGGTTATTTCTAGTTATAGCATACTACCAGTTTCACCCATTGCTGTTCCTTTTAGGGCAAAATACTGAAGAAAAATGGTATTCAAAAATTAGGAAAAGAGTATCTCTTCCTAACCTAAAGACTCCATATTAAAACACACACACACACACACACAAAACAGACACAAGAAGGAGTTATACTGTCCAGGCATTGGGTCAGGGAGGATGAATATGGGGTGGACTCAATGTGATATAATAAGAAAGGAGAAAAAAATATGTTTAAGTGATCACAGAAATATTGCAATAATCACTTGAAGAGACATTTTTTGTAAAGTATAAATGCTTTGGAACTTGTGTGTGTGTGTATGTGAATAAATACACATGTTCACACACACACATAAACACACACATACACATATAATTTCCAAGTGAACTATAAGCTTTTTGACCCTGAAAAGCCTAAAGAATTGTGGTTTTGTCAGATAAGATTCCAATGTAATCTCTCCTTAGTCTTTCTTAAATTTAACCTCTGGTTAGGGATGGCATGAAGTAAATAATCCCATCTACTACAGGAATAAGAAAATCAATGGAAAAAAGGAGGTTAGTGAAGGAGAAATTGGGATAACAGCAGAAACAATAACATTTGCTTGCTAAAAGAGTCACAAAAATACTGAAGAAAACAATACCTTAAAAAGCAGAATTGGCCAAATGGTAAAAGGCACAAAAATCCACTGAAGAAAAGAATTACTTAAAAAACAGAAGTGGCTAAATGGGGGCGGGGGGGGGTGGGGAAAGAGACGTCATTGAAAATAATTTATTAAGCTTGACAGAGAATTTTCTTCATAAAAGCCCAGCAAAGTAGGTACCATACGTTTTGCCATTATAATCAATCATCATAACTATTTCCCTCCATCCCATTCCCTTTCCATGACATTTACTCTATCTTCTTTTTACCTATTCTTCCTCAGAGGTGTTTCTGACTATCCTCTCCCTCGCTCTACATCCCCCTTTTTCACCCTTCCTTCCTTGTCCTTTTCCCCTCCTATTTTCCTGCAGGGTTAAATAGATTGCTCCTCCCAATTGGTTATGAAAGCTATTCCCTCCATGAGCCCACTCCAATGAGATCAGGGTCCCTGAGCTAATTCTGTGTTCTAAATTTTTCTCCCTCCCCCTCCCTTCTCAATCCCCCCTATGAGATCAAGCAATACAATATGTCATGCATACTGGTGCAGTAATGCAGAACATCTTCATCTTCCTTGAAAGTGTTTTGCTTTTTACTGCTCTCTCCTGTAATTTGCCCTTTCCTCCTTCCCTTCTCCCCTTGCCCTTTCTCCCTCCCCGCCCCCCCCCCACCCCCGGCAAAAATATATTACTATACCTACTTGAGTATGTATGTTAGTCCTTCTTTGAGCCAATTCTGATGATATTAAGGTTCACTCATTCCCCAACTCCTTCCCCCTCTTCTACTCTCCTCCATAAGCTTTCTTCTTGTTTCCTTCATGTCAACTACCTCTCCCCAGACCATCTCTCCCCTTCTCCCTCCCCCAGTTTATTCCTCCTACACCTCAACCCTATTTCAATGATGTCATCATGGATTAGTTAGATGGCACAGTGGACAAAGCACCAGCCCTGGACCCAGGAGGCCCCAAGCCCAAATCCATCCCCAGACATAAGACACCCCAACCTGTCTGCCCTACAATGAACAAAACATAAATGCTTTACAAATATCCCTTAATATTCAGTTCAACCCTGTATTTTGTGAATTTCTTGTGGACTTTTTTGTTTTGTTTTGTTTTTTGGTGAGGCAATTGGGGTTAGGTGACTTGCCCAGGGTGACACAGCTTAAGGTACTATATAAAGGTTATGATGAACAGGATACTATTACATAGTGGGGATGATGTCATAGAGATGTCAGAGCAGAAGGTGGAAGAATCTTGTTGATTGTCCCCTCTTCTCTCTATTAGAAAAACAAGAAGTTATCTTTAATAGCTTAGTGAAGTGTAAGACAAGGTCTTCATTCTTCAGAACATTGGCATTAAATACAGAGGTCCTGGATTCAGAAACTACCTCCAATGTTTACTATTTATATGACTGCAGCCCAGTCATCTAACCTCCATTCCTCTGTTTTCTCAACTTTAAAGTAACACTAGATAAGAAGATAGTTTCTAACATTTTATCCTAAAATAATAATGGGGGAATTAAGTGGTGCAGTGGATAGAGTGCTGTGTCTGACATCAGGAAGATTAATCTTCCTGAGTGCAAATCAGGCCTCTAACATGTAATAGCTGTGTGACCTGGCCAAGAAACTTAACCCTGTTTGCCTCAGTTCCTCTATAAAATGAGCTGGATAAGGAAATAACATAACAATTCAGAATCTTTGCCAAGAAAACCCCAAAAGCATTCACAGAGTTAGACATTGACTCAATAACAAAAAAAAATTGACATTAAATTTTAAAATGATAATTTTTATTGAACCCAATTTTTTCAATATTTAAAAGACTTTTTCTAAATATTAAATTCTTAATACGGTTATTTGGGATTTCAGGAATGTGTGGTTTCAAAGTATTCACCAAGCCAAATTTTAGGCCTAAATTAAAGTTACAAATTAGCAAATTAATTATGACTGAACAGGCCATTGATTAGAAAAAAAGCATGACTTTATACCTCTCACTCAACCAACCCAAACTCCACAAAACCTCTAAATATGACAAAAACAAATGAAAATATTTATTTATGAAAGCATTGAAATTTTATTTCAATGTAGAAAAATGGATGTAAAGATCATCTTTGAAAACTACTTTCTTTTTATAAAATTATTTTATTATTTCCAGTTACATGTAGCGAGTTTTCAACATTTGTTTATATAAGATTTCCAATTTCAAATTTTTCTCCCCCCCAGACAGCAAGTAATCTGATATAGAAAACTACTTTCAATGATAGAAATTAAAATGAATATCCACTAAGATAAAGCTAAATTATTTCCATACTTATAGTGAAAACACTGAGTTCATACATATAATTTATCATTTCTCAGAAAATGGTAGGGGCTCTATGTAGTAAATTAAGTTCTGACAATTTTGTATTCATTGAGATAAATCATTATTTCTATCATTGAAGAATAATAATTGTTTTGGGTTTATTTTTGTTGTTGTTTTTGTTTTTTTTGTGGGGCAATGGGGGTTAAGTGACTTGCCCAGGGTCACACAGCCAGTAAGTGTCAAGTGTCTGAGGCTGGATTTGAACTCAGGAACTCCTGAATCCAGGCCTGGTGCTTTATCCACTGAGCCACCTAGCCACCCCAATAATAATTGTAATCATGAAAAAGAATATTAAAAGACATTTACCACATGATGCTTTAAGATTGAATGAAATCAACTTCACTCCCTTTGCTGAAGGCCGAGTCTTCTCTGTTACTAAATAAATAATATTTGATTATAAAACAATGCCTCATTGACTAGATCTTACCTTTGAATTTTCTTGAAGATTAATACTCTCTTTTAAGATATTCTGTTTTCCGATGAGCAGGAGGAGTTCAGAGAAACCTGGAAGGACTTACATGAACTGATGCTGACTGAGAGGAACAGAACCAGGAGAACACCGTACATAGTATCAACAACATTGTGTGATGAACAATGGCAATAGACTTGGCTCTTCTCAGTAGTGCAATGGCCCAAAACAGTTTCAAAGAACTAATGATAGAAAATGTTCTCAACATCCAGAAAGAAGAGTTGTGGATTCTGAATGCAGATTGAACCATACTGTTTCTACTTTGGGGCTGTTTTTTCCCTTCTTTTTTGAGGTTTTTCCCTTGTGCTCTGATGCTTCTTTCACAAAATCACTCATGCAAAAAAATGGTAAATGTGATTGTAAATATGTAACCTATATCAAATTGCTTTCCCACTTGGGGAGGAGGGAGGGAAGGGAGGGTGGGAGAAAAATTTGGAACTAAAAATCCTATGAAAACAAATATTGAAAACTATCCTTATGGGGCAGCTAGGTGGTGCAGTAGATAAAGCACCAGCCTTGGATTCAGGAGGACCTGAGTTCAAATCCGACCTTCGGCACTTGACACTTACTAGTTGTGTGACTCTGGGCAAGTCACTTAACCCTAACTGCCTCACAAAAAGAAAGAAAGAAGGAAGGAAGGAAGGAAAACTCTCCTTATATGTAACTGGAAAATAATAAAATACTTGTATTTATTTTAAAAAATAAAATATTCTGTTTTCTATACATGTTGATTTCAAGGAAAAGTGGTTTGATTCTTTGTTAAACTGGTCAAGGAGCTACTATTGAAAACTAACCAAAAAAAAAAAATGGGAAGGAAAAAGCATCTCTAAAGTATTTACTTTGCATCAAGAACACTATTTGACTGCAATAAAGAAACCCAGTATTTAAAATATTTTTGGCTTCATCTCTCTGACACAAAATCATTAAATTTGGATGGATGGAGATATCTCTCTCTCTCTCTCTCTCTAATATTAACATCTGTCATACAAAATTAAGTTGGTTTACTCTATTAATAAGAAAATATTACTTTAAAGTACATTATGTTTGAGGTCTAATATTTTGTATTGGGGAATGAAAAAACATCTTCATAGTTGCATTTACTTTAAGCTATACTTGATCTACAATTACCACAGAAGGCAGAACTGAGGAACCATCAATGAGTAAATGAATATTCTAGCTCCTCTTTATAATTTCTTCTTGCCCAGATCCTAATAAATCAATTGACATTGTGAAAATATTATGTAAACAGATAAACAACAAATTTTAAAAAGCTGTCTTGAGATTCAGAAGACTTAGGTTTGAAAGTGTACCCATTTTTGACACCTTGAACCAACCACATTGTTTTTGTTTCTGTCCTCTTTTTTCTTATGTGAAAAAAGTAGAGGTTAATATAGATATTCCTTAGGGGCAGCTAGGTGGTGCAGTGGACAGAGCACCAGCCCTGGAGTCAGGAGTACCTGAGTTCAAATCCGGCCTCAGACACTTAACACTTACTAGCTGTGTGACCTTGGGCAAGTCACTTAACCCCAATTGCCTCACTAAAAAAACAAAAACAAAAATATAGATATTCTTTAAATAATTTTCAACTCTGAATCCTAAGATAATCTCCTTCCACTCAATAAACAAATATTAAATGTTTACTTTCATATTTAATCATGCCTATTGCCAACTCTGAATTCAATGAGCATATGAATCAAAGTCAAAATGGTTATTAAAATTATAAAGTATCTAGAATATACCTATTTATCCCAATTATGCCATTTTCTCATCTGAAAACTAAGAGAGTTGGACTAGATGACATCTGAGCTTCTTGCCATCTCTAGATCTACAATATTATCATATATGACAAGGTATCTACCTGTACTTATTAAGAAAAAAGAAGTCCCTTTGAGTTGAGATTACTTTAAAAAAATCAATTAAGCCTTGAAGATAGATAGAATTTAGTACATAAAACCATAGTATATAAGTAACTAGGCATTTGAGATACAGAAAAAATATTGGAATTTGTAGGAATAAATAAACCAAAAACAGTTAGCTTGTTGTCACATTGTGGAAGATCATGAAAAGAATAAGGATATCTTTTCAATGGTGAATCAATGAGATAGTTTAAACAGAAGTGATATGATAAAATGAAAGATTTCAGAATTAAATACAATTCAAAAACATTCCATAACATTTTCTGTATAGGGTGCTAAAGATAGAAAAGACAAAAATTAAAAAAATATTATGTGGTCTCTCCCCTTAATAAGTCTGTTGTTGATGCTGCTGCTATTGTTTCTGTTTGTCCTTCATTCTCAAAGAGGACAAATGGCATCATGGGGAGAATTTTTTTTTTTTACTTGAGAGTGGATTGGATTTGAGTGAGGCAGAGCTTCACAAGGTCATAAGCCTTGTTCTCTCCTCCAGAGTCATGGGATTCCAATGGCAAGACAAAAATCAAGATGATTGGTAATGACCCAGTATGCAGTGGATGACCTTGGTCTTTCTAAATTTGGGTATTTCCCAGGTCTCAGTTTGTCTGAGGCTACACTCATTCAACAACTAAGGGCTAGGTAAGAATTAAGACAAAAGATGGCCCAGGTAATTCCAGTTTCCATTAGCAGCTCTGTTTGCTTTGGACTCCACAGAACTTAATTTCCCCATTTTGGGTACTCCATGATGCCCTCTTGTTTTGATGTTTTCTTTTTTGTGTTGTCTTCTTTCCTTGATGTGTAGGCTCCTTGAGGGTGTGAGATTTAAAATTGGATATAAGAGCATTAAAATCCCCCTTTAACTTTTCCCTTTTATACCTCCCAGACCACTAAGAAAAGGAAGCCTCTGAGCTTTAATCAGTGAAGGATTAGTTTTTACTGTTTGGGAATTAATTAGACAACAAACTGGTGAAACAGATTAGGGAAATAGGAAAGTAGAAGTACAAATGAATAATCCTAGATCTAAGCTTAGTCTATATTCTTTTATAAAACTCACTGAATCCCAAAACTGCCTGCCAGGCCGAGAACTAGAGCCGATCACCAAAAGCATTTGCCATCACCACTTGAGAAGCCAGAGTGTGAGTGTAACAGAGAGCCAACTTCTGTTCTACTCCCAGTTTTAAGTTGGCGTCCCAGAGGTATGGTGTGCTTGGCCACGCTCTCTGGGCAGCAGCAGGCACACGGCTGTTCATCGTGGTCTCCTCCCCAAAAAGGCGATCCTTCAAAAGCTGCTTCAGTAGCATGTGCTCAACTCTCAAATGATTCAGCTAAAACTTCCATTTTTTACCACAAGGGCAGGGTCTCTTTTACACATTTGTTTCCCCAACACTTAGCAGAGTGTTTGGCATCTAGTAGACCTTTAATAAATCGTAATTAAACTGAAATGAAATGAAGGTGAAATGAAGGTCTATAGGACACATTTCTCCAAGGTTGTTGAAGTTTCTGTGAGAACCACCTTAATAAAGTATACCATCTTCCAAATGGAGTAGTCTTTGATACTGCCTGGAAATGAGAAGAAATGGAGATGATGGAGGGATGGAGGGAGAGAGAAGGTAGAAGAGAAGGGTAGCATCATTGGATGTGTCAGGCCTGAATTAATGGAAATGAAAAGCAGGTTACAGACTTAAATTTTCAGATAGAATAAGTTCCAGGAGTGAGACCGTTGTCTCTATGCAGGCTAATCTTAGTATCATATTGTAGTCAGTTCAGTTAGTCAATAATCATCTATTAAGCACCTCCCAAGTGCCAAACATTGTGTTAAGCCCTAGGTTTACAAAAAAAGCAAAAGAAAGTTCCTGCCTTCAAGGAGCTCACACCAGCAATTAGGAGGACCCTTGATTCTGTCTCAAGAACTTTATATTTATGTTTTCTCAAAAGATTCAACTGTAGAATAAGTTACCATTAAGGGAATAGCTGGAGTTGCTTGTCTTTTATACACTGACTCTCTGGTTTGATTCTATTTATTGGATCAAACTCTAAACTCATACTTCTGGCTATGCCACTTAATATACATGCAATTATTAACAAATCATGAAACTTATCTGTGTCTCAGTTTTGGTTTTGTTTTGTTTTTTATTTTGTTTTGTTTTGTAAAATGATAACTATACCAACATTATAAGATTATGGTAGTGTTTTAATGGTAAAATGTATATAAAATCATTGTTAATTTTAAAGCATCACATAAATATCATATATTATTAATTATCACTATTACTTAAATACATTAAGCACCCTTAATTTCACCACTTTGAAAAATCAAGAAATAGGCCAATTACATCTTTATAACCAATACTGGAAGGAATAGCTCAGTGATGATCTCTGTTTCTTTTCTTCCTCACAAAATGAGAAGGAAGGGCATATGAGTATTGGACAATTTTAGTATCTTGTGAAATAAATTGCATATATACTATGGCTAGCACCTGATTCACTGTCTAGATCACCTACTCCCAATCAGGTCAACACTGTAGCTGGACTACAATGAAAATCTAAATTTTGTCCTTTGAAAGGAGAGAATACAATTGAAGTAGAGCTTATTCAGATTAAAACTGCAACCGCGGGCATAGTAGTTCTGTCAAGCCTTTAGCCCAAGCATTCTATTACATGGATATAGAAGATATTAAAATATTACAGGGACATAGAAAAACAACATCTTGATCACCACATGAGTGTTCAGGTCACATTCAAAAAAGTTCCTTTCCTCTACCCTTTGGAGTATACCCTACCCTTTTAGCCACTGCAGTTTCACATGGGGCCTTGCAGGCTACACAGTGATTTAGCCATCTAATTAGTGTGGAGAAAAAACAGAGAATCTTCAGAGAAATTATATTTCTGTGTGTACATACGTACATATGTATAGATATATACATACATACATTATACATATGTGTGTATATGTATGTGTATATATACATATACACACATATATATAATATTTTAAGCAATAATTAGCTTTACAAAGAAATCGTGAAATACATGGGGTGAGAGGTTTGATTAGGCAGGGTTTTTTTTCTAATTAGGCTTAAGAAATAGATTAATTCAACACAGGGATTAGTAAACATCACACAATAGCACATTATCTGAACTCATGAATTTTAATCTCAACAGCAAAGATTGTTAAGGCTTCTAACTTATCAGGGATATAATAATCCCATTTCTTATTAACTCATTGATATCTAATCTGTCTTTGATCACTTTTTTTAACTAGTCTTCCCCTTATCTTTTGTACACTTCCCCTTAAGAAGAATTTACTCTAGTCAGTATGATTAATACCCATTTTTGAAACCTTGCAACAACTTTGAAATAAATGCATGGCCCTGAGGAATAACTCAGCTGTGAATATTTCAGAATCATTCCCAAACCATAAGTTGTGGTTGGGGTTATAGTTAGCCAAAGTTGTACTGACAAAGCAGTTTTGTAGAAAGAAAGGAAGAAAGAAAGAAAGCAAGAAAGGAAGAAAGAAAGGAAGAAGGAAAGAAAGAAAGAAAGAAAGAAAGAAAGAAAGAGAGAGAGAGAGAGAGAGAGAGAGAGAGAGAGAAAGAAAGAAAGAAAGAAAGAAAGAAAGAAAGAAAGAAAGAAAGAAAGAAAGAAAGAAAAATAAAGGAAGGAAGGAAGGAAGAAGGAAACAAAGATGCAAAATAGAAAGGTATGATAAAAATACAAATTTGTCCATAAGGAAGATTATGTGACATTTCACTGAAGTTGTTAACTTACAGAATTTATCTGGATACTTTGATGGATTTAATATTTTATCCCTGTGGCTAGTTGCTTAAATGAGTTGGATCACAATCTATACCTGCATTTTCAATGACTATAAATCTTTCACATATTCACCCATAAAACTTCTATAAAGGATCTACTCAACAATCTAATGAAGGTTTCAATATGAATTAAAAAAAATATATATATATTTTATAGCAACTGGTTTAACCTTTGGATCATGATTCTAGTTGTATCACTTCCATTTAACTCAAATGTGTTTAAACAAATCATTCAACATTTCAGAATTCCATTAAATTAGCATTCATTTGTGTATTTTAAATGTGAGGATTGAAACTATTTCCATCCTTCTTTGTCCTCCCCAACCCATTGAAAAGGCAAGCAATATGATATTGTTTGTATATATGAAGTCATGAGAAAAAATACAAAATAGGAAAAAAAAACCCAAGAAGAATAAAGGAAGTGAAAAAGTATTCTTCAATCTGCACAATGAGTTCCTTAGTACTCCTTTAAAATGTGGGTAGCATTTTTCATCACGGGTGCTTTGAAACTGTCTTGGATCATTGCAAGAGGCTAAGCTCTTTCACAGTTGATTATCATAGCAAAATTACTGTTATGCCATATAGTATTCCATAGTTGTGTTTATTTTTGTTTGCATCAGTTCATAAAAGACTTCCTAGATTGTTTTGAAATCATGATTCTTGTCATTTCTTAAAGCACATGAGAATTCCATCAGAATCATTTACTACAACCTGTTGAACCATCCCCCAATTTATGGGCATCCATTCAATGTCCAATTCTTTACTACCACACAAAATAAATATTTTTTACTATTAAGTCATCTTTTATTTCCATTTCATGATCCTTTGGGATAGAGACTGAATAGTGGTATTTCTGGATCAGAGGGTATGCACAATTTCCTAACCCTTTGTGCATAGAATCAAATTGTTCTCCAGAATGGCTAAACTACATCACAACTCAACTAAGAGTGCATAGCTGTTCCTATTTTTGCAAATCCTGTCCAGCATTTGTCATTTTTTCTGTCATATTTGACAATCTTATAGGTATGAGGTGGTATCTCAGAGTTGTTTTAATTTGAATTTCTCTAATCAATAGTGATTTAGAGCATTTTACATAACTGTTGATAGTTTTTATTTATCCTTCTGAAAAACACTTATTCATATCATTTAATTATGTATCAATTAGGGAATGACTTATTTTTATAAATTTCTGCGTGTGTTTCTACATATATAAACAATCATATATAATAAAATATATGTGAATGTATGTATATATGTATATGAGTATATGGATAGATAGATAGATAGATAGATAGATAGATAGATAGATAGATAGATAGATAGATAGATAGGCAGGTAGGTAGATAGACAGACAGTTCCCTATGTATTGGATAAATGCAACTTTTTTCAGAGAAAATTCCTACAAAAATCTTTTCCCCATTTCTTAATTTCCTTCTAATTTGGGGTGCATTTGGTTTTATTTCATATAATTAAAATTCTCCAATATACTATTTGAACTTTTTTAAAAAATTGTTATTTATACCATGATCCTTTCTATCACTGATTAGGTCATGAACTCTTGCCTTAAACATATACTTGATATCTAAATTTTTCCATAGTCTCCTAATTTGCTTATGATATCACCCTATTTTGAACCATTTTTCTTGTATTTTGGAAGTGATATTACTCCAATTATATATTGCTAAATTAGATAATGCTGCTAAAACATGAAAGTTACTCAATATTAAATAATTAATCCCTCAAAGTTATTCTTTAAAATCAAACTAAAACTTTATAATTTGATAAGTAAACTCATTTTTTCTATTTCCTTAGTAAAAAATTATTATTGTTATTGTTATTATTACGTTGTAGAGTATAGGGCATTAAAAGAATTATGTGGCCCAAACTCATTTCTGTCTTAGAAAACTAATCCCATTTTGAAAACTGTTTCATTTCCCTATAAATCCAACCTGCTTCCTAACTGTAGGAAATTGAGTAATAATAGCCTCTTTAATTACCAGGAAAATGTACTCTCTCACCCTCCAAACTCTGTAAACTTACTTATCCCCTTCCCAAATCAGAAAGTCCCTAATTTTTCCTCCAATTAAAAATCAGATTATCTAATCTTGCATTCTTGGGTATATTCTGTTAATTGTTTTCTGTTAATACATAAAAATCTGTCTCCCCTTGGTATTCAACATCTAGTTCCAAGCTGACAAGGCCTGATCCCATCTTATTATGAAGTTGGAAAGCAGTGTTTACTATATAAATATGCTCAGGAGCTTGAACCTTTGTTTCCTCAGTTGTTTCATATTTCACCCTTCATAAAATTCATGATTGTTACTATTACTATGAAAATGGTCACTAAAATATCAATATTGATAGATTACAGAATTTTAGGAGTTGGAGAGAACATTTTAGATATTCAATTCTCAATTTCCCCTTAGATATATGAAGAAAACCAGGCTCAGAGGGGTAAGGTAATTTGTTGGATATTGTTGTTATTGTTGTTTTCTGACTCTTTATGACCTCGTAAACCATAATACATCAATATCCTCCCTGGAATTTTCTTGGTAAGGACACGGTATTTGCTTGCCATTTCATTCTCTAGTGCATTTGAGATAAAAAGAGGTTAGATGACTTGTCCCAGGATCACACAGCTAGTGTCTCAGTTCAGATTTGAACTCAGATCTTCCTGACTCCAGGCCCAAGGTTTAATCTACTGAGCCACCAAGGTGACTTCAACAGGAGCTTATGAGAGAGAAACATAGAAAATTAGTGTCAAAATAATGTTGTTAATTTATATGCTCTTTTCAGCTTTCAAAATCTTATTTGTTACCTTCAGACTTACATGAGAATTACTATCCTTCTGTGTCTCTCTAAAAATTAAATCAGAACTAAATAACTGCACCTGAAAGCAGTGTTGTAACATTGTCAATGATGAATTATTAAGAAGAAAATATGTATTTTTTTCTATAGGTGTAAATTACAATGTATCTGACCTTCTAGACAATACCTACCTATATTAGCCTCAAAAGTTAATTATTATGAGTAGAGCTCCTATGCCCTTTATGTCCTTGTATGTAAGGCTATGTCAGCACTTAGATTATAGACTGTTATTTTCTGGGCCATAAAAATTCACTCTAGGGTAAAATGGCACATAATCTTCAAGAGGATATTACTTCTTTTAAGTGCAATTCAAAAAGACAAATTTTGCTAGCAAAAGTAAGATACAGAATTTTTCAAAGAATAAATGGTGTTTTTTTTGTGAAGCTGCTATTTCAAATTCTTGGGCATTCAATGCCTAATTAAAAAAAAATCAAACAATAGAAAAGCATCATTCTACCATGATAATTAAAGAGTGACTACTTCACTAATGGACTCTTTAAAATTTAATACTATTAAAGATATATTATTCAATGTATATTTTAGAGATATTTCACCAAATGTGACCTATTTTCATGGAGATATTAAAGTTCATGTTAGAAAAAGCCAAAAAGGTCATTGGAACCTGAGTTCCTAATAGAAAAAAATACATATGGCTAATTTGCAGTATCTTCTCTGTATCTGACTATTAATATTATCTCTTTCCTATCTCTTTATTGATCTTTGTTCTTTCAATCTGTATATTTCAACTTATGGATATGCCAAGTATCTTCCAATAAATTATCTTCTTATTTGCTAGTGTCTATGTTCTTTAAAGAGAAATTTTAAGAAATTGGCCAAATATCTGTTTTGCACCATTAAATCCCTCCAATGCCAAGTCTTCCAGAGTCAGACATTATGGAAAAAAACACAATTATTTACTTCAATTTATAATGGAATTGATTATTATATTCTAACTGATGTTTACTGTGATCAGAGACCTTATAATCTAGTCAACTCTTAATCACTTGAGAACAGAACTATCCTTTACTTGACCTTCCCCTGCCAACCCCATAATAAACTAACATTTTAGACCAGGGGTTTCTTAAACTGGGATTTGGTGTGTATATATATTACTTGTTTTACATTGTGAGAAAATAATTATTAATAACGGATTTCTTGGGAGCACACAGGGACCCAGTCTTAGTCAGCTTTCTCTTCACTCCCACTAGAAGGGTTTAGTTCAGGAACTCTGGCTGATCTCTTTCAGAACTAGCCCAAAAGTGCTTTAGAGATAAGGCTCTTTGTGACTAGCTCAGTGAAACAAGGAGATTAAAACCACACCTATTTGAATGTGCATTTGATTCCTGTGTTTTATTAAAAACATGGTATGGTATGTTTTTCTGAACATCTTTTAGATCTGTTGCCATTCTTTTACTATGCCAAAATACACATTGACTAATATTTTATGTAAATTGAATGCTCCAAATATTTTCTTTTCATTAAACCTTGACTTCAGGAATTCAGTTATATCTTTTTACATAAATAGTACTATCTCCTTGGTAGACTTATACTCAATATAATTTGCATAGAAATAAACAAGATAACTGTAAAAATCCCTCTTTATTCGGTTTGTTTTTATTTGGCATGTTTTAATACTTAAAGTCTGAGCTCCAGAGTTTCCAAAAAACTCTTCTATCTTGGCACTTATTAAAATGTTACATTTATCAAGTCTAAACAATATTGAAATACAAATGGAAAATGTTTCCTTGAGTTGAAGGACATGCTTATGGCAATTTTTCAGCGCAGTCATATAACTAAATGTTAGCACTGCACATTGATTCATTACAATATTATTTTGGTATTCTTTCCTCTTTGATATGAAAGTCATACGTGGCTCTCTTCCATAGTGATGACACTGAATATATGGCAAACAAGGTGGGCTTTAACAGTGTCTATATAAAATGCCACGTTTTATCTTAATCATTTGGGGCAATGTTGAATTTGTGTCAGGTTTTGAGAAACAGTTTTCTGTTTGGACTCTGATATTCTAATATTCTTGTATGCTTGTAATGGAGTTTATGGCTTACCATGAATCATGGTACAGAATAAATGTTTTGTAAAGTCAAAACCATGAAATTTTGAGTTTCTTATTGCATAAAAAATTGAAATGAAAATCAATTGCCATTTGTATTCTTGGAACTTTTATAAATACTTTTTAATGGATATTCTTTTCTCTATGAGCTGTATAAGTTTTCTGTAAAATAAATAACTTTATAATTTGCTGATATTTGAAGGGGTCTCCTGTTCTATTTTGGCAATTAATACAATGTGATTTCTATTTTTTAAAAAGTATAACCAGTCTTTTAAAATAAAAAACTTGTAAAATTGTTTTCTGTTAATTCTGATAAATTTTTGAGACAATTTTAATGTAATCTGGGCCCATTAGTTTTCAGTTTTTCAGAAAATCTCTAAATATCATCATCTCATTGGACACAATTATTTCAGTTGTTATATTAATTGTATATAAGTTGTTTTTAATAGATATGTCTTGTACTTTCATTATTTTAGAATTCTTTGAAACATATAGTTACTTTTTTTTTCTGGTGAGGCAATTGGGGTTAAGTGACTGCCCAGGGTCACATAGCTAGTTAATGTCTGAGGCCAGATTTGAACTCAGGTCCTCCTGACTCTAGGGCCAGTGCTCTTATCCACTGTGCCACCTAGCTTCCTGAAACATGTAGTTATTTTTGAACTAGAATTCTCTTTAGTGAAGGAAGAGGGGTTTACACTCCTTTATGCCTTTAGGTAATTGGGAATATATAGATTTTGTTAAGTGGGGTTGAGACACGATTGGGCAGGTGCTTTACAAAGATTACTTGAGTAGAAGGTAGAATGGAGTGAAGTAACTTGAGGTAGGGTAACCAATCAGGGATGTGATAGAATTTATATGATTTCCTTTATATTTATATATTTAACACTAAATGTGGGTTTTATATATGGGTAATTGATCTAAAATTTTCTTTGTTAATGACCTGGTTCTGAACTGTAATTTAAAATTCACTCATTTCTACATAGCACTCTTCATAGAATTTGTTTTTGTCATATATTTATTTTCTGTATAGTTTCTAATGTTTGCATAAAGTGAAAATTTTTCAATGTTTAGGTTATTTGACATTTTTTTCTTTTAAAGTTTTATTAGATTATCAATTTCATATTTTATTTTATCTAATCTAGGTTCAAGTAGGATAAGATTATGATTACCCTGAACTGATTGGTAAAATCTTATTTTATTACTTGTAGCTAAAGATACCATTGAAATAACTTATATGAAAGCCATGGTTTGAGGTTAATTTTTATTTAGTTTATTAATGAATTATATGTCATCAGTACATTTCATTTAAAAATGTGACATGCTAGTGGACTGTACCACCTATACTGAGCCATTTCGAGTAGATAGGGTATTGGGTTTTCTGATTCATTTTAATATATCATTGATCCTTATTTTACCAAACAGGTCTATGCTGAAGCAGTTCAAAACAGCTTATGACAAATAATTGTTAAAATTTGATTGTATGATTTTTCACCTCAGCAAATTTCAAAAGTCAGAGTTTGATTTTTTGTTTTGTTCATTTTTAGACTTAGGAACGTCAGAGAAAACTTTAATAATTCAGATTAAATTTAAAAGTTGTACATACTTTTTTTGGATAACTGATTATTAAAGATTTTTTAGCACACTCAAAATCATGAGAGTGCCATTAACTCCTCTTTCCTCTGTGTCAACCTGACAATCATGACAGTCTAAAACAGTTGTTGCTATTAAATAGCTGTTAAATCACACTGAGAAAGTTGCTAAATACATCAATCATGACATAGAATCTAATTCTTCTGCGTTTCAGCAATCCTTTCAGAACTGCACAGGTTTTAGAATAGTCTCAGTGTTCCTCTCCCTTGCCATTATAATGACACTAAACACAGTATGGATGATGTTTTGGTCTTTGATCAGGTTGTATTTTCATCATTCCCTTCACCATTATTGTCATCACCATTTTCAATAAAATAGTAAAACTTAAATGTGAAACAAATTGTTAAAAGTTCTTTGAGATATAGAGTTGTACATGAGTGTTTCTATACTCAGTGACTTGGCACTTTAATATGGTAAATAAGGAATATCCAAACTATAATATGAAATTGGATATATCATACATAATAAAACTATAAAAATGTTTATATAATGTCTGAAGAAATCAAAACAATTTTCTGACTGTATAGGTGTAGAAAAGGAATCAGAGATGAAGTCATAGAAAATTTAACATTTGAAAAAGGTTCCTGAGGGATGGGGTGTGATTATAACTATAAGAGATGAATGATGAGAACATTCAAAGTAATGGGATCAATAATAGTAGTAACAAAACAATTGGAAAGCATAGGGTTTGATTAAGAATGGAAAGTTGTACATTTTGTTTGGGGGGGAAAATGAAAATAGATTTAAAAATAGAGTGAGAAAAAACTGGAAAAGAAGGTCATCGTAATAGAACTGGGGGTGAGGGAGATTTTTAGAACTTATCTAATCCAATACCCCTTCATTTTACTTATGAAGAAATTAAGAACCAAAAAATTCATGACATCTGCAAAAAGGAACACATTAATTAAACAGAAGATCCATGATTAAAATTCAAAATCCAAAATCATTTCATTTCTACTGTAGTGTACATGTTTGGAGGTGTGAGGGATGGACTGAATATTTGGGGGCATTATGTACTAGTAAATTGGGAATCACTTGAGGTTCTTGAGCATATTCCACATGGATATACAATGAGGAGGTCTACCAAACAAGTATTTGAGAAGGTTTATGAACTTCTGTTTTTTATACTCAGGTCACCAGTAAATGATATCACTTTATTGAACTATTAGCTCCCATAGTTATTTAAGTTTAGTACATGGTGTCAATGCATTTTTTTATTAAAAAATACTAGTCTAGCCTCAGATGAGAATTTAATAGATAATCTTTTTAACACCAAACAAAAATACAGACAAAATTACATCTCTCTGTCAGCCTCAGATGCATAACTGTGTATATGTTGTAGTCATCATTGTTTTAGAGTCTCTCTCAAGCTATGTCTGTTCTTTGACGGATCACTCATTAAACTCTAGAAATGGTGATTCTTTGAAGTTTATTCTTCCTCTATCAATATATAAGTAAATGAAATATCACTGACCCTTTTAAAATTTGCCTCTTGTTACTTAAATTTATTTTGTCTTTCCTTTTAGACCTTTTGCCTAATCATTCTGCTCATTTTTGTTTTATATTTTTTAAAATAGAGAAGCAAGATTTCCTTGATTTCAGTTAAAAGACATTTTCAATATTTTATGTTATATCTATAATTTCAATTTTTGACACCACCTTGCCATGTATCACAATGCAGTTATAGATTATTAATTAATAATATAATAATATAATTAACAACTTGGACCTCTGTATATCTTATTTTACTTACTTTTCTAAATAAAAAACATTTTTGTTTATAGTCTGGGGGTTCCAATTTTTAATCCTCCTTCCCTCCCCACTACCCCTTCCCTGAGGTGACAAAAATCATATATGGGTTATGTAAAACATTAGCATATTTGTCATTTTGTAGAAGAAAGCTTGAATAAAAGGAAAAAAATGAAAGTGAAAAATAGCATTCTTCAGTATGTTCCATCAATATCAGCTCTTTCTTTGGAGGTGGCTAATATATTTCACCAACAGTCGTTTGGATTGTCTTGGATCATTGTATCAATAATCTTATTTGGGACAGAATATATTTATGGGTTAATTAATACATTATATGTTATTTGGGATATACTATATTTGTGGATTGTTTCTGAGGATAATTTAAGGAATAATACGTATGTATATATAATATCTGCATACATAAATAAACACTATATACATAAATTTACAAATAGGAACATTATTTATATGTACATGCATGTATTAACATATAGTTATAATTTGGAGCAGATTAAATGATGGCATATTTAGAAAACTAGAATCTGAAAAATGCAATGATGAATAATAAATTATATTAATTAGAAAAGGATACAAAATAAATCAGCATTTTTATATAACAGCAAAAAGTCATAATGAATTATGAATTGGACATACAAAACAAAAGAGAAGATGGCCTTAATCTTTAGGAGGACTACATTCTATCAAATATAAAGAAGTGGTGGTCAGGGATGGTATTTTAGTCTGTAAATATTTGTGTTTCAATGATACTGAGTGGAGTTGTAAAGCAGTAGATATCCTTTTCATTAAGAGTATCTAAGATTGGTTTACATTTTCATTCTAGAACCAAAAAGCCTGAGGGAGAAGAAATAGCAAGATAAATGGTGAAAAGGAGGAGGGGTTTCTTGGAGAAGTTAGCCAGATATAGTGGACCATATATAAAATACTAAACAAGCAGAACCTTTGGGGATCCAGGGTAGGAGTTCTGGAACTAATAGGATTAGAGGGAAAGATCTCTGTTCCCAGTGCCAACATGACTAAGGAGAAGATGACAAAGGGAAATAGAAAAAAACATGGTTGGAGTTTACTTATTAGAATGGCCTATGAAAGGAAAAAAAAAATATGATTCAACATAACTACAGAATGGACAAAATATCTGGGAAGCAAATCTAGAAAGGACATGTATGGGGCCTACTTACATATAATTACACAAATCTTTAGACAATTTAGAGGTAAATATGTAAGAAATATATATTTGTGCATGGATAGTGTTTATATGTATGCATATATACATATTAGTGTGTATGTGTATGGGTGCTTCCATGCATGAATTTAGTAGATTTGAATAAAATTATTATTCTTGTTACAGAGTACTAAGAAATAACTAAGCATTCTCAGGTATTTTTCAAAGCTATTGATTATTGTTCCTAACACACCAGTGTGTCCTGTTCTGACTCATAGGCTCCCAGAGATTATGGATTAAATTTTTGCATGTAGATTAGCATAGTGTCTGCCACACAGTAGACACCTAATAGATGTTTATTGATTAATTATGTTTCTCTTTGTATTGTGTGATGCAGAATTCCATGCAATCAGACATTTCATAAATTTTTTTTCTATCTTGTGCAATTATTTATACTGCTTGCTTGTTTGTTTGTTTTTTTTCCTATTTTCAACTCTTTGATTTTGTTCCCAAAAATGGGTTTGTTGATTTTTAACTAAATGGACTAACTAACCTGGTATACTGGAATCATGTATCTTTCTTGTTGAAGACTATTCTTTTTAAAATATGTTTTCCAAAATTTTGTTTCATTTTAGATTCCTTCTCCTGATCTTGGCAGTCTATCCTAATCCTGAACTCTATCACAATTATTACATTTAGTTTTATGTTGCTTTCTCTAAAATAATTCCAAATGTGAATATTTAGGTCAATTTGTTATGTGAACCAAATTTAATTTAAAGTGAGTATTCTTTCAATTATCTAAGTGATTATGTCATGAAATATTGGTAAAATATGTATAAAATCATTAGAGTCTCTTGGATATAAGATTGCAAAAATGCAAAATGTTTACCAGGAGTAATTTTTAAATTTATAATCATATTTTACTAACTTCTAACTATAAGTTATCTCCCTATATCATCATCCATTACAGGGAATAATCCCTTGAAGCCTATTTTACTGGTAGTGGCAAGATTGGAGTATCTTTTTAAAGACTATGCCCATCACAGGTAATATAGATTCACCTAGTCATCCATGTGATAATAAAGATTACATAAAGTGCAATTAAATACTAGATTGGAACTTAGAACAAACCACCTCAAAGGAATTACAGATAGAGTAAATGGAGGAGGGGGGAAATGTACAATTATTTGATGCTAAGAGAAAGAAACTTAGCATAAAAGAAGTTTGCTTTTTAAAAACTATTGAAGTGTATTGCATAGTGAAATGGCCCATAAGTTACAAACAGTATAAAGTGTTGTGTCTTTTTTTTTTTTTTTTACATTTCCAGGAAAGGTAATGATGTTGAATAATCATATTATCTTCCCTCCTCATTCAATATCCATCTTTTTATAGTGTTACAGAGACAGTATATCTGCCAATATTTAAATAGCCTTTTTTCTTTCTTTCCTTTTGTAGGGGAGAATATGAAGGAGAAAAAAAAAGCAAGTACTAGCACTTCTAAAATAATTAATAACTCATTTTAAAATAAGAAGAGAACCAAAGTATAATACGTGATATAAAAATGATATGGAAAATATTGAAATAGGATGCAAAGAGAGGGCTTTTCAATATTTCCCTTTAGATCTTTCAAAATGGAATGCCCATTTGAGATTTATCTTAAAAATTGGGATTGATTGATGCATTAGTTTGTGGGAATCACAGACCAAAAGCACACGAGAGAGAAGATTTACCCCTAACTTTTTCTATACTTCTGTTGAACACATTTCTTTTTACCTAATATATTTTTAATTTTTTTCTTTAAAAATTAATCATTTAGATGTAATAATGGAAGACATTTAAAAAAATGAGTTCCAAATTTTCTGTCTCCCTCCTTCTCCTGTCCCTCTTGAAAAGGCAACAGTTTGATATAAATTATACATGTGAAGTCATGCAAATTTTATCTTGTCAGAAAATGATGGGGTTTTGGAACTTCCAGACACCCTCTTACTTGAGGGCCTAACTGCCTGACCTTTTAAGACTGGCCCAGAGTCAGCCAAGTGGGACCTGGGACTGTAAATAGTGATTAAAATGATACCTACCTGAAGCTATTTTTCCCCTTGGAGGACTCCAGGCTCTGACATCAGCACATACTGTGCTGTACCATCCTCAAATCCAGTAGACCAATAGAATTAAAGGATGCTAGTCAATTAGCTTTGAGCAATGTGTAAAGGCAGTCTCTTCTCCTTCCCTCAGGGAGCTTACTCTCACTGATTTCCCTCTTGGCTTGGAAAGCTCAAGGAGGCAGGATGCAGATGATTCTCTCCCCTATATCCTAGATAGGATTTTCTAACTTTCAGGGCCATGTACTCTAGCTTTACTAATACGTAATATGCTCTAATGAATGCTTCATGCCCCCAAACTGGTACAGTAGCCTCTAATTTCTAAGTAACAAATATATGAAAAACCCCAGCTATATTCCCTAAACTTGGGGTCATTATAGGTCAACCACATTTAATTTTACTTGCCACAATATCCTGCAATTTTGTTAAAATTTTTTAAATTGTTTCAACTCATTTTTGTTTCTATATGTATACCATCATATAATTTTCAATGAATGATAGTTTTGTTTCCTTATTATCTATTTTAAATCTCTTCATTTCATTGTTTTTCTCCTATTTCTACAGCTAGAATTTCTAGTGCAATATTGAATAATTGTGGTGACAATGGGCAACCTTACTTCATCACTGATCTTAATGTATTCCATCTTATCCCTGTTAGACATAAAATTTGTCAACGATTTTATATTTTTGTTACTTATTTTAATAAAGATTCCATCCATTCTTTTTTTATTTATTCATTTATTTGTTTGTTTATTTGTTTATTTATTTATTTATTTACTTACTTATTTTTGGTGAGGCAATTGGGGTTAAGTGATTTGCCCAGGGTAACACAGCTAGTAATTATTTAGTGTCTGAGGCCAAATTTGAACTCAGGGCCTCCTGAATCCAGGACTATCCAATGCGCCACCTAGCTGCCCCCATCCATTCTTTTTTTAAGAAAATGTTTACTCTATTCTGTTCATCAGACTAAAAATAAAACGCATTTTCCTAATTGCTTCCCTGTTCATGTTTATAGCCCTCAAATATTTGCTTTGCTGGGCCATTGCACTTGGCACTCAACATTCTTACTTTGATATTTTGAGACAGTCAGAAATCTGGTTAGAAGACAAACCCACTGCAAAGAGCAAATTGTGTAATGTGTCTTTTCATCTTTGTTGAGAATACAGAGTCGCAAGTTAGATAAGATTTATTTCCATTCTTGGTAGAAGGTATGAAAAAAACTCTTTGAATGTTACCCTTCCCTACATCATTTACAAACGCCCTTTTGACTTTTAAAAAAACAATTTTACATCTTTTAAAAAATATTTTTTCACTATGGTTTGATTTCCCACAACACTGATAATCTCCATCTCTATTCATTTTCTATTTGAACTTGAAAAGAATGTGTTAGGACTTCTGAGAAGATTGTAAATCCAAACATTATTTACTCTATATAACAAAAATATTGCATATTTTGTGTTACTATATTATATACATACAACACACTGAGATCTCTAAAATACATATGTGCCATATGAATTTCTTAATTATAGAAATTACTTAATTTTAAAAAAATACAAAAAATAGGCTAAATTGAGAAATGATTCCTTTACTTTCCTAAATTTCAAAGATTTATTCAGTGATCTGTATTATTTTTTTTTTTTGTCTTCTTTGCTAGTATACCTTCCAATTTTATTTTCTTGACTGACACTATTTTCTGCTTTGGTTGGGTTTTTACTATCCTTGGTCCAATCTAATTTCTTGGATTGTTGTTTTTTTCCTACTGAATCATCAGATTTTGGAGGGCTAGTTTTGAACTCTTGTTTTTTGTTTACAGGAGAAGGGGCTGCAGCTGTAGGAAGATGATATTATGTCCATAACTTTGTCTAGCCATACTCTAAGGCAGGTGAGTCTGACTTTAGTATTTGCTTTACATAGTAAATATGGGGGAATCTTCTTATTTAGGTAATGCCTCCTCATTTTGATGAAGCCATCACTTGATGCTGTAACAATAATATGATACTCTGGGGTTTCGAAGCTGCAAATGTCTTTTACTCTGTTTTCATGAACCTTAAATTCTCAGAGACATTTTTGTGAATCACAGTCAAACAACCTTATAATTTCTTCATCTTCAGCCACAGTGTGTATGGAATCTGAAATAAATGTAATGGAAGAAAGTATCTTTCAAGTAGTGATGGTACCAGTAATGGATGCAGTTTCAAGTTGGTAGATATCTATCTAGCTCGTTGTGACAGCAATATACTTCTCTCCACTAGGGTACCATTCAACTATGTAAGCATTTTGTTTTATGTATTTTTTTGAATGCAGATATTCCTTCAATGAGTTTCCATGTTCATAATGTCTTGTCTATTCCCACTGATAGTGCCAACTTGCCAGATGGATGTACAGAAAGAGAAGTCACATGTCCCTTATGTACTTTAATAGACTTCAAACAGTCCCATCTCTTTTTATTCCAAACACAAATTAGTCCATCTTCTCCTCTGTTAAGGGCTAAAATTCTGGCTATACTGTCTAAAATATCTAATGAGTGGTCGCCAATAAATTATAAGCTTTAGCAAGAGTTAGACTTTTAAGCATTTATTAAGGAGAATAAGGATTTGGTAAAGAGAGAGAGAAAGGCCTACATTCATCTATCTATTAAAGGGAGAGCACATTTCTAGCTCCGCTCTCTGCCAGAGTCCATACCAAAAAGGAGTGAGTCAGAGTGCCAGGCTCCCCCTTCTTCCTCCCACAAGCAAATGTCACTTCCTGATGCCAAAGAAAAGACGCATGGTCTTGCCCTCAGAGATGTTCACCTCATGGCGCAGCAGGTGGCATCATTCCAATAGTTATACCTCCAATAATTGATTGCCCATTACCAAAGAATTTCAGGCAATTTATTGGGCCATTATGATGCAGCAATTATCCATGCTCTACCTTTTTTTTTTAATATCATAGATGTGAATTGTTTCATCTTTACTTGCAGTTACCAGAAATTGGTTATTAACAGCCACTGATGACAGGAAGGTAGCATGGCCATGTTGCATGAAGTCAGCCACAGGGGTCTATTTCTCACCCTGGCCACTCAGACCCAGCTCCCTGTGCAATGTGACCCTGAAAAGATTTTTCTCATACCAATCACAGACTACCTCCTGATTCCATTTGTTCTTTGTATTGGTTTGTTTGTAAAACTTTATTCACTTTAAAACCTTTATCAGAGACACATTTCTGGGGGGATGACAGGGTGAAAGCAAGAGGGAAGGACAGCCTGGCTCTGGAGTTAATGAGAGAGAATTTATACAACCTAATCTTAGAGCATTTTTTTTTTTACGGGGCAATGACATTAAGTGACTTACCCAGGTTCACACAGCTGGTAAGTGTCAAGTTTCTGAGGCTGGATTTGAACTCAGGTCCTCCTGAATCAAAGGCCAGTGCTTTATCCACTGCACCACCTAGCTGCCCACTCTATTCATTCTTATGCTTTCTATTTCTAAAATAAAATATGAATGAGTATTGTGTTTTATTTAAAAGTTTTTTCTGCATTTGTTGATGTAACACTTTTCATTATTAATGTTTAATTATGGTGATAGTTTTCCTAATATTGAACCTGTATTCCTGGTATACAAACCATCCAGTCATATTATATGGTCTTTGTGATATATTGCTATAGTCTCTTTGCCAATATTTTATTTATTTAAATTTTTATTTATTTATTTTATTTAAAAATTGTTACATTGATATTCATTAAGGAAATTGGTGGATATTTGTTTTCTTTTTTCTGATTTAGGTATCAAAACTATATTTGTGTCATAAAATAATTAGGCAGGGGTTATTCCTTACCTATTTGTTTTCAAATAGTTTATATAATAAAGGAATTTTTTAAATGTTTTATAGAATTAATTTGTGAATCCATTAGTTCTTGATTTTTACTTCTTAGGGAGCACATTGATGGGTTGGTCAATTTTTCATCTTTTTTTTTCTTTTTTTTTTTTTTTCAGGGCAATGAGGGTTAACTGACTTGCCCAGGGTCACACAGCTATTAAATGTCTAGTGTCTGAGGCTGAATTTGAACTCAAATCCTCCTGAATCCATGGCCAATGCTTTATCTGTTGTGCCACCTAGCTGCCCCAATTTCTACTTTTGCTGTTCTATTTCCTCTTATTTTCATCTGGGAAATATATGTATGTACATGGGTATGTGCATATGTATAGTATATATATATGTATATATATATATATACATATAGTATATATATATATATAGAGAGAGAGAGCATATATCCATTCATTTCAGTTAAATTGAAAGAATTATTATTATTATTGGTGAGGGAATTAGAGTTAAGTGACTTGCCTAGGGTTACACAGGTAGTAAGCATCAAGTGTCTAAGGCTGGATTTGAACTCAGGTTCTCCTAACCCCTGGGGCCAGTGCTCTATCCACTGCACCACCTAGCTGCCCCTGAAAGAATTATTAGCATATAGTTCTGCAAAATAGCTCATAATAATTGCTCTAACATCTTTGTTGGTGATGAATTACCTCTTTTTATTTTTGATACTAAAAATTTGTTTTTTCTTTCTTCTTTAAATCAAATTAAACAAAATTGATTTATTTATTGTTTTTCCCATAAAACTTTAATGTTTTCCTTACATTTAATTTTATTCATCTTTCTTCTAATTTTTCAGGATTTCCAATTTTCTGTTAAATTGGGTATTTTTAAATTTGTTCTTTTTATAATATTTTTTGTTACTCATTGATTGATCTGTTCTTTATTATAGGTCCCACAGGTGGTTCTGTAGTTGTAACTTCTGGATGCCAGGCAACTTCCAGATGCCAGGTAACTTCCAGATGCTAAAGTCACATGGTTTCTAAATCACATGTCTTCTCCTCATGGTGGAGCTTCCCTGCAATATCTTTCCCAGCAAGGGGAGTCATTCCAATGCTCACTACAGATATATGTATGTATGTATGTATATACACATGCATACACACACATACATACAGATACATACATATCTATCTATCTATCTAGATCTATCTATCTAGATCTAGATCTAGATCGATCAATTGATTGATCGATCGATCGATAGATAGATGATAGATAGATAGATAGATAGATAGATAGATAGATAGATAGATAGATAGATAGACATAGATAGATATATCTCCCAGCTTTTTGCTTCCCTCCTAATTTTGGCTGCATTGCTTCTGTTTGGACATAAACTTTTTAATGTAATTTTATCAAAATCATCCATTTTGCATTATTCTCTATGTCTTCTATGGTCACACATTCTTTTTCCTCTCCACAGATCTGAGAAGTAAACTATTTCCCTCCTAATTTATCTATGATATCACCCTTTATGTCTAAATAATGTATCCATTTGGACTGTATTTTAATATGCAGTGTAAGATATTGATCTATGCCTTGTTTCTGCCATACTATTTTCTAGTTTTCCCAGCAGTTTTGGTCAAATATTGAATTTTTATCCCAGAAGCTGGAGTCTTTTGGTTTATCAAACAGTAGATTACTATAGTCATTTACTACTGTGTCTCCTGGGCCTTAAGTATTCCCTTGATCCACCACTCTATTTCTTAGCCAGTACCAAATAGCTTTGATGACTTCTGCTTTATAGTATAGCTTTAGATTTATTACAGGCAGCCAACCTTCCTGTCTATTTTTTGTGATTAGTTCCCTTCATATTCTTGACTTTATGTTCATCCAGATAAATCTTATGATGGTTTCAGCTGTATAAAATAATTTTAATTAGTCTCTTTGGTATGGCACTCAATAATCCAATTAATTTAGATCAAATTGTAGAATTCTTATTATAATAGTTCAAACTATCCATGAGCAATTGATATTTGTCAAATTATTAAGATCTGATTTGCGTGAAATATGTTTTGTAACTGTGTTCATAGAGTTCCTGGGTTTGTCTTGGCAGGTAGACTCCAAAATATTTTATATTATCTACAGTTACTTTAAATGAAATTTCTTTTTCTATCATTTGCTGCTGAACTTTGTTGGTCATGTATAGAAATTTTGATGATTTATGTGGGTTTATTTTATATCCTGCAACTTTGCTAAAGTTGTTGTTTCATATAGTTTTTTATTTGATTTTCTAGAATTCTCTAAGTATACTATCATATAATCTACAAAGAGTGATAGTTTTGTTTCCTCCTTGCCTATTCTAATTGATTTAATTTCTTTTTATTCTCTTTTTGCTAAAGCTAATATTTCTAATATAATATGAAATAACAGAGGTGGTAATAGACATGCCTATTTCACCACTGATCTTATTGAGGATGCCCCTAACTTTTCCCCATTACATAAATGTTTGCTAATGGTTTCAGTTAGATACTGCTTATCATTTTAAGAAAAGCTCTATTTACTCCTATGCTCTCTAGTGTTTTCAGTAGAAATGAGTGCTCTATTTTGTTAAAAGCTTTTTCTGCTTCTATTGAGATATTCATATGATTTGGGTTAGTTTCTTTTTTTATTGATGTGCTCAATTATGTTGATAATTTTCCTAATGTTGAAACAGCTCTGCATTCCTGGTATAAATCCCACCTGGTCATAGTATATTATCCTTACGATAAATCGCTGTGATCTCCTTGCTAATGTTTTGTTTAAAAATGTTGTATACATTATTCATTAGAAAAATTGGTCTGTAATTTTCTTTCTCTTTTTTTGGTTTTGCCTTGTTTAGGTATCAATACCATATTTGTAAGATAAAAGAAATTTTGTAGACCTACTTCTTCACCAATTTTTCAAATAATTTATATAATATTAGAATTAATTGTTCTTTAAATGTTTGGTAGAATTCACTTTTCAATCCATATGGCCTTAGAGAATTTTCCTTAGGACGTTCATTGATTTCTTGTTCAATTTCCTTTCCTAAAGTGGAGCTCTTTACATCTTTTCTTTTTCCTCTTCTGTTAATCTGGAAAAAAAAATTTTTGTAAATATTCATCCAATTCATTTAGATTGTCAAATTTATTGGCATGGAGTTCGGCAAAATACTTACTAATTATTGCTTTAATTTCTACTTCCTTGGTAGTGAATTCACCCCTTTCACTTTTCTTTTCTTTTTCCTTTATTTTTTTGCAGGGCAATGGGGGTTAACTTACTTGCCTAGGGTCACACAGGTAGTAAGTGTCAAGTGTCTGAGGCTGAATTTGGACTCAGGTCCTCCTGAATCTAGGGCTGGTGCTTTATCCACTGTGCCACCTAGCTGCCCCCTACCCTTTCACTTTTGATACTAGCAATTTGGGTTTCTTATTTCTTTTTTTTTTAATTAACCAAAGTTCTACATATTTTATTGATTTTTTCATAAAACCAACTCTTAGTTTTATTTATTAATTCTACAGTTTTCTTCCTTTCAATTTTGCTAATCTTTTCAATGATTTTCATAAGTTCTAATTTGGTATTTTATTGGGAATTTTTAATTAGTTTTTTTTTTAGTTGCATGCCCAATTCATTGATTTCCTCTTTCTCTATTTTATTCATGTAAACATATAGAGATTTGAAATTTCTCCTAAGGACTGCTTTGACTGCATCACATAAGTTTTTGTATATTTTCTCAATGTAGGCATTCTCTTGGATAAAGTTATTGATTGTTTTATGATTTGTTGTTTGACCCACTTATTAGTTTCAAATTAATTTTTTGTCTGTATTTCATTGGCTTTTTATTACCCATAATTTTATTATACCATGATATGAAAAGGATGCATTTGCTATTTATGCCTTTCTACATATGACTGTGAGGTTTTTGTGCCCTAAAACATAGTCAGTTTTTTTGTTTGTTTTTTTTATATGTGCCATGTATCACAGAGAAAAAGGGATATTCTTTTCAATCCCTACTCAATTTTTTCCAGAGTTCTATCATATCTCACTTTTCTTAAATTCTATTCTCCTCTTTAACTTTTAAAATTTATTTTGTGGTTAGATTTATCTAGTTCTTAGTGTGGGGCTTAAGATCCCCCACTAGTATAGTTTTACTGTCTAGTTCCTCTTATAACTCATTTAACTTCTCTAAGAATCTGCATGTTATACCACTTGGTGCATATATGTTTAGTATTGATATTACTTTATTGTCTGTGGTATCATTTCACAAGATGTAGTTTCCTTCCTTATGTCTTTCAATTAGAATTATTTTTGCTTTTGTTTTGTCTGAGATAAGAATTAATACCTCTGCTTTCTTCACTTCAGATAAAGCATAATATATTCTGCTCCAACTTCATACCTTTACTCCATGTATATCTCTCTGCTTCAAATGTGTTACTCATAAACATCATATTGTAGAATTTTGTTTTATAATCCACTCTGCTATTTGCTTCTGTTTTAAGGGAGAGTTCATTCCATTAACATTCAAAGTTATGATTACTAATTTTTTAGAGAATAAAAGTTCTTTTAAGGAAAACGTTGCTCCATTTTGATTTCTATCCCCAATACCTATCACTGTGCATGACACATAGTAGATATTTAATACATGCTTATTGATTGGTTGATATGAAGTAATAGAAGGAATGTATAGAATGTATAGATGGACTCATTTTAACACTATCAGTATTTCTATGATACTTTAAGATTTGAAAAGTACTTGCCACATGAAATACATGATTCATCTCAGACATAAAGGAATGATGTGAGATAGTATTCTGTCAGAATAATGCTGTCTCTTGGACTGGATTACTGTTAAGAGTATAAACTCAAGGAGACTTGGGGGTGAGGTGTGGACATTAACTTTCATTTTGGAAGATGCAAGAGTATCTGTAGAGGCCAAATGGTTGGAAAATTCTTTAATTCTTAGAATTGAAATTAATGCCTGAGGCTCACCATAACACTCAGACTGAGAGCTGGCATGATTGTGAATTCTCAGTTTTGTTTTAGTTTTGCTTTTGGTTGGTTGAAGATGATTCAAGAAATATATTGTAGGTTAACAATGCAAATGTGGAGAGGATTGCTCCAGCAGAGAGTTTGAGATGCTTAGCAAAAGATTATAAAGTGACCATACAATTGCTCACTTGGAAAAATAGAAAGGTAGTCATGTGCTTTAACTCCCTTTCTCACTCACATTACTCTCTCACAAATGGCAGTAGTTTTCAAATTTCTTAATTTTTACATTTCTATATTCTTTGTATTTTCATAATTACTGATTTGTAAAATATTTCAAATTGTGCCTAATTTCATGACTTTTGATTAATGCATGTCCTTAATTTCCAATAAGAGCTTCACTGAGGAGCAGTTTCACTATTGGTATATGAGGAGAGATGGAGTGTAGAACACACATTTTGCTTGCATTGTCAGAATAGCAAGCATAATTTCTCTGCTTACTCTTTCTGAGAAAAAGAATATTTTGATTTTGATTTATTAATAACTTTTACAAGCCACTCAATAGAAGACACATACTTAGTCCTGTTATTTGAAATCATTGCCATCCACAGCATTTTATGAGGAAGCAAATTTAATTGGTAGGAGACTTTATTGATAAAAAACAGATTTTTTTCAAGGTGAAAATAATATCAAACAAAATTTTTTCTGCCATTGTCTTTTCTCAACAGTTCAAAGGATTTTGTAATCTTCTGAGTGTGGGTTAGCATAGAAGCCTAGACACAGGGAGAACATATGTCCCTAAGGCCATCTAAAGAAGGAGCTTAAAAAAAATACTACACACAGATTATTGAGGTGAAGGCCAATCAAAAAGGGTTAATATTTCTATTTCTATTACCAATACTACCCTATAGATGCAATACTACCACTTAGTTCTCTGTACATTACCTCAAAATAAATCTATGAAGTAGAACTATTTTCCCTTATAAAACAGGTAAGTCAATTCAGGTTTGCTACACATAAGTGGCTTACCATGACTCATTTAACTAGTAAAAATTATAATATTAGCTAATATTTTAAAGTTTGCAAAGCAAATAGCATACTCTCATTTCCTCCTTGGAACAAACCTGTGAGGTAAGTGTTAGTTTTTCCATAATTTGAAAGATTGAAAACTGAGCATTTATGAAGTTCATCAACTTGTCCCGGGTAAGAATCCAATAAATATCAGACATAGGCTTTTTTAAAATAACAAATATATTTTTTTATTTTAAAGTTTTGAGCTCCAAATTTTATCCCTCTTTCCCTTTCCTCCGACTCCCTGAGGCATCAAGCAATAAGATATAGGTTATACATGTACAATTATACAAAACATTGCCATATTAGTCATTTTGTATAAAAATGAAGCAAAAAAAAGAAAGTGAAAAATAACATGTGTCAGACTGTGTTCAATCAATATCACTTCTTTCTTTGTAGGTAGATACTGTGCTTCATTAGTCCTTTGTAATTGTCTTGGATCATTTTATTGTTGAGAATAGTGAAGTCATTCACAGTTCTTCATCAAACAATATTGCTGTCACTGTACACGATGTTTTTCTGGTTCTGCTCAATTCACTATACATCAGTTAATACAAGTTGTACTAGCCCTTTCTGAAATCATCGTGCTTGTTATTTCTTATAACACAATAATATTCCATCACCTTCACATATCACAGCTTGTTTTGGGGGGTTATTTTGCTTTTTTTTTTTTTGGTGGGGCAATGAGCATTAAATAACTTGGCCAAGGTCACACAGCTAGTAAGTGTCAGTGCCTGATCCGGGATTTGAGCTCAGGTCCTCCTGAATCCAGGGCCACTGCTTTATCCACTGTGCCACCTAACTGCCCCCCTTACAGCTTGTTTAGCCATTCCCCAATTGATGGGCATTCCTCTGATATCCAATTCTTATCCAATACAAAAAGAGCTGCTATAAACATTTTTGTACAAATAGGCCTTTTTCTCTTTTGGGGGATGTCATTGTAATATACAAACCTAGTAGTGGTAATGTTGGATCAAAGGGTATGCGCAGTTCTATAGCCCTTTGGGCATGGTTCCAAATTTTTCTCCAGAATGATTGGATGTTTTCAAAACTCCACTCAACAATGGCTTAGTGTCCCAGTTTTCCCAGGTCCCCTCAAACATCCAATATTTTCCTTGTTATATTTGCAAGTCTGATAGGTGTGAGGTAATACCTCAGAGTTGTTTTAATTTGCAATTCTCTGATCAAAAGTGATCTAGAATTTTTTTTCATATGATAATAGATAGCTTTGCTTTCTTTGAGACAGAGAATTTAAACCCAACTTTTCCTAATTATAAATCCAGTATTCACAACTAAGTAACATTTTCTCTCCTGAGTAACATCAAGACTTATTTTCTCCATTTGTAAAACAGAAAATTTAGATGATAGGGAAATTTACTTGTACATAATTAACTGATAGAAACAATGACCTACCTGTGATTTACTAAGTAGTTAAAACAGGCTTATCCGACATTACTTGATTATGAATATACTAAATTTTAATAAAGTTGTCTAACTCTTTCTGTCCCAGAAATTAGTTCTTCTTCTAAAGATAGGGAATATTTTTTACAAAAAAATTAGCTGAAGGATAGGAATATATTATGCATCCATCAACCAAGAAACAGATTAAGCAACTATCAGGTGCTAGGTACTGTTTTAAGCACTTGAAAAACAAACATAAATGTGAGGCAAAACTGACCTCAAATTGCTTATACTTTATTAGAAGGGGAAAACATTTATGAGTGATAGAAAGGAAAGACCAAATTTGGGTCTATCTAGTTGGTCACAGAGATTGTGATAGTTAAAATGCATTGGGTTTTCACATTCTTTCCATTAGCTATGATAATATTGATTTAAATATTCTTCTCTGAATAGGAGTTAAGAAGAATTGAGACTCATTGTATGTCCCTTAGTAGGTAGGACAAATGAATTATGAATAGCAAGATGCCATCTCTCACCAAATCCTGCTTAAATGGTGGATAACTTGGTGGAATGAATCATTATATGAAGGTCTGGGGCTAGCTAGCTCTAGGGATTTCAGACTATAATTGACTCAATTACTTTTTTTTTTTTGCAGGGCAATGGGGGTTAAGTGACTTGCCCAGGGTCACACAGCTAGTAAGTATTAAGTGTCTGAGGCCGGATTTGAACTCAGGTACTCCTGAATCCAGGGCCAGTGCTTTGCCACTGCGTCATCTAGGTGCCCCAGACTCAATTACTTTTTAATCTTGGTAGCTCAGCCCAAGAGCTAGTCCCCAAACTGAGTAAATTAGCTTCCATTGATGGTTGGAGATCAGGATCTAAAAGTCATTTTTTTTTGGCTAGGATAAGCAGGAAGAAAACAATATCCACCCAATTCTCCTTTTTAAAAATAGGAAGGTCTTAGCAATGTAGAGATGGCTGACCGTCTTCCTTTCCATATTCTTCACTCTCCACTTTGTAGGCAAAGTAGTGTAAATGTTCCTCAGTGGTTATGGTATGACTAGGGAATCTCTGCTGCATATTCTCAAGAGTCACAAATATAGTTTCCAAAGTATTTCTTCCACGAACCATATTAATTTGTAAGATTTTTTATGAAAAGTAAAAGAACCCACAGCAAATAGACCCGTAATCTGGAAAGTATCTTAAAGATCATTTAATTCAGCCTCATCATTTGGTCTGATTAGAAGGCAGCTTTATATTACTTTCCTTTCCTTTCTTTTTTTAGAATGTTATTTCTTATTAACAAAACTCATGTGACTATTAGTATAGCAGGGAGGGAATAATTAGTTTTTATCCATTTTTATGATTTAATTGGATATCTCCCATGTTTTTATCTTTATAAAGTTTTGTTTTAAGACTTGTGGAGTAAGTCCCTAAAAATTATTTGTTGTTCTTCTTCTTATAATTAATGATGATGAAAACACTACAGTCAAAACTTCATTAATAAACTCCTCTTTAGATAATAGATGTTCCTGGTGATGAAAGTGTCTCCTTGTTCATTAGTTACTGGCAGGAAAGAGCCCCCAACTGCTGCTGCCGAGGCAGTTTCAAAGTGATTAAATCTAGGCAAATGCATTTAGGCTGAAAATGGGAAATTTTTAATGGAACTTTGTAGAATGAGATGGGATTTTAAACATCACAATACATATGTATTTACATATGTGTGTGTGTGTGTGTGTGTGTGTGTGTATAAAGCAACACTAAAGTGAATGGCTCTTAAACTTATGTAAATTAATATTTTCCTCCCTTTTTAAACTTAAATATCCATAAAATGTAAACATTGAAATAGTTTTCTTCAGTTTTGAATTAGAGATCTTAATAAAGTATTAGCACATTTTGGTTGAATCTCTCTCTAAATAGGTTGGTCTTCATATATCTATAATTAGTACTTGATCCTGTTTATGTAATTTGCTCCTCTAGTTAAAGTTAGGTTTGTTGGTTTGTTTCTTTGTTTCTTTGTTTGTGAGGCAATTGGGGTTAAGTGACTTGCTCAAAGTCACACAGCTAGTAAGTGTCAAGTTGTCTGAGTCCGGATTTGAACTCAGGTCCTCCTGACTTCAGGGCCGGTGCTCTATCCACTGCACCACCTGGCTGCCCCTAGTTAAAGTTAGTTTTGATAAATTAATTATCATAATATTGGACATGATCCTAGAATTTACATTGCAATCTAAATTGAATTAAATGCCTAATTTTCGCATAACAAGCAACATCTCAGAGTATGTATATTTTGGCTTTCTTGCTTTCTAAATTTTAGTTTCAGTTTCAGTATTTTGTTTTTATATTTTTCAGATGCAAAGGAGAGGAGTATCGATTTCTGGAGGTGAAGCCATGATGGCAGAGAGAAGACAGGATGTTGCCTGAGGTCTCTGGATTTTCCCTCAAAAACAACATGAAATCAGGCCTCTAAAAGGATTCTGGAACTACAGAACCTACAAAAAGACAGAGAGACACAATCCTCTTATTTGAGATAATTTAGATGATTTAAGGAAAGGCCTGTCTCACTTGTGCAAAAGTGGAGGGTGGCTCAGCACAGCTCAGCCCAGCAATGCTCAGCACAGCTCAGAATAGAACACCACAGAGGGGGTCTGGGCAGTTCAGCAGGAGGCTCCTGGCCACAGTATAAATAAGTCACTGAAGCCCTTTGATCCTTGCTCAGAAGGCTGGTGGCACAATAGGCCATTTGTAAGACCTGCCATTCTTGGCTGAGAGGGCAAACTGAAAGCTAGAGAACTACCCACAGTATAGGCCTGACTTGACTAAGCCATACCAGCACAAGGAATAAACCCAGGGAGTTGAGGAATCCAAAAATCACAGAGGCCTCAGAGCGGAAAGTCAGTGACCTGGCCCCTAACCCCCAGCACAATATCCCTGTAACAGTGACTTCTGTGCCCCAAGAGCAGACCTCAACTTTAAAAGTTGAAAAATAGGCTACAATATGAGTAAGAAACAAAAAAACACCCTTACCATTTGCAGCTTCTATGGTGAAAGGGAAGATCAAAACACAAACTCAGATTAGTTTGTCAAAATGCCTACAAATGAAGCCTCAAATGGGAAGATGATCTGGTCTCAAGACCAAAAATCCTTCTTGGAAGCGAACAAAAAGACTCTTAAAAATCAAATGAGAGAGAAAGAAGAAAAAATGGGAAAATAAATGAGAGAAATGAGAATTAAACTGGAAAAAGAAGCACAAAAATTGACTGAGGAAAACAATTCCTTAAAAAAAAAATCAACTGGGGGGCTGCTAGGTGGTGCAGTGGAACAAAGCTCTGGCCCTGGATTCAGAAGGACATGAATTCAAATCCAGCCTCACGCACTTGACACTTACTAGCTGTGTGACCCTGGCAAATAACTTAACCCTCATTGCCTCACAAACACAAACAAATAAAAAAAAATTGGCCAAATTGGGGGTGGGGGGAATTTGCCAAATGTAAAAGGAATTGAAAAAAATTATTGAGGAAAATAATGCCTTAAAAATTAAAATTGGGCAAATGGAAGCTAATGACTCCATGAGACACCAAGAACCTGTCAAACAGACAGTGAAATAGCTCTTTGGAAAGACAAGTGACCTTGAAAATAGATCCAGGAGAGATAATCTAAGAATTATTGAACTACCTAAAATCCATGATCAACAAAAGAGTCTAGACAATATATCCCATGAAATTATCAAGTAGAACTGCCCTGATATTTTAGAATCAGAGGATAAAATCATCATTGAAAGAATACATTGATCACCTCCTGAAAGAGACCCCAAAAATAAAATTCCAAGGAATATTATAGCCAAATTCCAGAATTATCAGGTGAAGAAGAAAACACTCCAAGCAGCCAGAAAGAAACAATTTAAATATCATGGAGCTACAGTGACAATTGTACAGGATCTGGCAGCTTCAACATTAAATGATTGGAAGGCTTGGAATATGATATTCCAGAAGGCAGAGGACCCTGGATTACAACTAAGAATCAATTACATAGCACAATCAAGAATTACCTCTCAGGGAAAAGATGGACATGCAGGGAAATAAGGGATTTCCAAGGTTTACTGAAGAAAAGACCAGAATTCAACAGAAAATTTGATCTTCAAATACAGGACTCAAGAGAAGTATAAAGAGATAAATTTATTTTTCAGATGCTTTTGATCCTTGTATTATTTGTGTGCATTGTACTGAAGGATTATTTTAAACAAGAAAATAAGGAGGGTTGAGTACTAATAGTCATGTTTAAAACATCATTTTCTACAAGGACACTTGAAATATATGTAAATAAAATGTGCATTCAAGATAAGTGGTAACAACTCATTCATTTACCAAACTATTTTGTTATGGACAATTCCTTTTCACCATTATGCTCTAAACTGAAATCTGCATTTTATATAAATTATAACTAAACAAAGTGATCTAGAGGACAATAACTTAAGGACTTGACTTCTTTGTGAGTAGAAACATTTAAAAATTTAAAACATGTATTAAAAGAAGCTATAGTTATAAATTTATGCCATTAAAATGGTTGATAATAAAAATTTTGCAGTAGACCATCATTCTAAATAACATATGACTATAAATAATCTTCAATTTCTGTATTATTGCACCATATATAATCAGAAAAGCTCTAAACTGTTAAAAGTTCTTGCAATATCATGTCATCACACAGTGTCTCAAGTTTCAGGAGACCTACTTGCTCTGGCACTGCATTTTATTCATTTATAATAACTCATAAGTGAATAGTTGTAGTGATTCTCTAACACTTTATGGCTATGTCTAATTTTAATAAGTTCTTGAACTTCAAATAGTAAGATGGTAACCTACATATCAATATCAAAACAGCTTCTGAGTTGTTGAAAGATATTTTTGAAAGTCTTATCCATCTAATTCCTTTTTTAATAGATTAGGTAACACTCAGAAGGGTGGAAGAAGAAAGGAGTATTTTATTCTTTTCCATTGTGGCATTGAAGGGATCAAAAAATGATAATAGTAATTTGAATGAAAAAACATCCTCACAGTAGTATGAACTACGGAATTGAGAGTATTTTTATGGTCTGAGTAATGGAACATGTTCATGTAGAATTTTTCATTCATGCACTTTATGTAAGAATACATGGAGTAAGAAGTGAGCTGTATCAAGAATAATCTAAGAGCAATAATAGCTAGCTGTTATGCATGCTCCCTCTGACAATAGAGGGTTCTGAATTCCAAAGATTCTTGGCCCATGGTAGGATTTTATGTTGCACAGGTAGAGATTACTTTTAGTCCAGAAGAATTCATATTTTCTTGAGAAATTTTATTAAATAGTGAATTCAAACCAAAGATCATGTGTGAACAGGCTTTGGTTCAAGTTCACTTTATTCAAGATGGTGCTTATCTTACAGAGTGTTTCTCCAACAATTTCAAATATTGGGCTTGAATTCCCAGTTCAAAAATCCTAAATTGACAGGTTCAAATGGTAAATCCAGGATTGGAGAAGTTATCATGTCCTTTATTCTATAAATACTACCCTAACAATTCTATGTGGGAATTTATACATTTTTTTAATCTCTATCTTTATCTCTCTCTAATTCATCTATATATACATCTACACCTGTATCTATATTTATATCAATATCATATATATCCACATCCATATCCATACCTATATCTATCTAAATCACCATATCAATATATAGCTATACATAGATAGATAGATTGATTGATAGATGATAGGTCAAACCACTGATAGAAATTTCCAATTATTTGGCATTAACTTTTGAATTCCAAATGTTTTTATCTATTTTTTGAATGATGAAAAAACTATCATTCTTTAATTTTCATGTTAACACAGTGCCTTGCAGATGCTGAATACAAGAAATGGAATATTTATGTAGATATTCCAATAATTATGCCAAATGCATAGCTTCTTGGGATTCAAATAATTTTCCAGATCAGAGAATTCCTTTCCCCACCTATTCATTTCCATTAAGATTTACTAAATTTTATTTTATGTAATTCATATATAATTTGATTTAATTATTCAATTTAGCCTTTTTTCTTCTTATACTTTGTATCATTTGTCAGTCATAGAGGTAAGCATTTGGGAAGTGGAAGAATAAAGAGGAAAAATTATTTGATCACATTTTAAAGATAAATCTTGATACACAGAGCATCAACAGAAAGATCTAACCCCTATTTTCATGGAACTTACAAATCTAAAATAGCTTATTTTTTTCATATACACATGAAAGAAACACTGACAAAGAAGACCCACTCAAAGGAATAACAACATCATTACTTTTACAAATAGTTTTTTTTAATGTTTAGTACACCTATCAAATATATGTATTCTGATTAGAATTCCAGATGAAATATTTATGAGACTCACATTATTCCAAAATATGTATGACTAGGCAGCACCAATAAAAACAGTATTTTGGGTACAAATTGAGAATTTTCTTTAACACACTGTACCCAAAAGATACCACTGGCTCTTTTTGTGTTAATATAATACACTGCAGATTCCTGAAGTACTGCTTCATCTTTGAATAATATATTGCAAGACTTAAATATTTCTGTCATATAGAATGATTACTTCAATATTTTTCTTCTGAAAATCAAAAAATAGGTGTAGATTATAAATATTTGATGCAGAATTCAATGAAATTATTACAACACATTAAATATTACTTCACACAGAGAATTTCAAAATTGGAAAATTCCTAAATGGGACATCCATTCTAATACAGACCTCAACAAAAGACCCTATACAATATACCTGGAGCAACTTTACCCCAAAGATCTCTATTGATAAAGAACTCACAACTTCCTGAGGGAAAAGTGAGAAGAACAAGGATCTGGTAGATTAAGGTAGGGCTGATCCAGGAAAGGTTTCTGGAGTTCTGGTAAAGGCCCTAGGGTGAACACAGAGGGTGGGATTCAGGTGACCTAGATATAGACCTAATGAAATTTAAGAAAAATATATCTAAATTCCATATAATGTTTTAATGAAAGTATTTGCTGGCCAGAGTGCAGAGGCCAGAGTAATTTTCCCAATCCTGAATTTGCCACTTGAACTGGAAAATTTTCTGAGTCCTTGAAGTCATAAGATAAGGACTTTGTGTATGAATGAAAAACTATCTGAGTGGGGAATGGCTGAATCTATTTTGTAGTAATAATACTTAAGAAGGTGTTATTTTCCCCAAACACAATGAACCATAATCTTCTCTGAAATTCCCACAGATTACTTCTAGGTCTTCCTTATTCAGACCCAGATCATCTATCTTTGGCCTCTTTGCTCCAGAGCCTTTCCTAGGAAAATTTTGTCATTGCCAGATCAAGTCCATCTGCGTTCAAACTTTTGTCATAGCTCCTTAAAAAGCAAGAATTGTGGTGGTGAGGGGGGAACTAAGTGGCACAGTGGATAAAGCACCAGCCATGGAATCAGGAGTACCTGAGTTCAAATCTGACCTCAGATACTTGACACTAGCTGTGTGACCCTGGGCAAGTCACTTAACTCTCTTTGCCCCTCAAAAATAAAAAGCAAGAATTGATCAGTTGGCAAAAGACCATGATGAAGAAATCAATTACTTAAAAATTAGGGACTGATGGAGTGGGTGAAAATGAATCCATAAAACATTAAGAAATAATAAAAACAAATTTAAATAAGTGAAAAAATAGAAGAAAAAGTGAAATATCCATTAAAAACTGACCTGGAAAATAGATCAAGAAGAGATAATATGAGAATTGTTGGTATACCTAAAAGGCAAAATAAATAAGAGCTACTCTAAAAATCATATTTCAAGAAATTATGAAGGAAAACTGCCTCAATATCTTAGAACCAGAGAGTAAAAGAAAAATTAAAATAATTCAACAGTCATTTCCTGAAAGAGATTCAAAAATGAAAATCTCCAAGAATATTATAGTCAAATCACAGATCTCACAGGGCAAGCAGAAAATATTACAAGCAGTGAGAAAAAATAATCAAATACTATGGACTACAGGATTACTTAGGCTTACACAAACTATATCAGTTACCACTATTAAGTAGGAGATGGGTTGTAATAAGATATTATTTAATTCACAGGAGGTAGAATTATTTAAAAAAATAATTCTAAAAACCTGGCCAGGATTCCGGAGGACATTTATTGAAATAGAAAACTTCCAGATATTCTTAATGAAATGATCTGATAGGAAAAGAGAATTTAGCATTCAAACACAAAGCTTCATAGAAACATACAAACCTAAACATGAATTAAAAACCATGAGGAAGGGGCGGCTAGGTGGCGTGGGGTGGCTAGGTGGCGTAGTGGATAAAGCACCAGACTTGGATTCAGGAGTACCTGAGTTCAAATCCAACCTCAGACACTTACTAGCCGTGTGACCCTGGGCAAGTCACTTAACCCTCACTGCCCACAAAAAAAAAAAAAAAAAAAAAACATGAGGAATTTAATAAGGTTAAATGGTATACATTCCTATATGGGAATATGATATGTAAAATTCCAAAGAATGCTATCATTATTAGAGAAGTTAGATGAGGTCTTCTTAGAAAAGTCCATAAGTGTAAATATACCATGTTGGAATGATACCCCCAAAATATGGAAAGATGAGAAAGAGGGATGCATTGGGAGAAAAGTGAAGGGAGAGGGAAAATAGGGAAATTATGTTACACAAATGAGATATACAGGGAAAAGATTTTATAATGAAGGGGAAAATGGTGTGAGGTAGGCAATGCTCGAACTGCACTTTCATCTGCTGGTTCAAAGAGAGAAAAATTGTTCATGTGTTTGTATACACACACATACACAGTTTTTGCATATGTATTTATATATGTGTATATGTATGCATATATATTTGCATGCACATGCCCATGAATATATGGGTATGTGCATGTGTATGTGTGTGTATGTATATGTATATGTGTGTGTCTTAGTTGAATATAGACATTTATCCTATTCAACAGGGATGTAGGAAGGCAAGGAGTTTAGCAAAAGGATAGGATAGGCCCTTTTCTGTTTCTTACTCATATTTTAGCCTAGGTTTTGACTTTTAAAGTTGAGGTCTTCTCCTGGGGCACAGGGGCTACTGTTGCAAGCTTCTTGTGCTGGGGTATAGGGGCCTGGTCACTGGCTTTCTGCTCTGAAACCTCTGTGGCTTTTGGATTCCTCACATCACTGGGTTTGCTCTCTGTGCTGGGATGGCTTGGCCTAATAGCACCTGTCCTGTGGGTTGTTCTCTAGCTGGCAGTTTGCCCTCTCAGTGGGTGCTGGTGGGTCTTACAATGAGTCTGCTGTGTCACCACCCTACTGATCTCAAGGGACTTCAGCTGTTAATCTGGGTTGCGGCCTGGAGACTCCTGCTGACCTCCCCAGACAACCTCCACACTGTGCTGAGCTTCTCTATGCTACTCTTTTGCCCAAGTGAGACAGAACTTTCCTGAAGTCTCCTAAATTATCTCAAGTTGGAAGATTGTGTCTCTCTGTCTTTTGGTTGGTTCTGTAGTTCCAGAATCTGTTTAGAGGCTTGATTTAATGTTATTTTTGAGAGAAACTCAGGAAAGCTTAGGCAACTTCCTGGCTTCTCTCCACCATCTTGGCAGAATAAATTCAACAAATCGTCATTAGCTGCTTTGGCCAGTGCATGGCTTTGTGCTAAATTGTCAGGTTACATAGATAGATTCAGCAATTATTGTGATTTGGGAAAAAAGAAAGGAAATATGAGCAATCAACAAATGAAGGATGGGCATTAATAACCTTAATGAGTTAGTTTGTATCACTTTGAGTTCATGAATGTGCTAGAAAGTTACACAATTGCAAAGTGTTTTTGTTCGGTTCCTGTCCCAATTTGTTGTTTGGATTTTGCTGTGCACTGTTAAGCAGCTGGCTCATTTTAGTTGTATGTGAAATGATTCTCATATTCACTTGTAGTTTTCAGAGTTGTTAGGTACTTTATGATCCTTCTGGATAAAATATATAATAAAACGGTAGGACATTATCATAATGATTATCATTTTGTCTTCTGATAGTGGCAAATGCTCCTTTAGACTTGGATATACTTTCTCTTATGTTAAATTTCTCTTTCCTCAAAGTCAGATGTCCAGACTTCTTTTGTCCAGTTCATGGAGTGTTCCACAGTACTTGGAAACCTACCTAAAGGTACAGAACATAGTGATTCAAGAAATTCCTAGGTCATCATTATGCTAAAATGAATTCATAAAGTCCATTTTGCCTACAGGTAAGATTATTTCCTTCACTGAAGGAAATGAAAATATTTTTTATGTAATTCATTATTTTATGATACTGTTCACCATTCAGTGCCCCACAGATCTCTGTCTCATTCCCTGCCCTAACTTATTGCTACTTGGCTACTTGGCTCTTTTCTTTGTTAATATTAGCACCATTATTCTAAACTTCAATTCTTGGTTGGAGGAGAGGTGCTATCCCTTCTTTTTCTGAAGAGCTTCACCACCATATTATTGTTAATTAATAGTCAAGGCTTAGGAATTATTCTTTTAAAATGTCTCAAGAATCCTTACTCTCTTTTCTTTTCATTATAAAGACCACTACTTTCATTCAGGCCTTTCTTATTCCATTGGTAAATGGTTATAATAACATACTAATTGGTTTCCTTGACTATAGGGGCTGGTTCCCTGCTTTATTTTTTTCTCCTCATCTGTTTCTACAAATAGGTGCATTCTCTTATATATGATTTTAAACTATAAGGAAGCTAGGATACCTTTAAGCTCCACCCTATCATTTTACATGTAAGGAAATTGAGTTATGGGCAAGATAAGCTCTTTGATACAAAGTTACAAAGAAAATTGTTCTCAATCCTGGGCATAATATATTTTCTCATATCCATTTTTTAATATCCCAGAACAGAATTTTTGCTGTATCTTCCTTTTCAACATCCTTTTCCTAATTCCTATTTCATTATTTATGTCAATGGTGCCATTAACTCAGTCTTTCCTTTCTTGAAACAATATTATTACCTTAGATAATGCTCCCTTTAATGTTCACAAAATTAATGAAACATTGGATTTCATATTTGGATAGAGTCCATCTCATCTAATGTTTTCTGAATGGGAATCTACTCTACAATATTCATACATTTCTACCTCATTTTGGTGGTGTGTAATAGGAAGGCAGACCTGTGAATTCATCAAGATTTTAGAACTCTTTTTATGGAACTGTCATTAGTAGAACTCCCTGTGAAGAAGGAAAGTCTTCTTCAGTACAGATAAACATTTGTTTTACAACTTAGCTGTCTGAGTCACAAAGAGCTTGTCATTTACTCAGGATCGTAGAACATATTTGTATCAGAGAGAAGAGTGATATAGTTGATAAAGAACTGGTCTCAGAGTGAGTATAACATATATCAAGTTAGACCTCTCATATATTCTTGTCATATAATACAAATAGTGAATGTGCCTTTGATTTCAATGGTATAGGGAGCTCTCAGGTGGGAAAATTGCTCCTGTCAGAAAATAACAACAACAAAAGGAGATTAACCATCTTCTGTACAAATTACAGTATTAGTTGCCAGGCATACTGGGATAATTAAAGACTTTCCCAGGTTAATCTAAAATGACATTTACATTATGTTTACTATGCTGTTGACTCAAATAAAGTCTGCAGTTCACCAAACTAGTTTGACTATTGTGAGACAGCTTTTTTATCCAAGTATCTTTATCTTCTATTTATGAAATTATTTTTTATCCAAATGAAAGACTTTACATTTCCCACCCTACTAAATGTAAGCTTCTTTAATTCAGTCCATAGGTCATTTATTTCTATCATTTGGAATCCTAACTTCTTAAGGCTCTAGGAAGCTGGATTTTGCATTCCCTACAGCCACCAATGTTCCATATCTTCATTGCAAAAGCTACTTTTCTGTCTTGCCTCTCCTGTGTTTGCTCTTTCTTTACCCTCCAACTGGGGTCACAAAAGGCCATGGCCAAGAGGAACTCACTTCTTTGAGTCTCATCTAAAATATGGGGACAGCAATACATGTACTAATTATCCTTTGGCATTTTCTTGAAGGTAAAATGTGATAGCATCTATGAAGCACTTTTTAAAATGTAAAATTATTTTTATAATTATTAGCTATTATTATTGTTAAGCTTGCAACCTTAATAATTGTGGAATAGTTTAGATTTTCCTTTAGGAAAACACAGCTCATCTTTTGATGATAAATTTTCATCAGTAGGCAATACAAGTTATATCAGTGAAGTGTGACTCATCAAGTAGAGCACTAGACTTGGATTTAGGTAGAGCTGAATATCTTACAACATTTACTAAGATAAGCTCAAAATAGATATATGGCATAGATATATTATAAGAAAGTCTGAATACAAAGCTCACTACTTATAAGATTGATGGATAGGTTAACACTTTATTAATAAACAAATGATAGAAAGGAATCTGAGCTGTAAAATGGATTATTTCAATTACATTAAATAAAGAAAGGTTTTGCACAAATAAAACAAATGTAGTCAAGTTCAGAAGAAAACAGAAAATGAGGGAGTGGGTGGGGGTTATAGACACTTTCTCAACTAAAGGTCTCTTATCTCAAATACATAAAGAATTTTGTAAAACCTATGAAAATATAAGACATTCACCAACTGATAAATGGTTCAAAGAATATGAACAGGTAGTTTTCTTTCTTTCTTTTTTTTTTTAGCGAGGCAATTGGGGTTAAGTGACTTGCCCAGGGTCACACAGCTAGTAAGTGTTAAGTGTCTGAGGCCGGATTTGAACTCAGGTACTCCTGACTCCAGGGCTGGTGCTCTATCCACTGCGCCACCTACCTGCCCCTAACAGGTAGTTTTCTGATGAAGAAATCAAAATATTTTATAGAAATATAAAATGTCATAAATCACTATTTATTATAGAAATGCAAATTAAAATAGTAATGAGATATGACAAAATTTGGAGGGGATATTGAAAATATTGCCACATATTCATTGTTGGTGGAATTGTGAATTGATCCAACCATTGTGGAGAGCAATATGGCCAAAAGAGTCATTAAACTGCCTACATCCTTTGACCGAGCAATGCCACTACTAGATTCATTTCAAAAGATGATTAGGGGGCAGGTAGGTGGTGCAGTGGATAGAGCACTGGCCCTGAATTCAGGAGGACCTGAGTTCAAACACAGCCTCAAACACTTGACACTTAATTAGCTGTGTGACCTTGGGCAAGTCACTTAACCCCAATTGCCTCACCAAAAAAGAAAAAGATGAATGGAAAAAAGAAAAATAACCTATATGTTCTAAAATATATATAACAGCTCTCTTTGTAGTGGCAAAGAACAGGAAATCATGGGGATGCTGCTCAATTGAGAAATGGCTGAACAAGTTCTGGTATATGATTGTGATTGAATATTATAATTTATTATGAGCTTGATGATCTTAGAGAAACATAGACTTGCACAAAATAATGAAGAGCAATATATATCCAAGAGAATGTTATATAAGCAAGGAGTTTTAAGAATAATTTTCAGGTATTTTACACATATGTGTACATACATATCACATACATACAAAATGAATAAATATTATACAATATATACACCCATACATGCATACATGCATTCATACATACATATCTGTGTCTCATGGTAGACATTCTTATGCCAAAGTCAGGAGAGAAAAGGGAAAAAAGGGGAAAAAAGAAATTTACATCATAACTTTGTTATTTATTTAAATGGACAAGCAAGTTGTACATGAGAGATTTGCAGGTTCACATGAAATCATTTTATTTTATTATATTGTAGAAATTTTCTTTTTATTTCATAAAATAAATTTAAAAGGTGAAAAGGAAAAACTGAATTCAAATTCTGACTCAGACATTTATTTGTTATGGCACTTAATTTCTCTCAACCTTATTTTTCTCATCTATAATAGCATATATATCACAGGGTTATTGTGAAGATGAAATGAAATAAATATATAAAGTACTGAGCAAATCTCAAAATGTAAATGCTAACTACTACTACTACTACTACAGATATTAAGGAATAATCTTTTGAATTCATCATAGACAAGCAAACATTTCAAATTCCCACAATTTTTTAGTGATGCTTCTTCAAGTTTGCTTTAAAATTAATTATTACTTATATGTATATATGTACATATATATATACACATACATATATACACACATAAATATATATGTATATGTATATCTGCTTTTAAACTATAATATATTGACTAAATATGACATGTTATTTATCAGTAATGTTAATTAATCATAAAATTGTAAGGAATATTGTTTTTTTAAAATTAATCAAAAATGTTAAAATAAGAGAACTGGGGAAAATAGAGAAAAAAATAATTAGGCCACCAGTGGTGCAAGTATTTTAAAGAACATTAAGTCCTCAATTTATTCCTCAAAATACAATAGTCATATTACCCTTTAACAAATTGTTCATAAAATGTAACGCATATTTTTCTAGAAAGTGTAAGGACTGTAAGTAATATCAGGTTGATGAGTGTAGCTTCTAACACAGAGATGATAGGAAACTTTGGGCCATATCTTTGAAATCTTAGATGAATTAGATAGTAATAAAAATTGTATTCAGTTCAGTTCAGTGGTTGCATAGAGATCTAGACTGACTTCATGACTAGCTATGTAAATGAGCCATGACAAATAGAGTTGGCTAGATTTTTCTGCATGACCCAATTTAACTACACTGGTGTCTCTGTATTCCAACACAATCCAGTCCACTAAGCATTTACTCACTGCTTTTTTTAAATGTTTCTCATTAAAAAAAAATAACATGCCAACTGACTGTTATGTCAATAATTCCCTCTTTGTAGTATAATGTTATGTGGACAGTAAAGACAACATGCTAAAATAATAGTAAAAGCACACAGTTATATAAGGCTTTACAAGTTATAGAATGCTTTCCAAACAGCAATTCTATTAGAAAGGCCAAACGTATATAAACAGCTCTTTAAAATCTGTATCATAGAGTAGTTTTAATGATGAAATAGTACCTTCTGTCAGAAGGCTGTTTGGGCTAAGGTATTTCACTGAGTTTCAAAATGAATGTAGCATAACAATTAATTGTTCCCAGATTGATACTATCTGAACCAACCTATTAGTCTGGAGTGAGTTTTGAATGGTTGAACTCTATAATTTACACTGAAGAATAACAGTTAAAAAAAAAATATTTATTGAAATCAATTAGCATTTTCTCAGAATATTGCTTTAGGTACCTACTGCTTATACATAACTCCAGTTATATAGATAGCACCCAAATGATGTATGACTTGTATCGCAGAAGCTTTTTTTAAGTCCACTATTAGGGATTGGGAAAATATATATCTATAGTAACACAGTATAAATGGTTATGAGAGCATTCTACAAGAGTCTACTTAATCCAAAATGAATTTGAACCACTCCATATGAAATAATGTATCTAGCTTGAACTTATCACCACAAATAACAGCATTCCCTTGGAAGGAAAGTGTGTTCAAAATGTAGACATGGCACACTACTACCATATCATCATTTGCTACAGTTCTAGGAGGTGGGGCTGGGGTGGGGGATTTTCTTTCCAATTCAATTTATCTTATCTTTTTCCCTTCTCCCTACTTCCATACATATTAGACAAATAGGAAAATAAACTACTCCAGATCTAAGTCAGCAGTAATAATTACTCTATGGCTAGGACCAGCTGGGTAACTAGGTGGCACAGTGGGATAAAGATTGTGCCTTGAGTCAGGAAGACTAATCTTTCTGAATTCAAATCTGGCCCTTAGACACTTACTAGCTGTTTGACCCTGGGTAAGTCCACTGAACCCTCTTTGTTCTCATCTGTAAAATGAGCTGGAAAAGGAAATGACAAACCAGTCCTGTATTTCTCCAAGAAACCCCCAAATGGAGTCACATGGAGTTGAATACATCTGAAAAACTGCTGAACAACAACATGACTTGGAGTAGGAGATACTGCAAGGATATAGGAGAAAAGAAGTTCAGGGATCAAAGTTTCAGAGAGTTAAGATGTGAAAAGGTTTACAGCTTCAGAGAGGCATTTAGAAGTGTGGAGGCTTATAAATGAGAACAAAGATAAGAGTTAGAAATTGAGAAACTTGAAGTTAGGCTAAAGGGCTGAAGAAAGCAAAAATCAGCAGTGGAATAAGGGTTTAACATTTCCTTCCCTCTACACTTTATCCTTAAGGAATAAAACATTAGTATAGATAGAAATTTTTAAGAGAAAGGGAAGCAAGTCAAGGTGCCACAACACTGGACAGAATCCAGTCTTGCTAATTTTTCCTCTCTTTTCATGAATTTAATTCTGGTCTGCTGATAAAGAATCCATGACTATGAGAGCTGAGGAGAAGGCAGTTTAAAAGGTACTGAGGACAAATTAAAATGAAGATAGACAAAACTGGCTAACAGCATGAAAACAAGGCAGAGCAAAAGTAAAAATATTTGCCCAGAAGCACAATTGTTGTAGTTAATTAATATTCATACTTGGTACTTTCAATAGAACATACTGCAGTTTCCCCAAGGATATGTGCATCTTTTTATAGTTCATTTCAAGATCTAAGCAAAGACCTCCTTCATATGCAAATGTGGAATTCTCTCAGAGAAGTTTCCTGCAAACAGAATGCTGACTTGGAGTAAGGAAGACCTCCAGTCTGAATCCTATCTTAGAAATATTTTGAAAGTTTGTGATTGTTCACAAGCCACTTAAATTTTGTAGATCTCAGTTTCTGTATCTCTCAATCTCTGATCCTTTGAGAGGATGGCAATAGAAATGGATGGATTTCTATGGTATAAGAAGATTTTCAGCTTCTTCCTCAACCTCCTTCCCACTGTTAAAGCAAATTCTAGCTATACTGTCTAAAATATCTAATGAGTGGTCACCAATAAATTATAAGCTTTAGCAAGAGTTAGGCTTTTAAGCATTTATTAAGGAGAATAAGAATTTGGTAAAGAGAGAGACAAAGGCCTACATTCATCTATCTATTAAAGGGAGAGTGCATTTCTCGCTCAGCTCTCCACCAGAATCCACAGGAAAGAGCGCAAGTCCGAGTACCAGTCTCCCCCTTCCTTTTCCCACAAACAATCTTCACTTCCTGATGCCAAAGAAAAGACACATGGTCTGCCCTCAGAGACCTTCACCTCATGGTGGAGCTTTTCTACAGTAAGTCTCCAGCAGGTGGCGTCATTCCAATCGTTACACCACCCTCAATCCAGGTGTTTGCCTTGACTTTAGATCTGGTAGAGTTGGCGAGTTTGTTTTCCAAGCTTACAACTCCCACTTTTGGATTTGTGTCAAGAAGAAAAGAAAGCCATAGGAGCAAGGGAGACAAAAGAGGATAATCCTATCAATGCACAGACAGTATCAAAGTTCATTCATAGAACTTGTGACATTGAAATTAATTTCAATTGGACACTGAGGCAAATGACCTTCATTTTCACTCCACTCTGTCCTGAGTATTGCACACTTTGAATGCAAATGTCTCCCTGGGTACATGGAAGAATTATCCTTGTTTCATAAATGTTTGTTTATATTTATGTTTAAATGCGTGTTTTGTTTTCTTAACTTGGCAAATGAGATGCTGCACATCAATGAATTGCTGAAATACTGTGTGCTATTCCGTGAATTTGATGTTGTCTAGGGATATCATGGAAAAAAATAGGGAAGGTAAAAAAATTTACAATTACTATATTTACTAGAGATTTCTGTCCTAAGAACTTGGAACTAAAGGCAATATTTCATTGATGCATTTATTTTACAACTTCCTGGACAGAGAGAATATGTTCACTATAGTTTTCTTTAGGGATATGAGTCAGCAAGGGTGACTAAAAAAGCTAATTGTCTTCTTTTTAAATTATTATAAAGTATTTTTTTCCCATTACATGTAAAGATAGTTCTCAAATTTTGTTTATACAAGCTTTCCAATTTCTTATTTTTCTCCCTCCCTCCCCTCCATCTCCCCCCTCCCCTAGACAGAAGGTAATCTGATATAGATTATATATATATAGATATATACACACACACACATAATAACATTAAACATATTTCTGCATTAGTCATGTTATAAGAGAAAAATCAGAGCAATGACGAAAAACCTCAAAATAGAAAAACAGCACCAAAAACAAAAGAAATAGAATGGTTCATTCAGCATCTATACTCCACAGTTTTTTGTTTTTTTGTTTTTTCCCTGGGATTTGGAGATCCTCTTCTATCATGGGTACCCTGGAACTCTTCTGTACCATTGCATTGGTGAGAAGAAAATAGTCCATCACAGTAGATCAACACACAATGTTGATGATACTGTGTACAATGTTCTTCTGGCTCTGCTCATCTCACTCATCATCAGCCCACACAAGACCCTCCAGGTTTCTCTGAACTCCTCCAGCTCATCATTTCTTACAGCACATAGTATTCCATTGTATTCATATACCAAAACTTGTCCAGCCATTCCCCAAATGATGGGCATCCCCTCAACTTCCAATTCCTTGCCACCAAATAAAGAGCAGCTATAAATATTTTTGTACATGTGGGTCCCTCTCCCCTTTCCATGACCTCACTGGGAAGAAAACCCAAAAGTGGTATTGCTGGCTCAAAGGGTAAGCACAGCTTTATCACCCTTTGGGCTTAATTCCAAATTGCTCTCCAGAATGGTTGGATCAGTTCACAGCTCCACCAATATTGCATTAGTGTTCCAATTTTTCCACAGCTTCTCCAACATTTATTATTTTGCTTTTTTGTCATTTTAGCCAATCAGATAGGTGTCAGGTGGTACCTCAGAGTTGTTTTAATTTGCAACTCTCTAATCATTAGAGATTTAGAGCATTTTTTTAATATGGGAATAGATAGCTTTGGTTTCATCATCAGAAAACTGCCTGTTCATATCCTTTGACCATTTCTCAATTGGGGAATGACTTGGATTCTTATAAATTTGATTTATTTCCCTATATATTTTAGAGATGAGGCCTTTATCAGAAGTACTGGCCACAAAAATTGTTTCCCAGCTTTCTGCCTCCCTTCTAATTGTGAATGCATTGCTTCTCTTTGTACAAAATTTTTTAAAGTTAATGTAATCAAAATCATCCATTTTGAATTTTATAATATTCTCTATCTCTTGTTTGGTCATAAACTGTTTTCCTTTCCAAAGATCTGATAGGTAGACTATTCCTTTCTCTCCTATTTTACCTATGGTATCACCTCTTATATCTAAATCATGTATCCATTTTTATCTTATTTTAGTATAAGGTGTCAGATGTTGGTCTATGCCTAATTCCTGCCATACTATCTTTCAGTTTTCCCAGCAGTTTTTGTCAAATACTGAGTTCCTATCCCAGAAGCTGGAGTCTTTGGGTTTATCAAACACTACATTACTAGTGTCATTTACTACTGTGTTTCCTGTGCCTAGCCTATTCCATTGATCCTCCACTCTATTTCTTAGCCAGTACCAGATAGTTTCGATGACTGCCGCTTTATAGCAAAGCTTCAGGTTTTGTACCACTCACCCCCCTTCCTGTGATTTTTTTTCATTATTTCCCTGTATATTCTTGATTTTTTCATCCAGATGAAATTTGTTATAATTTCTTCTAGCTCTATAAAATAATTTTTAGGTAGTCTGATTGGTATGGCACTGAATAAGTAAATTAATTTAGGTACTATTGTAATTTTTACTATATTAGCTCTGCCTATCCATGAGCAATTGCTATCTTTCCAATTATTTAGATCTGATTTGATTTGTGTGAAGAGTGTTTGGTAGTTGTGTTCATAGAGTTCCTGGGTTTGTCTTGGCAAGTAGACTTCCAAGTATTTTATATTATCTACCACTACTTTAAATGGAATTTCTCTTTCTATCTCTTGCTGCTGGACTTTGTTGGTCATGTATAGAAATGCTGATGATTTGTGTGGATTTACTTTATATCCTGCTACTTTGCTAAAGTTGTTAATTGTTTCAAGTAATTTTTTAGTTGATTCTCTAGAATTCTTTAAGTATACCATCATATCATCTGCAAAGAGTGATAGTTTTGTTTCCTCCTTGCCTATTCGAATTCCTTTATTTCCTTTCTCTTCTCTTATTGCTAAAACTAACATTTCTATTACAATATTAAAAAATAGGGGTAATAATGGACATCCCTGTTTCATCCCTGATCTTATTGGGAAGGCCTCTAATTTATCTAGATTGCATATAATACTTGCTGATGGCTTTAGGTAGATACTGTTTTTTTTATTTTAAGGAAAGCTCCACCTATTCCTAAACTCCCCAGTGTTTTTATTAGGAATGGGTGCTGTATTTTGTCAAAAGCTTTCTCTGCATCTATTGAGATAATCAAATGATTTTGGTTGGTTTTCTTATTGATATGGTTGGCTATGTTAATAGTTTTCCTAATTTTGAACCAGCCCTGCATTCCTGGTATAAATCCCACCTGGTCATAGTGTATTATCCTGGTGATCACTTGCTGTAATCTCCTTGCTAATATCTTATTTAAGATTTTAGCATCAATATTCATTAGGGAAATTGGTCTACAATTTTCTTTCTCTGTTTTTGCTTTGCCTGGTTTTGGTATCACCACCATATTTGTGTCATAAAACAAATTTGGTAGAAATCCTGCTGCACCTATTTTTTCAAATAATTTGTATAATATTGGAATTAATTGTTTTTTAAATGTTTGGTAAAATTCACCTGTAAACCCATCTGGACCTGGGGATTTTTTCTTAGGGAGTTCATTAATGGCTTATTCAATTTCGTTTTCTAATATTGGTTTATTTAAGGATTATATTTCCTCTTCAGGTAACCTGGGCAGTTTGTATTTTTGTAAATATTCATCCATTTCATTTAGATTGTCAAATTTATAGGCATGCAGTTGGGCAAAATAATTCCTAATTATTGATTTAATTTCACCTTCATTGGTGGTAACATCACTCTTTTCATTTTTGATACTGGTAATTTGGCTTTCTTTTTCTTTTTTTTAATGAAATTAACCAATATTTTATCTATTTTATTGTTTTTTTTATAAAACCAGCTCTTAGTTTTATTGATTAATTCTATAGTTGTTTGCTTTCAATCTTATTAATTTCTCCTTTAATTTTCAGGATCTCTAATTTAGTGTCTAATTGGGGATTTCTAATTTGTTCTTTTTCTAGCTTTTTAAGATGCATGCCCAATTCATTAATCTCCTCTTTCTCTTTTTTATTCACGTAAGCATTTAGAGGTATAAATTTTCCCCTAACCACTGCTTTGGCTGCATCCAATGGATTTTGGTATGTGGTTTCATTATTGTCATTCTCTTGGATATAGTTATTCATTGTTTCTATGATTTGTTGTTTGGCCCATTCATACTTTAGAATGAAATTATTTAGTTTCCAATTGATTTTCATTCTACTTTTCCCTGGCTCTTTCTTACATGTAATTTTTATTGCATCTTGATTTGAGAAAGATGCATTTATTATTTCTGCCTTTCTACATTTGACTATGATATTTTTGTGCCCTGATACATGGTCAATTTTTGAATATGTGCCATGTACTGCTGAGAAAAAGGTATATTCCTTTCTATCCCCATTCAATTTTCTCCAGACATCTATCATGTCTAACATTTCTAGTAATCTATTCACCTCTTTCACTTCTTTCTTATTTATTTTTTGGCTAGACTTCTCTAATTCTGAGAGGGGGAGATTCAGATCCCCCACTAGTATAGTATTACTGTCTAATTCCTCTTGTAACTCATTTAACTTCTCCTCTAAGAACTTGGATGCTATACCAGTTGGCACATACATATTTAATATTGATATTACTTCATTATATATTGTACCTTTTAGCAAGATGTATTTCCTTTCCTTATCTCTTTTAATGAGATCTATTTTTGCCTGCATTTCGTCTGAGATAAGGATTGCTACCCCTGCTTTTTTTTTTACTTTAGCTGAAGCATAATATATTCTGCTCCAGCCTTTTATCTTTACTCTGTGTGTATCTCTCTGCTTCAAATGTGTTTCTTGTATACAACATATCATAGGATTCTGGTTTTTAATCCACTCTGCAATTCACTTCCGTTTTATAGCAGAGTTCATCCCATTCACATTCACAGTTATCATTACTAATTTTCTATTCCTCTCCATTCTATTTTGTACTTTTTCCCCCTTTGTACTTTTCCCCCCTTCTTTCACCCTATTCCTCTTCACTGACATTTTACTTCTTACCCCTGCCTCCCCCAATCTGCCCTCCCTTTTTATCACCCCCCCCTCTCTTTTCTCTATCCTTTTCTCCCTTGCTTTTGTCCTCCCTTCTATTCGTGCCCCCCCTTTCCCTTCCACTTTTGCTTCCCTAAAGAATGATCCAAGTTTCTTTATCCAAATGAATGTATATGTTATTCCCTCTTTGAATGAAATCTAATGAGAGTAGGGTTGAAACAATAATCAGCCCTCCTTTCTTTCCATCTATTGTAATAATTTTTTTTCACCTCTTCATATGATATAATTTGCCCCATTCCACCTCCCCTTTCCTCTCCTCCCCATAGAATCCCTTTTTAACCCCTTAATTTTCTTTGTATCATCACATCAAAGACAATTTATATTTATACCCTCTCTGTAAAGTCCTTTTCTCTGCCCAAATACATTTGCAATTCTTAAGAGTTATGAGTATTATTTTCCTGTGTAGGGATATAAACAGTTTAACATAATTTAGTAACCTTTTTTACCATCTGTTTACCTTTTTAAACTTCTCTTGAGTCTTGTATGTTAAGATCAAATTTTCTATTCAGTTCTGGTCTTTTCATCAGGAATGATTGAAAGTCCCCAATGTCATTGAATGTCCATCTTTTCTCCTGAAAGAGAATGCCCAATTTTGCTGGGTAATAGATTTTTGGCTGCAATCCAAGCTCTTTTGCCTTCCGGAATATCATATCCCAAGCTTTGTGGTCCTTTAATGTTGAAGCTGCCAGGTCATGAGGAATCCAGGCTGTGGGTCTAGGATATTTAAATTGCTTCTTTCTGGCTGCTTGGAGTATTTTCTCCTTCACTTGATAATTCTGGAATTTGGCTACATTAATCCTTGGTGTTTTCCTTTTGGGGTCTCTTTCAGGAAGTGATCGGTAGATTCTTTCAATGATGATTTTATCCTCTGATTCTATGATATCAGGGCAGTTCTCCTTAATAATTTCCTGGAATATGGTGTCTAGATTCATTTTCTGGTCATGGCTTTCAGGCAGTCCAATGATTCTCAAATTGTCTCTCCTGGATCTTTTTTCCAGATCAGTTGTCTTTCCAATGAGTTATTTCACATTTTCTTCTATTTTTTTTTCATTCTTTTGATTCTGCATGACTGATTCCTGGTGTCTCATGGATTCCTTATCTTCCAACTGTCCAATTTTAATTTTTAAGGTATTGTTTTCTTCAGTGAGATTATGCACCTTTTTTTTCCATTTGGCCAGATTAATTTTTTAAGGCATTGTTTTCTTCAATAAGATTATGCATCTTTTTTTTTTCCCATTTGGCCAAATGAATTTTTTAAGGCATTGTTTTCTTCAGTGAAATTATGCACCTTTTTTTCCATTTGGCCAGATGAATTTTTTAAGAAATTGTTTTCCACAGTCAATCTTTGTGCTTCCTTTTCCAAGCTACTGATTCTTTTTTCATAGTTTTCTTGTTTTGCTTTCATTTCTCTCCCCATTTTTTCTTCTACCTCTTTCAATTGATTTTTAAAATCCTTTTTGAGCTCTTGCAGGAAGGCTTTTTGTTCTTGAGACTAATTCACCTTCCCTCATGAGGCTTCACATGTAGGCAATTTGAGGGTTTTGTCCTCATCTGAGTTTGTATTTGCTTCTTCCCTATTGATACAGAAGCTCTCAAATGAGAGGGCTCTTTTTTGCTTCTTACTCATTATTGCAGCTTATTTATTTATTTTTTTAAGTTGAGGTCTGCTCTGGGGGCACCAGGGTCCCTGTTTTGGGCTTCTTGTGCAGGGGTATAGGTGCTGTGTGACCGGGTTTTTACTCTGAGGCCTTTATGGTGTGTGGAGATCCTCCACCCTGCATTTTCTGTCTGAGTGCGCTAGGTCAGTGTGCCTGGTCACACCTATCCTGTTCGTGGCCCTACAGCAGGCAACTTGCCCTCTCACGGCTGGTGCAGGTAGGTTTTTCCACTGTCCTACTGGGCCACCAGAATTTTGAGCCAGGTTCCAGGGACCTCAGTTGTTCTGCTGTGGCCTGCATCTTCCTGCTGACTTGCCCTGACCCCCTTGGCGCTGGGCTGCTGCCCTGCGCTGGGCCTCCCTTTTGCTCAAGTCAGACTGACCTTTTCCTGAAGTCTTCTAAATTATCTCTGGTTGAAAGACTGTGTCTCTCTGTCTCTTTGCAGGTTCTATAGTTTTAGAATCTCTCCAGAGGCTTGATTTAATGTTCTTTTTGAGGGAACAGAAGGAGAGCTCAGGCAGCTTGCTGATTCCTCTCCACCATCTTCACTAATTGTCTTCTAACTAAATAGTTGGTCAGGGCCACAGTGCTCTTTGTCTACCACATGCAGGATAAATAAAATATTCCACGTTTGAGGGTGTATGGTAAAAACCTCTGAGAACTACCTATTGAGATAGAGTAAGTATAAGCAATAGTGATTGAATTAGAGTAGGGTGCAGAGCACTCCAGAAATTCTCTGGGGCACATCAAGGAATCTTCTCCTTGAGAAACTAAACCAGAGGACAGATACACCTAGAGGGATAAGGGATAAGTGGAACCAAATTGGGCTGAGCTAGCTTCAGCACCTGCACCCTTCATTCTGATCTCCCTTACCCCTGGGGAGGTAACTTTGGGTGTGGCTGCGGCCTTTGTGTCCTGAAGAGAGATTGTAGCCACCCTTTACCCAATTCCTCTAGCCACCACCAGTGGGGGATGGCCCTCCCTCACTAAAGGAACTTTCCACAGTCAAATGGTCACCCCTCCCCACATCAGTCCTCTAGAAAAGTACCTGCCAGTCTCTTACTTGAGGAGATTGGTACCTCTGAGCCACGTGCTTTGTGCCTATCTCCCCATGAGAAGTCCAAGGATTTCTATCATGGTTTCCCTTCCCCCCTTCCCTTCCCTTGCCCCTAAATAAACTACCACCTTATTCTAACTACTTTTGTGTGCAAGAGGGTGTAATTCTTTTTTTTTTTTAGGGGCAATTGGGGTTAAGTGACTTGCCCAGGGTCACACAGCTAGTAAGTGTTAAGTGTTTGAGGCCGGATTTGAACTCAGGTACTCCTGAATCCAGGACTGGTGCTCTATCCACTGCACCATCTAGCTGCCCCAAGGTGTAATTCTTTAAAGAGGAATTCCTAAGAACCCCAACCCCTAACCCAACCCATACCCCATTTTCCCCCATTACAGTAGGTACCAAAACAGAGACATATTTGGTTCTTTTGATTTGAGAGATAAAATGAAGCACTAGGGACAAGGGGAAATACAAGGGCATAGACCCTTGGAAGAGGCGAGGAGTACACTTGTTGTCATAGTGATCCTCAGTTTCGCAAATGGAATAGGCTCCTTGTATGGAGTCAGAAGCAATTGAAGCAGTATAACAATGGAAGAAATGGGTGCTCTTCAGTCCAACATTCAGGAGCTAAAGGATAAAGAGGAAGGGAGAGGAGATGCTCTAAAGCTAAGCCTCAGAATCACTACACTAGTTATGACTCTGGACCAGAGCATGGTTATAGTGGCAACAATAAATAACTCATAAGCAAAACCAGGAGAACATTGTACACAGTAACAGCAATACTATGTGATGATCAACTGTGCTAGACTTAGCTCTTTTCAGCTATACAATGATCCAAGACAATTCCAAAGAACTCATGATGGAAAATGCTGTTCACATCCAGAAAAAATAACTGTGGGAACAGAATGCAGATTTAAAAATACCATTTCTACTCTTTTTGTTTTGTGTTTCTTTTTTTAGGTTTTTCCCTTTTGTTCTGATTCTTCTTTCACAACCTGACTAATGAAGAAATATGTTTAATGTGATTGCCCCCCCCATCAAAGTTAATTGAAACTGTCTGGGAATATCTGAGAGGTAGATTGGAGCTTAGCTGGGAACAGAGGTGGTTACTTGTGATGCTAATGTCTACAGACAGGGTTTGGGCTCCTATCCTAGCATGGGAACCCAAGGAATTTAGAGGGCTGTCCCTGTGTTGCCTTCTCCATTGACTATACAGCATTCTGATTGGCTAGTTCTTGGCCCTGGTCATTGGGGGCAGATTGTGGCTTAAGAAGAAGGGAGGGCCAGGCACGGAATAAAAGGGATTCACCAACTGCCATTTTTGTGCCATTCCACTAGTGAACAGCCCCATTCTTGAGAGAGTGTAAATAAAGATCTTTGATACTTTCTCCAATGCTGAGTGTCAGAAATTTTTGAATGCTTTTCTTTCCCACACTATATGGTTAGCTCCAGGAAATTCATTGGCCTGGGAATGGGGAAGAGGTGGGAATCAGACACTTCTCAGTAAATTGTCTTTATCATTCCCTCCTCCTCATCAATTCCAGATTCTTGATTAACTTATGAGTCTCTCCCAAACAAACTATCCTCTCCCAAAGATTCCCAAGCTTACTTCCTGGACTTTAGTTTATTATGTAAAAGATTCATTTACATTAAGTAGTTTCTGTCTTTGAGAAACTTACTTTTCCCAAGGGCAGTCTCATAGTTTCCTCTGTTCTTTTAACCCATATAAACCCTGTCCTCAGTGCTCCTAGGACATTGCTTTGCAATACTTTGAGTTATAACTCCTCTGCCCTGATTAAAGAACTTATTTCTCCTATATTGACTGTTTCCTTAATTTCCAGGTTAACATAACCTATAGGAGACTGATTTCTGTCATGGGGAAGGGGGTGGGAAGGGAGGGAGGGAGAAAAATTCAGAATTCAAAATCTTATAAAAACAAATGTTGAAAACTATCTTTACATGTAACTGGAAAATAATAAAATACTTCTATGATTTAAAACAAAATAAAGTCATTCCAGGAAAACAAAACAAAACAATACAAAACAATAAATGACTTACTATTCCTTTCAACATTAAAGTGGGTAATTGGTTAAAGAGCAATGTATAAGTAGTGTTGTGGGGGAAATGGGGTACAGGTTTGGGTTAGGGGTTGGAGTTCTTAGGAATTCCTCTTTAAACAATTACACCCTCTTGTACACAAAAGTAGTTAGAATAAGATGGTAGTTTATTTAGGGGCAAGGGAAGGGAAGGGGTGGGGGAAGGGAAACCATGAGAGAAATCCTTGGACTTCTCATGGGGAGACAGGCACAAAGCATGTGGCTCAGAGGTACCAATCTCCTGTAAATCTGTAAATCCAGGGACCCCAACCCAATTTCCAACCTGCGAGTGTTCATCTCCAACTTGTACTGCCAGGTCCCAAATCTGTTTTTTTCATCAGGGGTACAACAGCTGACAAGAATAATGTGCAAATTGGTCCAGGAAAGGTCAAACTCCAGTGTCACAGACTTAAAGCCATCTATGAACTTTGTGGGGTTCTCTGAGTAGCTCCCCAATTTCTCTTTAATCTGAGATAACCTGCTTATGGAAAAAGGAACATACCTTAATGTTGTGCCCTTCCCAATGGGAAATTCCCTTAATGGAAGCAGGAAAGCAGTGGGAGATGCTGGTAAGGACCTGGGTGAAGCCAGTTGGGGAGATAGCTCAGGTGGAGGCCGAGACAGAGGATTGGGTGGAGGGCCCAGTGGGGGAGTGGAAATAGTCTTTGGCTGCAGTGTAGGTGGAGATGGAGAAAAGGAGATGGCCATAGGCAACTGCAGATTAGGTAAAGCAGATGGGATCTGCTGCTGAATAGAAAAAAAACAGGAGAAATAGGAACGCATTGGAGTTCCCCAAGATTGTAAATGGGGTAGAGCAGGATAGAAGGATACTGACATCCACTCCCTGTGTGGCCAGAGCTTGGCTGTGGAGGGCAGAGGGAATTGGTTCTGAGCTCAGCCAGTGGGCAAGGGGAGGTCTCAGTCATAGAGTGATATGACAGTGGTTGACCCATAGGTATGGAAGCAGGCGGGGAAGAAGGAGTGAAATGAGAAACAGGTAGGGAATGAGTTTGGGGAGCAGGGGGAGCTGGGGTCTCAGAGGAGGTGCCCAAAGGGTTAGCTAATTGCTTGGACTTGCGGTGATTCTCAACCAGCAAGGGGACCCCATCCTTTCCTTTTGACTTCTGGCTTAAAGTCATAAAAGCTGATGTGTATGGAATCTCTGTCCATCTCCCTTCACACTTACAAAATTTGTCCAAGTTCTCTGGGGCACATCGAGGGATCTTCTCCTTGAAGAATCTAAACCAGAGGACAGATACACCTAGAGAGATAAGCGGAACCAGTTTGGACTGAGCTAGCTTTGGGACCTCCACCCTTCATTCTGGTCTCCCTTACCACCAGGGAGATAAGTTTGGGTATGGCTGTGGCCTTTGTGTCCTGAAGAGATCCTGTAGCCACCCTTCACCCAATTACTCTAGTCAATACCAGTGAGGGATGGTCCTCCACTCCTCACCCAATTCCCCCAGCTTCCACCAGTGGAGGATGGTCCTCCCTCACTAAAGGAACTTTCCGTAGCCAAATGGTCACCCCTCCCCCCATCAGTCCTCTATAAAAATACCTGTCGGTCTTCTCAAGGAGATTGGTACCTCTGAGCCACGTGCTTTGTAACTATCTCCCCATGAGAAGTCCAAGGATTTCTTTCATGGTTCCCCCCCCTTCCCTTCCCTTGCCCCTAAATAAACTACCATCGTATTCTAACTACTTTTGTGTGCAAGAAGGTATAATTCTTTAAATAGGAATTCCTAAGAACCCCAACCCCTAACCCAAACCCGTACCCCATTTCCCCCACAACACAACAGTAGGTTTTTACTTTGGAGGGAGAGATAATCCAATATGAAAGAGAAAGCAAGCAAGGCAAAGAAGTGAAAAATATACATTATTATTTCTCCTCATTGGGATGGTTAAGGCCACTGATAGATTAAGGTATGTTCAGTAAGCTGAGCAAAGAAGATAGTACAGAAAAGTTTGGTTGTCTCTCTTTTGAGAGAGTGGTCATGGGACCACTTCTGCCATGACTGAATAGTCTTAGAGTTAGATCATAGACTTGGAGATAGAAGGAACTTTGGAAGTCAACTAGTGAAACTCGCTCATTTTAGACATGTGAAATTGATGTTCAGTCACATTACTGACTTGTTTAAGTTTATGTAAAGCCAAGATTTAAACTCAGGGCTGCTGATTCTAAATTCATCTTTCTTTTCAATATACTACATGCCTTTCTTTTGAGGGGGGGGGCGGGGCAATGAGGGTTAAGTGACTTGCCCAAGGTCACACAGCTAGTAAGTGTCAAGTGTCTGAGATCAGATTTGAACTCAGGTCTTCCTGAATCCAGGGCCAGTGGTTTATCCACTGTGCTACCTAACTGCCACCTACATGACTATCTGAAAGAGGATTTTCATTATGCTGAAATTTTAGGCCTTGTGAATTGAGCAACTTCAATTTCTAAGTCCCTTCTGAGTGATGAGTCAAAGTACTAAAATAGAGGCTTTGTTAATGTACTTACTCTAAGCCTTAGGAAAGACCATTTTCTACATTCTCCAGGACCCTTGTATCCAATTTAGCTCATTGAGTGTGACAAGAATTCACAAACCTTAAACTCTTCTGAATCTCCTCTAATCTCACAGCCCACTTTCTCTGCCAGCACCACCGTTCTATCATCCAAGACCTTATTTTTCACCAGCTTTGCAATGAGTGGGTCACTAAGATTCCAAGTCCAGGGGTATCTTCAGTAGAGAGTAAGAAGAGGAAATCAATATAAAATAGGACCTTTCTTTCAATCATTTCAGTCATGTCTAAATCTTTGCAACCTCACTTGAAGTTTTATTGGCAATGATATTGGAATTGTTTGCCATTTACTTTTCCAATTAATTTTATAGATGAAAAATGAAGGCAAACAGAGTTAAACGATTTCCATAGTGTCAAACAGCTAATAAGTGTCTTGTAACGATTGGAATGACGCCACCTGCTGGAGACTTACTGTAGAAGAGTTTCACCCATGAAGCGAAGGTCTTTGAGGGCAAGACCAGGAGTCTTTTCTTTGGCGTCACTTCCTGACGCGGGCTAGTGGGAGGAGGAAGGAAGAGACTGGCGCTGAGTCTCGGGCTCTCTTTCCTCTGGACTCTGGCGGAGAAGGGAGCTAGAAATGCGCTCTCCCTTTAATAGATAGGAATCTAGACCTTTCTCTCTCTCTTTACCAAATTCTTATTCTCCTTAATAAATGCTTAAAAGTCTAACTCTTGCTAAAGCTTATAATTTATTGGCGACCACTCATTAAATATTTTAGACAGACTAGCTAGAATTTTAGCCTTAACAGTCTGAGGCCAGACTTGAACTCAGGAAATGAGTTTTTCTGATTCTAGGCCTGATACTTTATCTACTGCATCACCTAGATGCTCCTGTATTAGGAACTTCTGGGTGGAAAATGTACTTATTGCCACCTTGCTAGGAAAGATATTTGCTTGTAAGGGTCAAGTTCAATGTATGTAAGCTGAGAACTGCATTTAGTTTCCTGAACTGTTATGGGAGGATTATGGACTCTAGTTACCCCAAAAGTTGTCTGGGGAGGTCAAGGAACTTTTTCCTTGAAACCTCAGGAGTTTTCCCTTGAAATCAAGTAGGCCTCTCCTTGAGCTCAATCAAGGACATACAAATCCAAAAGAGATAAGCGTTGCCAGATCGAACTGAGCATGCTCCAGGACCACCACCTCATATTCCAGCCCTCCTAACCACCTGGATGAGGTAATCTTGTTGGGCATGACTACACCAGGAGAAGACAACCTGGAACTGCCCACCAGCAGGCTGTTTGGACCCACCAGGATGGAGTTAACACCCATCACCAGATTGCTCATGACCCATCATCACCTATCCCAGCCCATCACCCAATAAGGGACATTCTTACCCACGCCATCTGAACCCTATAAAAGAGAGCTCCCCAAGCTAGTCAGGGAGGATAGCATTTTGTTACTCCAAAACCTTCCTCCTGGCCAGTTTCTCTTGTACCCCAATAAACCTGTTCTTTTATGCCTAAATAGGACTTGTGGGAGAGTGTAATTCTTTACAGAGGAATCCTAAGGACCCATGTGCTTTCTCCCCATATCATGAACTATAATTTTGTTGTGATACTGAATTGTTATAGAAAACTGAAAATTTTATTTGGATGTTAGGTAGTTGTTAGTGCTGATTATATGTAAAAAAACAATTGCCTTTAAGCAGAATGATATTTCATGAATAAATAATATTTGTTCTTATTAAAATAAGCTTTATAATTTTTTTCATCTCTCTAAAGGCAGAGAATAGTAAGGGGGAAGCAGAGGGTTGAGAGGGATAGTTAAAGAGAAAAATAGAGGGAAGACAGGAACGAGAAAAATGAAGGAAGAAAATGAAATAGGAAGAGGGAGAAAGATGAAGAAAGAGAAAGGGAGGAGAGACAGGAAGATATATATATATATATATATATATATATATATATACACACACACACACACACACACACACACAAATGATAGCACATAATGTTTCAAATGCTGGGCTATGCTCCAAAATTTAAATCAATACATTTGTATTTCAACCAATGTAAATTAACTTTGAACAATATACTGAGTCTACAAACATACTTATTAGCTTAAGCCAACACTTTTGTAATGATCATAAATATCTTTATTGAAAACCAATGTAATTTTATGAGAGCTTTATAAAGCATTTGGAAAATGAGGGAAATCCAGCCAGTTAAGTTGTAAGAGCTGATTTATGCTGGCATTAACATCTATGAATAAGACTATAAAATAAAATTAATAGAATGCTCAAGTTTGAATGTTCAGAATAACTCACTATGTTGTTGATCTTTAATAAATATCTACACTGTGCTGGGTGTAAACGCAAATTTCCTTTTCTCTTAAATTAAAAGTTGAATTAATGTCTAAAACTCCTTCTAACTGTAGAACCATGATGCCAGGATTTTAGTCTAATCAGTTAAAAATATTCATTTTAAATTAAGAACATATTATTTTAGTGGGAAAAAAACAGGGTATTGGTTCAATTCTTTGGCTATCCCTTAGTTATATTGTGTTCTTAAGTAAATCATATATTTACATGTGGAAGAAACTTTAGCATCAATACCACTTGTCAAGTTTAAATAAAAATGGGGTCCACTAAATCATATAGAAGCATCCCTGAAAATGTTGATTTAAATTTAAAATATAGCATCTATGCTGTTTTGGCATACTTTTATTAATTACATTAAATATTCCCTGAGTACATTTTAATATAGATCCAGATATACTGAGGATTGGCTTGGTCATATTTGTTTTTGTTTTTGTTTTTGTTTTTGTTTTTTTGGGGGGTCAATGGGAGTTAAGTGACTTGCCCAGGGTCACACAGTTAGTAAGTGTCAAGTGTCTGAGCCTGGATTTGAACTCAGGAACTCCTGAATCGAGGGCTGGTGCGGCTTGGTCATATTTGGCATCTGTGATCTGGACCAACCTCTTGATTTTGCAATTGAAATCATAGGAACACTGAGAAGATAAGTGACTTCCCTAGGTCATCCTTGTATTAAAAAGAAGAGCCTGTAACTCTGTTTCTAATTACCAATTCAGTGTTCTTTCTACTGAACCAGAATATAAAAATAATTTCATTATATTCTTCATTCAATTTTGAAAGTCAAGTGGGGTAGCACAACACACAATGTATATCACATAGCATATAACATACAGCACATAACACACAACATAGGATAAGACAGCATATTATTTATTATATTACATATCATATAATATTATTCTACTTAGCAATTACATGAAATTACTCAAATCACTTTTCCTCTCTGATCCTCATGACCTGTAAAATATGAATGATAATACATGGATCCTTGTGTCTTACAATGTCTGTAAGAATCAAAATAAATAATGCTACAAAAACCATCATTACTTATTGTTGTTATTGCTGTTGTTTTTATTACTGTACCTTCAAAATATTTTTTCAATTATTAAGGATTTCCACCACAAAAAACAAATTTAACACTTTTGTTATAAATAACCACAGTCAAGTAAAACAAATTTCACTTTGACCATGTCCAAAATTGTGTTTCTCATTCTGCATGTGATCACTTCTTTGTCATGAGGAAACATGATTCATAAATGGATATAGGAATCATGGTTGGCCATTAGATTGTTCAAAGTTTTAAGCGTTTCAGAATTGTTTATTTTTACAATATTGGCATTATAGTATAAATTAATTGAGATTTTCTCACTTATAATGCATCAGTTAATAGAAGTATTCCTAATTTTCTCTGAAACTCTCCCTTTAGTTATGTCTTATAAGACAATACTATTCCCTTATATTCATATGTCACAATTTCTTCAGCCAGTACCTAGTTGATAGATATACCCTTAGTTTGCAGTTCATTATCGATACCAAAATAGGGTATTTTTGTGCTTTCCTCCACATTTTAGTCATTTTGAAGCATAATTCTAAATTACTTTCTAGAATGACTGGAACAGTTTACACCAGTGTGGTAATGTGCCTATTTTCTCACAGTCCCAACAACATTTGAAATTTTCAAAATCACATCTTTTTTTAATTTTTTTTAAAGTTTGCAATCTGATTGATAAGAAGTAAAACCTCAGAGTTACTTTAATTTGAATTTCTCAAAATATTACTGATTTGGGACATTATTCATATCTATAGAAACAGATTGGGTTTCTTCCTTTGAGAATTGCCTGTCCATTTTTTAATAAATATTATAAAATTTAATGTATAAAGGACCATTGTTCTTTACAGAAATATAAATGTGAAATTTATTAGAAAAACATCCTGCTATTTTTAGTTGACTATTTCCCTTGTAATCTTAGTTACATTCCATTATTTGTTAAAAAATTTGAATTTTAAGAAATCAGCATTTTCCATATAATATTCTGTGATTATCTCTATCCTTTGTTTATTAACTCTTATCCTAAGATCTATAAAGCTACTAATTCTATGATGCTGTAATTTATTCATGATATTTTAAAATCTTGCTCAAATCCATTTGGAAGTCATGTAGATATACAGTATGAATTTTTCTTAATTCACACCTTACTGAAGTGCAGCTTCCCCCCAAAGTTTTAATCAGGTAGTATATTCTTTCCCTAGTAGCTCATGTCTATGGGTTTATTGAACACTTCTTATTTGTTTTGATATTCCTTGCAAAAAAAATCTATTCCACTGATAAGCCTTTCTATTTTCTTTTCTTTTTAACTATTACCCATTTGTTGTTGTTACATACTGCTTTGTACTGTAGTTTAAATTCTGGTACTACTCAATACTCTTCCATCCCGGGCCCACCTTTTAAAACAAATCAATTCTCTTAAGATTCTTGACATTTTGTTCCACAAAATGAACTTTATTATTAATTTTTCTAGTTTTGTAATGTGATTTTTTTGGGTGGTTTTATTAGTATGTCACTGAAGAAGTAAGTTAATTTAGCATTTCCACTTTTATTATATTGGCTCACTATAACCTAGAGCAATTACTATTTCTCCAATTATTTAGAATTGTCTTTTTGTGTGTGTGGCGAGGACTTTTGCAGTTGTATTGATATAATTTCTATGTGTATGTCTTGGCAAGTAGGCTCACAAATATTTTATGTATTCTATACTCATTTTAAATGGAATTTCTCTACTTGTTGCTGGGTTTTATTGGTAATATACATAAAAGCTGATGATTTATATTATAACCTGAACTTGGAGAAATTCGTGTTTCAATAAGTACATCATCATATCATCTGCAAAAAAGTGATAATTATATTCTTTCCTTGTCTATGTTTATATGGAATAGATATAGGCAAGGAAGGAACAAAATTATCACTTTTTTGCAGATGATATGATGATGTACTTAGAGAACCATAGAGAAACACACACACACACATATATATGTGTGTATATATATATATATATGTATTCCATATATTTTTTCTCTTATTTGTAACAACTAGCAATTTTAGCACTTGGAGAAATAGAAATGATGACAATGAACATCTTGGTTTCAAATATACTAATAACTGAGTATATTTAGAAATATTATTATTACACATTTTACATATTTATATTATAATTTAAAGATTATAAAGTCCTTCCCTTACAAAATTGTCAGATATATAGTAAAGTGGCTTATTCCTCAATATAACACAATCATAAATGATGGTAATTAATCTATATCACAGTTAAATGACTGAGGAAATATATACTAAAATATCATAAAAAGTGCCCCATTTATTATTTGGTGAGTGGGACAAGGAAAGTGTAGCATATCATCAGAAAAACAAAATCATTAAGCTGCTATTTGTACAGCATTGTTATGGGGTGTATTATAAGAAAAGTTAAAAAAACATTCTAATCTCATGGATCATATTTTCTACTGGGTGCTATAATATTTACATAAAGAAATGTCAAATAATAATAATTGTAGTTAGTTCTGTTATAGAACTTTCGGTTTTACTAAGTGCTTTATAGCCATTATCTCATTTATCATTTTAACAATCCTTTAAGGTAAAAGTTAACATAATATATAGGTAAGGACATTAGAATTGATAAACATTTTTTAATCATAAAAGTATTCTATTATTTTCCAGTTTCATGTACAGATAGTTTTCAACTTTTCTTTTCATAGGATTTTTTGTTTCAGATTTTTTCCCACCCTCCGTTCTTCCCTTTCTCCTCCTTCAAGAGAGAAAGCATTCTGATATAGGTTATATATGTACAATAACATTAAAGATATTTCTGCATTAGTCATATTGTGAAAGAAGAAGAACACAAGGGAAAAACCTTATAAAAGTGAAAAACAGCCAAGAAGTAGAAAAAATTTTGGTTCAATCTGCATTCAGAATCCACCGTTCTTTTTTCTGGATGTTGAAAAAATTTCCTATTATGAGTTCTTTGAAATTGTCTTGAATCATTGCACTGCTGATAAGAACCAAGTGTATCACAGCTGATCATCACACAATGTTGCTGTTTCTGTGTACAATATTCTCCTGTTTCTGCTCATGTAACTCACCATCAGTTCATGTAAGTCCTTCCAGGTTTCTCTGAAATCCCCCATTTCTTACAGCACAATAGTATTCCATTACATTCATATACCACAACTTGTTTTGCCATTCCCCAATTGATGGGCATTCCCTCGATTTCTGATTCTTTGCCACCACCACAAGAGCTGCTATAACTATTTTTATCCATGTGGGTCATTTTTCCTCTTCTATGATCTCTTTGGGATATAGACCTAGTAGTGGTATTACTGGGTTAAAAGGTATGTATAATCCTATAGCCCTTTGGGCATAGTTGTACTAGTACTAGAAATGTTAGCTTTAGCAATAAGAGAAGAAAAAGGAATTAGAATCGTTAAGGAGGAAACAAAACTTTCACTCTTTACAGATGATATGATGGTATACTTATATAATCCTAAAGAATCAACTAGAGGCAGCTAGATGGCGCAGTGGATAAAGCACTCGCCCTGCATTCAGGAGGACCTGAGTTCAAATCCGGCCTCAGACACTTAACAATTCCTAGCTGTGTGACCCTGGGCAAGTCACTTAACCCCAATTGCCTCAAAAAAAAAAAAGAATCAACTAAAAAACCACATGAAACAATTAACAACTTTAGCAAAGTTGCAGGATATAAGATAAACCCACATAAATCATCAGCATTTCTAAAAGTGACCAACAAAACTCAGCAGCAAGGGATAGAAAGAGAAATTCCTTTTAAAGTGACTAGACAATATAAAATATTTGGGAATCTATGTGCCAAGACAATCCCAAGAACTCTATGAACATTATTTCAAAACACCACGCAAATAAAATCAGATTTAAATAATTGGAAAAATGTCAGTTGCTTATGGAAAGGCCAAGCTAATATAATAAAAATCACAATTCTACCAAAATTATTTTACATATTCAGTACCATACTAATAAGACTACCTAAAATATTTTATAGTTAGAAAAAATAATAATAAAATTCATTTGGAAGAACAAAAGGTAAAGAATATCAAGGGAAATAATGAAAAAGATGTAAAGACTTTCAAGTGACTTGTTTAAGATCAAGCAACTTGTAACTGAGAGGGGCCATATGTAGACTTACATCTTCTTTATTCAAAGTCCAATACTCTATCTAACATATCACTTGGTTGACATAAATAATTAAAGAAGGGCCATGGTACTAACAAGTGTAAGATTATGAAAGACTTACCTTAGCAGAGTATGGATGAGTTGGCCTGTAAGGTACTACCCACCTTCAAGTTCTATAATTCAAATTCCTATCTTACCCATCTTTTGGGGAATGCAATGGTAAAAGAGAAACATTCTTAATCTTTTTTTTTTTTTTTTGCATTGCATAGTCATAAAATCATGACTTTGTGGGTGTGAAATAGTTGTTTCAGGTAATATGGACATCATAGAAAGAGTGAAAATCACAAAATTAGATTTAATAATCCCAACAAAATATAAGAAAAAAACTAATTTGGAATATATAAAGAGAAGTACAATACATTATTATAAAAGTTGTGTAGACAGAGTCAGATGGTGGCAATTCTTGAAGTTATAGATGACTGAAATTAAGTGATTGTCATGATGAAAGTATAAACTTTATTGAAAAACTTTTATAGTTCTTGAATATCATAAATATTCATAAGGTTAATGTAAAAATGTTAGGCTAATGTTTAAGGAAGAACATAAAAATGTGGGTTTCTAAAAAGGTAAATCAGAAGCTACAAACTTGAATGTATTTGTCACTGTCATACTACTTCTCCATCTCTCTACCACATTCTAAAATTTTTTGGGATTGTTTAGGGTATGGCTTGTACCTTTCCCTTTTACAATGTGCTTAACCTGTATTGTTTCAAAAGAGGCAGCTACAGGGAAGCTAGTTGGTGCAGAGGATAAAACACCGGCCTTCGATTTAGGAGGACCTTAGCTGACCTTATTGTAGAACTTTCAAGGTGGGTAATACCTTACAGGCCAGCTCATCCAATCCCTACTATGGTAAGTCTTTCCTAATCTTAAACTTGTTAGTACTTTGCCCCTCCTTTAATTATTTATGTCAGCCAAGTGATATGGTAGAGTATTGGACTTTGAATAAAGGAGATGTGAGTCCATATATTGCCCCTGTCAGTTACAAGTTGCTTGATCTTAGAGAAGTCACTTAAAAGTGCTATTATATTTTCTAACCTGAGTTGAACTCTGGCCTCAGACACTTATTAGTTGTGTATCATTGGGCAAGTCACTTAATGTTTGCTTTAATCCACTTGAAGAAGTAAATGGTAAGGTACTCCAGTATTTTTTTGAGGCAATTGGGATTGAGTGACTTGCCCAGCATCACACAGCTAGTAAATGACAAGTGTCTGAGGTCCAGATTTGAACTCAGGTCCTCCTGATTCCAGGGATGGTGCTCTATCCATTGAACCACCTAGCTGCCCCACCGCTCCAGTATGTTTTTTGATGAAAACCCCATAGATAGTATGGTTGATGGGATCAAGAAGAGTCAGAAAGAACTGAATGACTGAACAAAATCCATTTAAAATAACTGTGCCCAATATAAAATACTTGGGAGTCTACCTGCTAAGACAAACAGCAACCATATGTCCAGAATTACAACACACTTTTCACAGAAATAAAGTCAGGTCTTAAAAACTGGAAAAAAATATTAATTGCTCATATTTAGGCAGAGCCAATATACTAAAAATGACAATCCTACTGAAGTTTATTTATTTAGTGCTATACCAATCAAACTATCAAAAACAGAGCTCAAAAAACTAATAACAAAATTCATCTGGAAAAATAAAAGTTCAATCATATCATGGGAATCAATGAAAAATAATATAAAAGATAGTGGTCTGGCAGTACCAGATCTCAAACTGTATATTATAGCAGTAATTATCAAACAATATGGTACTGACTAAGAAATAGAGGGGTAGATCAGTGGAATAGAATAGATAGAAATTACACTATAATAAATGACTTTAGCAAATTAGTATATGATAAACCCAAAGACCCAAGCTTTTAGAACAAAAATTCATTATTTGGCAAAAACTGCTGGGAAAACTTGAAAACAACAAATAATTGCTAATACTACATAAGGAGTTGCACAAGTGATTAGGCAATAAAGTATAATTATCAATGAAAGAACAAGGACTTTTTCACGTAAATATTTTCTGTTTTCTTTCCACTTGGACCTGCGGTTTCCTGGGCTATTGTGGAACTCCTGGTGTGGGATCTCTATTTACTAATAAAGATTTGCAACTCATCTGTAACTTATTGTCTCCAAGAATGTCCTGGAGACACCAACATGTTAAATGACTTTCCCAGTTTCACACAGACACTGTATGTGAGAAGAAGTATTTGAACCCAAGACGTCCTGAGACCAAGGCTATCCAAATCAATTAGATTTCACTACCTCAAACACACACACATACACACAATTGATGATTTCTTGGCATTTGCAATATTATATTTGTCAATATTGATTTAAGTTTCCATTTCCTCTTATAAGAACTAGTCAACATATTTATGTTGAGGGTATGGGTAATAAATAAAATGAAAATACAAGAAGAAATTAACATGTTTCATAATTATCACATGACAATATAAAGACTTTTATGACTGACATCTGGGAATGGAAAAATTATATATATACACAAACACACATATATTATGTTTAATTAAAAAGAAGCATTAAATTTTAAAAATAAGGGAAACTTTTAAGTGTTAAACATTTACAATAAACAGTGTTATTGAAGGAAACATTTTCATTTATATTGGAAAAATATCTAGGGAGGGTATAATCTGTAACTTTAAATATTTGAAAGTTTTTCATGCAGAGAATTGTTTAGACATATCCTACAGAAGAAAAATAGATAACAAAGTAAAATAAGTTATTTTTAATAGTGATATGATAATTTGAGTAAAAAGTAGGAGTTATCAAGCTTAGGTGGTGCCAATTTTTGTTTTTATGTCTGTCTCCTATAGAAAAAAAAGATCAGAGAAATTATTTTCATAATGTCTCCTACAGGAAAATCCAGATCAAAGACAGACAGGAAAAATATAGAACCAGTTTATTTGTCCCCAAAACAAGCAAGCCTGAATCATGTGGAGACCCCTCCCAATCAAGGCCCTCAAAGATTCCCTCTTTCTGAGGGTATATAAGGTTTCTTCGTTCACTGGTTACAGGATTTTATCAGTTTCCTTAAGATGATACACATCAACTTAAAAGCAAATGCTATGACAAGAATGGATGGTTTAACAATATAAGTTATAATTCAACTTAACAGAAACACTATGATAAGATTATATGATTGGCAAAAAGCATGTGGCAATGAGGAGGATTCCCACATATTTTTATAAGATAGGAACTTACTATCCTAGGGACAGAAGTCAGCAGATAAGGAATTATCTGCTAGTTATCTGGGTTCAGTTTGAAGTTCAGCGAAAGGGCATTTTGTTCCTATTAAACAAGGGTTTCATAAAATCCTTTTAGATAATAAGGCAGCTTCATCAAATTCATCATAACAATGGGAAATCCTATATATTTAGTCCAATGATCAAACCTTTAACTCTTAATATATAGGAAGGGATAAATTATATAAAGAAGAAAAAGAAATTTAAAGAATGGTAGATATTGGAATAAATAGTGAGTTTGAAATGAAAAAATATATAATCAGGAGACAAACAGAAATGGGCATTAAAGAAGTTTGAGGAAATTGAGTCAGTTTCATATCATATATGGGTAACAAAATTAACATTAAAGTTGGAGAATTTAAATGAACACAGGACTTTAAAAGAAATATTGATGTTATAATAATCAAGGAACATCAGGGTTATGAAATCCCAAAATTTAGAAGGTTTGAGGAAGGGTAAATGAAAGATTCTCTAAAAACAAAAGTAGAGATTGAATACATTATATGGGTGTCTTTTAGTTTTTTAAAGGATTTTCAAGGAAAATAAAAATTTACTCTGGGTCAACATAAACTTGATAAGAACTCAGTTTGCCCAGCATTGTTTTTAGTACTGAGAATACATAAACAACCCTCTTCACCTCCAAAAAATGAGAAAGAAAAGAAATTCCCTGCTTTCTAGGAGCTTACTATCTAATGAGGATAGACAATATATTAAATAGAGCTAGAAAGGAGTGGGGAAAATATATCCTCTAGTCTGGAAAGTCAAGGGTGGAATTCAGAGAGGAATGAAGATATGGCTTCCCTTAGATTTGTCCTTTAAAAAACAGATCATGGGACGAATCAACCAATTAGGGGAAGGGAGGGCCACACAGGAGTTGTGGTTCCAGTGTAAAAAGACCAGAAACAAAGTGAACTAATGGGGTGAAGAGACTACAGACAAAAAGTGAGAAAGCTGATTTATTGCATGGTCAAAAAAAGTCTGGAAATTTAATTTTTCATGTGATTTTCATGAAATTTATTTTCTTCTTGATGTGCTTATGTTTTAAGAAGCAGTGTGATATTATATAAAGAATGCAGTTTGAGGAGTCAAGAAAATCACCCCTGTTATAATATCTGGGATGAGTTATTTAATTTCTTTCTACTTTATTCATATCTTAAATAGATATGGAACTAAAAAAAAAAGTTGCTAATGTCCTTCCAATTGTAACATTTGGCAATCCTGTAATTTTGAATAGTATCTCTGAACTGGTATACTGCAGTTCTGCCTTACTCTTTTTCGAATTTTCAAGATGATAAATACTGACTGAAAAGTTTTATAACAACAAAAACAGTAAACACTATTTAACCATGCCTGTAATGGGAATCTGTTTTCTCTTTAGATGTATATTACAACATAAATTCTTAATTGAAAGTAAGGAGTATAGAATTTTATTTTCCTGTTGTCATGAGGCATTATAACTATACTGGATTCTGGCATAAATCTTTCCATTACTATTTGCTCTGATGAACTAAGAAGATTATAAAGGTTTTTTGTATTTTTTTTTTCATTTTCCCCTCTTAGCTTCAATAAAACTTATGTAGCAGGATCCAAGATGGTGGAGAGAAGCCAGGAAGTTTCCTGAACTCTTCTGAGTTTCCTTCAGAAATAATATTAAATCAGGCTTCTAAATAGATTCTGGAGCAATAGGACCAAGAAAAAGACACAGAGAAACAATTTTCTACCTTGAGATAATTTATATGGCTTCAGGCAAGGTCTGTCTCACTTGGTTTAAAGGGGAGTGCAGCACAGCTCAGTGCTACACTGAAGGTGTCTAGGCAAGTCAGCAAGAAGCTTTTGGCCACAGCACAGATCAGCAGCAGAGGCCCCTTGGTCCAAGATCAGCAGACTGGTGGCACAGCAGGCCAGTTGTGAGATACCCATCAGCCCTGGATGAGAGGGTTAACTGCCAGTTAGTGAACAACCCAAAGGACAGGCATAGTTGGGCTGAGCCAGCCCAGCACAGACATCAAGCCCAGAGCAGTGAGAAATCTTCTAGTCCCCAAAAACTTATAGCAGAAAGTCAGTGATGAGGTCCCTATCCCCCATCACAAGAAGCTTGCAACAGTGGTCTCTGTACCCCAGGAGCAGAGCTGAACTTTATAGGTCACAAAACAGGCTAAAATATGAGTAATAAACAAACAAAAGAACCTATACCATAGAGTTTCTATGGTGACAGGGGAGACAAAAACACAAACTCAGATGATGACAACACTATCAAAATCCCTACATGCAAAGCCTCAAAGGGAAGATAATTTGGTCTCAATACCAAAAAGCCCTGTTGGAATAGCTCAAAAAGGATTTTAAAAATAAAAGAAGAGAGGTAGAAGGAAAAGTGGGGACAGAAATGAGAGTTATACAAGAAAATTATGAAAAAAAAAGATTCAACAGCTTGGAAAAGGAAGCACAAAAATTGACTGGAAAAAAATTCCTTAAAAAATACAGTTGGCCAAATGGGAAAGGATGTGCAAAAGCTTACTGAAGAAAATAATGAATTAAAAATTTTAATTTAGCAGATGGGAGTTAATGACTCTATTGTAGACAGAAATCAAACAAAATTTTAGAAATTGGAAAAAAATAAAACAATATATGAAATGCTTCATAGAAACAACAACTGACATGGAAAATAGATGCAGGAGAGATAATTTAAGAATTTGTGTAAAACTAATCTGACTGTGGAAATTTTAAGTAGGGAACTACCCTATTTAATTGAAGGACCACCATCAGTGGGGGTTGGAGCCATTTGCAGAGAGCCCTAAACAGCCCCAGGAGAAATCTAACATACCTGGCTGTCAGGTGACGAGGATCAGAGTCAATCAATATTACATGTATTAAGTTAAAAAAAAAAAAACATAACATACTAAACAATCTTTAGAATGGACAAGATCCCATAAGTCCAATGGGAACTTTCAATGGGAAGTAATTAAAATGTGATTAGATCAAAAGACCATAGATGTAGATTTAAAAGGATCTCAGACTTTTCTCAGATGAGATCAAAGTCCAATGAGACTGAATTACTTACTCATAGTCACATATTTTAAGGATTAAAACAAAAATGTATCCAAATTAGAGGAAAACTGGCAACTTGCATAATAGACTTCTCTCAGAGACATCTTATTAGATGGGTATGTATGATATCTTGAAGAGTAGATATCCAATTGCACTGCCAGGAAGCAGTTGAAATCACAGATAAGAAAACTACCTTTGAAGTGAATACAAAGCAGATGTGAAGAAACTTCCAGATCATGTGGCGGTGTACATAATAAAGATATCAACTGATATAGAGAATTCTAATCAGAGTGTGGGCAATCACCCCTGATTTCCTGAATATCATATGTTCTAGATATTCTACTTGTCTCCTTTCTTTCACCCCCACCTCTACCAGCTGGCACCCTTCCTTTTATTTAGATCTAGCTAGTTTTTCTCTGTGTATGTGTTTTTGTTTTGCTTTGTGTTTTCTCTTTTCTTTTTCCTCTTGTCCCAACAAATAACAGATTTTATACAAAAGGGAAAAAAATGTCACTTATTAAAAGTGGAAAGCATTGTGATATCAGGAGAACATATCAGAAAGTGATCTAAATACTCATGGCCTTAGGAAAATGAATTATCTCCCTTCAAAAACCTAAGAATACATGTTTAAGATTACCATCTTTAGCCTTTGATAATTTGAGAGCTTCAGGATAAGAAAGTCAGAAAAGCAGTTAGGTGGTTCATTGTATAGAGTATAAGATTTATTCAGATCTTTCTATAGACACCAGCTGTGGGGACCTGGACAAAGCATTTAATCTTTCTATGATTCAGTTTCCTTATCTGCAAAAAAAGGGTAATAATAGCATGCACCGTAGCGTTTGTTGTAAAGATCAAGCTTCTTAACCTAATAAAGAGGTCGAAAAAATTTAAAGCATTATATGTGTTGTTATTTATTCCATCTTGAAACTCCCATATATGGACACATAAGCATCAGGAAATTATCTTTCAGAAGGGTAGCTAGTACAGGACTTGGGATAATGCAGATATTTTCAAAGTTTCTCTTAGTTTTAGCAGCTGGATAAGCACAAATTTACGATGTCTTTTCTGATCCACTCCTTCACAGTCCTAGCCACTCCATCTTTCCTTGATATGTCCCTATCTCAAATGTTCTTGTTCTGGAAGAGCAAAGTTTCATGATTTAAATCTTCTTACATAGAAGAAATCACTTGAGGGAGATGCCAAAGTTCATAAAAATAAAGAGGGAAGAATAATGAAATCCAATGAACAAGACAAGAGATATTCTGACAAGGAAAAATATGTCTTTCTGGGTAGTCATCATACTTTTTTCATTTCCTGTTCCTATCTTAATCTTGGTGCCATCAACCTGCTTATTTTTCTGATTCCACCTGGCCATTCTACATTGTACTGCCATTGAAATCTAGTTGGATATTTCTCTGCAATGGTATTTTCTGGAGAAATGTCATTCTGACACATCACAGACACATTCAAATAGACATCTTTCCCTTGTAATATTATGTGACATAGACTTCAGGGTTGTTAGAGGAAGGACTGTGGAGAAAACAGGCATGGTTGTTATTACTGATTACAGGGATATAAGAACTTTAAACCTTCTTTCCTCCAACATCATCAGTTTTTTTCAACCTTACTTTGCCTCTAATTCAACTCTTCCTCCAGCAGATACAGGGATCATCATATTTCCATCACCCCCAAAATGTCCATCTACAGGGACTTCAAATCAGAAATTCCACTCTCTAATCAGAACTTGTTGTCTTTTTTACTTTTGACATTGATTCTTCCATGTAATGATGTTCTTTATCTTCTTTCTTTTCTATAATATTCATTATCCATTTTTGTCTCATTTTTGTCCTTTTTTCCATTTTTATAATTATGTAGTTAAAGAAACGTTGTTCTCAAATATTGAATTACTTACCCACTTTTCATTTCCTTTTTATTTACTCAAACCACAAGCAAAGTATATTCCTTAAAAAGAGTTAACCAAAAACTGACAAGTTGTGTGATCCCAAATGGTAGCACATTACATTTTCTAACTTTTGTCAGTTAACAATTGTTTATTTTTTCTTTTACTTTTTTTTAATAATGAATATTTTTAGTTATTGTTTTGGGTTCCAATTTTTATCCTTTTATTCCTCCCTCCTCTCCTCCCTCCGTGAGGCAGCAAAAATCATAAATGGATTATATGTGTATCATTATGTAAAACACAATTTGTAATTTTGCACAAGAAAACTTGATTAAAAGAAAAAATGAAAGAAAATGAAAAATAGCATGCTTCAGTCTGTTCAATTGATATCAGTTATTTCTTTGGAAGGGGATAGTATGTTTCATCAATAGTCCTTCACTATTGTCTTGGATCATTGTTTTATTCATAAAAGTCAAGTCATTCACAGTTCTTCATCAAACAATATTGCTGTTTCTGTGTACAATGTTCTCTTAGTTCCCACTTTTCATTTTAACATTACATCCTTAACACTTTGTGAGTTACCATTTACTTCTGACTAAAACAGAGTATTGTGATCTAACTTATTATACATGTAAAAATATATTTATCTCATTCCCCATTCCCTGATGTTTTAATTCAGGCATTTCTGTCTTTTGGGAGTTTATCCTACAAATAATTTCCCCTATCTTTCTAATCATCCATATCCATCTACTGATTTCCTTCCTGATTCCTTCAACATTCTCAGCTTGCCTCTATCCTTAAAACAAAAACAATTTCCTTGACGTAATTATCCCTTTAAGATATATAATATAGGTGTATTATATATAATATATACATATATAATAAACATATATTGGATAAATAGATAACTGAGTTTAAAAATTTTACTCTTTTTCTTCACTTATTGCTAAAAAATAACCTTTTAGTATAATATTGAATAATAGTGGTGATAATGGGCATCCTTATTTCATCCCTGATCTTATTGAGAAGGCATCTAACATCTCCATTACAGATAATGCTTGCAGATAGTTTTAGATACATGCAACCTATCATTTTAAGGAAAACTCCGTTTATTACTACGTGCTCTAGTGATTTTGTTTGTTTGTTTTTCAGGGCAATGAGGGTTAAGTGACTTGTCCAGGGTCATACAGCTAGTCTGAGGCAAGATTTTAACTCAGGTCCTCCTGAATCCAGGGCTGGTGCTTTATTCACTGTGCTACCTAGCTGTCCCCTAGTGTTTTTAATAGGATTGGATGCTATATTTTTTCACAAATGTTTTTTCTGCATCTATTGATATAATCATATGATTTCTATTGGCTTTGTTATTGATATGCTCAATTATGCTAACAGTTTTCCTAATATTGAATCAGCCCTGAATTCCTAGTTTATACCAGAAATTATTTCACCTGCTTATAGTTATGATCTTTGTGATATATTGCTATAATTTCATTGCTGGTATTTTGATTAAAGTCTTTGCATTAATATTTATAAAGGAGATGTGTCTATGAGTTTCCTTCTTTTTTTTGGGGGGGGAGCTTTCCCTGGTTTAGGTGTAAGAAATATATTAGTCTCATAAAAGGAATTTGGTAGGAATACTTCATCTACTTTTCCCAAATAGTTTATACAGTTGTCCCTCATACATTGCTAAAATTGAAGGCATGACACCTCCATGATTTGAAAAATCTATGTAAAAAGTTTTGGCCTTCCCTTCATACCACTGAAGTCTGATTATTATGGTATCAAAAGAGAAAATATGTCAATATCATCCAGTACTATGCATATATAATACGCATTTTTGAGTCTCTAAATTTTTTGTGACATCTCTTGCTTACAGAAAACTCCCAAAATATCCCCATTTAATTTCTTATGCTGAACAACAATATATCAAAAGTACAATGGGGAAAGTCACAATGTGTAAAAGATAAATATATAGTGTTGGAATTAATTGTTTTGGTAGTATTCGCTTGTGAATTCATCTGGCCCTGGGAATTTTTTCTTAGGGAATCCATTGATGTCTTGTTCAATTTCTTTCATCAAAACTGTGGTTATTTAAGTATTCTATTTCCTATTCTGTTAATCTGGGAAGTTTTTATTTTTGTCAATATTCATCCATTTCACTTAGAATTTTAGATTTATTGGCATAGAGTTTGCAAAATAACTCCTAATTATTGAATTAATTTACTCTTCATTGCTGAAGAATATATCCTTTTTATTTTTGATAATGGTAATTTGGTTTTCTTCTTTCTTTTTAAAATCCAATTAACCAATTTTTATCTATTTTATTGTATTTTATAAAACTGTCACTTTTACTTATTATTTCTGAGAAATGAAATTTGAGATTCCTTGCTACTATCCTTTTTAGTAAGTGTCAAGTCTCTGAGGTCAGATTTGACTCAGGTCCTCCTGAATCCAAGGCTGGTGCTTTATCCACTGTGCCACCTAGCTGCCCCCATGACTATACTTTTATAGCTTTTTTCCTCTTCTAACCAATTTATCTTCTTTTTTACAGTTTTTTAGAATTTTGTTTTTCCCCAATTACATGTAAAAACAATTTTAATGTCCATTTTAATGTCCATTTTTTAAACTTTTTGCTCCAAATTCTCTTCCTCCCTCCCTCCCCACCCCCGCTTAAGAATGCAATCAATTCAGGGCAGCTAGGTGGCACAGTGGATAAAGCACTGGCCCTGGATTCAAGAGTATCTGCGTTCAAATCCGGCCGTGGACACTTGACACTTATTAATTAGCTGTGTGACCCTGGGAAAGTCACTTAACCCCCATTGCCCTGAAAAAAAAAGAATGCAAACAATTCAGTATACATGTGTAATCAGGCAAAATATTTCCATATTTGTCAGGTTGTAAAAGAAAACAGACAAAAAAACTCAAGAAAGATAAACTTTAACAATTATGCTTAATCTGTATTGATACATAATCAATTCTTTGCCTGGAGATGGATTACATTTTTCATCATAAGTGCTTCAGAGTTCTTTAGATCATTTTATTGCTGAGAACAGATAATGCATTCATAGCTGACCATCTTACAATATTGCTGTTACTTTGTATACAGTAAGTTTCACTTTCCATAAGTTCATGTAAATCTTTCTAGGTTTTTCTGAGAGCATCCTACTCATCATATCTTATAGCACAATAATATTCCATCATAATCACATACCACAATTTGTTCAGCCATTGTTCTATGGAAGGGCATCTCCTCAATTTAGAATTCTTTGCACCAGAAAAGGACTGCCATAATTTCTTTGTACATGTATGTACCTTAACTTTTTGGTTTCTATATCTTTCTCAGATACTGACCTAGTAGTGGTATTGCTCAGTCATAGCATATGCATGGTTTTGTAGTCATTTGGCCATAGTTCTAAATTATTCTATAGAATGTTTGAATCAGTTTACAAATCCAACAACAGTGCATTAATATCTCATTTTTCCCATATCTCCTACAACATTTGTCATTTTCCTCTGCTAGCCTATTACCAATCTAATATGTATGAGGTAGTACCCCAGAATTATTTTAATTTGCATCCTTCTAATCAATAGTGAATTAGAACATTATTTTTTTATATATGGCAATAGAGAGCTTTGATTATTTCACCTCAAAACTCAATATCTTTTTTTTTTGTGGGGCAATGAGGGTTAAGTGACTTTCCCAGTGTCACACAGCTAGTAAGTGTCAAGTGTCTGAGGCTGGATTTGAACTCAGGTCCTCCTGAATCCAAGACCAATGCTTTATCCATGTGCCACCTAGCTGCCCCACAAAACTCAATATCTTTTGATTATTTATCAATTAGGGAATAGCTTTTATTTTAATAAATTTGACTCAGTTGTCTACATGTTTGAGCAATGAGACCTTTATCAGATGAACTTACTTCAAATTTTTTTCACAGTTGTTATTGCTAACTGTATTTCCTCCCCATGCCATTTACTCTATTCTCTATCTCCTTTTACCGTGTCCATACTCAAGTGTTTTGCTTCTGACTGCCCTCTCCCCTAATCTGTCCTCCCTTTTATCACCCACCTTATCTCCTTTCCCTCCCACCTTACTGGAGGTTAAGATAGGTTACTATAAATGTGAGTATGTTATTCCCTCTTTGAGCCAATTCTGATAAGAGTAAGATTCACTCACTCCCCAGCAAATTCCTGATCTTCCCCTCTACTATATAAGCTTCTTTTTTTATTCTTTTTTTGTGATATATATTACTCCATTAAACTTCCCCCTTTCCCTTTCTCCCAATGCATTCCTCTCTCACCCCTTAATTTTATTTTTCAAATATATCATCCCTTTATATTCAACTAATACTTTTGCCCTCTGTCTGAATATCCTCTATCAACCTGTCCTAATACTGAGAAAGTTCTTCTGAGTTACAAGTATCATCTTCCCATGTAGAAATGTAAACAGTATAACCTGTTAATATCCCTTATGATTTCTTTTTCTTATTTACCTATTTATTCTTCTCCAGAGGCTTGTATTTGAAAGTCAAATTTTCTACTTACTTCAGGTATTTTCATAAAGAATGTCTGAAAGTCCTCTGTTTCATTGAATGTCCATTTCTCCCCTGAAGGATTATACACAGTTTTGCTGGGTAAGTGATTCTTTCTTGTAATCCAAATTCCTTTACCCACCAGAATATAATATTCTAAGCCCTCATATCCTTTAACGTAGAAGCTGCACAATCTTGTGTTATCCTGAATGTGGTTCCATAGTACTTGAATTGTTTCTTTTTGGCTTCCTGCAATAATTTCTCCTTGACCTTGTAACTCTGGAATTTGGGTTTTATATTCCTATGAGTTTTAATTTTGGGATCTATTTTAGGAGGTGATTGGTGGATTTTTTCCATTTCTATTTTAACTTCTGGTTCTAGAATATCAGGAGGAAATTTTCCCTGACAATTTCTTGGAAAATGATGTCTAGGCTTTTTTTTTTTTTTGATCATGGCTTCTTTCGGGTAGTCCAATTATTTCAAGTTATCTCTCCTGAATCTATTTTCCAGGTAATTTTTTTTCCCAGTGAGACATTTCACATTGCTTTCTATTTTTTCAATCTTTTGGTTTTGCTTTATTTTTGCTTGATTTCTCATAAAGTCATTACCTTCCATTTGCACAATCCTAACTTTTAAGGAGTTCCTTTCTTCAGAAAACTTTACCTCCTTTTCCATTTGGCAAATTAGGCTTTTAAAGACATTCTTTTCCTCATTGGCTTTTTGTACTATTTTACCATTTTGGTCAGTCTGGTTTTTAAGGTATTATTTTCTTCAGTATTTTTTGTTTCTCTTTAAACAAGCTGCTAACATTTTTTTTCTTGATTTTCTTGCATCACTCTTGCTTTTCCCCCATTTTTCCTCTTCTTCTCCTACTTTATATTCAAAATCATTTCAAGATTCTATGTCCTGATACCAATTCATATTTTTCTTGGAAGCTTTGGATGTAGTAACTGTGACTTTGTTATCTTCTTTTGAGTGTGTATTTTGATCTTCCCTGTCACCTTAGAAACTTTCTTTGGTCAATTTTTTTTTCTCTTTTCTCATTTTCTTAGCCTATTTCTTGACTTTTACCTCATTGCTAAAGTGGGGCAATGCTTCTATTATGGAGGACACACTGTCCCAAGTTTCAAGGGGGGGTTGTACAGTTGTTTTGAGAGATACTTCTATGCATTTGTAAGTATTTAGTTTGTCCAAGATATTATGATTTAATAAAGTTATGTTTACTACTCTCTTGGTCTGTGCTCTGGTCTGGAAGGCCTGATTTTCTTCCCTGGAACTACGAAGAGTCCCACTCCACTGTGGTCATAAGCTCCAGTGTTCTTGTGCTCCTCCTTGTCCTGGTACTGCCACCCAATTCTGTGACCAGCATGGGAGTATGGGCAAAACAACAGAGTCCTGCCTCAGTGGTAACAAAGAGATGCCTATAATATCCATCTGGCCAATTGTTTAACCCCCTCACCATCTGTAGGCTGAGTTCCAGAAGTAGTTGATGCAGCTGCTGATTCAGAGGCTTCCCCCATTTAACTCCCTTAAAAAGGTGGATGTTTTACAATTTGGTACAAATATGCTTAGTTTTTTATATTACTTCATTTTCTATGGTACCTTTCCAAAAGATATAATAGTTTCTTTACTTGTCCCTCCCTGATCTATTTTCCATGTCAGTTGTTTTTTTTTTTTTTTTTTTAGTTTTTGTTCTGGGGGGCAATGAGGGTTAAGTGACTTGCCCAGGGTCACACAGCTAGTAAGTGACAAGTGTCTGAGGCCATATTTGAACACAAGTCCTCCTGAATCCAAGGTGGTGCTTTATCCACTGCACCACCTAGCTGCCCCCCAGTTGGGTTTTTAATGAGGGATTTCACATTTTTTCTATTTTTCATTTGTTCTAATTTGTTTTATTGGTTTTCTATGTTTCATCTAGTTATAAACTTTCACTTCCACAATTCTAATTTTTAAGGACTTATTTTCTTCATTAAGCTTTTGTACCTCCTTTCCATTTATCCAATTAAACTTTTTAAGGAGTTGTTTCTTCAGTGGATTTTTATACATTGTTTCTCTCCCCCCCAAAAAATTTTTTGTGCTTCCTTAACTAAGTTCTTTACTGTTTTTCATGATTCTCTTGTATCATCCTCATTTCTTTCCCCAATTTTTCTTCTTTCCCTCCCATTTGATTTTTGGTTTTGTCTTGTTTTTTTTTTTGTTTGTTTTTTTGTGAAGGGCAATGGGGGTTAAGTGACTTGCCCAGGGTTACACAGCTAGTTAAGTGTCAAGTTTCTGAGGTCGGATTTGAACTCAAGTACTCCTGAATCCAGGGCTGGTGCTTTATCCACTGCACCACCTAGCTGCCCCTCCATTTGATTTTTAACTCTTTTTGAATTCTACTAGGAGTTCTTTTTGAGCCTGAGATTAATTAAACTTTTCTTTTGAAGCTTCCCATTTTAGTTTTTTTTTTTTAACATTTGTTTTTAACTCTTCTGTGTTTGTGTTTTGTTATTCTATGTCACCATAGTAACTTTCTATGGTCATCTTCTTCTTCTTCTTCTTCTTCTTCTTCTTCTTCTTCTTCTTCTTCTTCTTCTTCTTCTTCTTCTTCTTCATCTTCTCCTTCTTCTTTTTCCTCCTCCTCCTTCTCCTCCTCTTCCTTTTTCTTCTCCTTGTTCTCTATCTCCTTGTTCCTTCTACTCATCCTTTTTCTCTCCCCATCTATTGCATGACTTTTGTGTTAAAGTCATGTCTGCTTCCTGTGTAGAAGGGGGTATTGTCTCAATATTTTTGCCAGGGGTTCAGGGACTTGCTGCTGGCCTCTGCTAAGGAGTGTGGGTCTTTATTGCTGTACTATATTGGAGGGGGGTCGCTTCAGTGCTTCATTGATGAGCTGCCCTGGGTACCATGATGTCTCATTGCAGTAATGCCCTCTTGTCAGAGGGACCTGGCTGCTGGCTTGCCTGAACTCTTCTTGTGCTATACTACAAATCCCTTTTTTTCTCAAATGAGATAGACATTTCCTAATGATTTTCTAATCTGTCTTGGGCTGAAAAAAATATTTCATCCCATTCTTTTGTTGGTTCTGCCACACCAGAATTTGTTTTGAGGTATTATTTTATAGTTGTTCAGATTTTAAATTTGGAAAATTAAGGCATGGTCCTATCTTATTTCATATTGACTACACCTCTTTTCTAGCCTGTTTCTTGGCTTTTAAATTCATTCTAAAGTTGGGTTTTATTCCAGTTTTGGAAGGGCCATTGTCCAAAACTTTAGGCCTTTCTTTGTGCTATTTTTAGAGCTATGTCTGTAGTTCTTAGTGCTTCCACCATGAGGTATCCTCAGTCCTGTCTTGTTCTCTCATCTTTACCAAGGAAGAGGTCTTATTCCCCTGTAGCCACCAGTGTCAACACTTCTGCTGGTCTTTGGAACTATGGCCAGGTTCTTGCTCTATTGTAGCCACAATTATTAGTGCTCTTCTACATCTTGGGATTGAGATAAGTTTCCCTATTCCTATGTGAGCCACCACAAGCACTCCTTTCCACCCCTGAACCATGTCTAGGGCAACTGTTATCATAGGGTTGAAGTTTTACCTCTCCTTTTGCCTGTAGAACTGAGACAAAGACCCAGGGTGCTGCTTTCACACCTGGTGCTCATCACCACCCAGGTGAAATGAACTATTCTTTTCAAACTCCTGAGTTATCTTCAGCTGGAAAATTTGTTTTACATGACCTTTTGTTGGTTCTGATGCTTAAGAACTCAATATGAGGTGTTATTATATGGTTATTTGGAAAGAATTTTGGCGAAATTAAGCTAAGTACTTCTCTAATCCACCATCCTGACTCCACTTTTGTCATCTGTGTTTCTTATTGGTATGAGTTCCTCCTATTAAATCATTGGCTTCCTCATAGAATCTGTAGGAGAACATAAGGGTTTAAAAATAGACATTTCTGATAATGAGCAGCTTTAGATATTTGAATGCATGACACAATTTCTCAACAGATCTTTGAGTATACAACACTTTCTCAAATATGATCCAACATTTTTTTATCTTTTTATTTCATTTTGGGCCCAATTTATTGTCAATCCACAATTCCTCTCCAAGATTTATGCATTGTGGATTAACTTAATATGTCAGTCATATATCTTTATGCCATAATCTGTGTTATATGTCTTATGGATGGACATCATTTTTATTACATGTAGATTTCTAGACTCATAGCATAAGTGAAAAAATTTTTGTAGACTTTCATCGATTTGTCAGCAGAAAGGCATGTTTAGTTGGAAAGAATTTAGAGAACCAGCTTGTTGATAAGGAACTATTCGTTTTGAGGCCTCCTATTCCCCCTTGATTTTGGTTATGTTCAATGTCATCAAAATTTAATGTTTTGTTTTCTTTACCTGAATTTCAATAGAAATTGAGTTAGAATGTAAAGGAACCTGGATAATGTCTAGTGATGCCATATTAATTTATGGCTAGGGAAATTAAGAAGTAACTCATCCATGTTCACAAATTTAGCCAGGAATAGAAACTAGATGTCTTTTTTCTAGCACTGTTTCTATTATACTACACTGCTTTCAGTCTTCGGTTTCTATAGTTGTAAAATGAGGGTGTAGGATTAGGTGATTAATAAGTTTCATTTAAAATGAAAAATTTTATTGCCCCATTAATCTATAACTTACTTAATAAGATATGGTTAGTTTTAAAGCCTCAAAGTGAAGTCTTATAGTCATAGATAAAAGTAATGACTGGAATATATAGAGAGATACCGTGTTATTTTTTTTTAAAGTGTCTTTTTTTCACCCTTCAATGGGATAGACACCATGCCTCCTAACTGAGAATACATAATACATTTTGTCATATGTTTTTTCTTTAATGCTTGTGTTGCCTTTTGAAAAATGTTGAAAAGTTTCAGTTAAGGGGGCGGAGCCAAGATGGTGGAGGAAAGACATTAAATGCACAGGGTTCCTGATATAATCGCCCCCAAAATAGCAATAAAATAAACCTCGGGCAGAAGAACACACAAAAATACTGGCTGAGAGTTTTCTCCAGCTATAGATAGATTTCAGGGGGCTATGCTGGGCCAAAAATAAAGCCTAACCCCGCACTCAGGCTGACACACCAGACACCCGCCAGAGGAATTTGCCCCAGTGCCTCTGAATCAGCTGCAGCACAGGTGTCTTCTGGAACTGAGGGTGTGGTCCGGCTGAACGGCTGGCCTGGGGGGTAAATGCAGGGGTACCAGTGGACTGGGGGGAAGGATTCAACTGTCCCACCCCAGCGGGGAACCAGGAAGAAATCCTGAGCAGCAGGAGGCCCAGGTGGGGGAGGGGAGCAGGGGAGCAGGGGAGCAGTCTCATTGGAAGCTGAGAAGCACACCACAGAAAGCTTTGCTGGTTGGTTTCTTAGTAAATAGGCCTGAGGTTATCTCTGGACCTGAGAACAGGCCAGGTGAGATTAAAATCTGCCCCCCCAACTCATCCCCAAACACCTGGGACCCTCTGAAGCTGAGAACAGGAGCAGAGCCAAGAAGCAGCCCCCCCCCCCTTCACCAGTCCCCAGTGGAGAGTTTAAAATCAAATGAAAGCGAGGCCAGGCAGGTTAAGAAGAAGCCCAACCATCACCCCGGGCCATGCTGTAGCTTGAACAGTGTGTCCTGGAAGCAGAGCCACACTTTAAGGAGTTAAAAGCCAAGAAATAGTAAACCAGGATGAGTAGGCAGAGAAAGCAAACGACCATTGAAAACTTCTTTGGGGTTAAGGTAGACCACAATACAACCTCAGAAGAAGAAAATGATAACAAGGTCAAAGCTCCAACATCCAAAGCTTCCAAGAAAAATATGAACTGGTCTCAGGCCATGGAAGCTCTCAAAGGGTACTTTGAAGAGAAAGTAGGAGAAATAGAAAGAAGATGTAGAGAAAAGGAGGAAAGAATGGAAAAGGAAATGAAAGTGATACAGGAGAGTCATGAGAAAAAAATCAATAGTTTGAAAAGCCAAATGGAAAAGGAGATTAAAAAACTGTGTGATGAAAATAACTGCCTAAGAATTAGGATTGAACAAATGGAAGCTAGTGACCTTATGAGAAACCAAGAGACAGTAAAGCAAATCCAATTGAATGAAAAAATAGAGGGCAATGTGAAATATCTCCTTGGAAAAACAGGTGACCTAGAAAATAAATCTAAGAGAGATAATTCAAAAATCATTGGACTACCTGAAAACCATGGCCAAAACAATAGTTTAGACACCATCCTCCAAGAGATTGTGAGGGAAAATTGCCCTGATATTCTAGAAGCAGAAGCTAAAATAGAAATTGAAAGAATCTACTGATCACCTCCTGAAAGAGATCCCAGAAGGAAAACCTCCAGGAATATTATAGGCAAATTCCAGAACTCACAGGTGAAGGAGAAAATACTGTAAGCAGCTAGAAAAAAGGAATTCAAATACTGTGGAGCTCCAATAAGGATAAAGCAAGATCTAGCAGCTTCTACATTAAAGGACTGAAGGGCATGGAATATGATATTTCAGAAGGCAAAGGACCTGGATCTTCAGCCAAAAATCATGTACTCAGCAAAACTGCATATAATCTTTCAGAGGCAAAAATGGGATTTCAATGAGAAAAAGGTCTTTCAAGCATTTGTGATGAAAAGACCTGAACTGAATAGAAAATTTGACTTTCAAATACAAGACCCTGGAGAAGCAAAAAAAAGGTAAACAGGAAAAAGGCTTCATGAGGGATATTAAAAGATCAAACTGTTAACATTCCTATATGGGAAGATAATACTTTGAAATCATAAGAACTATCTCAATAAGCAATTCACAGAAGACAGGGATGAACTGAATATGAAGGGATTATATCTGTAAAGCATTTATGTTTTGTTCTTTGTAGGGCAGACAGGGTGGGGTGTCTTATGTCTGGGCCTGGATTTGTGCTTGGGGCCTACAAGGTCCTGAGCTGGTGCTTTGTCCACTGTGCCACCCATCCATGATGACATCATGAAAATAGGGTTGAGGTATAGGAGGAATAAACTATGGGAGGGAGAAGGGGAGATATGGTCTGGGGAGAGGTAGTTCACATGAAGGAAACAAGAAGAAAGCTTATGGAGGAGAGTAGAAGAGGGGGAAGGAGTTGGGGAGTGAGTGAACCTTAATATCATCAGAATTGGCTCAAAGAAGGACTAACATACATATTCAAGTAGGTATAGTAATATATTCTTGCCCTGAGGGGCAGGGGGTGGGGTGAGGGAGAAAAGGGGAGGGGGAAAGAGGGGAAAGAGGAAAAGGCAGATTGGGAGAGAGAGCAGTAAAAAGCAAAACACTTTCAAGGAAGATGAAGATGTTCAAAAAATAAAAAATACAATAAAAATAATAGAAAAAGAAAAGTATCAGTTAATAAAAATGTACTAAAAAGATTGAGTATTCTTTACATATAAAAATATATAAACTTATGTATATACACATATGCATACATACATACAAAAATAGAAGAATAAAAATATACATTTTTAAAATAATCTATATTCTTGATAGTAGATTTGGTTGAAAAGAAAGGGAAATAATGAGACTTCTTATCACTCAAACCATATGGGAAAGAATCAAATAACTTTTTAAATCTTGTAAGAGTAATTTCATGGTCCTAAATAGAGAACATTCTTTCCCTCTTCACCCGAGATAACTGTAAGTAGTTAGAAATTTAAGACATTCCACACTTTTACCCCACATCTGCCATCTCAATGGTTTCATGCGGCTGCTTTTTAAAATGATTTTGTATAACTTCTAGTGTGGGCAGTGTATTTTGTTAGGTCATCCTGCCCTTAAAATTATGATCTCGTAAACATACTTCCCAGATGTTTCCTTATTGTATTATAGGTAACTTGATGTAGTAGAAAGATGATAGGTATTTGACAGATATTTTTGATCAATTGACTGTTTTACTCTGGAGTATTTAGACCAAGATTAAAATATTGTGTTGACTACTTACCAATATCAAGTTGAGCAAATCACTTGATGTTTCAGTTTCATCAGATTTCCCATCAGTGAAAGAGTATCTCTACTTCATAAATCAAATTTTCAGAATCCAATGTCAAAATTTATTTAAAGTTCTTTGTAAATAATATACATATAGTAGAAACTCATTCTAAATTGTGTAATATAATAATAATAAAATAACAACATGTTATTTTGATTTATTTTAGAGAAAGTAAGACCCATTAGAATGTGGCTAGGAATTCAGCAAACCTTGAATCACTGAGCAATGAGAACTAGGTGCTTACCCTGACTGAAAGTTACTAAACTAGATAATTCTCCACAGGACAGTTAAATATATATGAGCTTAAGTTTCTTCATCTGTAAGAAAGTTATTCTCAAATTTCCTATGATACCAATGTGATGTAAAACAAGTGGCTTTGTAAACCTTGAAGTGATATTCCACTTTTGCTCTAGAAAAGTAGTTTTATTTATTCAAAACTAGCATCCTACCTTGGAAAATGTTACTTTTTCAAGAATCTTTCCTTGAAACATCTTTTGTCTGAAGCCTGCCACATTAGGAATTAATGCTTTTTAAATATAATATGATGTAGATAATTACTTCAGGAAACTCAGAAAACCAAACTGATTTGGCAACTTAAACATAGTAGTTGAAACGTTGTCCAAATTCCAGAAGTATATACCATCAGTATGTCTCATAATGTTTATGTACATATATTTACATATATTTAAAATATACTTTAAGGTAGGTAAACTTGCTCTGTTCTGATGTTAGTAGTATGAAGTATCTAACAACCTATTGTATGTAAATTATGGTAAGTAGTCATCTGAGATTTAAAAAGAAAAGAAAATAAGTAAAGCTTTGCTTTTTAAATAGAGTAATATTTGCTTTCGATTAGAAGAATTTTATAAGGCTGGGCTTGTTGAGAGTTGGTGAGTTAAAAATAGGAGGAATGATTTCTTACTTTACTTCTTTAGAGGAAGTATGATTAGTACAAATAGCAATGGATTTAAGAATGGAAGATGGAAGTTCTAATCTTATCCCTGTCTCTTAAAATCATAGGATTAAAAGCTGGAAAGTATCTTTGAAATCATAGCATCACAGATTGAGAGTTGGAAGTGACTTTAGAAGTTATTTAGTTCAACATCTCATTTTACAGATGGAGGAAACTGATAATCTATTCCAAAATTCTTCCAAACCTCAAAAGGAATAAACTGAGGTCCATAAAGTATAAGTGAGTTTCCCAACATAAAACAGCTTGGCTTCAAACCAATTTCATCTTTCTTCAATTTCAGTTCTCTTGCTTTCTTTCAAATTTATTCCTATGATCCTGTTAATTGTCTCACATCTCTAAACCTATTTCCTCATGCATAAAAGAGGTATAATAATTCTTGAAATACTTCACTTGGTTGTGAGGAGGAAATTATGTACAAATATTAAAATAGAAAGAAAGATAGATGATAGAGAGATAGATACATGATAGATAGATAGATAGATAGATAGATAGATAGATAGATAGATAGATAGATAGATAGATAGATAGATAGATAGATAGATAGGTAGGTAGGTAGATAGGTAGGTAGATAGAGATGAGAGCAGCATGCCCTAGTGAATAGATTTCTTACGTCTGATTTAAGAAGACTCAAATCTTTACTCTTATACAGACTGAGGCTAATGTGATTCTGCTCTGTCTCTGTCTCTGTCTCTGTCTCTCTCTCCCTCTGTCTCTCTCTGTCTCTCATGTGTTAAGTTGTCATGAAAATTTCTAAATTCAATGAAGAAAAAGAGACAGCAAAGTCTCCAAGCAATACAAAATAGGATTATTGAGAGAGGGATCAGGGGCAGCTAGGTGGTACAGTGGATAGAGCACCGACCCTGGATTCATTAGAACCTGAGATCAAATACAGCCTCAGACACTTGACTTTTAGTAGCTCTGTGACGCTGGGAAAATCACTTAATCCTCATTGCCTTGCAGAGACAGAGAGAGGGAGAGAGAGAGAGAGAGAGAGAGAGAGAGAGAGAGAGAGAGAGAGAGAGAGAGAGAGAGAGAAATCCTGTCTCACAATACAGCCAGTCTCAGATCTAGGATTCAGAGACCCTGAATAGTGTCACTCATCTGCTGACAGGGCTGTAAAATATTTATACCTTACCTTTTTTTGTGAGGCAATTGGGGTTAAGTGACTTGCCCAAGGTCACACAACTAGTAAGTGTTAAGTGTCTGAGGCCAGATTTGAACTCAGGTACGCCTGACTCCAGGGCCAGTGCTCTATTCACTGTGCCACCTAGCTGCCCCTATACCTTACATTTTTATGGGGCATTGAGGGTTAAGTGACTTGCCCAGGGTCCCATAGTTTTTAAGTGTCAATTATCAGGGGCCAGATTTGAACTCAGGTCCTCTTGAATCCAGGGCTGGTGCTTTATTCACTGTGCCACCTAGCTGCCTCCCACCATACTATTTTTAGACAGATTCCTCCCAGAATTGCACATCACCCAAGTGGTAGATATACAAAGTTCATCATCCACCTTACTGACCCCTTGCAATTGGGCTTGTCCAAATCATGGGAGCTATCATCCGGCTTGCTAACTCTTGGATAATATGTTTTGATGGCACCCTGAGGACTCATCCATTTCTATCAGCTGACTTATTTTCTAAGCTGTGATTGGTCTTCTCTATCTCAGTAGTTACTATTTTTGGTATATGACCGTTAAGCTGATTAGTAGCATTAGCTAGGTGGCACAGTGGATAGAGCACTGGCTCTGGAGTCAGGAGTACCTGAGTTCAAAACCTGGCCTCAGACACTTAACACTTACTAGCTGTGTGACCCTGGGCAAGTCACTTAACCCCAATTGCCTCACTTTAAAAAAAAAAAAGCTGATTGGCAGATGCCTAACCACAATTGGATGATGGTGAATTGAGATTGAGATGACAGACTCTGAGTCATCTAAATTTGGATTACAATATGACATGTATATTAGTTCTACGAATACTTATCTTATTTACTCTATTATTAACTGCACAAGCTACTAAAGAATACCTAAACATGTTGAATCATAATTTGTAATCTAAATACTGATAATTTCTGTAGTTAAATCCCTTAAATCTAAAGGGTGGGGGGAAATCTCACTCACAAAGTGATTTCTCAGCATCACACAGCTAATAAATGTCAAAGAAAAGATTTGAACTTCAGTACTCCAGGTTACAGAGCTGGCACTTTATCCATTGTGTCATCTAGTTACCTTAGACCTTGGCCGTTTTCAGTTAACCTCACAGTGTCTAAACTAGTTCTCTAGATCTATTTAGTCACTAAACAAGTGTTGATTTATACTGGTAGAATTGTGGGGAGGGGGAGAGGGCTTTCCCTATCCTAATGAAACCATCGGGCTCTCTCTCTCTCTCGCTCTCTCTCTCTCTATATATATATATATACATACATACATATATATATACACACACACACACACACACACACACACACACACACACATATATAAGAACATTGGGGGAGGAGCCAAGATGGTAGAGAAAAGGCAGTGACTTTCCTGAGCCTTTCCACAAACCATTCCAAATACCTTCAAATTATTCCATAAGACAATTCCTGGAGTAGCAGAACCAACACAAAGACAGGGTGAAATCATTTTCCTGCCAAAGACAACTTAGAAGGTCAGCAGAAAAGGTCTGTTGTACCAGCATGAAAGTGGAGCACACAAAAGTGCAAGCCACTCTAGTACAGCCCCAGCCCCAGCCCCAGGAAACCAGGAACAGGCCTTGGGAGGCTCTGAATTAGCAGTGGCAGCAACTGTTCTGGAACTCAGCCCACAGAAGGTAAGGGGTTAAACTATTAGCCAGGAGATTTCAGGCATTCTCGATGAAAAGACCTGAGCTCAATAGAAACTTTGACTTTCAAATACAAGACTCTAAAGAAGCATAGAAAGGTAAACAGGAAAAAGAAACAAATCATAAGGGATATTAACAAGTTTTCCTACATGGGAAGGTGATACTTGTAACTCATAAGGACTTTCTCATTTTTAAGACAGCTGGGTGGAGTATATTTAGACAGAGGTCACAGGTACAAGTTGAATATGAAGGGAGGATATCTTTTAAAAATAAAATTAAGGGGTGAAAAGAATGCACTGGGAGAAAGGGAAAGGGAGAGGTGGAATGGGGTAAAGCATTTCATAAAAGAAGCAAGAAAAAGCTTATGCAGTGGAGGGGAAGATGATGCTGGGGAGTAAGTGAACCTCACTCTCATCAGAATTGGCTCAAAGAGGGAATAACATACACACTCAATTGTGTATAGTAACCTATCTTAATCTCCTGAAAGGTAGGAGGGAAAGGAGAAAAGGTGGGTGATAAAAGGGAGGACAGACTGGGAGAGGGAGCAGTCAGAAGCAAAACTATTTTGAAGAGGGACAGGATGAAAAGAGAATAGAATAAATGGAATGGTGAGGAAATAGGATCAAAGGAAATACAGTTAATGAAACTGAAAAAATTTTGAAGCAAGTTGGTCTGACAAAGGCTTCATATTTCAAACACATAGAGAACAGAGTCAAATTTAGTAAAATAAGAACTATTCCCCAATTGATAAATGATCAAAAGTTATGAAGAGTTTTCAGACAAAATAATAAAAACTCCCTATAGTCATATGAAAAAGTAATATTCTAACTCAGTATTGATTAGAAAGATGCAAGTCAAAACAATTCTGGGATACTACCTCATATGTATTGGATTGCATAATAGGACAGCAGAGGAAAATGACAAATGTTGTAGGGGATATGGGGAAAATAAGACATTAATGCACTGTTGTATTTGTAAACTGATTCAGACATTCTGTAGAGCAAATTATAACTATGGCCAAAGGGTTATAAAACCATACATATTCTTTAACTTAGCAATACCACTACTATGTCTGTATCCAAAAAGAGTTAAAAACCAAAAAGTTAAAGGACCTATATGTACAAAAAATATTTATAGCAGCCCTTTTCTGATGGAAATATTTTTTTTTTTTAGTGAGGCAATTGGGGTTAAGTGACTTGTCCAGGGTCACACAGCTAGTAAGTGTTGTGTCTGAGGCTGGATTTGAACTCAGGTCCTCCTGACTCCAAGGCCGGTGCTCTGTCCACTGAGCCATCTAGATGCCCTGATGGAAATAATTTGAAATTGAAATGTTCATCAGTTGTGGAATGGATTGAACAAATTGTGTGATGAGATTATGATGGAACACAATTGTGCTTTAAGAAAAAAATGATAAGCAGGGTTCTATCAGAAATACCTGGAAAGACTTACATGAAATGATGCAAAGTGAAATATATACAAAATACCAACAATATTGTAACATGCTAAGCTGTGAATGACTTAGCTATCCTCAGCTAAATAATGATCAGAGACAACTCTGAAGAAATTATGAAAAATTTCATTCATTTCCAAAGAAAGAACTGTTGGTGTCTGAATACAGATTGAAGCATATTTTTTTGTTTAGTTTCTTTTTCTTAATTTTTTTTTCTGTCAGTTTTCATTCACAACCTGACTAAGGTGGCAATGTTTTACATGACTACACATGTGTAACTTATATTGAATTGCCTGAGTTCTTTTTTGCTTTTCTGGAACAATGAGGGTTAAGTGACTTGCCCAAGATTACACAGCTAGTAAGTGTCAAGTGCTTGAGGCTGGATTTGAATTCAGGTCCTCCTGAATTCAGGGGCAGTACTTTACCCACTGCATCACCTAGCTGTCCCAAATTGCTTGAGTTCTTAAGGAGTCACTGGGGAGGAAGGGAGGAAGAGAATTTGGAACACAAAGTTTTAAAAAATGGATGTTGAAAAATTGTTTTTACGTGTATTTGGAGAAAAAATAAAATTCTTGATAAAAATTTTGAAAAAGATCATTGAAAATATTTCCCTTTTATGATTATAATAATAATAATGTACATTCCCCAAAAGCACCAATTTAGATAATAAAAATTAAAATTAAAAGATACATGTTATCCACACTGAATTATACTGTTCTGGTATTCCTGAGGACACATTATTAAGGCAAAAATCAAATTTAGACAAAAACTATTTTAAAACAGTCATTTATAAACTGAATGAAAGAAAATTTTAGCAAATTTGCATCATGAGTAAAATTTGTTTTGGCAGGAAACTTTATTTGAGTATGGCAGACTGCCCATTTTGAATAAGATCTTTCATAAAACACTTTGGAATATCAACTTTCACACTGAAGTATTTATGATTGGAACTATAGTAAATCAAAAGGTTTTGTTTATTTGTTTCTTTTGTTATTGAGAATCACTGGATAAATATAGTGTGTCATCCTAAGTCACATATTATTTTGTGTGCATATATATACATATATACACATACGTGTATGCACATATATACCTACAAAGACATACACACATATATGTGTGTGTTCAAATATAAGGATACAGTGAAAAAAATACCACTGAAATTTTATTGAATATAGTCTCATCTTTTATTCAGAAGTTTGGAAGGAGAAGGTTGTACTTGAATATAGGAATTAGTTTGAAAATATTTATGTGTTGAAAATTTAACAATTCAAAATAGTATCTCCAGTGCTTACTAGTTTTATTATATTTTTAGTCGGGAAAAAAGATCTGGTAGATATTTAAATTAGATAATCATTTGAAAGCCAAAAATGAAATAATTACTACTTTTAATTAAATATTTATTTTCAAAAGATTAAATTATAGTGAAATACAATTTACATTGTGTCCTACTCCTTGAATATTAAATGTTCACAAAGAAGTGAATACAGCTTAATTTGAAGAGGAAAGATCACCTAAAAATCAGTGCCTGAGGCAGGGTCTAGATAGATTTTGTAGAGAAAGTAACATAGATTAAGCCTAAAAAAATATTCATATTATGAATGAGAAATGAGGAAAAGAAAAGATAATGACAAAGGTCTTTAATTCATTGCTTTTGAAATCTAAAAAGCTTTCTAAGGCATTCTTCTCTCCAATGGACTTTCATGGCTCTTTTACCATTTGGACTATTATTATCTTTAGTAATTTCTATGCTTCCTTTACCAAGCCTTTTACTTCCTTTCAGCATCACTCATATATTTAACCATTTTTCTTCCCTTCCTTTTATTTGATTTTTAATATCATTTTTGAATGCTTTCAGTAATTCTTCTGGGGCCTGTAACCAATTCACATTTTTTCTTTGAAGCTTTGTCTGGTGATTGTTTTACTTCATTGTATTCTTCTGAGTTTGTGTCTTTGTCTTTCCTGTAACCATAATAACTTCATAATCATGCTCTTCTATTGTATGGTTTGCTCATTTTCCAAATCTATTTTTTTTATCTTTAACTTTATTTTTAAAGTTGACTCTGCTCTTGGGACAGAATGTATACTGACTCAAGCTTCAGATTTTTCATATTGCTATTTTCAGAGATTTCTCTGGGAGGGTCTGTAAGTTTTTGGTTCTTCCTGCTTTCCTGACCTGTTCTCTAGTTTATGAGTGACTACAAATACTATTATCTACCCTAGAAAGTGAACAGTATCCCTGTTCTCCTGCTGCCAGAAGCACTATTGTGCTAGTGTTCATCTTTGCCCTGGTAATGTGACCCTAACTGTGTATGTGCTATGCAATAGGTTTGTGCACTCAAAGCAAGCAAAAAATACCTTGTAATCTCCTGACCAAACGTGTGACTTTCTTATGGCCTGTATGCTGAGAACTCTAAAAGCTGCTGTTGCCATTGATAGAACCACCTTTAAGGCCTGCTCCTGATGGCTTGCTGGAACATGGACTTTACTGTGCTACAGGCCCAACTACCATCCTTGTGAGAAAGATGTTTCTTGCTGATTTCCTAAGTCATCTTAGGCTAGACAATGATTTCACCCCTAACTCTTGTTGGTTCTGCCACTCCAGAATCCTATTTAAGGAATTATTTTAAAGTTGTTTGAAGGGGAATTTGGGAAATCCCAAGTGGTTCCCTGACTGTATTCTACCATCTTGACCTGTTGTCCTTTCTGCATTCACATCTTTCCCTCCTTTTCTTCCTTCCTAAGTGATTTGTTTCTATATCCAACTCTCTATATGATTGTTTATTTATGTGTATATATTTTCTCATCTGACCATTTCAGATGTGTGCAGTTCAAGTCTCAGCCTCTCTCTCTCTCTAAAAATATACTCTTTTTGAGTATATTTTTAATTTAGAAGAAGAAAATGTAGGGGTTTTTTTGTTTGTTTGTTTGTTTTTTGTAAGGCAATTGAGGTTAAGTGACTTGCCCGGGTTACACAGCTAGCAAGTGTCAAGTGTCTAAGTCAGGATTTGAACTCAGGTCCTCCTGACTCCAGGGCTGGTGCTTTATTCACTGCGCCACCTGGCTGCCCCAAATATGTAGTTTTAAAAGTTCTCCTCAAGTAAGCCTTTTTCTATGCCCATGTTAAAGGTCCAGAAAACTTTTTAGAAGATTCAGCAATAGAGATGTCATCTTTTGAGCTAATTTTGATTATATATACAAAAATTGATATCAACATCAAAATCATGGTGAAGTGTTCTCAAGCAACTTCTCTGCCAATATCATGATAAATGTTAAATCAATCTTAAATGTTCTCTTTTAATTGTGTTTTCTAGGTTGTTTTTCATCTAGTGTTACAATTTTTTTCTTTTTCAGTTTTACAAAATTGTTTAATATTTTTATTGTCTCACAGACATTAACATCTATTTGATTTTTTCCATTCTAATTTTCAGGGGGTTTGTTACTTGGGCAACTTTTGTATATCTTTTGTTAAACTTTTAATTCTGTTTCCTATTCTTCTCTCATTTAAAAAAAAAATTATTCTAGTGCTCTCATTTCATTTGTAAAATATTTTAATATATTTTAAATTACTTGCTTCAATTTATACAGGAATTTGAGTTAAATTTGTGTTCAACTGGTATTTTCCATTTAGCTTTTTTTTTTTAGCTGATTTGGAGTCTTTCTCTTATTTTTCTCAGTCAGCACAATATCTCTTCATGTTGGAATTATTTTTAGATCTTTTTTCTAACATACTTTCTGATTTTGGACTTCATGTTAGGGCCAGACTTTTGGAAGGAATGATTGAGTTACTCTTGTTGATGCTTTCTTGGGCTATCAAATGTTGTGTTATATTAGTATCACCAGAACAACTCAATCTGGGGACATGCACCCAATGCATGATCCTAAAGTAATCTGATCCAGTGAAAAGTCTAATAATTCACCTAAGTCTGAGCCCTAAAATTTACTGACTGGGATTTTGATCTGGGCAACAATATTGTGGCATTACCCCCTTTAGAAGTTTCCTAAACTACTTTTGTATTCAGCCACTGTCAGATAGCAGGAAAGCTCTGGGATTTCAGAATGATAGAACTTCTGGGATTTCTGTCCTGATTGGAACCTGTGATTTAGATACCAATACACTTTTGTAGTCTGTAGCTTCATAGTTGCTGCTTTCTTCTGTATTTGCTTTTTGTTGGGTAATAGCCTAATTTCTGTGACCTTTCCTTACCCTAGATTACCACTGGCTGTAATTCCTATGTCTAATATTCTCTGTTTTATAACTAGAACTGGGTGTTGAACAGAACTATCATCTGTTACCTTTTCCCCCACACTGTACAAATTTAGGCCCTTCTATTCCTAATATTCTTGTTCTGTTAGCATCTTCTGTAGCACAATTCCCTGTGTGGTGTTTTCATAGCCAAATTTCATCCTCAGTGTCAATATACCTCTCAATCTGTCTTCCCATGCCAACATGGGTTGAAAAAAATGCTCACTGATTTTTTTCTTGTATTTCCTGATGGACTTTCAGTTTGGTGCATTTTCAATGTTTATTTGGAGGAGTTAGATGGGGGGAATTCTGTACTTTGTCTTGCTATTCCACCACACCTTCTTTACATTATGCTTATATTATCACTCTATAAGGTTTGTAATTACATTATTTTGCCTGTCTTTACTTTCATGAACTGTGCATATCTTGTAAAAAATAAATTTGGCTTATCCTCTGTTTTCCATTTTTTTTTTAGGATAACTTCATTTTATGTTTAAGTGAATATAAGACATCAAAGAGTTACCCATAAACCATTGATCTGACTTCCTTTGTAGAATATTACAGGGGATCATAGTATCTTACTTCTCTCTTTTGAACTGTGAAAAATCTTCACCCAAAACTATGGTATCACCCTAGCTATATTATGGTGTTTATCCATTAGGAAGCATAATTGACAGGTAATGAAGATATGGGTTGGATTGTTGACTCATGTGCCAGTTCTGTGACTCTTAACAAATTATTATATCTTACTAATATTTTCCTCTAGTCTATAGAATATAGAACATATTAACATGGCCTTCCTCAAGGGAATTTTTAATTGAATAGAATACTGGAATTTGGGGACCTGATTTCAAATCCCATATCAGACACTTGCTAGCTATATGATCTTGCACAAGTTACTTAAGCTCTGTCAGTATACCATCAAGAAATGGAGTTAGAAAAAGAGGGGGGAAACAGTACCTGGACTCAAGGAGCCCACAATCTAATAGGAGAAGATTCAGAAGAATGTCTTATAGATAATAGATATCTAATATGTGCTTATAAAATTATCCTTAAAACACACCAATATATCCTCATCTATGAAATGGAGATAAAAATAGAGCCATGGTTATTGTGGAAATCATTGAAATAATATATCTAAATGCTTTGAAGAGTGACAACACTATATCAATGTTAGTTATGATCATGATGATGATGATAAAATATTTATAAATTACATTTTAAACCTTAAAGTGTGATTTAAATACTAATTAATCTATTCTTAGAGATAAGCAGTGTAACATAGTGTATGGAGAACTGATCTTAAAGGAAGAGATTCATATACATCTTCTAACACATACTGGCAGTATTGTCCCTAGTACAGTCACTGAAGACCATAGGAAATGTTCTTTAGAACATAAGTTCTAGATGGACAGCTAGGTGGCACACTGGATAAAGCACTGGCACTGGATTCAGGAGGACCTGAATTCAAATGCAGGCTCAGGCACTTGACACTTACTAGCTGTGTGACCTTGGGCAAATCACTTAACCCTCATTGCCCTGCTAAAAAATATAAGCTGTAGAGAAGGTGACATCCAACTAGATATTGATGGAATTTCCTTACCTGGCATGGGTCCAATCCATGTCCTAACAGGTAGTGTCACATAGCATCCTAGAGTCTGGAAGTCTTGATTTCAAATACAGCTTTAGTCACTTCATAACTATGTGACCATAAGTAAGTTACTTACCTATTGTTTGTCTCAGTTTTCTCAATGGTAAAATTGGAATAATAATAGAAATGATCTGCCACATAGTATATATTATATAAAATCTTATCCCTTCCCACTTCCCTTTACTTATCCTTATTTTTAATTCATCAAAAATCCTAAGGTTGTACATTCACTTTAAAAAATATGTCATCTTTAGTTAATGAACCAGTTCCTTCTAATGAATTAGAATCATGTCTAGAAAAGAATTTCTGATTCTCTCTTCAATCTTGTGAATAAAATTAAATTATCAGCAAAGAAAATTAAATGTTTCTGAATGACGTTTTAGGAAAGAAAGAGCTCTAGAAGCTGTGTAAGTAATAGAAATCTCACAACCATGATTATATTTGCACATGAGGCAGATGGAATGTACTTAAATCCTATGAAAATTCAATTTTAATCTTTTAAAGTGGTCTCAGTATACACTGATGAAGTCAATTATATTTTGAGGTAGCCATGGATCTAAAGAGATAGTAATGGAATCAAAAGCAAAGGAGTAACAAAAGCCAAATGTCTAGCTTTTATCTGCTATTAAAAGCATTAGCTATTTCCATTTTAATAATCTGGGATGACATACACTATAGAGAAGAGACAAGATGTGTTACTCTCAAAGATGTAATATCAGCTAATATTTATAAATGGAAAGGAGACATATTTAAGAAAGAGATTTGTCCTTTTTATTTTGGAGATGAAATTTGATGGTCAAAATTTGTGACTCGTATGCTATGTAACACTGAATGCATTTTCTGCTTTATTCCCAAACGTGGGCTATATTCAATAAGGTGCACAAAAAATTAGATCTGACCTGCCAATAATAGGGAAATTCTAGCCTTTTGAAAATAAAATAAGAGTTCAGGGGTCATAGAAGCTGCATCCCTTTGATAGGTCTCTTATCCACACAAAATTCAAAATATACTCAAATTTATCTTATGGCTGCTTATGATGGCATGGGCCTACTCTACCTTTAAATCCACTTTTAACACAAATAAAGCCCAAATTTTAGTTTATTGAAATATATATTTTTTATTTCTTATGAATATTGTCTGTCCTCAATGGACCACTATCTTAATTTCAGTCATCATCTATAGACTTTGAGGCAAGAGAGAAGGAAGATATTTATTTTTCCTTTTTTCTTAACTTGATTTTTTTTGGAAATAGTGTAGATTATATTGCTCAGTCTTTAAGAGTATCACTTCTAGAAGTGGTGGCTTCTTTTGCAGATACAGTGGCTCCTAAAGCATGTTCCTTATTTGCTGGGGCTGGTGTGTTGGGATGGCATGGCTTCTGATGGACTGTAACCCCATTCTCACCCAGGTGTGATAGACCTTTCCTACTGATCTTCAAATTTGTCTTTGGCTGGAAAATTATTTCACCCTGTCCTTTTATTTAATTATTTGACTTCCAGGTCATATGATAGGCAAGGTAGTTTCATCCCTATGACAATACAAAAGGACTCAAAATAGAAAATTTGTGCAAGAGTAAAACTAATTTATCCATGATCTAGGACACAAAGAAGCAAAACAAGGTAATCATTCAACAAACTAACCTCAGATATTGGTACTTACTGGCCCTTAATAAGTTCAATGAACACATCCTAGCTGACTAACCCCAAATAGGCAAGGCTGCAGAAGACAGCTGTATAGGCTTACAATAGAAATTGATTCTGCCATATTCCCCTACTTCCAGTACCAAATGTAAGAAATTTGATCATGCAGCCACCACAACAGAGTTCAGCCAGAGAACTGAGTAATACAGGCAACTAGAGAAGTATAGGTGCATGTTTACATGTCATTTCACTAAGATCAAAGGGAAAAAAAAGAACAGCATCCATCTGGGGCTAGTTCTGTCCTATCAAAAGTCACATATGGCAGAGACCATAGTAGGTGAAATATGTTTTGTCCAGCATGGGAAAAGGCTGAGAATGCATGAAGAATCAGTCCCCATGGAACCCACCATCAAAGGAGAATGATTCAGAAAGGGAAGAATAGTGGAAAATAAGGGGGGAAATACTAAACTTCCAAAGATCCAAGGAAGTACAAAACTCATTTAAAGACCATGAGCATTAAGCATACAAATGAACATAAAATATATTAATAACAGAATGGAATGTGGCCTCCATATTAGGTAAAATAGATTAAGTATCTATAAATGAATGGTGTTAGACAACACAAAATGACTTGAAACCTGAAGAGGCAAAGGGGCCTATGGATTCCCAAGAGAGCACAGTCCATAGAAGATTGTTCCTGCATGCTTTAAATAGAAATAACATTGGTGAAAGCAAATATGCTAATGATTTAAAATAAGCCATTTGAAAGATAATGTTGAGAAAGGTACAAGATTATCAGGCATAGATAAGAAGTAATGGAAGTAAGAATAAAATTGTAGAAATCTTGGTAGAAGACCCAATCAAACGGTGATTTAAAGTAACAAACATGAAAATCAGAAAAGATTTTTTAAGATTTCAAAAAATAATTCCTCATCAACAAATGTAAAAATATTACCTTGTGCCCTTGAGACAAGAAAGTAGAAATACAAGGACAAGAAGGAGGGGAGGGGAAATATTGGGAGATAGGATTGTCTATATTAACAGATAATCTCTGTTAATGCAGGAAGTGACAAAGAAGATCGAGGTGCACCCTCAGAGGAAGAGGTCAACATCAGGAACACTATATTGAAAGCTTCTAAGAAAAATATGAATTGGTCTCAGGCCATAGAAGCTCTCAAAAAGGACTTTGAAGATAAAGTTAGAGAGGTAGAGGAAAAATGGAAAGAGAAATGAGGTTGATATAGGAAAGACTTGAGAAAAAAGTCAATAGCTTGAAAAGCCAAATGGAAAAGCTCTCTGATGAAAATAATTGCTTAAGAATTAGGATTGAACAAATGGAAGCTAGTGACTTTATGAGAAACCAGGACACAATAAAGCAAAGCCAAATTATTATTATTAATAATAATAATAGAGGGCAATGGGAAATATCTTCTTGGGAAAATTGCTGACCTGGAAAATAGACCCAGGAGAGATAATTTGAAAATTATTGGTCTACCTGAAAACCATGATCAAGGAAAGAGTTTAGACATCATCTTCAAAGAATTTGCCAGGGAAACTTACCATGATATTCTAAAAGCAGAAAGTAAAATAGAAATTGAAAGAATCCACTAATCACCTCCTGAAAGAGATTCCAAAAGGAAAACTCCTAGGAATATTATAGCCAAATTCCAGAGTTCCCAGGTAAAGGAGAAAATATTGCAAGGAGCCAAAAAGAAAGAATTCAAGTACCATGGAGCCCCAGTCAGGAAAGCAGAAGATCTAGCAGCTTCTATATTAAGGAACTAGAGGGCATAGATCATGCTATTCCAGAGGGCAAAGAAATTGGGATTACAACCAAGAATCATGTATCAAGCAAAACTGATCATAATCTTTCAGAGGAAAAAAATGAGACTTCAAAGAAAAAAGAGGAATTTCAGGTATTCTTGAAGAAAAGACCTGAACTTAATGGAAAATTTGACTTTCAAATACAAGACCCTAGAGAACCATAAAAAATTGGAGTTGGGGGATATACCTGGGGTCCTGCAGATGGTGACTGTTTTGTGTCTAAGGCTGGTTTTTGGCTGGGTTCCCCCTGAGTCCAGGGTGGATGTTTTGTATACTGTGTCACCTAGCTTCCCCAAGATGACACCTTTAGGATAAAATCAATGAGTGGGAGGAATGGACTGGGGGAGGGTGAAGGGCAGAGGTAGCATGGGGTAAAATCCTACATGAAAGAAACAGGAAAGGGCTTATGGAGTAGGGGAAGAGTTGGTGGAGAAGCAGGGAAGTAAATTAATTTTACACTCATCAGAATAGGCTGAAAGGGGGGCAGCTAGGTGGTGCAGTGGATAGAGCACTGGCCCTGGAGTCAGGAGTACCTGAGTTAAAATCCGGCCTCAGACACTTAACACTTGCTAGCTGTGTGACCTTGGGCAAGTCACTTAACCCCAATTGCCTCACTAAAAAAAAAAAAAAGAATAGGCTGAAAGACCTTAATTTCATTAGAGTTGGCTCAAGGAGTGATTAACACAAACATCTAATTCGGTGGAGTAATCTATTTAAAATGGGCAGTATATAAGCCTAAAACTCATCAGTATTGGTGCAAAGACCTTAATCTCATTAGAATTGGATCAAGGAGGGAATAACATACACACTCAATTTGGTGGAGTAATCTAACCTGCAGGAATATAGGAGGGGAAGGGGATAAAGAGAGAGGGGCAAAAGAAGGAAGGGTAGATTGGGGGAGGGAACAGTCAGAAACAAATCCCTTTTGAAGAGGGACAGGGGGAAAGAAGAGGCATAATAGAGTAAACATCATGGGGGAAGGAATAGGATGGAGGGAAACAGTTAGCAATAGTAATTGTGAAAGAGAAAAAGGGAGAAAATTGTACAAAAAATATTTATAGCAACTCTTTGTGGTGGCTAAGAATTGGGAATCAAGGGAATGTTCATCAATTGAGGAATGACTGAAGAAGTTGTGGTATATGATTGTAGTGGAATGATATTGTGCTATAGGAAATGACAAACAGGATGATCCCAGATAAACCTGAAAAGACTCATATGAACTGATGTATATTGGAAGTGAGCAGAAGTGAGCAATACTGCATAGTGGCAGCAGTATTATATGATGAGCAATTGTGAATGACTTTACTCTCAGCAATACAATGATCCAAGACAATCCCAAAGGACTAATGATGAAGCATACTATCCACTCCTATAGACAGAAATGATAAAAAGAGCACTTGTGGATTTTACATATATAACCTATATCAGATTGGTTGCTGTCTTATGGAGGGGGGAGGAAAGAGAGGGAGGGAGAAAAATTTGAAACTCTAAATCTTATGAGAATGAATATTGAAAACTACCCTTACATGTAACTGGAAAAAATAAAATAAATATTTGTTGCATTGGGAAAAAATTTTAAATGAATTATTATATACATTAAAAAAAAAGAAAATACTGCAAACATCCAGAAAGAAACAATTTAAATATTGTACAGTCATGGTCAGGATTACAAAAGACCTGGCAACTTCAACATTAAAGGATAGGAGGGCTTGGAATATGCGATTCCAGAAGGCAAAGGAGCTTGAATTACAAACAAGAAGCAACTAACCAGAAAAATTGAATGTTATCTTTCCAGGGAAAAGATGAACATTCAAGAAAAGAAAAAAGGAGTTACAAGGTTTCCTGAAGAAAAAAGCATACCTAAAAACAAATTTAATTTTCAAATGCAAGATTCAAGAGAAGTATAAAAAGGTAGACAGGGGAAAAAAGTTATTCAATAAGGTTAAACTGTTTACATCCTTACAAGGGAATATAATACATATAACTCTTGAGAACTAAAACAATTGACAACTTTAGCAAAATTGCAGGATATACAGTAAATTCACATAAATCATCAGTATTTCTATATATGAACAACAAAGGTCAGCAGCAAAAGATAAAAAAAGAAATTCCATTTAAAGAAACTATAGACAATATAAAATATTTGGGAGTCTACCTGCCAAGACAAACCAAGGAATTATATGAACATGATCATAAAACACTCTTCACACAAATAAAATAGTATCTAAATAATTGGAAAAAAATAATTGTTCATGGATAGGCTCAGCTTTTCTAATAAAAAATCTGCAATTCTATCTAAATTAATTGGCTTGTTCAGTGCCTTAAGAATTTGACTACCTCAAAATTATTGTATAGAGCTAGAAAAAAATAATAACAAAATTTGGAAGAACAAAAGGTTAAGAATATCAAGGTAATTAATGAAAAATAAATACACAATAATGTGGGCTAGCTGTACCAAATCTGAAGCTATATTATAAAGTAGCTGTCATCAAAATTATTTGGTGCTGGTTAAGAAATAGATTGGTGGATCAATGGAATAGGTTAGACACAGGAGACACAGTAGTAAATGACTATAGTAATCTACTGTTTGATGAAACCAAGGATTCTAGCTCCTGTGATAAGAATTCAGTATTTGAAAAAAAAAAACTGCTGGGAAAATTAGGAGAGTATGGCAGAAACTAAGCATGGACCAACATCTTACATCATATACCAAAACAATGTCAAAATGAGTAAATGATTTAGACATAAAGGGTGATACCATAGGTAAATTAGTAGAGGAAGTAGTTTACCTCTCAGATCTATGGAGAGGAGAAGAATTTATGACCAAAAAAGAGATAGATAATATTATGAAATACAAAGTGGATGGTTTTGATTACATTACATTAAAATAGTTTTTATACAAACAGTAGCAATGAAGCCAAAATTAAAAGGCAAATAGAAAACTAATAAACAGCCAGTATTTCTGATAAAGGCCTCCTTTCTAAAATATATATGGAACTAAATCAAAATTATAAGAATGCAAGTCATTCCCAACTGAGAAATGGTCAAAGGATATGAACAGGCAGTTTTCAGATGAAGCAATCAAAGCTATTGCCATATGAAAAAAAAAATGCTCTAAATTGCTACTGATTAGAGAAATGCAAATGAAAACAAACCCAAGGTACTACTGCATACTTATCAGATTGGCTAATATGACAAAAAGGAAAGTAATAAATGCTGGAGAAATTGTGGAAAAATTTCAACACATACATTGTTGATGAACTTTTTAAATGATCCAACCAATCTGGAGAGCAATTTGGAACCAAAGGGCTATGGGGTTGTGCATAACGTTTTACCCAGTAATACCATGACTAGGTCTGTATCCCAATGACATTATTAAAAAGGGAAAAGGACACACATGTAAAAAAATATTTATAACAGCTCTCTTTGTGGTGGCAAAGAATTGGAAATCAAGGGAATGCCCATCAATTAGGGAATGACTGAACAAGTTGTGGTACATGAATGTAATGAAATACTATTGTGCTACAAGCAATTATGAATAGGCAGGTTTCAGAAAAATTTGGGAAGACTTAAGTGGACTGATTCTGAACCAGGAAAATATTGTACACAGTAACAACAACATTGTGTTATGATTAATTGTGATAGACTTAGCTCCTCTCCACAATACAATGATCCAAGACAATTCCAAAGGACTCATGATGGAAACCCTTTCTAAGTTCAGAATAAAATAACTTTGGAATCTGACTGCAGATTGAACTATATTGTTTCTACTTTTTAACTTGTTTTCTTTCTTTTTTGAGGTTTCCCCCTATTGTTCTGATTCTTCTTTCACAACATCACTAATGCAGAAATATGTTTAATATGATTGTACATATATAGCTATCTGATTGCTCCCTGTCTTGGGGAGAGGGAGAGGAAAAAGATGGAGGAAAAAAATTTCGAACTCAAAATCTTATAAAAACATGTTGAGGGGGCAGCTAGATGGCACAGTGGATAAAGCACCAGCCCTGCATTCAGGACAACCTGAGTTCAAATCTGGCCTCAGACACTTGACACTTACTAGCTGTATGACCCTGGGCAAGTCACTTAACCCTCATTGCCCCACAAAAAACAAACAAACAAACAAACAAAAACATTTTGAAAACTATACTTACATGTTACTGGAAAATAATAAAATACTTTTATGATAAAATAGAATATCCATGATATTTAATTGAATGAACAATAAAAAGAACTCATCTTTACTGTGAGTGTGTGTGTATATGTGAGTTTGTGTGTGCGTGTGTTTCTGTATTAGCAGCATATATGGATGGATAGTGAAGTGATCCATGAGTCAGACAGGTGGAGCAAGAGCTATATTGCATTTGGGAAAATATTTAGGTCTTTAGACAATTCTAAGTTTTGTAAGATCCTAACATTCCTTCTTAAAAACATTTTTATTACTTTTTTTGTAATTGTTGATTTTGGTATCCAAATAATGATATATTGTAATAACTGAAGAATCAAAATTATAGGTCTTCCAAAAAGTAGTGCAGAGATGATTGGTGACTGAAAAGAGGCTTATGATAGTTTACCATCAATGAATTCTAATCATAAAAATGTAACAAAACTTTTCATCCAAAAATGCAAAACTCAAATGGCAGGTAGGCTACATTGATTTGGAAAATGTTAATGAAATAATTATGTAAGACAATGTAATTTATATGTGCACATGCATATATGTATGTATGTATATATAGATAGATAGATATATTGGCATGTGTATGTATACATGCATGTATTGTTCTGTGTATATACATGCATAACATCTAATCTTGTATAGAGAGTTCTAATTATAAAATGCATGCTTTTACTCATATTACAAAGTAAGATTTCTTAACCTAGGTTTAAAATTTATGTCTGTCATGTAGACACATGTATACACATATAGGTATACATATACACATATATATATATATATACATATATATGTGTGTGTATATGTGTAAATAGATAGATTGATAGATAGACATAAAATACATAGGTAATTCATAAAGAAAAAAAAATAACTCATTAGCCCAATCCGTCCTGGTGCTCCAAACCCCAGCTCTCTGGCTCCTGTATTCTGTTTCTGGGTTGTACTACAATGACTCTGTCTTTCATGGATTCTTATATTTAGATGCTTGTTTCTGGAATGATTCTTTTTATAGGATTCTTATAAGTTCCTCAATGGTAAGATTTTTACTTTTGTCTTTATATTCCCAGCACTTAGCACAATACCTAGCACATGGGTACTTATTACTTTTTTGTTATTGAACAATTGATTTTTAGTCTGTATATGTGTGTGGAGATGGAGGATGAATAGAATTTCAGAATATCTTGAAGCCCAAATTTTTTCTAATTCCCCAAAATAAGATTTCTCTTTTCTTCTATAGCTTTCATCAAAGCTGCTTGTGGGCTCTTTTTTGGCACAGACTTTCTAAGGCAGGAGATTGGGGTATGGGAAGTGGAAACTGCCAGCAGTGCAAGGTAAATTGAAGCTTTTGGATCAGCTAATTGATTCAAGATGAAGAAATGGAATGGAAATGGAGGAGTTTTAAGCCTAGGGACAGGATAGTTGAGAGATGATCCCAGAACTGCAATATAATTTAGAAAGGTTTAATATAGTAGAAGAGGAAACAGTAAGACAAAATTATGAAAACTAGGTGGAAAACAAACTATTCAAAGATTTTTTAAATCATTTACAAAAATATTCTGAAGAATACTACTCTATCCCTGACAGGCTTACCTTCTTTCTTCTGGGGTTAGCCTAGGTACTAAATGAATTTGGACTCAGAGAGAGGTCCAGGAAATATACAGAATAAATCCTACTATAATAAATTCTCAGATTCTTTTTGCTTCAGTGTCTCAACTGGTAACACTCATGCTATGAGAACCAAAGACTGTTTTCAAGTCCAGTAGTCTAAGAGGCAAGAGAAGAGGTAATAGAAGGTCAAGGGAGGAAGGAGAGAAGAAAGGAGAGAAGAGGGGAAGAGAAAAATAGAAATAAATTGTTTTATTCAAAACATTATGTAAATCTGTATAGGTCTCCCACTGAGCATCTTAGATTCAGAGGAATTAGAAACAAAAACAATTTGTGCAGTAAGTAATAATTTGATTTCTAGGAGCTACTGAAAAGAAAAAAAAAAAGTAACTGGATTTATCAGCTACGATTTCAATGGAAAATTTCCTGAAAAAAAAAATTCATATCATATGAATGGAAAATATCAGAACCTGGATAAATCAAAGGAAATCATGCTTTTAAAACACACAACAATGTCCTTTTTTGTTATTAGAAAGCTACTTGTAAAATTTACAAACTAATCCAGAAGTGTGTAGGGAGAAAGGGTATCCTTAAATAAAAAATTTGGAGGGCTACATACATAGGCTTTTTGAAGTCAGGTTTATAGTGAAAAGGTTGGATGAAGAGCTTTGCAATTTAGATACCCTGTCATTTTATTTAAATGCACCTCTCAAAGACTATTTTCCAGTGCCAAGGAAGTCTTATAATATAGCTAATTAGCCTCAACTTTATACTATACCACCAGCTCATGACTAATGGAGAGGGTAAATGGGTATAAAATGAATAATAAGTGCTTTAAAGCAGTTTCTAATTGGTAGGTTCAATCAGAAGATTTACATTTGATTTGAGGATTACTGAAGCACCCCTTGGCAAGAAACCTGCTTGAAAAGAGGAAACCCCCAATTACCAGTTTAAACCTAGGGCCCTCTGTGATCTTTTGATACCTCCACAGATCATCTATATCTCAGAACTCCAAAAATAACTTCACAGTTTTTCATGAGAGGACAAGAATTAATGTGAACTACCAGCACATAGGGAAAATATGAATTCTGTTAGTAATGAAATCAACAGAATTTTTAAAGTGCTTACTCTGGGCCATGCTCTGTACTAAGTGCTGGTGATATATAAGGAAAAAGAAAAAAAGTTCACTGCCCTCAAAGAATTCACATTCCAAAGGGGGTGGATAGCATTTTTTAAAATGTACATTTAAGACATATGCAATACAAATGAAAAGTAATATAAGGTTAAGCAACCTATTGGGGAACAGGAGAGGTCCACTTCAAAAGCCAGGAAATGAGGAAAGGCAGCATTTCAGGTATGAGGAACAATCTAGTAAAAGTGCAATTACTAAACACTGAAATATCAGGGGGATTATTAACTTATTAAAAATCCTATTAATGTAACAAAAAACTTAAATAATGAATGAAATTATATATAAAAACCTCACATATTATTTCTAGAAAGAAGTTGGTGGAATGATGTCCAATGAAGCTTGGGAAAAACAATTAGTTGTAGCCAGGTTGTATAGAGCTTTAAAAACCTAAATATAGGAATTCATCACACTCCTTTTTGTGGTAGCAATGAAATCATATGACTCTCTGGAAAGCAGCAGGGATCTATTTCAAAATTTGGTGGATATAAAGACAAAATATATGAAAAAAAAGTTTTAAACTGTGACCAAACCCTACCCTCTACACATACCTTTTCCCTTACTATAGACTGATGAAAATATAAGCTTCTCCTTGCCAGGGCCCATTCTTCTGTATATACCTCTGAGCAGCTCCCTTCCTTTCTTCTGTAGCAGATTGCCCCACATGTCTTCCTTAACTTTCTATCTTTAATTTCTTCATGAATATTGGTCCTTTTCTTGCTGTCTATTGAAATGCATGTCTTCATCCTTCTAAAAAAACAAACTCATGCTAGTTTCTATCATCACTACTAGCAATCTTTTATCCCTCTTGCCTTTCTCAACTAATCTAGAAAAAGCTATATACTTTCAGCACCATCATTTCCTCTCTCTCTCTCTCTCTCTCTCTCTCTCCCTCTCCCTCTCTCCCTCCCTCCTTCTCTCCCTCTCTCTACTGTGTTTCTAACCTTACCACAAAATTGAAATTATTCCCTTCAAAGTTATTTACTTTTCAGTTCTAATGGTTTCTTATCCATCTTTTTCCTTCTTTACACTCTACAATTGACAATGCTAACTGCCTTCTTCTTCTGCATACTCTGACCGCTTTGAATGTTCATATTCTAATATTTTCCAGCACTTCCTCATTGCTAGTTACAATCTCTGGCATCTTTTTTTTTTAAAACATTCTATGTATATGCATATTCTCTCTTTTTTTGCTATAACTTCCTTGAGAAAAGGGAAAGCTTTGTTTTGTATCATTTCTTTTCATCCCTGAACCCAGAATTGCACCTGATTTATTGTAAATATTTAATAAATATATGTCTATTGGTAGATTATTTGCATTTTACTTATTACTTAATAGTATAAATGGACTTATTTAGATGAGAATGCATATTTAAATCAATATGGAAAATATATGTTTACATGTATGCAAACATACAAATATGTATATTTACTGTTAAAGCTAAAATTCTAGCTAAACTGTCTAAAATATCTAATGAGCGGTCTCCAATAAATTCCTTAGCAAGAGGCAGCTTCCCCGGGGCCTGCAGCGCATGCAGGACTTCTGGTCCCACGTGGAGAGTGGCAGCGGCCCTCTCTCTGGGGACCATCCCCTCCCTGACCCGAACAGATTCAGGATATCTTTTCAGTGGGAGCCGCCCACCCTCTCAGGGATCTCTGATCAAATGTCTGCCTGTGTGGTGGACACCACTACCAAAACTAGAGACCAGAGGCTTCTTCCACTTACTAGTCTAGGAGATAAATAAGGGAAAGGTTAAAAGGGGAGGTTAATGCTCTAGTATCCAATTTTATATCTCACAGTTTGGCTTTATTTAAGCTTTAGCAAGAGTTAGACTTTCAAACATTTATTAAGGAGAATAAGAATTTGGTAAAGAGAGAAGAAAAGGCCTACATTCATCTATCTATTAAAGGGAGAGAACATTTCTAGATCCCTTTTCCACCAACGTTGCCAGGAAAAGGAGCCCTAGTCAGAGCACCAGGCTCTTCCTTCTTCCCCCCACCAGCAAACGTCACTTCCTGATGCCAAAGAAAAGACCCATGATCTTGCCCTCAGAAACGTTCGCCTTGTGGCACAGCTTTTCTACAGTAAGTTTCCTGCAGTTGGCGTCATTCCAATCATTACAGTCCCCCCTTTGTTTCCTCAAGAAATGGGGCATTTCCTTGATGAAACAGTCAAAAATAACAGAATATAATAACCTATTCTAACTAACAATATGTTAATAACAATATAGAAAAGGAAGAGAGGAAAGTTTTGTCCAGAGGGGCAATTTTTTGTCCTCATGAACTGATGCTTTGACATTGGTCTTGCAAAGGGAGGGCCTCTGCAGAGAGTACATGTTACAGATGGTGTATATTATAACAGGAAGAGAAAAAGAAAAAAAAACAATAACAACAAAACAAAACTGTTCATTTAAAGTCTCTGAAAGTCGTTTCTCAGATGTCCTCTAGGTGTAGTCATGGAATGGAAGTCTTTTCAAAGGTTGATGTGGGGATGCTGGTAATCAGCCAGGAAAATTTCCTACAAAATTGAGCTTAACACAACTTTAAAATAGCTTTGTCAATAATCAAATAAAACAATGAAAGTTCTCAAAAACATGTCTAAGGGAATTCAGAATCTTAGTTGTTACACATGAAACATATAATAAAACAAAAATTGAAACATTCTTTAAAATTAATATTACTGCAGTCCCCCCTTGTGGAAGGTTAATTGAGAAGACAATTGCTGCAATATTAATTTTTTAAAATAATTTTTATCTTTGTTTCATCACTTTTTGCATCATCTGCCTAATTATCCTCATGCCATTATGAGAAATTAAAAATCTAATATAATTTGTAACAGATGTCAAGGCCAAATTCAACACTGTATTTCTCATAACACCTGAGATAATTATGGGGGTTACCACAAAAGAACAGAGAAATGATGGGATATGAGCAATGCCACACTTGAGCAATATATACTGCCCATGCAGTATACCAGGCTTAAAAGTGAATTTAGAACACTTTTGATTCCAATATCTAATATCCCCAATACTCATATCAATACCTTGCTGCTTACTTCTACATTTCTGTAAAATATGTACCCTTCCATAGCAAAAGAAGCAGAGTCTTGAACTATGATTGTCATTCTTATTCAGCTTAAGTTTTTCTTCTTTAACCCCTCTATATTGTCTGTCAGTCCTTTCACCATACAAATGCTTTATAAGGTTACTAATTAAAGACAAAAGCAGATTGGCAAAATTATGAACAAAACGAGCATATCTGGAATATAAAGGGCTTTCTAAGGTAGAGTCAGAAGCACAGCCAGGCTGGGGAAAGGCTGAGCCTGAAGCTGCAAATGCAGGTAGAGAAAGCTGCGCATGCGCATTAAATCTCTGGACTTCCCAGGCAGGGGAATCTAGGGGCTTGGCCAAGGGAGGGGTAGAAGGTGGGGGTCTGGAGAGGAGGGGAAGGACCAGGGCAATTTGAATCATACTTGATTTAGAACTCAGGCCTGGATTCTTCTTCCCCCACTTTGCCTCCAGGAGCTAGGGGATTAAAAGCTTCTAGAGGGAAGGTTGTTGCCTCCAGGCATGCAAAATTAGAGCAACAATTAGTGTTAGAACTTGGAAAAGCTGCAGGAATCTCTTCAGGTTTCTCTGAAAAAGCATGGCTGGGAGAGGGGTAGATATTTCCTTGTGTTAGTACGTTGCTGGCTTTTCTAACAAAAATAAAAATGGAAAATCCACAAAAACAAAGCATTAGCATGATCTTATCTCCCATTTGTCTGCTTAAACAGACTGAACTCAAAAATAAGGTAATTCGGAAGTTTTAAAGGTCCATTTGAAAAAATTTAAAGGGAAAACACCCGCAATTCAGCAGTACTTCGGATTTAAAGGGACAGGTTAGGGGAAATCTCTTACCCCACCGGAAGATCAGAAGAGTGAGATTCAGCTTTCCTCTTCGTGGTCAGCCACCTGTTGAAGCTAAAATTCTAGCTGAACTGTCTAAAATATCTGATGAGTGGTCACCAATAAATTATGAGATTTAGCAAGAGTTAGACTTTTGAGCATTTATTAAGGAGAATAAGAATTTGGTAAAGAGAGAAGAAAAGGCTCTTCCTTCTTCCCCCCACAAGCAAATGTCACTTCCTGATGCCAAAGAAAAGACCCATGGTCTTGCCCTCAGAGATGTTCGCCTCATGGTGCAGCTTTTCTACATTAAGTCTCCAGCAGGTAGCATCATTCCAATCATTACAGTACTCACTGTATTCATGCACACACATGTTTATGTCTTCAGCTAATGGAGCAAAGAGGATAGAGAGTTAGTAAACAGGAAGAGTCTAGAAGACCTAGGTTCAATTTCTGCTTCTAATATTGGCTAAATGACAATGGGAAAGTTATGTTCTCTTAGTACTTCAGATACATCTCTAAAACTATAAGTTTAAGAGCATTTACAGATCAGTTTTGATACAAGCGATTTCTACACAAGAAATTCCTATGCTTTTGAATTCAGAAGTCTGCAGACTAGAAAGAGTAACTAACCACATTTTTAGATATCCAATTAAAATACTTGAGAAGGAAAAAAGAACTATTGTTTTTAATCCTACGTTTGTAAATTAGGAGAAAAAAATCTTATCCAATTAAAAAAAGTCTCCAGGGAGGTTAACTGTTAATCTAGGAACTTTTCCTTCCTAATTATATGTTTATCAGTTTATTTAAATAGATTTGCTTAATGATAAATTCTCTAAATATCTTACATAAAATAATGCATACTGCTTTCCCATAGTCCCACAATACTCCATTAGATTAAAAAGTTTTGGGGGCAGCTAGGTGGCGCAGTGGATAGAGCACCAGCCCTGGAGTCAGGAGTACCTGAGTTCAAATCTGGCCTCAGACACTTAACACTTACTAGCTGTGTGACCCTGGGCAAGTCACTTAACTCCAATTGCCTCACTAAAAAAAAAAAAAAAGAAGAAGAAGTTTCTCAGAAAGAAAAAAAAAATTAAAAGAATAGAGTTTCCAGATGCAAAAGTGACATTTCAACTACAGGCAGATTTCCTCAGAGAGGAGTACAGCATAAATATTTTTGAAAGTCAGAACTAAGTCCCCAAATATATTTTAAAATCCTATTTTGTACATTGTTGAACATGGGAAGCATCACAAAGTGCTCTACAGACAATTATTCCTGGAATTCCACCAAAAAATCAGTGACACAATACATCATGAATGCTCTATCTGCCATGTTGTTGGTAGAGATACAAAGAAGAAAATAGGAAATTAGGAAGAAAATACCTAAACAGGGGAAAAGTAGGCTCAGGGCCCTAAACTGTACCATTGGAGATCATGAAAGAAGTCACCGGCTTAAAAAGAGAGTGACTCTTGTTATGAAGAACCTAATATAGAAGAAAAACCATTGAGGATGATATGAACTATCAAATAGAAAGAAAGATATCGAAGAGCAAACTGGGAGCCTGAACAGGAAAGTTTTAAGAGGGCAAGAAAATGAGCTTATCTGTATTTTTTTTCTTCCCAAATTATCTAATAAACTTTGGATTGTATTCAGGAAAAAGCTAATTTTTCATGCTTGATCATAACAAGGTCTGAGATGAATCATATTAAATAATATTTTACTTTATCTAAAAATATGCATATTAGCAAAATAAATTATTTTCAGAATCTATGTACTTATTACTTATTTTACTCTTTTCTTTCTCTCTCCATAAATATATACACATATCCATTCACATATTCACGTGTAAATGTGTAGTTAATATGTTTTGTATGCATTCACCCACATGCATGTGTGTACATAAACAATCTATATAATACATTTCATGTATGTATATGCATATTTGTGTATGCATGTACATTCTCAAAGACTAGGTCAATAAAGTATAACCTGTACTAAACTGAGAAAGCTTCCTGTATAAATCTGTAGTTGATGTAGCCTTCTCACCATCTCTCTAAGAGAATCAGATTAGCTAAATTCAAAGAAGCTTATCTCTACATTGACCATAGAGTGAAGAATATTTGGCCATTGCAACTAATGATATTTTATTGAATGTACTGAGACTATTGTCTGTATGCTACAGAGGACAGAGAGCTAAATTTTATTATAGGATATAGTTCTATTATAGGCTAACTATATGCCCTTGGACTAAACGTTTTATTTTAATGGGCTCAATTTCTTCATATGTCATATGAGGGAGTTTGATTTGATGACTTTTAATGTCCCTTCACGTTCTAAATTTATGTTTCTAAATAATAGATTGATGAAATCCTGAAACTTTGATTAAATAAAATACATGTCCTAGAGAGTTGAAAGGTAATCTTAAATTAGGGATATATATGTATATTTTGGATTTATTGTATATTCAGTTCCAGAACATTGGAGTTATATGTTGCACAATTTCTTCAGTGTCCCATTGCAAATAAAATTATGTTTACATTATATAGTACTGTATTAAATGTGCAATAGTATTTTTTTCCTTAATAGTATTTTATTTTTTCCAGTTACATGTAAGAGTAGTTTTCAGCATTCGTTTTTTTAAAATTTTTTTATTAATTTTTTTTTCAGGGCAATGAGAGTTAAGTGACTTGGCCAGGGTCACACAGCTAGTAAGTGTCAAGTGTCTGAGGCCAGATTTGAACCCAGGTACTCCTGAATCCAGGGCTGGTGCTTTAACTACTGCACCACCTAGCTGCCCCCTCAGCATTCATTTTTATAAGATTTTGAGATCCTAATTTTTCTCCCTTATTCCCTTCCCTCACCCAACCCCAAGATAGTGAACAATCTGATATAGATTATATATGCATAATCACATTAAATATATATTTCCACACTAGTCATGTTGTGAAAGAAGAATCAGAACAAAAGGGAAAACCCTCAAGAAAGAAAAAGAAAACAAACAAAAGACAAAGTATTCAGATTCCACAGTTCTTTTTTCTGGATGTGGAGAGCATTTACCATCATGAGTCCTTTCAAATGTCTTGGATCATTTATTACTAACAAAAGCAAAATCTAGCAGAGCTGATCATCACAACATTGCTGTTACTATGTAGACTGTTCTTCTGGTTTTTCTAACTTCAGTAAATGTCAGTCCATTTAAGTCTTCACAGGTTTTTCTGAAATCTGCCTGCTCATCATTCCTTATAGTACAAGAGTATTCTATTACATCCATATATCACAACTTTTTCAGCCATTTCCCAATTAATGGGCATCCCCTTAATTTCCATTTCTTTACCACCACAAAAAGAACTGTTATAAATATTGTTTATGATCTCTTTGGGATACAGACCTAGTAGTGGTATTACTGGGTCCAGGGGTATTAAATATGCAATAATATTGTTGAAAAACAATGTACATATATTAATTTAAAATACTTTATTTTTAAAAATGCTAACCATCATCTGAGCCTTTAAGAAGTTATAATCTTTTTTTCTGGTAGAATGTCTTGCCAGATGTTGAGAGCTGCTGACTGATCAGAATGGTGGTTGGGATGGTGTTGGCAATTTCTTAAAATAAGACAACAATGAAGTTTACCACAGTGATTAACTCTTCCTTTCAAAACATATTTCTTTGTATAAGGCAATGTTGTTTGATACCATTTTACCCACAGAAGAAATTTAAAAATTGAAGTCAATCCGACTAAATCCAGTCACTACTTTATCAGTGAAGTTGATGGAGTATTCTTCAATATTACTGTCTCTCAGGGATTAGGGAAATCAGAGAAGAGTGATGCAGAAATCTTCCTTTGATTGAACAGTCAGAAAATACACAACATTTATTAATTAAGATCTCCATTTTACATGGACACAGTTTGTGGTGCCCCAAAACAATGACAATGGTGATATCAAAGATCACTAATCACAGATCATCATAACAGATATAATAACAATGATAAATGGAAATATTGCAAGAGTTACCAATATGCTACAGAGGGAAGCCATGTGATCTGTTGGGAAAATGGTGCTATTGGTCTTATTAAATGCTGGGTCATCACAAACCTTCAATTTGTAAAATAACACAATCTTGGCCAAACACCAATAAAGTGAGGCATGATAAGATAAGGTATGCCTATATAAGAGATAGGACCTCAACCAGTGATCAGTAGGAACTCCTTGGTAAGGAAATTGCCTTTACCAGTTTAGTTCAGCTTATGTTCTACAATTTACAATCCTAGAGAGTTACCAGGTGAAGTTAGAGATTAAGTGCTGTGGCCAGCATGATATATCTACACTATATATAAGATATGATATTTTGATTGAAGTCTTCCTTACTCTACAGCCTTACTCACTATTTGCCATACTGCATCTCTAACGTGGTTTATAAATGTGATTTTAAAATGTCTTTCTAAGAATATTAATTTAATATTTTATTTTCTCTAATTACATACAAAAACTGTTTTAACATTCTTTTTTTAAATTTTGAGTTCCAAATTGTCTTCTTTCCTCTCTCCCCACTGCCCTTGTTGAGAAGGCAAGCATTTTGATATAGGTTATATATGTGTAGATATGTAATACATATTTACATATTAGTCATATGGTCAAAGAAAACAGAGAAAAAATTCCTCAAGAAAAATAAAGTTTATAAAGCATACTTCCATCTTTGTTCTAACATCATAAGTTCTTTCTCTGGGGAGAGATACCATTTTACATCATAAATCCTTCAGAGTTTATTGGATCATGGTATTGCTGAGAATAGGTTAGTCATTCACAGTTGATCAACTTATAATATTGCTATTACTGTGTGCAATAATCTCCTAGTTATACTCATTTCAAGTTGCATTTGTTCATGTAAGTCTTTCCAGGTTTTTCTGAAAGTATCATTATCAATATTTTTTATAGCACAATAGTATTCCATCACAATCATATATAGCAAATTGTTAAGACACTCCCCAGTTGATGGTCATCCCATCAGTTTCCAATTCTTTGCCATCAGAAAAGAGCTGCTATAAATATTTTTGTACCTATAGGTCCATTTCCTTTTTTTAAATTTCACTGGGGATACTGACCTAGTAGTGATATTGGTAGATCAAAGGGTATTTATAGCCCTTTGGACATAATTCCAAATTTCTCTATGGAATGGTTTAATCAGTTCAAAAACTCCAGCAACAGTGCATTAATGTCTCAATTTAATTCTCCCTAAATGTGAATTTTTATTACTGGATATGTAACCTTTGTGAGCTCACTTGACACCAGTATAAGTATTTATCTTTCTCATCTGTTAAATGTAAATAATAATACCTACTCTTCAACCAACAAGTGTTTTATAAGAATAAATAATGAAAGTGAAAGTATTTTGTAACCAGCAAAACTGCAAATAAAAGGTGTTGTTATGACAAATATGTATTTAACCTGCTAAAATTGGCATCTAGTCATTTAATCTAGTCACAATTAGCATTAAAGCACAGATATTTGATCAGTGTTGAAATTTAGAGGTTTCCAGTAATTTATATCTAGAAACAAATAGCTGAATTTTTTACTTAGTCTATAAGAATAGTTAAAATAGCACAGTCTGGTGAGAGGTTCTAGTGGCTGGCCATGGGTAGATTACAGGGGTCTCTGTTGGCACTAGGGTGGAACTTAGTTGTCTTGCCCATGCTGGGAACCAGGAAGCAGTCTTGAGTGGCAGGCCCAGGTTGGGGAGGGGCACAGACATGCCCAAAGATAGAAACCATTGTGAGACAGATATTCTATTTCCAGGTTAAAAAGCAAGCAATTCTGGGGCTATTTACAAACCAGAGTACAGGGAAGTGGAGTGGAGAACCTGCTCTCCTTAAATCAATCCACCTGGGACCCCCTGAAGCTTGGGAAAGTACATTCTGGAGACAGGATCCCACTTTACGAAGGAGTTAAAAGTCAAGACATGGGCCATCAAAATGATGCGACAGAAAAAAAGATATGGAACATAAAAATTTTCTTTGGTGACAAGGAAGATCAAAATAAACCCTCAGAAGAACATAACAAAGTCAAAGCTCTACATCCAAAGCTTCCAAGATAAATATGAATTGCTCTCAGGTCATGGATGCACTCAAAAATGACTTTGAAGATAAAGTTAGAAAGGTAGGGGAAAAAATGGAAAGGGAAATGAGAGTGGTGGAGTAAAGTCATGAAAAAAAAAATCAGCAACTTGAAAAGCCAAATAGAAAATCTCTCTGAAGAGAATAATTGCTTAAGAATTAGTATTGAGAGGCAGCTAGGTGGCACTGCAGATAGAGCACCGGCCCAAACACAGTCATACAATACACCTCATGGAATATCATATTGACATCTCCACTCCATTCCATTGTACCTGTTGCTTTTGAAATAGAAAATTGTGTACCCCTATCACACCCCACCATCTTCCTCTAGTATCACGTATCAAATTGTATCATGCCTGCTTTGGGCACAAACTTAGGACTTGGTAATCATGAAATCTTAGTGATAGTGTAATTATAGAAAACATATTGAATGGCAAAGATTTTTTTTTAAATATTAATTAGAATTTGAAATGTAACATTTTATCTTCTAGGTTGGGAGAGAATGTATTTCATATGTATGCATGTATATATGCATATATGTATATTTCATTGTGTGCATATATGCACATATTTTTATGTCTACATAATGTACATACATGTGTATATACACACATGATGTGTGCACATATATTTTGGTATTGTAGATATACATATACATCTATGTATATAAGTGTGTATATACTTATATATATCCATACATTAATATATTCATATATATTTGCATAGAGATACATAATTTTCATTTCATTTTGTTTGCAGATTTACAGTTATATTTCACCTTCTCATGTCAGTTAAATCTAGCTATTAATATTAATGTGAAAGTACTTTGGACCAGAGGTATCAAACATACTGCCTATATTGCCTGAATGTGAATAGAATGGAACTAGAAACTATTTTGTTTTAAATATATAAAAAATACAATAGAGCATTAATAATTTTAATGTGTGGTTTTCTAAGTCAAAATGTAGCCCATAGAACATCTTAATGTATATTAAACAACCAGGGTTTAATAGTCCCCATTTCTATTTCAATTTGACACCACTGCTTTAGATTTCAGCAAGTATTGTGGAAAGAATGAATTCACAAAAGTTTCTGTCCAGGTGGTCTGTAACTGATATTATATCAATTGAATTTAGTTTTAATTGGGGGGATATTCTCTGGTATTGAAAGCCTGTAGGCTTTGACTTTAGTAATCAGAAATGTCAACTGCTAAAGGGTTTGCAATAAAATAAAATTAGTAAGCAAATCACGTAGTCTTTCTTTGTTGTTCTCTTAATAAGAATTGGTGTTGGGGTTTTCCTGACATTGTTATCTATTGTTGGTCTACATTTGATTGTCATTACATAAATAATAGGGTCATGGAATGGAACCTTTGCATCCAATTCTGTAAGACTTGGAAATTCCTACTCTTGGCAATATCTTTATAATTTATAGCCCAATAATAAATTCCTAAAAGAGAAAAATAGAAAAGGTCTTTTAGGATTGTATTTAGGTAGAATTCTTGAAGAAAAGTGTCTCTTTCCCTTACTCTGTAATAAAGGTTTACTGAGCTATGAATATCAACTTGATGTGAACCCTGAAAGATTCTGGCATAAACATGAGCTAGTCACAGCTAGGATAAACAACTACAAACTTTTGCTATATTTGATATGCCCAGTTTTGGGAAAGCCAGGGCAACTAAATAATATAAGGGATTTATTTTCTAATAATGGGTATTTTCCAGAACACATACATGTCACTATCTTTGAGGAACTCAAATAATAAGGAAAGGGAATACTGCTTGTTTGTTTTGTTTTTGTTGTTGTTGTTATTTTTATATCCCAGTACAAGGAAATTAATATAGTAATATCCATTGCTCATAAAGTTGGATTTATATATCAGTATAATCTGGACTAATGATAACTTGACTTTCAATGAATGAATAAACAAGTAGTTGCTTTGATTGGAGTAAGAGAAAAATAACAGAAAACTATAGGGGCTACAGTGGTTATCCTTATTGGTGTACCCTGCAAATTAGATAAAAGAAGAATAGGGAAAACTTGAATATGACAATTGTTATAAGTTTTCATCAACATATGACAGTAACTTTTTAATGGCACACTATGAATTGTATCTACCAGGGGCTGTTAAAAGTTAAGATGACTAAAATTAAGCTCAAGTCTGGTCTAGATAATATATGAGACATAACTTACTGATAAACTGAATAACCTGTTTAAAAGGAGGCAGGAACTTTAGACAAAAAAGTAGAGAACAAGTAGCATGCATTTTAAAGAAATGTGGCAGAAATCACTATCAAAATTTTTAGGACAGAAATGACAGTCTATTGATGTACTGCTCTTACTTTTGTATATCCCTTATGTTGACTAAATTATATATTCTCCCCTTAGCAAAATTACTCCTTCTTTTCTTTTATGCATTGTCTTTTTGCAATAAATGACTTCTGACCTCAGAATAGATTGAGACATATCTCAATTTGTTTAATTCCTTATATATGGTGATTGGGAAAAATGTTTTATATAACTATAGTTTAAGTGAGAACATAGCCCTTTGAGATATCTAGGTATCTTCAGTGCCAGTGTCATCTAGAACTGTTGTAGACCTCAGTGATGTAAGGAATTAATTGTGATTTGGGGTTTCCATGATCCCATCTTTGCTTCATCATGTTCAGACTGAAAAGATGTAATCTTGAAAAGCCTAAGAGAAGATGGGTGTGTACTTGAAGAGATTATAGAACAAACAACACAAAGTATCCAACTAAGTGCCTAAGCCCCACCTAGGAGTCCACCCATGCCCATATGGGGCTGGGCATATGTTGAAATAATTGGAGACTCAGCTTGGCTAAGAACCTCCCTTCCAGTTGGGGAGGCAGGAAGGAAGGTAGAGAGAGAGAAGGAGACAGAGAGGAGCCGGTGTGTGGTGGACCTTGAGATGGAACCAGGAGAAACTGCACAGCTGATTCTCCTGGGAGTTGCAGATTCCAGGTGATGGTGAGTTTGGGTTGTTGAGGCAAGGCTAGCTCTTTGGGCTAGCTGGGCTGGAGGCAAGTTTGGGATTTGAGTCAATTTTCATAGCTGAGGAGGCACAGCTTGTTTGAGGTGCCTGGAGGACTTTTTACCCTAACAATTTAGATTCTAATTATCTCGGAAGTGGGTCATATCTTTCCCTTCCCCTATTTCCTTTCTCATTGTCCCTGGCTCTATTAACTTCACTTATGTTGTAGATTTGTTCCCATTAATAAAACCTGATTTGTTTGTTGAAAAGAGGTCTACTATTATTTCCTGAACCCCAATATTTTGGTGAGCCACCCAATTAACTCTCCCCATACTAAATTTGGCCCATACAGTGATTTTGTATCCAGTGGTATCTTCCATAATTTTTTGACTCTTGAATATATTTAAAAACTTCAAAGCACCTTGGTAAAAGTACACATTTACAAAAATTTGTCCATATGTGCCTTTCGAATTGATTATCAATATTTGACTGAAGTGGTAGAAATTCAACTTGCCAGAAACCTGATAGTATTACTGTCTTAGATGAAACTCCTCTTGAAAGGCTTGCTAAATTCTCTATACGGGGGCAAAACATTTTGAAGGTGACAAAACTATGAAACTGGCATGACCTTCCCCACTTATAGTTTAGAGAAGTATTACTAGAGAATAATAAGAAAATTCTTTCTTAGTAGCAAAAAATGCCTTCACCATGATAACTATGTCATCAGGGGAAAACAACGAAAAACAAGATAGCTTATCATTCTTGAATGTAAAATGGAAGGAAGTTCCAATAAGAAGAGAATTCCTTGAAAACGCTTACAATGATAGTGGTATATTTGATAGAGGGCTGAACCTGGAGTTGGGAAGAACTAATTTCAAATTCAGCCTGTTTCTTAGAGCTCTGTGATGCTCAGCAAGTCATTTAGAACTTTGTCTGCCTCAGTTTCATCTGTAAAAATGGTAGTAGTAATAGCATTTACCTCCATGACTTGTGAAGGGAAAAGGAAATAGTATTAGTTAAATATTTCAAAAACTTTCAATCATGAACAAAATGCTAACTACTATTATTTTTGATAACTAGATACTCTTGAAAAGAGCCTACAAAAGAATGGGCTGAGATCATTTTCCAGAAAAAAAAATGGCTTAGGAGGTTGGCAGGAGGGGTCCACTGTGCCAGGGCAGGAATGGAAGCCAACCCTCTGGTCATCCTGACACAGATCCAGTCCTAGGGAGCCCTTGCAAGAGAAAGAGAAATACAGAATCTCTGAATCAGTTGCTGTCTCAGTATCATCTGGAACTAAGTTCACGGTCTGGTGAGAGGGTTGAGCATTTGGCCAGAAGGAGATTACAGGGGTCTTTGCTGGCACTAAGGCAGAACTTGGGAGTTTCATACCTGTTGTGAACCAGGAAGTAGGCTTGAGTGGCTGTGGCTCAGGTGGGGAAGGTGTGCAGGCCCATCAGAGCTAATAACCATAGCACACAAACTTTTGCTGTCTGGTTAATTAGCAATTTGGCCTGAGGTTATCTATGGACCAGAGAACAAACCAGGTAAGTGAAGAACCTGCCTCTCTGTAATTTGTACCACCTAGTACCACCTGAAGTTTGGGAAACTGCAGCCTGGAAACAGTGCCCCACATTAAGAAGGAGTTAAAAGTCAAGTAAAAGATAGGCAAGATGAGGAGACAGAGAAAGAAGTGGACTATAGGAAGTTTCTTTAGTGACAAGGAAGATCATCAGAAGAGGAAAGCAATGTTAAGGCTCAGACATCCAAAGCTTCCAAGAAAAATATATATTCTTCTCAGGTCATAGAAGCAATCAAAAAGAACTTTGAAGATAAAGTAAGAGAGATAGAGGAAAAAATGGAAAGAGAAATGAGAGTGATGCAGGAGAGTCATGACAAAAAATCGACAACTTGAAAAGCCAAATTGGTGAAATGGAAAAGGAGGTACAAAATGTCTCTGAAGGAAATCATTGCTTAAAAGTTAGGATTGAGCAAATAGATGCTAATGACTTTATGAGAAATCAAGACACAATAAAGCAAAACCAAATGAATAAAAAAAAAGAGGGCAATGTAAAATATATTCTTTGAAAAACTGCTGACCTGGAAAATACATATCGGAGAAATAATTTGTTGTTTTGTTTTTGTTTTTGTTTTTTTTGCAGGGCAATGTGGGTTAAGTGATGTGCCCAGGTTCACACAGCTAGTAAGTGTCAAGTGTCTGAGGCTGGATTTGAACTCAGATCCTCCTGAATCCAAGGCCAGTGCTTTATACACTGTGGCACCTAGCTGCCCCCCAGGAGAGATAATTTGAAAAATTATTGGACTACCTGAAAACCATGATCAAGGAAAGAACTTAGACATCATCTTTCAGGAAATTGTCAGGGAAAATTGCCCTGATATTCAAGAAGCAGAAAGTAAAATAGAAATTGAAAGAAATCACAGATCACCTCCTGAAAGAGATCCCAAAATGAAAACTCCCAGGAATAATATAGCCAAATTCCAGAGATCCCAGGTCAAGGAGAAAATATTATAAGCAGCCTAAAAGAAACAATTCAAGTACTGTGGAGCTACAGTCAGGATAGAACAAGATCTAACAGCTTCTACATTAAAGGATTAGAGAGAATGGAATATGATATTCCAGAGGCAAAGGAATTGGGATTACAACCAAGAATCACTTATCCAGAAAAACTTTGTGTAATCTTTAGGGGGGGGAAATGGTACTTCAATGAAAAAGAGGACTTTCATGTATTCATCATGAAAAGACCTGAACTGAATAGAAAATTTGACTTTCAAATACAAGATGCTAGAGAAGCATAAAAATGTAAACAGGGAAAAGAACTTATGAGGGATGTTAAAAGGTTAAAATGTTTACATTCCTATGTGGGAAAATGATATGTCTAACTGATAAGAACTTCTCAGTATCTGCCCTAAGGCAGAAATAAATTTAAACAGAGGACAGAGGTAGGAATTAATGAAGTAGGGATGATATGTATAAAGCATTTATTTTTTGCTTATCTTTTTTTTTTTTTGTGGGGTCAATGGAGTTGAGTTACATGCCTGGGTTCATGCAGTGGGTGAGTGTCTTGTGTGTGAGGCCAGATTTGGGCTTGGGTCCTCCTGGGTTCATGGTGGGTGTTTTTTCCCCTGTGTCATCTAGCTGTCCCATGATGACATCTTTAGGGTACATTTTATGGGTGAGAGGAATACACCGGGGGAGGGGAAAAGGGAGAGGTAGGATGGGGTGAAATCCCATATGAAAGAAACAGGAAAGGGCTTATGGAGTAGGGGGAGAGATGGGGGAGGAGTGGGGCAGTGGATGAGCCTTATACTCATTAGAATAGGCTTAAAGAACTTTATCTCATCTGTGTTGGCTCAAGGAAGTTATAATATGCATAATCAATTGTGTGGAGATATCTATCTAAGGTGGGTATTCAATGAGCCTTACACTCAATAGAATTGGCTCAAAGACCTTAATCTCATCAGAGTTGGCTCAAGGATGGAATACTATACACACTGAATTGGGTGGAGTAATCTATCTAACCCTGAATGAAAGTAGGAGGGGAAGAGGATAAGGAGGGAGGGGTGAAAGAAGGAAGGGCAGATTGTGAGAGGGAGAAGTCAGAAGGCAATTGAGGGATGCTTCTCATTTGGAATGGCTGAATAAGTTGTAATATATGAATGTAACAGAATACTGTCGTGCTGTAAGAAATGATGAGCAGGTAGATTTCAGAGAAACCTTGAGGACTTACATGAACTGATGCTGAGTGAGATGAGCAGAATCAGGAGGACATTATACATAGTATCAACAATATTGTGTGATGATCAACTGTGATAGACTTGACTCTTCTCAGCAATACAATGGTCCAAGATAATTCCAAAGTCCTCATGATGGAAAATGCTTTCCATATCCAGAAAAAAAGAACTATGGAATCTAGATGCATATTGAACCATATTGTTTCTACCTTTTTTCTCTTTGTTTTTGAGGTTTTTCCCTTTTGTTCTGATTCTTTCACAACATGACTAATGTGGAAATATGTTTAATGTAATTGTACATACATAACATATCAGATTGCTTGTTGTCTTGGGGAGTGGGGAGGGAGGAAAGGGATGGAGAAAAATTTGGAAATATAAATCTTATATGTGACTAGAAAATAATAAACTACTTCTATAATAAATAGATACTCTTTTTCAACTGTTTTTATTCATATAAGTAGGGGCAGCTAGGTGTTGCAGTGGATAAAGCACCAGCCCTGGAGTCAGTAGGAACTGAGTTCAAATCCAGCCTCAGACACTTGACACTTGCTGTGTTTTGTGACTGTGATCAAGTCACAACCCTAATTGGCAAGCAAAAATATAAAATAACATAAAATAAAAATTATATTAGCTAACAGAAGAAGTGTAGCATGAAGAGAGCTGTTTTGGAGGAGGAAAAAGAGGGTTTGAGTTCTACCTTAATATTCCTATCTTTATGACCCTCAGCATGTTAATTAATGTTTTGGTACCTCAGGTAACTCTAAAATGATAAAATGTAGAGTGAGTTCTAGATATGCATTAATGGAAATGATTCCAAATTGGAAGTTATCATTTTACATGAAATAAGTCCAGTCTCTCCTTTAACTTGTGGGAGGGGAGAAGCTCAATTATTTAGAATGTAAAGGCTATATTTATTGTTTTTTTATTTTGTTTTGTTTTGTTTTTTACGGGGCAATGGGGTTAAGTGACTTGCCCAGAGTCACACAGCTAGTAAGTGTCAAGTGTCTGAGGCCAGATTTGAACTCAGGAACTCCTGAATCCAGGGCTGATGCTTTATCCACTGTGCCACCTAGCCGCCCCAAGGCTATATTTATTAAATATAATTTTTTAGCATCTATAATCTTCAAGTATGTCTGAGTTCCCTTCTCCTATTCAACAACAGTTTGTATTTTTCCAAGCTTATAAAACAAATATCAAAGTCTGATACCACTTTGCCCCAACTATTTTTTGAAGAATACATTTCTTTTACCAACATTAACATAGATAAAAATGTATTTACTGCTTTCTTATCAATAAATAATTTTAAGCTTTAAATCCGTAAAGTAGATTGTGATCCTTGATGACTTTGAGTAAAATTTCTTGTCTAAAAAAAGCAATCTTTTCTTCAAACTCTAAACTTTCATGAAAAATATCAAGGCTTGTCTCACAGGCTAGAAGATTAAATTGTTTTTTATATAGTGAGTTAAGGGGTGCAGGAATGATACTCCCTTATGAAAATTGCTCTCTTAGGCACTGTCATTGATGCCTGATATTTCATGGCTTCTGGGACAAGACATTGCTCTGTTGAAATTCAAATACGATGAAAAGGGCAACACATTAAGCCATTATCAGTTCTTAATTTGAGTGTGAATCAGTTTATTGATTTTTCATTCTAAAAGCAATCTGAGAGGAGAGTTTGAGGGAAAGGACATATAGCTGTGTCCAGAGAATTGGATATTAAGTGGTAAGAAAAGCCAGCAATGACCTGGAGAGCTAATAGTATAAGGAAAGTGGGGAGAAAGGGATGGAGTGTGTATTAACAATAGAAAAGAAATAGAGGTAAAAAGGAATTAAGATGACAGTGAAGAAAAAAAAAATGTTTGCCTTTTTACATTGTACTTTTGCCTGGTATTTCAAGGGACTATTAAACATTTTTCTTTACACTCTTTAATTACTATATATGTGTGTGCATGCGTGTGTGTGTGTATGTGTGTGTCTGTGTGTCTGTCTGTACTGATAAAGACAATTTACTGAGAACTGACTGATTCCCAACTGCTTCCCATTCCCAGGCCAATGAATTGCCTGGGGCTAACCAATGTTTGCCATTTTCAGACCCTTGATTGTCTTATGGATCTCCCCCAAAACAAACATATCCCCTTCCAAAGATTCTCCACATTACTCCCTGGACTTTAGGTTATTATGTAAAAGGGTCCATTTACATTAAGTCATTTCTATTTAGAGTTAAGTAGTTTCTATACATAATTCAAGGCTATCTCATAGTTCCCTTTATTCTGTTACCCCAAATAAAGCCTTCCTCAGTCCCCATCTTTGTGTATTCCTGGCATCTTGCTTTGCAGTTCTTCAAGTTATATCTCCTCTGCCCTGATTAAAGAATTTATTTATCCTATATTGATTTGTTTCATTAATTTTCAGGTTAACTATGTATATATATGCATACATATATGTATGTGTATGTATGCATATGTGTATTGTATGCATATGCATATGTGTCTGTCTGTATGTATAAAATATATGGATAGGGGAAGATTGAAGCCTGCTTCCTAATTCCTGATACCTACACTGTGCTATCCATATGGGTTCATGCCTGAGAAGAATGAGCTTTGTGAGTTTGGAAAAGTCTAGCAGAGACTAACAGACCCAATCCTTTTATTCTTTTTCAAATATTGAATTTTTTGTAATTACATGTAAAAAACTTAACTTTTTTTTTTGGGGGGGGGGTTGGGTTTTTTTTTTGCAGGGCAATAAGGGCTAAGTGACTTGCCCAGGGTAATACAGCTAGTAAGTGTCAAGTGTCTAAGGCCGGATTTGAACTCAGTTACTCCTGAATCCAGGGCCTGTGCTTTACCACTGCGCCATCTAGCTGCCCCAAAAAGCTTAACATTTTAAAAAATTTAGTCCTAAATTACCTTCTGCCCTCTCTCTCCTAACCCCCTCCCACTCATTGAAAAGGCAAGCAATTTGATATAGGCTTTACAAGCATGACCCTGCAAAATATATTTCCACATTAATCATGTTGTGAAACAAAACACCAAGCCCACACACCCCAAGAAAAATAAAGTTAAATAATATTCTTCAATCTGCAAGCAGACTTCATTAGTTCCTTCTGTGGAGGTAGATAGCATTTTTTTTTTATCATGAGTATTTTGAAAATGCCTTAGATTGGGGACAGCTAGGTGACTCATTGGATAAAGCACAGGCCCTGGATTCAGGAGGACCTAAGTTCAAATCCAGCCTCAGACACTTGACACTTACTAGCTGTGTGACCCTGGGCAAGTCACTTAATTCTCATTGCCCGCCCCCCCCCTCCCCCCCATACAAAAAAAAAGTTTAGATCATTATACTGCTAAGGACTGTGAAGTCATTCACAGTTGATCATCATGGAATATTGTAGTTACTGTATACATTGTTCTCCTGCTTCTACTCACTTCATTTATTTATTCATTCATTCATTCATTCATTCATTCATTCATTCATTTACTCATTCATTTATTTATTCATTCATTTGTTCATTTATTTATTTTCAGTGCAACAAAAATTTATTTTATTTTTTCCAATTCCATGTAAGGATAGTTTTCAACATTCATTTTCATGAGATTTAGAGTACCAAATTTTTCTCCCTCCCTCCCTTTCCTCCCCTGTCCACAAGACATCAACCAATCTGATATAGGTTATATATGTACAATCCACAAGTGCTCTTTTTATCAGTTCTTTCTATGGGGGTGGATAGTATATTTCATCATTAGTCCCTTGGGATTGTCTTAGATCATTGTATTGCTGAGAATAATCAAGTCAATTGCTCATAGAACAATACTGCTGTCACTATGCACAATATCCTCCCAGTTCTGCTCACTTCACTATACATCAATTCATATGAGTCTTTCCAGGTTTTTCTGGGACAAAGGGTTAGGATGAATAAGTTTAGTATGGAAGTATAAATTGTCTATCATTGATTATATCTTTATTGTCATTACTACAGATTAGCTCAAGTGACTGTATTAGAATTTTATAATTTATAATTACTCCATCAAACAACATGTATCAAAAATAATAATTATCACAGAAAAAAAAACAGAAAAAAGGATTTTCTTCTGGAGTTCCCTATGTCAATGTAACCAGAAATCTACCAGTCACACCTATTCCTATATACACACATGCCAGATAAACAAGTTTTTAACCTGCATAAAATATCCAATTCTACCCTAGTATAAAAAAGTTCAGTCTTTCAAATAAGTAGGAATATTGTAGATTTCATTCCACACCCTTAATTAAGATCTACAATGACTGTGTGTCAAGATAATGGAATGTGATACATGAGATTCAGCAGATACTCAGGGGCCCACCTGGAAAAAGGTACTTAAGAAGGCATGGTACTTAAGAAGCCAAAAACTTTGAAATTTACATTGAGACCACTGTCAGTTCCAGTGAACCAATGAATTTGAATGACACTAGCCAATCAGCTTGAAGAACCTCCCATTTCTTGGAGGGGAACATGAAGCAGGTAGTGGACCCTGGAGAGAGTCTTCTTCCTCTTTTGGTGTGAGACTTCGGCATGGTGGCAGAGGACTTCAGAAGTAAGAGGTTTAGGAAGGTGAGGATTTTCAGGCTATAAGAAATCTGTTCTCAATCTTTATCTTTCTTTACTATCTTTCAATAAACACTTAAAAAAACCCTAAACTCGTTTATCAGGGATTTTAGTCAGTTTCCCCCAAAAAATGAGGTGACAAATTGGAACCCACATTTAGAATTTTAAATTACACAACTTGCATATTGAATTTTGTTTTTTGCAATGTAAACTAGCTTTTAAGCATGCCAAGTTTACCTAATGTAGAATCCTTGAAGTGGGTATCTGTATCTTTAAAATTTGTGAGATGAAGCCAGATGTTTTCTCTTTCCATCTTCTTTTCTTCTGAGTTCCTAGCTTCTGGGCATGATGAAATAAACTGAAAGGGTTCCCTTCCTCCGCTAACTCTCTTCTATGCCACCACCCCTCTTTGAGATATGGTCCTGGGGGACTTTGCTTTCTATTATTTGTCCTCAGTTTCAGATACTGGGGATGATCCCTACTGGACCAGGAGTTTGAGTATTGACAGCTTGGTGTCAGGTTTGCAGATGGGCTGGTGTAGCATTTAATCATGTCAGTGTGAAACTTTGAGAAGCCAAAGAACTTGGAACTCAATCCCCAGGGTGGAGTTTGAACTTGAAATGGAGACTGTGCTTTAAGGGAACTGAGGTAAACTATGAACTTAATTTCCTTCTTCTCCCTGATACTGAGGTGGTTCAAAGCAGGAGGAGGGATTATGCCTCCCTCAAGTTTACTTTTTACAAAAGTTCTTCTATGTAAGAATAGTATAGTGTTATTAAAAGAGACTATATTTAAATGAGAAGACTTGTATTTTATAATCATAGGCCTTCTACTAAATAGCTGGGTAGCTTTTGGTAAGTTACTTTTTCTTTGGAGATTCATTTTCCTCAATCATAAAATCTAGGGTTTTTTTTTGTTTGATGATATTTACTATTCATTGTCCTTCCATCTCTCAATATTAAGATGGTGGTATTGTGATCAGAGCCCTAAGGGACTGGAGGCATGATTCCTGCCACTAGGAGGGAATAAGGTCACACTCTCAGATCAAAGGGTGTAATTTGAAGCTCTGGAATAATCATGAATATTAATTTCCCCACTTTATACAAAAATAGAATGTGTTTGTTAAAGCAACTCAAGTAGTAAAACAACATAAAATAAAGGATGATAACATTTTGGAGAAAATACAAAGTGAGACAATATTGATTCTATCTATATTTCAATGGTAAATTTCAAATGGTATATTTCAATGGGTGTTACATGACAGCTATCTCTTCCCTAATTTACACAATTAACTTAAATAATTTGTTGTCATCCAAAGCCTTGCCTACAGACCAATAAGAGATGTCTACCTCACTGTCAAACTTAACTCAGTTTGTCATTACCTTTTCCAATATTTTGTTTCCTTTTGCCATTTTGCTTTGTCTTTCATTCTGAAAAATGCATCTGGCTGACTAAATCTTCTTCAGGTTGTCTGATAAGTATGACAGATTTTTTGGATCTCAAAGGCATATCTCTACATATAAAATGCATGACCTTTGGGAGGTACATTTCCCCAAGTATGAAAGGGATAGTTTTCTTTAGTTTTACTATTATTGTTGATGTTGTGAATTACTAAGAATGGACCAAAGAATTTATTATTTAAGCCTACTTAAGAAAAAAAAAATTAGAAAACCTTAGCAGAGCTAAGTCAAAGTTGATACCTAATAGGTATCCAGTGTATCTTTAAAAAAAGAAAGTACTATTAAAAATTCAGAATCAAACTTCCAATGGATCAGAAATATTAGGATTTTATTTTGCTTCAAGCACGCTCTGCAAAAGTAGCATAAAACTCTGAGTGTAGTTAGATATTATAGTCTCTAAACTCAGGGCCATAGGAACCTGTTAACAGTGAGTTCTCTGCTCTAATGCATCCAATGACTGGAGAATAAATATACTCATTCAATGTAGGTACACATGTCTTCATTTGTCAATAATCTTTCAGACTTTCTGTCTCTTATTTTTGCCTACCAAGGCCTCTGTTCTCTACATAGATGCACAAACCTAAGTACCCAAAGGAAAGGGAAGGCATAGGACATTAACCCAGTTTTCTCCAAGGGCATATCACTAGACTTCCTAAATGAACATAGGGGAAATATAGGCAAAGAAATGTCATAGCACAGACATAAAAATAAAAAAAAGATTTTGTAGAGATGTCAATATAAAAATTATGAAAAAATGTCCAATGATGACACATCTCCAATCATTGAAAGATAAAATTATTGCTATGGTAAAAGCCACTTCAGCAATTTCCAAGGTGGACTATGATCCTTGTGATTTCTAGGGACATATTTCTTAGAGTGTTCTCATATGCTACACCTCTTTCATGTGTATGGAGCAAAGAACAGTGACGAGTTAAAATTATGCATTTGTGCTATTTCCCCTTGAATGTTCACTGTGAGTAAGATTCATGCTAAAATAAATCTGGCCCAGATTCAGGGGCTTATGCCTCTAATTTTCCAAGTTGAAGTTAAAAATGCAGCACAGAAAATATTATACAGAGGATGAAAAGTATATTAAAAGTAAATTATGTGAGGAGTATGAGTAAATATTTATTGATTTTCTTCAGAAACTGAAAAGTGAGTATCATTTATGATCATTGACTTGAATTTATAGTAGACACAAAACTATAGAGTATTCTACTACAAGAAAGATTCAAATTAATAATTTTCCTTAGAAAGGACAATTAATTCAAAGCCCTAAGGCAAGAGTTAATTCTGAACAGTATGTATTTAATTTGCTTTGGGTATGAAGGCAAGTGCCCCAACACTGTTTCAAGGTTTAGAGCTGTTCAAATCAGAAGATCATGAATGTGTGACCTGAATACAAATGCCATTTTTATATAGAAATAGGCTTTAAGATACTCGCCTTTGGATATCTTTGGGGAACACACAGTGGGGATTGACCTAACTAGTGATCTGAAGTTACATATATTTGTTCCCCATGAAGAGAGCTGAGAAGGCCTTTCTTTTCATCATGCAAATTACTGACACTGGATAAAAAGAGTTCAAAGTAGGAGCATTTTTCCTAGTTCAGCAAACCACTGCTTAAAGCCAGTGTAAGCACTGTAATGGATTTATCAGGATTGCATTCAGAATACAAGGGTTTTAAATATCTTAACTATTGGCACTGCTTTGAAATTCTTAATAATAACACACATTGTTTATAAGGCATAGGTGTAATCATTTCAGCTTTTCTGTCAGATTTTTGGTTTTGGTGGCCTTGGTAGTATTGTTTCCAGAATATAATAGTAATTACATGGAGGAGGAGGTGAAGATTCCTGATCTTTAATTGTCATGCAAAAACTTAAGTTTTCTATCATATTCTGGCCACTTACAAATGCCATTTAAATTGTGATTTGGAAAATTTCAGTTAGGGTAAAGAGGACACAAACAAAAGTCATGAGATACTTGAGAGACCATGCAATAATTTATATGATGTTTTATTCCCACCTCCATTCCCTCACAGTCCCCAGTGCAATGCCTTGTATAGAAAAGTTACTTAGCACTCATTATTGACATGAAATGAAAAAAAAAATTGAAAAAATGTAATGATAGGTAAGTTACAGGTATTTTATTTCTTTTTTTTTCATTTTCACTAAAATAGTGATGATATTAGAAATATAGACTGCATTTATGATTTCACTGATACATGGAGGTCCCAGGTGAGCAAACTCACTCTGCCAATTCAGGTTAACACTGTTTCTACAACTTTTAGAGAGTTACTTAAAGATCAGTGAAGCTAAGTATTATGCCCTGAGTCACAAACCACTTATGTATTCTGTATTCTGTCTCCAAGTCTAGAGATCTTACAACTCTTCTAAGGGTTATCTCTTTTTTGTTGCTATGGACTACCTTTAGTAGCCTGGTTAAGCCTGTGTACCCCTTTTCAGAATATTTTTAATCCGTAATTGGAAAAAATGCTAAATTTATTTTACACCTTAATGAAAATATTTATAACATGTTTTCCACATCCATGTTTACGGACTTGTTGAAATGTATGCAAGTTGTTAAATTTGCTTGAAAGAATCTTTAAAAATACCTAACAAGAAAAAAGGAAAGTTAAAAAAAATAGTTATCAGTGCATCATTTCTGTAACAGTTGGTATCTATCATCATTTTCAATTAGATGCATTAATATCAATCACCTAGTCAACACATTAAAATGGAAAGAACACTAGTTAGGTGTAAAGAAAACTGGATCTTTGTCATAGTTCTGCCATTTTGTGTGATTGTTTGCAAGTTACTGTTGTGCCTTAGTTTACTCATGTTCCAAATGAGTATGAGGCTCAAATAAATTGTAAACATTAAAATTCCATGATTTAGTGGTTCCTTATGGTTTCCATTACACTCTCAATAAAAGTATTTGGGAGACTAAGAAGGGACATGGGTCAAGAATTTTCCTCCTGTAATTCAAGAAAATTAATTCTTGCTGACATGTGAACACAATTTTAATAGTTCCTTTGATACCATTTGTTTCATAACACAGTATGCTAAGCGTCACCACCTTTTCTATTATCATCATATATTCAAAATCCATTGACCATGAAGGGAGTCTTCTTCATGAAAATATTTGTTAGGATAAACATGTCAAAAATAAACCCAGATTATTTTATAAAGAGAGAAGAGGATTATAGTGAAATGAAAGAAATCAGGTCTCCATTTTTTTCAGTTGTATAGGCTGCTTCAAAAATCAGCCCATGGTGCTGTGTGGAAAGTAGGAGTGAGTGAGTGTCTAAAAGGGCCTTTGAGGATATCTTTAGCACAGTTTTTAAGTCTTTAATGACCCTTGTGTGGAGGCTAGACTGAAATTAGTTTCAGAGCAAGCAGTTCCACTTTCAGCCTAACTACTACCATTCTAGAATAAACAGAAACAAATGAATAAAAATTTTGCTTGGGACACAAAAGAGTTTAAAAGTAAAGCAATATCTTTTACTCTCGATTTTCAAGTTTTTAAATACTCATATTAATCCCAAGTTTTTCTATGAAGCAAAGGAGCATGTTTTTAAGAACAATCTTAAATTAGTGGCAAAAGCACAATGCTTTATTGGACATACAGTAGTCTTTTGATTTAGGAAAACTGATTTTACCTTGATATATAGTGATTGTGTTCATTCTGGCCAAGTCACATAACTTCTCCATGTGCCAGAAAAATTCATAAAACTATAAATAGTAGAGCAGGTGATGATCTGAATTTCTTCAGTGTTGCACTTAGTTTTCTCTTCAGGAGTTTCATATTCCCTATGTCATTTACATGATCAATTAGATAGATAATAGATGATAGATAGATTATATATCTATGTAGTACCTATATAAGCATATATATATATATAAATATGTGCATATACATATATACACACATATATACAGCTTCATTAATATGCTGTTGAATGGCATGAGTTGTCTAAATAATCATTTCAGCTGGTCACACCTTTGGCAGTAAAGCAGCAGACACAAGCAGATTAAAACAAATTAAAAATGAAGAATTATAAGAGAGAGAAAAGAAGAGATTGTCATGAGGAAAATGTATGAATAGAAAAAAAAATAGGTTGCTCATATGCCATGGATGAGAAATCTGTTAAAATGGGAAAAATTACATTTTTGAGTCTCAATTTCTTCATCTATAAAAAAACCAAAACAAAATGGTGATGGGTAGGGGATGGATTTAAGAAGACATGAGCTCAAAATCAGCCTCAGACACTTACTATATGACTCTTGACAAATCACTGAACATCTAACTGCCTCTTTTTCCTCATCTGTAAGATGGGAATAGTAATACTAACACCTACATTCCAGTTATTTCTAATAATTTTAAAGCAAGGCAAGAATGAGTTATGATCAATTATCAGGTTGATATATTACTATATGAGCTTATCAAGAGATAGACTATGGTTCCCAGCACACAAATTGGATGCATTGTGAAAAGACATATGGAAAAACTTGGAAAAGGATCAACTAGGCTTCTACAGCATAGTCCAATAATTTTCAAATTATCTCTCCTGTATTTATTTTCCAGGTCAGTTGTTTTACCAAGGAGATATTTCACATTGCCTTCTTTTTTTTTATTCTTTTGGTTTTGCTTTACTTTCTTTATCATGCCTTTTCATAAAGGCATTAGCTTCCATTTGCTCAATCCTAATTGTTAATTAATTATTTTCATCAGAGTGATTTTGTACCTCCTTTTCCATTTGGCCAATTTTGCGTTTCAAGCTGTTGACTTTTTTTTTCATGATTTTCTTGTATCACTCTAATTTTTCTTTCTATTTTTTTCTCTCTACCTCTCTTATTTTATTTTCAAAGTCCTTTTTGATTCCCTCTATGGCCTTAGACTAATTTATATTTTTCAGGAAGGCCTTGGATGCAGGAGCTTTGACTTTGTTATCTTCTTCTGAGGGTGTATTTTGCTCTTCCTTGTCACCATAGAAACTTTCTAGGTTCAGCATTTTTTTCTGTTTGTTCATCTTCCCAGCCTTTTTCTTGACTTTTTATTCTTTGTTTCCTTCCCTTCCCTTCTCTTCCTTTGCTTCCAGGGAGGAGGGTGCACTGTCCCAAACTTCAGGGGGGTTGAACAGCTGTTCTCCAAGAGTCTTCTAGGAATTTGTAAATCCTTAGTTCTTCCATGGTGGTATGATTTAAGGAGAGGTATATTCACCATTCTCCTGGTCTGTTCTCTGGTCTGCAAACAACCAGTCCTGCTTCCCTACCCTGGAACCCAGGAACAGAGCCCAGCTCCACTGTGGCTGCAAGTTCCTGAGTGCTTTTGCTCCTCCCCCACCCAGGACCATCACCCAAGACTTCAACCTGGATCCGAGCTTGAGCAAAACAACAGAGTCCTACCTCAGCACCAGCAAAGAGACCCCTGCAATCTCACTCTGGCCAAATGCTTGACCTACTCACTATCTGTGTGCTGAGTTCCAGAAGCAGATGCTGCTGCAGCTGATTCTGAGGTTACTGAGGCCTGGTTCATTGGCATGGCCTATTCTGTGGCTGGATCTGTGCTGATGTAGCCTGTGTTGGGTTATGTTCCCCTCTCACCCTGGTATAAGAGATCTTTCCTGCCAACCTTCTTAGTTGTCTTTGGCTGGAAAATTATTTCACCCTATCCTTTTGTTTGTTCTTCTGTTCCAGGAATTTTCTTATGGCATAATTCAAAGTTATTTGGAGGAGTCTAGGGGAAAGCTCAGGGAGTCACTGACTTTCCTCAACAATCTTGGCTCTGCCCAGAAAGCTACATTTTCTAATATAAGTGAGGATATTTTGGGTGTAATTGAAGTTGTGGTAAGGGGAAAAAGTTCTGAAATAGTTACTTTGGGAAATTAAATAGAGACAAGTAAAATAAGAACATTAGGAGGGAAACTGATATTCAGTGACAGAGCATTGACTTTAGAATTAAGATGTCTGGGGTTGGATCCTATGTCCCGTACTTACTAGCACGTAACTTATCATCTCTGAGATACTCAGTTTCCTTATTAATAAAATAGTAAGTTACTTCTAGATCTAAATATAAGATCTCATTCCTAAGCAACAATGACAACTCAGCTGAGGGTTTGTATAGTAAAACTAAAGATTGGGAACAAGAACTTCCTCTGAACCCATTTCCTTGGCTAAAAATGAAGGGTTGTAATACTGTGGATAAAGTGCTGGTCCTGGAGTCAGGACTGCCTGAGTGCAAACCCAGCCTCAAACACTGAGTCAGTGAGTGACCCTGGGAAAATCATTTAACATCTGTTTGCCTCAGTTTCCTCTACTCTAATATGGAGACCCTAGAGAAAGAAATGGCAAATAACTATAGTATCTTTGCCAAGAAAAACTCAAATTAGGTTATGAAGAGTTGAACACAACTGAAAAATGACTGAACAACAAAGACTGGATGACCTCAAAGTTCCGTACAATCTCTACATCTATGATCCCTCCATTAGATGCTTCTATGAGTCATAGAAGTGCTAGGAAATAATGGTTGGTCTTTGAGAGATAATAAAAACAATTATTAATACTGATGAAAATAATATCTAGTACTCATATAGTGCTTTAAGGTTTTCAAAATGCTTTACATATTTTCATATTTTATATTTATATCAATGCTGTAAATTCAGTGGTATTATTTTATAGATGAAGAAACTGAGACTGAATAGGTTAGATGTCTGGCCCAGGCTCTTACAGCTAAGTAAGTGTCTGGGGGTTTGAAATCAGGTCCTCTTGACATTAATTCTAGTCATCTATCCACTATATTACCTAGCTGCTGTGGAAGCAGGTTTTATGACAGTTATGACAATAACTACAAGATTACAAATCAAAAGCTATTTTGCAAAGAGTGAATCAATCTACTTTTGAGCATATTGTTTTTTTTTCCTCACATATCTTTTCTCTTAACCAGTATACTTTACTTTTTTCCTATCAAATTAAATTTTCCATTGGTTTCATAGATTATTTTATTTCTTTAAATCCTCACTTGGCATCTTCTTTCTTGTCAAATACTATGCCTTAAAAACCTCTAGTTCTACATTCATCAAGCTACATGTCTTCTTTCCTTCAAAGGTCACTTGTAATACTGTTTGGAGATGAAATATTTCCTGATTAAGTGAGTTTAAAAATGTCCATATTCTCTTGTTCTTTAAAGAGAATTATCCACTTTTTTTACTCTTTTCCAATATATAAAATGAAAATAAAATAAAAGTCCTCAAGAATTCATTATTTTTAAAATGCTACAACAGATAAAATTTATATGTGAATCAAAGTACTTCATGCTTTATATCTATCTATATCTATATATAATATGTTACATGTAGAACTACACATACTTATATGTATGTGTATGTATATGTACATATCTATATATACACATGTAGATATATGCACACATAAATACATATATAATCTTGGAAAAATCTCCCAAAATATTGTTCCTGAATGGATTTTGCAGGGGATCTATAATCTGGGACTCTGCATATGTATCTGTGTTTACTAAACTTTTTCTATATTTTATCTCTGGGTTGTTCAGTCCCTGAGATTACAGATCTTTTAGGAAATCTGCTCAGGAACAATGAGACTTTGGAATATTTTCTCAAGATGATAAAGACTTGTTGGTCACAGGCATAAAAGAGAGTTCAATTCATTAAGCAATCCCAGTGGACTTGCAAAAAAAGCCTGATTTAGGGCCATCAGACAAGTAAAAAAGAATATCAGGAGAGTAGATGAACATGAAGACTGGATAGTAAGAGGAAAGAAAACAGGAGCATCACAGTTATGGAGAACAATTGAGCACAAGCTGAAAGGGCAGTTGATGAGAGTGTCATTAAGTCTGACTCTTTTTGTCTGTACCACTCCCCTCCAACTTGAATATCTTTTGCTTTTTTTGAAACAAGATCTTTTGCCCATTGTCTTCCCCCACTGGAGTGCATATGTGGGAATAAGTTTAGAGTCTTCTTTTCTTTATAAAAATTGCTTGACACTATAATATTTTATATGGCCATTAGTGGTCAATTTTGTTTAAACTTATACATTTGAGACTTGATATTGAGAAAAAGGAAATTCTGTCTGAAGAAGAAATTGGCCTGATTTTTACTTTGTAATGACAACAGGGACAATGGAATTTTTGCACTTCCATTGCTAAAGGCTGAGAAGAGACAATGTGACATAATGAATAGAGTCAAATCAATAAGCATTTTATTAAATGCCTACCATGTTACAGGCATTATAATACATACTAGAAAAAATGGTGCATCCATTTAAAGAGTTTACAATCCAATTGTGGAAAAAATGAAAACAACTATATATGAGCAAGGTATACAGAGGATAAAAGGAGATAATCTTAAAGTGAAGGAAATAGTATCTGAGGAATGGAGGAGAATGGGAAAGCCTTCTTACAGATGGTGGGCTTTTACTTAAGACTTGAAGAAATCTAATGAAACCAGGAGATGTAAATAAAGAGTAGGGAAAAAACCCTGGCCTGCTGAACAGTTAATATACATACACAGAATCAGGAGATTCCTCTGGCAAAGGGCAGGAAGGAGACCAATGTCACTGGATTGCAGATGGGAATAATGTATAAGAAGCTTGGAAAGGTAAGAAGGAAACAAATAAAGAAGTTTATATTTGATCCTGGAGAAGATATATGTAATGGAGCACTGGACTTGCTTTCAAGTCCATTTTCTGACACTAAATAGCCGTTACCCTAAGCAAGTCATTCAACATCTCATTGTGCTATCCCAGAGGAGTCAAACATGGGGGAGTCTCCAACACAACACTCCCAAGTGTGACTTCCAGATGAGAATTTAATTGGGAAACATTTACCAAAATAAAGAAAAATACAATGGAACAAACTTTGTGTTAATATGTAGTATTTGAAGTCAATATCCTTCCTGCAGTCATCTTGAGTTTCAATTTAGTAGAACCTGTTTCTATTTGAGATTGAAAGCTCTACTTAATCTAACTCTCTAAGACCATATTACAGAACAGTTTTATTCTAATTTGGTAAAGGCATTTTCTTACAGAGTACCCTATTCATGGATGATATAATAGATCAAGTAAACAAATAAAAAAGGGGAAAAAATCCTGAACATATTTGTGAGTTTAAATTCAGATGGAAAAAAAAGTAATAATGAGGTAAGCCAATTAGAAAAAGGAATCTTGATTAGCAGGATTTATCTCTAGTTTCACTTTGAAAATCACATGCCTACAGTCTAAGATCTATCCAACTCTTTGTTGACACATATGGATTGACAAAACTGCTTAGTGCCTTAATTCTGCTTTATATTTGTTGTGTTCATGCAGTAAGCCTTGACATCCTTTTCTTTGTTCCTTCTTCTATCCTTCTATTTCTGAGCTATATTTTCTCAGAAAAATATAATGTGTAATAAAGGACATTATTCTGAAGGTAGGAAGAAAATGCAGGGTGATATAACCAGGAAAAGACAATGAGATAGGATTATTCTATTTCATAGTAAACTTTAAACCACAAAAAGCAAAATGAAGAAATTTAGTAATTTTCATAATGTTGAATTTAAAAGCATAAATCATTCATAACAATAAAGAGAATATAAATTTCTCTAGTATGGAAACTATCACATTTTGGGTTTTGCATTGCCAGGCCCTGTGATGCAAAGTGACACACATGTATTAAAAAACCTATTGCTTTTTTAATTGAATTGCATACCATTCTATTTCCTTAAACTAAAATGATTTCTACACAAATGGATAGGGAGTATTGTTCTATACTTATCATTTGTTGTTCAGTGGCTTCTCAGTTGTTTTCAACTCTTCATTACCCCATTTGGGGTTTCCTTGACAAAGATATTGGAGTTGTTTGCCATTTTCTTTTCCAAGTTATTTTACAGATACTATAGTGTTTTGATATTTTCTTCACCAGCTCATTTTACAGCTGAGGAGACAAAGGCAAATAGGGTTAAGTGACTTGCACAGAATCACACAATTAGTGTCTAAGGCCAGACTTGAACTCAGGAAGATAGTCTTCCTAACTCCAGTCCTGGTACTCTATCCACTATACTCTCTAGCTGCCCCTATGCAATATATAAATAGTATAAATAGGAATATTTATCAGAGGTAAGACACTCACTTGACTTATAAGGATTTTGATAAAGTTTAGAGTTTTTTAAAGGGGAATTTTGTTTTTGACTTAAAGGAAGCCAGGGATGTCATTGGGCTGAGGAGAAGAAGGAGAGCATGGTGGACAGTCAGGGAAAATACCTAGAAGGTTAAAGATGGAGTGTCTTATTCATGAAATAGTTGGGAGGACAAATATCACTGGAATTAAGAGTAGCTGTCAGGGAGTAAGGGGTAAAACAACTGGAAAGATATGATGGGCTTTGAAGGCCTAATCAAACATTTTGTTTTTTAACCTGAAAGCAATAGGGAACTAGTGGAAGTTATGGACAAGGGGTGTGTGACATGATTAAACCTATGTCTTAGAAAAATCACTTTAGTGGCTCAATGGAGAATGAATTGAAAGGGAAGGGAGGGGGTAGCTAGGTGGTGCAGTGGATAAAGCATCAACCCTGAATTCGGAAGGACCTGAGTTCAAATGCGGGCTCCTACACTTGACACTTACTAGCTGTGTGACCCTGGGCAAGTCACCACTTAACCCTCATTGCCCTGTGCAAAAAAAAAAAAAAAAAGGAAGAGAGATGAGACAAATGACAAGTGTAACCACCAAAAAGCTATTATGATAGTCCATATGTGTGGTGATGAATGTCTACGCTGGAGTAATTTCAGTGTCAGAAGAAGGAAGGTGGCTTATTGGGGAATGGTACAAAGGTGAAAGTTAAAGACTTTGGCAACAGATTTGAAATGGAGAGGTGAGAGAAAGTGACAAATCCAGGACAACTAGTAGGTTGCCAGCCTGAAGGACTGAGATAATTGTAGTATCCTCTGAAGTAATAGGGAAGGTTGGATTAGGTAAGGATTTAGAGCCAAAGGTCATTATTTTCATTTCGAGTTTGTGCTTTCTACTGGTATCAAGTTTAAGTTGCCTGAAAGGCAAATAGAGATGGAAGGTTAGTATTCATCAGAGTAGTTTGGGCAGGACAGCTAGATATGAAAATTATCAATATAAAGATTATATTTTAATACACGTGAGCTGATAAGATTACCAAGGATAGTAACATAAAGTAAGAACAGAAGAGCATCCAGAATGAAACTTTGATGTACACCTATGTTTAGAAGATGGGATCTTTCTGGAAGAGCATCAAATAAAGCAGGCCAAGAAGGAATGATTAAATAGAGAGGAAGAGAAACAAGAGAATGTAGTGTCCTGCTTACTTTGAGAGAAAGATTTCCAAGGAAGTAAGAGTGGTCATTAGTGTCAAAGGCTACAAAGAAGTCAAGGTGAATAAGTATTTGGAAAAGGCCAATGTGTTTGTCAACTAAGACATCATTAGGAATGCTGAAGAGTACAGGTTGGAAGCCAGGATGTAAAGCATAAAGAAGAGAGTAGGAAAAGGGTAAATGGAGGCTCCTATTGAAGGCAGTCTTAAACAGGCTTAAAAAAAACTTTAGCAACAGAGAAGAGTTGTAGGATGATACTTAACTGGGATAGAAGGATCAAGTGAGGATTTTTTCAGAATGGGGAAACATTAGGGAATGAAGCTGAAAACATGGAGATAATGAAAAAATGTGGGAATGACAAAGGAGGCAAGCTTGGAGGGCATGGGATAGAATAGAGTAACTTGAACATGAATAGTGGTTAATATTGCTACAAAGTAAGACTATGTCATCATGGGAGTTAGAGGTAAAGAAGAAAAAGGGACAGAAGACATGAGTGATAGAAAATGAGAATAAGGGGAGAAGAGGGAACTCATTGCAGTCTCTTCTGTTTGTTTTTAATATGAAGTAAGGTTCTAAGTTGGGAGTGGAGGAGGAGATCCATGGGAAGTTTGTAGAGGAATGGAAAGGTTTTTAAGAGTCACTTTAGAGAATGGGATATTGAGTTGATAAGGGATGTCTCATAGCACTGACTAGCAGCAGTGATGGCCCAGTTGAGGTTGTATAACATATTTGTATTGAATGAGTCAGAATGGTTGGATGATTTCTCCATCTTCTTTCAGCAGCACATTTTTTAAGAATTAAGGAAGTGAATGGTGTGAGTGACCCAAAGCTGAGGGTTGATTGGGCAAAATTAGCAAGATAATAAGGGGGCTAAAGATTCAATAGAGGAGTACAATGTGGAATAGAATTGGTTTAACAATGGGTCAATATGGGGAAAACAGGAGATAAGAAATATAAAATAGCAATTTTTATATATTGACCAAGACATTATTAAATGTTTTCTAACTTCAAGGCACTCTTAAGTACTTGGATTATGTAGAATACAATCCCATTAATCCCCCCCCCACCCCCCCGCCCCTTCAGAAATGATAATCTTGGTAATGAGATGAGACAAACCATAGTCTATAACTTATAATGTAATGCTGACATAATAAGAGCTGACATTGATATAGGGTTTTATATATGGCATCTATTTCTTTAGGGCCTTATGTATGTTTAAACTCATAGTAGCCCTTTGAGGTAGGCAGTAAAAAATTTTTTTATGGTCCATACCGTAATTTTTAGACCAGTAGAACATTTGCAATATGGACTTTCTCCAAAGGTTCTACTGAACAACGCATCTGTAATTTATAGTCTCAAGAGCATTGTCTAAAATACTGACAGTTGAGCCACTGTCTGACCTTTTGTGATATTTAAAATCTAAATTGTGTGGTCACCTTAAATTAGAAGCCTTAGCACCAGTCTTTGGGCATTAAGCATTTATTAAAGCATACCAGGTATTCAAGTGGATTCCAGAAAGTTAAGAAAAGACCTATCTAGCCCTAGAGTTCCAGCCTGGTTTGGTTCTTTCTCAAGTCCTCCTCCATGAGCCTGCTTCAATCATGAACTCTCTCAAACTGAGTGTGGAAGCTTTTAATAGGTCTGGAGCATGGGCGATCCTTACACACTGCTTCAAGCTGGATTGGTTAGCATCATCCAAATCCATTGGCCCACTGGACTTGAAGGTGGTCTCAAGTTAAATTCAAAGTCTTTAGCTTCTGAGAACAATACCTTCTTAAGGGCTAGCCAGATGTGCTTACAATCTAGTTAACTTGAAGTACCGTAATCAGCAATCACTCTCACTTAATTCAATCAGTTTAGATTAATCTCCAGTTGGGCCTTTGAGTATCTGCCAAATTCCATTATTTTATCACAGTTTTAAGATCTCACAACCTCTCATTACAAAGAAAACAAGATGCACAAACAAGATAGTCCTAGCTTCAATGTGGGGTTTCATATTAGACCATGAATGCACTAGCCAGACAGGCAGAGAAAAAGGGCACCAGAGTTCTAAAGAGTTCAGTAAAGTCATACCTAATACTCTATGGCCAGCAGAACAACAACACCACCACCACTACCATCACCACTAACAACAACAACAAAGAATTTAATTTATCCATTTAGTTACCTTTGTATGCATACTTGTTCCTGTCTCAGCAACCAAGTAAAAAGCTTTTCTTCAGCACACAATAAACAGTTCTAGAAACCTGCACATGCTTTAATGTAGAGAGCTTATATACTTAATTTCAAATCATCACATATGTCTAGAAACAAAATTATCAAGCATCCACATGAATCTTTTGTATAGTCTCAGGACTGGGCCCTCATTGGTCTGTTTACTATTACACAAATTTGGCGTACTAACATTTTTGTTTGTTTGTTTTGTTTTGTTTTTAGTGAGGCAATTGGGGTTAAGTGACTTGCCCAGAGTCACACAGCTAGTAAGTGTTAAGTGTCTGAGGCTGGCTTTGAACTCAGGTACTCCTGACTCTAGGGCCAGTGCTCTATCCACTGTGCCACCTAGCTGCCCCTGTACTAACATTTTTGAAATGGTAGTAGAGATAACATTCTCCTCCTGAGGAGATGGAGGTTAAATAAAACAATCCTGGCTGGAAGAAACCATTGAAAAGCATTGTTTGTGTATAGGTATGCAAGTGTTTATATACATGCATACAGATATATACAGGAATTTGCATAAGTATGATGGAGGTGGCCAGAAACATTAACAGAGAAACTAAGACTAGAGTTCTTATCAAGGTAACCAGAAGGTTTGAGTCCTTATTAACAAACAATATCAAAAGAAGTCTAAGAAAATGGGAACCAGGGGCCATTAACCATTAATAGTCATTAATAACTAGAATGTTGAAACTGGCATTCCTAGATGACAAGAAACAGAAACTGTACATAGAAACCATACCTTAAGACAGAGTTTTGGGAACATGCACAGAAAGACAAAACCTGTCCTTAAGACAACCTTATGTTGTTTAAACCCCCAAAACATACCCCTAGTGAAAAAGGTACCCACCTTGTGGGACATCCTAATACCCTGAAAATTCCAAAATAGGATATGAAACTCCCACAAGTATAAAACTAAGATAATGAGGAAATAACCTATATTTTCACTACAGATAAACCATTTTCATTTCCGTAACTGAGACACCTTTCTTCTTGGTGTTCTCCCTGTGGCCTGACATGCTTTTAATAAAACTTGGAAACTGAGTCACTGAGTCATGTTATTCTTTGTGGATGCTTCACAATTCATTCCTACATCAAGGACACACATATTTCTTGCGTGTGTGTGTGTGTGTGTGTGTACTAATGTATGGGAATCACTTTCAAGTTTTATGCTCACAGTGACTTTAGAACAAAACAAGTATCTCACATCATCTTAAGTTCCAATTCAAATCATTGTGAGGGGAAGAGTCTGCTTATGAAAAAGCTTTAATTTATCATGGAAATCATCTTTCACTTATGAAAATAATATATTATGAAGTAACATTTGTTCTTGGTGCATCACTGACACTTCTACCTAAGGGAATGACTGGTTTATTAATATAAACATAAGTTGATTATATTTTGAAGTTAATAAATTTCTACTTTTTGTTCATATGTCTGCAATAGTATCAACCTCAGAAGGAAATTACTACAAATTTGGCAAAAAAAGAAAAGCTTATAAAGGTTGCTTAAGAACATTTCAGAAGTCTGTTTCACAGAAGCATTAAAATTCTGATTCTTCTTCCTGACAATGATTATAATGAGAGCAGAAAGACTAGCTGCCTGATCCATTTAAATGGGAATTTTATGATCTCTGAAATTCAATTGCCATCCTGTTTCCTCTTGCTACTGCCAGAAGTAGGAATGGGAAATCAGTGAGAAAGCTTAGTAGAAATGAAGTACTACTTAGCAGTTTATCTTAGATTTTACCTTATTGATTCAAATTCATTTTGCATTTCATAAAGTTAAAAACAAGTTTACCTTGGCACATTTTTTGAAAGTGAGAAGTTGTCTTTCATTACTCTAATGCACAAGGATATGGGTACCTACTGAAGCCCCTGAAATTGAGCTAAAAATAAATGCTTTACTTTAACACAGTGTCATTTCTCAAAAAGGAAAGCATGTCTTTGAGTTACCAAGAGTGGTTTTCTTCTTATTTATTTATAGCTATTTAACTTCAAACACCTTTGGGCTTATATAGACTTCACTTTTTAAATTTATTTGTTAAAAATAATAATTTTTCAATAGTCCATTTCACTATTTTCTTTTGAATTGACTTTGGAAGTACATTACTTATTATAGGATTATTCTTTTTTATCCTTTATTGCCTTTAAGTAATACCTCTCTTTATCAATAAAGGAAAAAAATAATTATTTGTATCAAACATTTTGGTTTCAGTATTTGTGCACTTCTTTGTCTGTCTTTGAATGCTGACTGATTTTGAGAAATGATGAAGCAGATCTTTTCTTGGATTTTTCCCTCAAGATGCAGTTTAGTTCATTTTCTTGATCTGTTCAGAGGGATTTGGGAGAATGAGCTCTGCTTTATTTCTTACTATTCTGATATTTTGGTTTCACTTCCCCTTGCATACTATTTTTTAAAGGCTTGCAATTTTCTTCTCATATCTTCAAGAAGGTTAATCTTGATTCATGGGTAGATTACTCAAACAATTGAAGCCACATGTAGAATTGTCTCAAATATAGAGGAAAGGGATTTGGTGTTTTCCCCTTGTAATAGCCTATGTGAGTATTGAAAATTGACTAAGCCATATTTCTATTTTACCATCTTCAAAAATTATAATTGTGATATTATTATTTTATTGGTATAATCTCTTCACAAGGGTCAGACATAATTGAGGGGATAAGTCTTTATCTTGATACTGTTCTTTTATATTAAACTTTCTATAGACTATTATAAATTGATAAAATAACAGTCTATTGTAACTCATTTGGTTAATTAGGATTTATTAGACACCTATTGCTATGTGCCAGGTACTAAAGCTGTCCATACAAAAAAGAAAGCAAAATATGGTTCTCACCCTTGAGGAGCTCACAATCTAATAGTTGAATAAAATTTGTATGGTATGAATGTGTCTTTTGTAGGATTTTTGTTGCTGATTTGTTGCGTAGAATTTTATAACAGGAACTCAATGTCTTTTTATAAGGTGCCAGGTGAAAAATTCCTGAACTAAAAAAAAAAAATTCTTTGAGTATTTAACAGAGAAATCATCTTGGTGCCAGGATATCACTTTAGACAAAATTGTTTTCTGTAGCTACTCAGATATAGCACTGATGCATAAACATTTACCAACATTTTGAATAGATTTTGTCACTTAAAATATTCATACTCTTCAAACTGCCTGATAAAAAAATCCAAATATCAAAATTTATCCAAAGAATTTGCAATATTATAGAAGCTCATGTCACCCTAGTCATAATGTTTGCTGTTAGTGTTTCCTGGAGATGTTTAGAGTAAGTCTAAGGAAAATGATCATACATGCCCAGGTTCTATTAATTTTTTTAAAAAATCAATTAATTTATGATTTTGTATGATATTTTTTCAGAACATTTAATTTAATAAATTTGAGAATAATTATATGTCATCAAAAACTTAAATATGAATTCCTGTCAAAAATGAGTTGACAATGGTTTCACATCAAAAATATATAAGGAACTAATTCAAATTTATAAGACAAAGTCATTCTCTAATACTTGCATAGCCACAAAGGCAGAGGAAAAAATCCAATTTATAAACATTCATTTGCAGAAATTGCTCCTAATCATTGATAATCAAGGGATTATAAATCTTAAGGAAACCATTAGGTTGAAAAAGATGAATGACAAAAGAGAAAGACAAACAGTGGAAAAAACATATACTAATGCACTATTGTTGGAGTTAGCAATTGGATTGGCCTTCCCAAATGAATTTAGAAGTAAGCTGTGAGTTAATAAATTGTACATACCATTTGACCCTTAGGTTCACTATTAGTCCACCATTCCCAAACAGATCAAAGAAATATAAGACATATGAGTCTGTGCAAAATATTTGTATCAGTTTCTTCACAGGAGTCCAAAAACTGGAAACTAAAGAGGAGCCTATCTTTTGGAGAAGGGATAAATAAATTGTGTGATATAAATGTCATGGAATATTATTTTGCCATAAGAAATAACAAAATAGTGAGCTTTAGAAGAAAGTAGTAAGAAATCTATAAAGTGCTGAAGAGTGAAATAGAATAAGAATGATTAGAATAATTTATATAATTATACCATTTAAGAGAAAAAACAATGGAGAAAGACTGATTAATTTCATGACAAACCAAAAATCTAAATGATCAATGATGAAACATGATAAACACCTCTTCCTAGAGAAAAGATAAATATAAAATATAATTAAAGCAATTTTGATATGGCCAATGTGGGAATTTGATTGCTGCACTACATTTTTCTTACAATTTTTTTACTTCCCATTTTTGTTGATCAAAGATATAAAAAGAAATACATTTAACAAACTGAAGGAGTTAAAAATGATAATCATCATCATCATTGCCATCTTCATTCATTTTGTTTATTCCCAATAGAAAACAACTTTATGAGTGTTGGATAAATGTAATTGAATTGAAGAAATACTTCAGCATTGGAACAACATCTACAAAATCTTACAGATATAAAAGGAGAGTGATGGATGCAGTATCAGAGGAAAATTTATTAAATTTATATTCCCAGGTTCCTGAGATTTATTCTTTCCAATCTGAGTATACAGCAGATAAATTCATTTTAGTGGCTGAAATATAATCTGGTTATATCAGAGGAGAATAACTGTTTGAAAAATGGCACATACTATTTCTGCTCTTTGCTAGTCAACTGGGCCCCCTATAAGTTTATGTCTTTTCCTAAAGTTAGCACTGTATTGAGGTGACCATTGGTTAATTTAACAAAAATTTTAGTACTACTAAGGCTAGCTGTTTATTTTCTTTTCTCTTCTTTTTCTGTTTTCTTTTCTTCACCTCTATTTTTCTTATTTTTTTTTATTTTGCTAATAGTTTACTACATCTATTCCTCTATTTTCAGTGATCCCTCCAAAATGTAGATACTTTTGCAGAACCTAAAACCTAAAAATTTAGCTTTTTCAAAAGCAATTTGAATGTATTCTGTAATAAAGTTAACTCCCTTCAGAAAACACACACACACACAAAGTTAATAAAGTGAAAGACAAAACAATATTTGACATAAAAGAAAGACCCTTGGAAATTATATTTAAGTGTAAAAGGAATATTATACTGTCATACAGAGGAAGAGAAAAAAAAGTAATTGTGGATGGCTAAGGAAAAAAATAATAATGTTAAAAATGCTCATTTTGAATACAGGGTTCTGGTAGAGGTTGAAGGATTCTGACTCATCATCTACTCTTTTTTTTTTTCTTGAGGGTGGGGCAATGAGGGTTAAGGAACTTTCCCAGGGTCACACAGATAGTAAATGTCAAGTGTCTGATGCTGGATTTGAACTCAGATCCTCCTGAATCCAGAGCCAGTGTTTTATCCAATGTGCCACCTACCTGCCCTCATTATCTACTCTTTTGCTTTAATTGGGTCATTCCACTCTTCCTTGCTTTACCTTTACTAGGTTGCTAAGACTGGAATCAAGAATATACATCTTTCTGAGTTCAAATGTGGCCTCAGACACTTACTAGCTATTTGATGCTAGGGAAGTCACTTAATCCTGAATGACTTAGTTTCCCCAACTATACTGGAGAAGAAAATGGGAAACTGTTCCAGTACCTTTTCTAAGAAAACCCCAAATGGGGTCATGGAAAGTCAGACAGAACTGAAAAATGACCGAACAATATCTTATGTTAATGCAGCCTTATAGTTATATGTGGTCTCTAGACATAAATCTCATTTTATAGAATAGAAATGAAATAATAGGTTCATAAGTATTACCAGAAATGAATATCTGTTTAATATATCTGACCAATTAATGTAGTTCACTGTAAATTTGTTAATCTATAACAATGAATTAAAAGTACACTCTGATAATTGTTGTCCACATTTTTCCTAAAATGTATAGTCTCTATTGTTAAATAAAATTTTAAATAGAGGGTAATGTTCTAAGTAAAACATTATTTATTGCTTTACCTTTTTAAGAACAAATATAAAGGGCAGCTAGATGGTGCAGTGGATAGAGCAATAGCCTTGAAGTCAGAAGTACCTTAGTTCAAATCCGGCCTCAGACACTTAACACTTACTAGCTGTGTGACCTTGGGCAAGTCACTTAACCCCAATTGCCTCACTAAAAAGAAAAAAAAAAGAACAAATATAACTGATTCATTCTGTAAACCCTCAAAAAACTGTTTGTACTCTTCTGTTCTAAAAGGAATTTTTATTACAATTAAATCTTTGAAATTATACTGATGAAGATGTGTGTTTATTGTTTTGTGTAAAATTAATTTCTATAGACACCAGTTTTGGGTAAGCATATATGAATTTAACAATATTATACCAGTAAAGGACTGACCACATATCTCTTTAACTTCTTATGGTCTCAGACTGCATGGTAAAGAAAGCAGGGAGAGAGCTTCAGTATGCCAGGTAGCATGAGGAGGTGAAAATCCCCCAAAGACCCACATGATCTGACAGAGAGACAGCATGTGGTCTCGAGGCAACCCAAAAGTGAGTGAGAGACAGAGAGACAGAGAGACAGAGACCATGTGGTCTCTGAAAGCTAATAGAAAGAGTGAGAGTGAGACAGAGATCACATGGTCTCATCACACCAAGAGAGACCCAGAAGACCTCCAGAAGTCCTAGAAGCCCCAGAAGACCCCGTGTGGTATTTTTCAAGGGTTTTAATCCTTTTAATTTTTTTTTGGTGGGGCAATGAGGGTTATGTGACTTGCCCAGGGCCACACAGCTAGTAAGTGTCAAGTGTCTGAGATCAGATTTGAACTCAGATCCTTCTGAATCCAGGGCTGGTGCTTTATCCACTGCACTGCAACCATCTAGTTGCTCCTGGATTTTATTGTTTTTTTTTTTATAAAGGTGAGTCATTATACATTGATCAAAGCTAATTCCGTTATTATACATCAAACAAATCTAATTGTTTTGCATCATTCAACTCTATTAGTTGACATGACTTGAAGGTGGTCTACATGAAAATGAATTCTAGGGATGACATCAAGGAAAAGACTGCAAAAAACCAAAACAAAACAAAAACAACTCACTTAAATTCCTGAAAGCAAAGTCCATTATTTAGGTGTGGTTTAATCCCATTAGTACTTCAACAATCTAGATAAAATAATCTGTTTCCATTACTTTTGTTCCCTAGGGTTTGTCCTGGATGAGATTTGATCAAGTCTCAAGGGAGAACTCAACTTTCTGGAGTGGGAAGGGGGAAGGAATGATCACTGGGTTTCCCTAAAAATATATTATTAATACTCATTTCCTTACTATGTATGCATACACATATATACATATATACACGTGTGTATATATACAGGCATATATACATATATCTGTAAGTATATCATATGCATGTATGCACATGTATAAATATGTATTGTAACATATTTAGAAAATATGTAAGTGTAATTCCTTATTATACATATATGTTGAAATCCATATATTTAAACTTATATGAACCAAAATTATTGTTGGCAAATGTGCATTTATAAAATGTGAATATATAAAATTATTTTTGAGTATAAAATCATGTAGCTGTAAATAAAGCTAAAATGTATGTTATACATATACAGATATATTGAGATTATGTATCTGTATATATGTCTACATGTGGGTATGTACATACATACATATATATAGACATATGACTCTACTGCACATTTAATTGGATTTCCCAGTATTCATATTAGGGTTACACTGTATAATTTAATACCTGTTCTACAATTTAATTGCCTGTTCTAGAATGCTTTCTATATTTCAATTCTTTTCATGATAAGGTTTTGTAAGAACCTGGTATTTAGAAACACTTGAATTTTCCTAAGCATGCTATTTTAGAATGCAGCTTTAAATAAGACCTACTCAGTGTTTCTCTTAAATGTGGTTGTATTTTTCTTTTCTTTTTTGAGGGGGAAGAAACTGAGCTACATGATTTCCCCAAACATATGAAGTCAATGAAAACTGAACTTAGATGACAATACAAGTTTCCTGGCTTTAAGCTATTATTCTAGCCACTGAATCATGCTGGTTGTATTTAATAAGAAATCATACTCCAACCCTAAAGAATAATCTGATGTGACAGCCAAGGGTAAATGAGAATTATGGAGGCAGCTGTGAATGCAACTCAATAGCAGTACAAACCCATGTCTGGAGGACATTGAATAAACAGGGAGAGTTCCATTAGAAAGTCACAAATCTATTCTAAAAATAAATTATTGGAAAGCATTTCCATGTGAATGGATAGTGGGTCCAACAAAAATGGATATCACTCCATGATTTAGATCCAAATTGCTACCCTTTACAAAAAGGCCATGTACCCTTAGGTCATTTTAAATATTTTATGTCATGATCTAAAGTATCCAGTAGACATTTTAATGGCAAATCCTAACAAAAACATGAGAAAAGAAATTAACTGTCAGTTTCAGGTGAAAATGATAAAGACATTAGGTCTCCATAGTGTCTCTGAACACACATTTTCTAACAAATGTAATGTCAACCTGGCAACAATTATAGTTCAGGTTCTCATTACCACTCACCTATATTTTTAAAATCATATTTTATTTGGACAAAAAATGACATTTCCTAAAAAAACTTCCACAAAGTACATCTTTTATTTTCCAAACCTACCACATAGGAAGTCCCCTAAAAACAGCTCATACCACCAATTGTGTGATGATCAGCAGGAAAGATCCATTGCACCCAGGTGACAGCAGAAAGCAGTCCAGCAGGCCAGCACAGACAAACCAGGAGCAGACCTTGGAAGCCTCTGAATCAGCCCCAGCAAGAGCAGCAGGAGCAGCAGCAACAGCAACTGCTTATGGAACTCAGCCCACAAATGGTAAGGTAAGAGGGTCAAACAACTGTACAGAAGGAAATTACAGGACTCTGTTGTTTTACCCATACCTGGATCCAGGTCACAGCTGTGGGTGGCTTTCTCAGGTCAGGGAGGAGCATAAGCACATTGGAGCTTGCAGCCACAGTGGAACAGGACTCTGTTCACAGTTACAGACAGAAAAGAAGTCCTGTACCTGCTTATAGACAAGAGCACAGGCCAGGAGAGCAGTAAACATACATGTCCTTAAATCATACCACTTTGGAAGAAGTAAAAACATACAAATTCCTAGAAGTATCTCTGAAAACAGCTGCACAAACCTCCTAAAGTTTTGGACAGTGCATCTTCCACCATGGAAGCAGTGACACACTTTAAAAACGAGTTAAAAGCCAAGAAATAGGTTGGGGAAATGAGTAAACAGGAAATGAAAATTTTGACCACAGAAAATTTCTGTGGTGACAAGGAAGATCAAAATATACCCTCAGAAGAAGAAAACAAAGTCAAAGATCCTATATCCAAAGCTTTCAAGAAAAATATGAATTGGTCTCAGGACATAGAAACACTCAAAAAGGACTTTGAAAGTAAAGTAAGAGAGGTAGAAGAAAAAAAAAATGAAAGATTAGGCCAAATGGTTAAAGAGGTGCAAAAATCAAATGAAGAAAAGAATGCCTTGAAAAGCTGAATTGGCCAAATGGAAAAGGAGGTACAAAAGTTATCTCAAGCAAATAAGTCTTTACCAATTAGGACTGAGCAAAATGAAGCTAATGACTTTATGAGAAATCAAGAAACAATAAACCAAAACCAAAAGAATGAAAAAAATATATAAGGCAATGCAAAATGTCTCATTAGAAAAACAATGCACCTAGAATAGGATATTTTTAAAAAGCCTATACATTATCTTCCAAGAAATTGTCAGAGAAAATTGCCCTAAAATTCTAGAACCAGAAGGCAAAATAAAAATTTAAAGAATCTACCCATCATCTCCTGAAAGAGATCCCAAAATCAAAACTCCCAGGAATATTTTAGTCAAATTCCACAGCTCCCAGGTCAAGGAGAAACTATTTCAAGCAGCCAGAAAGAGATAATTCAAGTATTGTGAAGCCACAGTCAGAATAATATAAGATTTAGCAGCTTCTACATTAAAGGACTGGAGGATTTGGAATATGATATTCTGGAGGAAAAAGGCATTGGAATTACAACCAGGAATCACCTACCCAGCAAAACTGAGTATAATTGTTTGAGAGGAAAATGGGAATTCAATGAAAGAGGACTTTCGGGCATTCTTGATGAAAACACCTGAGCTGAAAAGAAAATTTAACTTTGAGTTATAAAACTCAAGAGAAGAAAAAAAAGTCAATGGAAAAAATAAATCGTAAGAGATATTAAAATTTTAAGTTGTTTATATTCATACATGGGAACATGATATTTGTAACTCATAAGAACTTTTGCATTATGAAGGCAGTGGGATTGAGTTTATTTAGAGAGAGGGTGCAGATATGAGTTGAATATGAAGGGATAATATTTTTTTTAAATAAAATAAAGGGCTGAGAGAGGAATTCAGTGGAAGAAAAGTTATGGGAGAGGTCAAATGGTGTAAAATATCACATAGAAAAAAGAAAACCTTATACAATGGAGGGAAAGATGGGGGATGTGCTGGGCAGTGAATGAAACTCTCACAAGAATTAAAAAAAATCAACAGGTTAGTTAAAGCGGCACAAAAATGTACTGAAGAAATAACACATTGAAAAACAGAATAGGCTAAAAGTTGAGAGAGGCGCACACACGCACACACGCACACACACAAACATTGAAGAGAAGGAATCCTTAAAAAAGCAGGATTGACAACATGGAAAAAGGCCTAGGGAAAAAATAGTCTTTTATAGAGAGAAAAATCATTAAAAAACTCATCTTGAAGAATAAAATGTCAAGAATATCAAGGAAGTCAAAGAAAAAATGAAACAAGGTAGTTTAGCAGTACAATATCTCAAACTATATAACAAAACAGTAATTATTAGAACACTCTGTTACTGGGTACCAAAGAATATAGTGGATTGAAGGAATAGATTAGGTATATAATACACAGCAGTTAATGACTATAGTAATCTAATGTTTGACAAATCCAAAGATTCAAGACTTTGGGACAAGAACTTACTATTTAATAAAAAACGGCTAGGGAAACTGGAAAGCCTTTTGGCAGAAACTATGTACTGACCAACATTTCACATCATATAATGATATGAGGTAATAATGATTGCGTGATTTCATCATAAAGGAAAATTAAAGGGGAATATCTTACATGTCAGATTTATGAATTAGCAAATAACTATAATCAAACAATAGATTGAAGGCATTATGGGATTTATAATGGATAATTTTGGTTATATCAATTTTAAAAGATTTTGCATAAACCAATGCAGTCAAGATTAGAAGGAAAGCAGGAAAGTGGGACATCTTTTTATAGCAAACCTCTCAGACAGAGACCTCATTTAACTGTATAAAGAACATAATCAAATTCATTAGAATATAAGCCATTTCCCAGTTGAAAATGGTCAAATTCTATAAATAGGCAGTTTTTAGAAGAAGAAATCAAAGCTCTCTATGGTTATAAGAAAAAAATGCTCTGAATCACTATAGAGAAATGAAAAATAAAATAATTCTTAGGCACCACTTCATATCTATCAGGTTGGCTAATATGACAGAAAAGGGAAATGAAAGCTACTGGATGGGATATAGAAAATAGGAACACTAATACTGTTGGCGGAATTGTGAACTGATATAACTGTTCTGGAGAAAATTATTGGAACTATGTCCAACTTGCTATAAAAGTATGCATGTCCTTTTATCCAGCCATATTATTACTAAGTCTGTACTCTAAAGAACAAGAAGAAGGGAAAGGATCTCTACATACATACATACTTACAGCAGCTCTTTTTGTGGGGACAAAGAATTAGGGATTGAGAGGATGTCCATCAATTGGAGAATGGTTGAACAAGTTGTATATGATTGTAATGGAAAATGGGTTTGCTATAAGAAATGACAAGTATGATAGTTTCAGATGAAAATAAAACATGAAAAGACTTCATGAATTTATGATGCAAAGTGAAGTGAGCAGAACCAGGAAAACATTATACACAGAAAGAACAATATTGCATAATGATCCATTGTGAATATCTATTTTGAATATTACAATTATGCAAAAGGACTCGATGAAAAATGCTCCATCTCCAGAGAAAGAACTGATGGAGTGTTAATACAGATTGAAGCATACCATTTTAAACTTTATTTGTATATTTATTTTTTTCTGATTTTTCCTTCACACAATGAGATATATGAAAATGTTTTGCATGAATTCACCTGTAAAACCCCTATAATCAACTTACTTAATGTTGGGAGAGTGGGGTGGTAGAAGGAGAGAAATTTAATCTTAAAATTTGAAAAAAAATTGTTAAAATTGTTTTTACTCTGAATTGTGAAAAGATAAATATTATTAAAATAAAAACTTTTAAAGAGATATCATTAGTAAATTTGGAAATTGAAGTTTCATTTGAATTATAAACTTAAAAAAACAGATTGTAAAAGGTTCAGATATGAGTAAACAAAGGGGAAGTGGAAGCATTAAATATAGATGTCTTTTTCAAGGACGTTAGTTGAGCGGTGTAAGGGAGATATAATAGAACACTATTTAGCAGTATTGCTGGGATTGGTTGAGTTTTTCCATCAAAGATATGTGTTTGAAATCCAAAACATAATACCTTTGGTTATGCCCTTACACATCAAGGTGATATAATCCGTGTCAAATATGTATCTATAAGTATATCTACACATTGTATATATGTATAATATTTTTGAAGTCAATATTTACGCTTTTTAAGCTGTCTAGTGTATTACTAGTCATAACCCATATGCATCTTCACACTAACCTTTGTCTTTCATGAAATGTCAGGGTTTGTCGTTGTTGTTGTTGTTGTTGCTTTGTTTTTGATACTATGGTATTCCATGTTTTGAATTTGGTATAAACAGGAGAATATTTTTTGGGAGGGTGAGCCAATTGGGGTTAAGTGACTTGCCCAGGGTCACATAGCTAGTAAGTGTTAAGTGTCTGAGGCCAGAATTGATCTCAGGTCCTCCTGAATCCAGGGCCAGTGCTCTATCCACTGTGCCACCTAGGTGCCCCAACAGGAGAATATTGATATTCAAAAGTTGAACTTTGAAAGCAAGATTGGAATTATGCAGAGTGTTTGGCAATTTCCTAAATGCAATACAAATCCTCCTACTGATTTTGGACTGTCCATGTGAATCACTATTCTAAGAAATTGGTTCTCTTTAATTAACTTAATGATTCAACTTATATTCAAATATAACTTGTGCAATAGAAAACATCTATTCTTCATTTATGTTTGTTCATTTTGTTGGGTTTTTTTAATGACTTTACAGAGAATATTTCATAAAATGTGTGCAATCCCATAAATTTATTTTAAAGATTCTTATTTAAAACAAACATTCATTGAATATTTGATGATAAAGGACTATTTTTGTTCATCAAACAAATTAAATATTGAAAACAACTGAACTGATTTTATTTGTGAATGACTATACTTTATCAAAAAATACAAGCTAAAAAAAACATAAAACATGGGCTTTTTAGAGACATTAGGTTGGCTTGGTTTTTATTCCCTAAAGCATGGCCAGTTTTCATATAGGTCCCCTATACTGCCTTGAAGTAGGTATATTTCTTTTTATTCCCATTTGGTTTTCTCCAGAGATCTATTATATCTATTTTTCATGAAGTTTCTTCATTTCCTTAACTTCTTTCTTGTTTATTTTTTTGTTAGATTTATCTAGTTATGAGAGGGGAAGGTTAAAGTTACTGAGTAGGGTAGTTTTATTTTCTATTTTCTCCTGTAATTAATTCAACTTCTCCTTCAAAAATTTGGATGTTATACTATTTGGTGCATATATGTTAATTATTGATATGACTGCATTTTCTATCGTACCTATTTGAAGGATATAGTTTCCAGTTTTATCTCTTTTAACTAGATCTGTTTTTGCTTTTGCTTTGTTGGAAATCATTACTGCTACTTCTGCAATCTTTGTTTCAGCTGGAGCATAATAGATTCTTTTCTAGCCAATTATGTGTACCCTTTCTGTACCTCTCTAATTTAAATGTGTTCCTTGTAAACCAATAACGTATCACCACCTGAAAGAGATCTCAAAATCAAACCCCCCTGGAACATCATAGCCAAATTTCAAAGATCACAGATCAAGGAAAAAAGTATTTCAAGCAGTCAGAAAGAAACAATTCAAATACCATGGAGCTATAGTCAGAATTACACAGGATTTGGCAGCTTGTACATAAAAGAATCACAGGACTTGGAGTATAATACACAAGAAGGCAAAGGAGTTAGTTTTACAACCAAGAATCACCTACCCAGCAAAAAGGAATATGTTCTTTCAGAGGGGAAAATGGACATTTAATGACTTTCAAGCATTTCTGATTTCAAGCATTTCTGGCTAGAGCTGAATAAACAATGTGGCCTCCAAATACAAGACTCAAGAGAAATGTAAAAAGGCAAAAAAAAAAAAAGAAAGAAAGAAAGAAAGAAAACCTGTAGAAATTCAATCAGGTTAAACTCTTTATACTTCTATATGATCAGATAATATTTGTAAGTCTCAACAACTTTACTTTAAGAGCAATTATTAGAGCAATTAAAAGTATATGTAGGGGCAACTACATGGCACAATGGATAAAGAACTGGCCCTGGAACAATCATGTTTGTAACTCTAAAAAGCTTTATTACAAGAATAATTAGAAGGAGTATATGTAGACAGAGGGTGTGGTTATAAGGTGACATTGATAGAACAACATACCAGAAAAAAAAGGGAGTAAAAATAAATTTCATGAAAGAAGGAGGGGAGAAATTGAATGGAGTGAATTGTTACACACACACACACACACACACACACACACACACACACACACACACACACACAAAGGAGTTATGAAAGAACTATCATAATTGAGGGGAAGATGGGAGGGATGCACAAGGATTAAACCTTACTCTCATTAAAGTTGGCTCAAAGAGGAAATAACAAACACACTCAATTGGATATAGAAATCTTTCTTACCTTATAAGGAAGTTTAAAAAGGAATGGGGATATTAGAAAGGGGAGGGGCGGATGCTTACAAGGGAGGGTTAATTGCAGAATTCAGTGATCATAAGTAAAACACTTGTAAGAAGGGAAAGGGTGGGAAGTGAGAGTGGTGGGGGATAAACAGATGAAAATAGCATGGAGAGAAATAAACAGTTATCATAACTATAAATATGAATGGAATGAACTCACCCATTGAAAGGAAGAAGATAGAAGAATGGATTAAAAACTAAAATCCTACAATATATTGTTTACATTAAGTTGTCTTGGAAACATCCAGCATCTTTTATACACATCTATGGTTTTATTTTATTTATTTATTTTGGCTCATTTGTCATTTTGGCTGATTTTGAATTACTTTTGAATGGAAATTGATCTCAGTAAAAAGTTCTATCATATTACACTGTTTAGTATAATCAGTATAGGGTTTAATGCAAGCAGAACAATTGTGGAAATTTAGTGAAATATCGTTCCTCTTTGCTTCTTACTCAGGATACCCTCCTGCTAATGATAATAGTGTATTCCTTTGGTGATCATATAAAGCATAGCATAGAACCAAGTTATCTCTATGTTCAGATAAACTTGTGCATGCTAAAAACGACTTTCTTTGAAGAGAAACTTTAAGGCTACATTTAACTCTACAAAGTCAAATAATGTTTGATATTTGATAGAAAATAAACAGTAGACCTACTTTGTTTAAAGTCTATTTCCTTACATACATCATATAAATAATAATTTGATAGATATGTAGAAATACACAAGTTTTGATAACTTAAGTGTCTGCTTAATCTTGACTTTGGGGAATAATTGCATTTGTGTTTTTTTCACTTAAAATTCCTTTCTTTTTGATATATCCCTGAGTGCCTTTGAAATTTATTTGCTCTATCGTTACGTATTTTTGCATGTTGTTGAATTGATGCATTATATTTTGCTTATTTCATTATCTTGAATGCGATAAGTACTTCCTCCCATGATTCATTTAGTATTGAAATTCTATAATTGAAATATGGTTTGGATTTCATTGCTGATAAACTCACACCACTACACAAGAATTTGTTGTTCTTTTCATAATTTTTATTTTTATTTTTCCCCAAAATAACTAGTTTTATTGATTCTGAGACCTAATTTTTCCTTCAACTGCTATTTGCTCTTTTTGATATATTATGCTTTTAGTCTCCACCACAACATTTGGCAAATAAGGTTGTATTCTGAATAGGAATTATTTAAGGCTGTCATAACATCTTAATTCTCATTAAATGAGGCTATTTCTGTATTTTTTTGCTTTATCTCTCTATCATGTTTAAAAAATCAAATGCTTCAAAAAATTATGATTGTCACATTCAGTTTGCTTACTTTTCTCCATTTTCTTTTTTGTTACGAATCAACATCTTATTTAAACATTTTTTGTTAGGGGTAACATAATTGCATGCAGCATAAGTTCCTTTTTTTCTCTAAAATTAATTATTAATTTTTACCTTTGCACCAAGCAGGCAGTTTCTAACCTCAGAGAAAAGGTTCTGAAATGACTCACATTATCCACCCAATACCCGCAGATTTCATTTTTAAATATAATGTGGTTAACATTTCTCATATCCAATGGTTTAAAACATGTTTTATTGAAAGAATTATTTATGAAATGTTCAGTTTTACAAGTAGCATATGTCTTCAACCTAAATGATTTATTGATTATTCATAAATTTATTTTGGCATAGTTTCTGCCCTCCCCTCCCATCTGTCCTTAAATCCATCATTAGATTGGGTATCAAAGCTTGTTGGTCTAAGTTTGTGGATCTTGTGAAGATCTTGACTTATTTTTTTTTATTAGAAACATGATGCATATACAGTTAAAATGAAAAATAATTTCTGAAAAAGGTAAATTGAGGGTTGTGTCTTCACAACCTGTCAACTAATATTTTAAAGCTTGAAATAATGATTAGTGAAAGAAGTGTTTTTACCACTAGCCTGACATATGCCTATTATTTTTACAGATTTTTAAGTTTCCAGTTAAAGTTGAATTGAAGAAATACTTGGCAAATCAATGGGACAACAGCATCAAAGATATACTTTTGAAATTCAAATGGCAGTATTTATGCCTGGATATCTCATTACATTTTTTTCTACTGAAATAAGAAATAATATAAATGATTATTCCTTAACTACAGAAATAAAGAAAACATCTAGGGGACTTCCAGGGTGGAGCCAAGATGGCAGAGGAAAGGCAGTGATCTCTCAAACTCATCACAGGATCATTCCAAAAAGCATTCGAATAATGCAACAGGATAATTCCTGGAGCAGCAAAGCCCAAAGAAGAATGTGCTGAAATCATATTCTAACCAAGGATGGCTTGGAAGGTCAGAAGGAGGGAGATGATGTACTGAGACAGGATTGGAGCCCAAACCCATAGTCACCCTGACACAGATCGAGTCCCATGAAGTCCCCAGCAGAGAATGAGACCCCCCAGAGCCTCTGAATCAGCTGAAGTGCCAGTGTCATCTGGAACTAAACTCACAGTCTGGTGAGAGGGCTGAGCTATTGGCAGGGGGGAGACTACAAGGATCTATGCTGGTGCTGAGGCAGAATTTAGGATTTTAACTCCTGCTGGGAACCAGGAAGTTGTCTTGAGTAGCAGTGGCCCAGGTGGGAGAGGGGCACAGACTCTTTGGAGCTGACAACCACAACATACAAAGTTGGTTTATTAGCAAGTTGGTCTGGGGTCATCTATGGACCAGGGAATGGGCCAGATGAGTGAAGATCCTGCTCCTCCTTAAATCATACTGTGGTAAAAAATATGAAAGTTTTTAACAGTCGGTTAGGATAACTGAAAGACACCAGTTTTTGAAGGACCACCCTTTTGGGGAGGAGATGAACAGTCCGCCTGCTGCGCACGTCAGACTGCCTGCGGCACTCAACTTCCAGGGTGGAGAGAACGGAAGTGGGGCTTTCCTGTTTGGCTGGGCTCCTGATGGCGCAACACAGATGGTCTCTCTCCAAAGGTGGCCTTTTCGGTTTGGTGAGTTTTTATAAGGAATATAGACTAAGCTTAGACTTAAGACAATTTGCATTGTGTTTCTACTTTCCTATCCTTCAAATCAACATCACCTTGTGACTACCATAACAATAAAAGGTCTATCTAGAAAACCAAAAGCTTCTTCCATTTACTAGTCTGGGAGATAAATTAAGGGAAAGGTTAAGTAGGGGAGATTTATGATCTAATATCCAATTTTAAATCTCACAGTTTGGCGACCACGAAGGGACCTTAAGGACCCTCCCACCCTCCCTAGTTTGGCCACAAGCCGGCTAATTCGGTGGATTTTACAAATACCCCCCCCCCCACCCAGGGACTTTCCCTTTGTCTAATCTCCCTTAAAGACTTTAAGCCTCTAAAAGCCTTGTTTTAAAGGAAAAAGCCAGTCCACTTTAAAATATGATTGAATATGTCATTTTCCCTTTGGTTTATTCATTTTTTTGCATTGGAGCGTGTTGGGGTACCATACTGTCCAAATTTAGAGATCTAGTTTACTCGGTATTCCTTCATTGTGTTATAGGTCTCCTCCTCACTCACACAGCAAAATCTTTTTGGTATAATGGTATGAGTGTAACTGTCTCCACTGAAAATGTGTTTAATATTAGTAGGAATTTTATGCCTGCAGTTGAAATAAATTGTTATACCATACTCACGATAGTTCACATGACTATAACTCTCATTATGGGTATTATCATGGTTGTAATGTGGAAAGAGATTAAAGGTAGACCACGTGGCCAGGGAGACACTAAGATGGCTCCCTCTGCTGAAGGTAACCCAGCCTCACCATGTGGAGAGGGAGACGCTAAGATAGCTCCCCCTACTGGAGGTAACCCAGTTACAGAAACGGATATTGGCCAGTCTTTAGAATCAAATCAGCTGAAACTACTTCCCTTGCAGGAAGATATAGAATTTAATAAAAAGGGAGTATCACTTCAGGTTAGAAAATATCACCCCTTTACAGCAACTGACTTGAGCTCATGGAAAACAATCTTCCCTAGTTTTGAGAAACATCCAAATTGTGTAGTTTCACAGTTAAGGACTTTATTTAATATATATCAACCCACTTGGGCTGATGTTACTTGCCTTATGGAAACTTTACTGTCCCCAACTGAGATTACAGATATTATCTCAGCAGGAAATGCCCTTGTTGAGAAGGGTAAGGCCAATGAGGAATGGCCTCTAAAGGATCCAGAGTGGAATTATAATAATGACAGGGATTTCCAAAGATTAAAGGATGCTAGGGAAACACTTCTGAAGGGAATGGAATTATGCTCTAAAAAACCCGAAAACTGGACGAAATTTATGAGCACATTTCAGGAGGCTAATGAAAGACCAAGCAGATTTTACGATAGGCTTTGTGAGACCACCAGGCAATACACCAGATTAGATCCAATTGATTCAAAAGATTCTTATATTATTCTCAACATGTTTATTTGTAATTCACTGTCAGAAGTACGCAAATATTTTCTGACCCAATGTCCAGATTGGAGGAGCTTAACAGCTGATAGACTTAAGGAACTTGCAAATTATGTCTTTGACTCATGTGAGACAGGTCCAGATCACCCCAAACAGAGCATTCTGGCACCGGTGATTCCTAGTCAGCCATGTGAACACCAGAACAAGGGCACTAAGGTGTGTTGTTCCTGTCAGCCATGTGAACACCGGAACAAGGACACTAAGGTGTGTTGTTACTGTCATAAGGAGGGGCATGAATTGAGAGAATGTAGGACTTGGAAAAGAAATTCTAATTCTAATTACAGGCAAAATCAAAATAGAAATAGATCTTTTCGGAGGAATACAGAAAGGCAGTACCAGAATAATGGTGACCAAGGTCCCTCTCAGAGGAGGGCACAGGATTGACGGGGTCTTGGGGAGGAATGGAACATAGATAATGAAAGCCATATATTCCCAGATCCAGATTTTTTGAATGCCCTGTACCAGTCCATTCACCTCCCCAGAGTAAAGAACCACATGTCACCCTAAAAGTGGGGGAGACTTATTATGATTGTCTGCTAGACACAGGAGCCTCTAAATCAGTATTATTAAGCAAACCAGATGCTGGGTGTAGACCTGTAGGATTTTTGAATGTAGTGGGAGTCTCAGGAAAGAGCCAGAGAGTGGAAAAATTGAATCTTCACATGGTATCTATGGGGCCCTTAACAGTGGAACATTCATTTTTACTCATGCCTGATGCCCCTGTAAATTTATTAGGTCGTGATCTCCTTTGCAAGCTTAGAGCAACCATATCTTGTGCTCCAGATGGGGCTGTCTCCCTACAATTGCCAGAGGATACTGTTCATTTATTACCAATTTTACTTACAGAAGCTCAAGGGACAGCAGGGGAGGTATCCAAAATCCCCTCTGACATTCCTGAGTCTTTATGGGCCTCATCCCCTAATGAGGTGGGGCTCCTTAAGTCTGCCATGCCTGTTGCCTTTAAAGTTAAGGGGGGACCACCCCCCTCCATTCCACAGTATCCATTGTCTAGGGAAGCAATAGAAGGGATCACCCCTATAATTGAGGCTTTGAAAAGCCAGGGTATTATTATTCCATGTCATCACTCTCCATGTAATACTCCCATTTTGCCAGTTAAAAAACCCAAGCCTGGGCCAGATGGTAAACCTGTTTATCGTTTTGTGCAAGATCTTAGAGCACTTAATAATTATGTTATTCCTAGACATTCTATAGCCGCAAACCCGGCTACGATAATTTCATCAATTCCCTATGAATCTACATGTTTCACAGTGGTAGACTTCTGCTCTGCCTTTTTCTCCATACCAGTACATGAGGACTTCCAATATTTATTTGCTTTTACCTGGAAAAATAGACAGTGGACCTGGACTAGACTCCCACAGGGATTTGTAGACAGTCCCACATTATTTTCCCAAATTTTACAGCAGGATCTGGCCTCTATTACCTTTAAAGGCTCCACACTAGTACAATATGTTGATGACTTACTTTTGGCCTCTCCTAATGCTGAAATTTGTCAGGAAGATAGCCGTCACTTACTGCTGGAGCTGCACAAGAGAGGACACAAGGTTTCCAAGACAAAGGTACAATGGTGTTTGCCCCAGAATATTTAGGATTTATTTTGGCTGCTGGAACTCGCTCTGTCTCTTCTAAGTGAGTCCAGGCCATTCAACAACTCTCTGCCCCCACTACTAAGAGGCAGTTGAGAGCCATTCTGGGAGCAGCTGGGTACTGTAGACAATGGATACCCTCTTTTGGTGAAATTACTAAACCTCTCATAGCTCTTACAAAAAGTTCTGTTCCAGACATTTTAAAATTGAATCCTCAACATATCTCAGCCATAAAAGAATTAAAACGGGCCTTGTTATCAGCACCTGCCCTAGGACTACCAGATTATAGTAAGCCTTTCACTCTCTTTGTGCATGAACAAAGGGGGGTGGCTTCTGGAGTTCTGACTCAGACACTGGGGCCTAACCAACGCCCTATAGCCCACTATTCAACTCAGCTGGACCCTATAGCGGCTGGAGTGCCACCTTGCCTTAGAGCAGTGGCGGCCACAGCCCTTTTGGTAGAAAAAGCCTCTGATTTGGTCCTAGGTAACCCTCTAACTGTGCAATGCCCTCACGAAGTAGAGGCTCTCTTACTACGTCACAGGACACAAGTCTTTTCAGATCAAAGGCTGGCTAAGTATGAAATAACCCTGTTAGGTAATGAGAATATCACTTTAAAACGCTGCACAGTTCTTAATCCAGCAACACTACTCCCTAACTTACCATTCTCAGGGGAACCGTTGCACGACTGTGCTTCTTTAGTTGATATGGCTGAAAAAACCCATGATGATATTTTTGATACACCTTTAGAAAATCCTGATCTTGTCCTCTATACAGATGGTTCCTCATTTATGAGAGAGGGAACCCGTTTTACTGGAGTTGCTGTAGTTTCTGATTATGACACCCTCTGGGCAGCTTCTCTGCCTTCCCATTTTAGTGCACAGGCTGCTGAACTTGTGGCTCTTACACAGGCCTGTAATATAGCCAAAGATAAGAGTGCCACCATTTTTACTGACTCGAAATATGGCTTTGGCATATGCCACTTTATTGGTATGATTTGGCGTCAACGAGGCTTCCTAACATCCTCGGGCAAGGCTATTGCCAATGGGGACCTTATCAAGGACCTCTTAGATGCCCTGAAACTGCCTTCTTCCCTAGCTGTTGTACATTGCCCTGCCCACACAGGGAATAGTGATCCTGTTTCAAAGGGAAATGCACGAGCCGATTCTGCAGCCAAGCTTGCTGTATTAGAAGCTCCTGAACATGTATTTAACCTTTCACCTTCTGAGGATATTCCTTCCAACCTAACCCATGAGGATTCTGAAGTAGAAAAGTGGAAAAAGAAATTTAAGGCGAAACAGATCAATGGCATCTGGGTTTCTTTGGAAGGTAAGCCATTTCTTCCCCATAAATTCTACCACCAGGTATGCCTCTCTGTTCACAGAAAAGGCCATTTTGGTACACAAGGCATTGTAGACTCTATTAAGAGAACCTGGATAGCACCAGGTGTGACTAATACAGCATCTCGAATCTGCTCGGGCTGCTCCACATGTCAGTCTTATAATCAGTATGCTTTTAAAGCCAAAGCTTATGGAGGGTGTCCCCTAGCCTATACACCTTTTGAGCACTTACAAATTGATTATATTACTATGCCATAAGCAGGACATTATAAATTTTGCCTTGATATAGTTGATCAGCTCACTCGGTGGGTGGAGGCCTTTCCTAGCCCCCGAGCCACAGCTGCCTTTGTTGCCAAAATTCTTCTTAAAGAGATAGTACCTCGTTTTGGCCCACCAGCCCGCATCGATTCTGACAAAGGCACACATTTCACTGATTCGATTTTATCCCAAATCTACTCTTTCTTGGGAGTGACTCCAAAATTCCACACGCCCTACCATCCACAAAGTTCAGGCCAAGTCGAATGTATGAATAAAGAGCTTAAGAGTATGATTGGCAAATTATGTACTGAAACCCATTTGAAATGGCCTGATGTTCTACCATTGGCATTATTCTATCTACGCAGTAGACCAAGAGGAGAACTTCATATATCTCCTTATGAAATGCTTTTTGGTCACCCTCCTATCCAAGCTAAAACTCTTTCCCCAGTTTATACATCACTGGTGGGAGGTGATACTTCTGTTGCCTCCTATATACAGGAATTACAGACCAGGCTACATGAACTCCATGAGGCAGGAGCTGTGGTCCAGGCAGGACCATTAGACTTTTCATTGCATAACTTCAACCCAGGAGATAAAATATATGTAAAGAATTTTCAGAGAACCAGTGGAACCCAACCTGCCTGGGAAGGATTGACAACTCCTACTGCCATTAAAATTGGTGAAAAAGACTCATGGATCCACTGCTCTCATATAAAGCCTGCACCATTCATAGGTGAAGAGATTTCAGATAGACCTGAGGTAGACGCTAAAGAGGTAAAAACCCTAACGATAGCAACTGTTAAAGAGCAAAGAGAGTTCAGAGGAAATAGACAGTTCCCATTTGATAATCCCACTGATCAGTTAAATGCTTTGGGACTCAGTCTTCCTAAAGTATCAGGAGACGGAAATTGCCTGTTTAGGGCTTTAGCAGACCAGCTAGAAGGTCACTGTAGAAATCATCTCAGACATAGACAAGAAGCTGCTTCTTATATGATTAACCATAGACAAGAGTTTGAGTCTTTTAGAGTAAATGACTCCCCTTTTGAAGAATATGTTGAGTATATTAGTGATATATACAATAATTCCAAACCAACATAGAGAATTCATGTATAAGATGATGTGGTTTACTTGCTAAAAGAAGATTATGTAATAATGTCTAAAAGAAGATTATGTAATAATGTTTAATATAATCAGCTATTTACATTCGTTTATTATTTATATGTCATTATACTCTGAGTATGGTTTGGAATTATTGTATATATCACTAATATACTCTCAGTTATGCAGCATAGCACGAATTTTTTACCATCATGCTGTCTTTGGTGAAATTAATGAGATTTCGGGATATGGAAACTTATCATTTCAGAGACTAACTTGCTGTGAACTCTGATGCAGGCCCTGGAGAGAATATATGTGCAACAAAAGGAGAGACAGGTATACAGAAGTCCATGGGTTGCTTATGATGGTGACTATGTAGAGCACAATTACTAGGCACAGTCCAGTATTCATCCTCTCTCCCTCCTAATTTAACTTAATTTAACCTAATTTAACTGAACTTAATTATCTTTTTATCTCACTCAGTTGAACTCACCTGTGGCCTAGCACAATCACTGGCTGTCTAGGAACCATGAGATATGGTATGATAACCTTTCCATAACATTTTCAGGTGTCATGAACACATACTAAATTTGACTTTGATCCAGACACATGGTGGTAAAAAGTGTTACAGATTGCATTACTACCTCAACCCTCTATTAGAAGTCTAAGGATATAAAGGAGGGAATGTAATGGAATTTATTCATTTGATCATTGACAATGCTATGCTAAGGTTTGGTAAAAAATACAGAAATTCAAACAGTTAAAGAAGATAATCCAGCTTTCCAGACCAGAGTCCAGAATCCAGAATCCAGACCAGAGTCCAGAATCCAGTTTTCCAGACCAGAATCCAGTTTCCTCCTGATGACATCTTACCACTTCAAGAAGAAAAGACTTTCAGAGACTTTAAATGAACAGTTTTGTTTTGTTGTTGTTGTTGTTTTTCTCTTTTCTCTTTCTGTTATAATATACACCATCTGTAACATGTATTCTCTGCAGAGGCCCTCCCTTTGCAAGACCAATGTCAAGGCGTCGGTTCATGAGGACAAAAAAAAAAATCACCCCTCTGGACAAAACTTTCCTCTCTTCCTTTTCTATATTGTTGTTCACATATTATTAGTTAGCAATAGTTATTATATTCTTTTTACTGTTCTATCAAGGAAACATTCTGTTTCATGAGGAAGCAAAGGGGGGAAATGTGGTAAAAAATATGAAAGTTTTTAACATTCAGTTAGGATAACTGAAAGACGCCAGTTTTTGAAGGACCACCCTTTTGGGGAGGAGACGAACAGTCCGCCTGCTGCGCACGTCAGACTGCCTGCGGCACTCAACTTCTAGGGTGGAGAGAACGGAAGTGGGGCTTTCCTGTTTAGCTGGGCTCCTGACGGCGCGACACAGATGGTCTCTCTCTAAAGGTGGCCTTTTCGGTTTGGTGAGTTTTTATAAGGAATATAGACTAAGCTTAGACTTAAGACAATTTGCATTGTGTTTCTACTTTCCTATCCTTCAAATCAACATCACCTTGTGACTACCATAACAATAAAAGGTCTATCTAGAAAACCAAAAGCTTCTTCCATTTACTAGTCTGGGAGATAAATTAAGGGAAAGGTTAAGTAGGGGAGATTTATGATCTAATATCCAATTTTAAATCTCACAATACCACCTGGGACCTTCTGAAACTTGAGATGATGCAAGCTGGAAACATTGCCCCACTTTAAGGAGCTAAAAGTCAAGTAAAAGAAAGGCAAGATGAGCAGACAGAGAAAGGTGAGGACCATAGAAAGTTTCTTCAGTGACAAGGAAGATTGAGGTGCACGCTCAGAAGAATATATCAGTGTCAGGGCCACTATATCTAAAGCTTCCAAGAAAAAATTCCAAATTGATTTCAGGCCATAGAGGCACTGAAAAATGACTTTGAAGATAAAGTTAGAGAGATAGAGGAAAAACGGTAAGAGAAATGAGGCTGATGTGGAAAGACATGAGAAAAATGTCAACAGCTTGAAAAGCCAAATTGACCAAATGGAAAAGGAGATACAAAAGCTTTCTGATGAAAATAATTGCCTAAGAATTATGATTGAACAAATGGAAGTGAGTGACTTTATGAGAAACCAAGACACAATAAAGGAAATCCAAATGAATAAAAAAATAGAGGTCAATATGAAACATCTTCATGGAAAAAATACTGACCTGGAAAAAAGGTCCAGGAGAGAAAATTATTGGTCTTCCTGTAAACCATGATCAAGGAAAGAGCTTAGACATCATCTTCCAAGAAATTGGCAGGGAGGGACAGCTAGGTGGCACAGTGGATAAAGCACCGGTCCTGGATTCAGGAGGACCTGAGTTCAAATCTGGCCTCAGACACTTGACACTTGCTAGCTGTGTGACCTTGGGCAAGTCACTTAACCCTCATTGCCCCACCAAAAGGAAGAAAGAAAGAAAGAAAGAAAGAAAGAAAGAAAGAAAGAAAGAAAGAAAGAAAGAAAGAAAGAAAGAAAGAAATTGGCAGGGAATATTGCCCTGGTATTCTGGAAGCAGAAGGTAAAATAGAAATTGAAAGAATCCACCAATCACCTCCTGAAAGAGATCCCAAAAGGAAAACTCCTAGGAATATTATATCCAAATTCCAGGGTTCCCAGGTCAAGGAAAAAATAGTTCAAGCTGCCAAAAAAGAAAGAATTCAAGTACTGTGGAGCCCCAGTCAGGATAGCACAAGATGGAGCAGCTTCTAAATTAAAGGACTGGAGGGCATAGAATATCATATTCCAGAGGGCAAAGGAATTGAGATTATAACCAATAATCATGTATCCAGCAAAACTGATAATAATCTTTCAGAATAAAAAATGAGACTTCAATGAAAAAGTGTACTTTTAGGTATTCATGATGAAAAGAACTGAAATGAATGGCAAATTTGACTATCAAATACAAGACCCTAGAGAACCATAACATATGGAGTTGGGGGAGATACCTGCGGTTGTACAGTGGGTGACTATCTTGTGTGTGAGGCTGGGTTTTGGCTGGTATCCCCTTGGGTCCAGGGTGGATGCTTTGTCCACTGTGTCACCCAGCTGCCCCATGAAGACATTTTTAGTGTTAAATTGAGGGGTGAGGAGAATGTACTAGGGGAGGGTTAAGGACAGAGGTAGCATGGGGTGAAATCCCACATGACAGAAAGAGGAAAGGGTTTATGGAGTGGGGGAAGAGATGGGGAAGGATCAGGGCAGTAAATAAATTTTACAGTCATCAGAATAGGCTCACAAACCTTAATCTCATCAGAGTTGCCTCAAGGAGGGAATAACATACACACTCATATGGGTGGAGTAATCTATCTAACCCAGCAGGTATAGAGGAGGGGAAGAAGTTAAGGAGAGAGGGCCAAAAGAAGGAAGGGCAGAGTGGGGGAGGGGACAGACAGAAGCAAATCCCTTTTGAAGAGGGATAGGGTGAAAGAAGATAGATAATAGAATAAATATCATAGGGAAAGAAATAGGATGGAGGGAAACAGTTAACAATAGTAATCACAAAAAAGAGAAAAGGTGGAAAATTATATAAAAAAAATATATAGAAATGCTTTGTGGTGGCTAAGAATTGGGAATCAAGGGAATGTCCATAAACTGAGGAATGACTGAAGAAGCTGTGGTATATGATTTTAGTGGAATGGTATTGTACTATAGGAAATGACAAACAGGATGATCCCAGAAAAACCTGGAAAGTCTTGTATGAACTGATGTATACTGAAGTGAGCAGAACTGGGAGCAATACTTCATAGTGATAGCAGTATTATATGATGAACAATTGTGAATGACAACTACTCTCAGCAATACAATCATCCAAGGCAATACCAAGGGATTAATGATGAAGCTTACTATCCACCCCCATAGAAAGAACTGATAAATAGAACTTTTGCAGATTGTACATATATAACCTGATTTTTGTATTGTGGAAGGGGGAGGAAAGGACAAGAAGGAGAAAAATTTGAATTCTATATCTTATGAAAATGAATGTTGAAAACTACCCTTACATGTAACTGGAAAAAAATAAAATAAATGTTTGTTGAAAGTGGGGGAAAAAAGCCTCTAGTCCATTAAAATATTTATTTTTTAAAATTTATTAAATAAAACAAACATTTCCATAACAATATACAATTTTAAAAAGATTATTACAGTTGAAACTGCAAAAATATTATGTACAACTTGCTATTCCTTTTAAATATATAATAAAAATTATCACGTAACTTTATTTTTTTCTTTGCTCCCACGCACTCTAGAGATGGCTACCATTAGACACACACGCACATATATGTTGTGTGTGTGTGTGTGTGTGTGTGTGTGTGTGTGTGTGTGTAAAATCATTCTATATGTACTTCTATTTTTCAGTTTTTCTAGTATTGATCTAATATGTTAAGGGACTGGTGGTTTTGGCTTGGCTACATACTATTTACTCAATGAATATTGGCAAATTTGATTGATGAATAAAGAAACCACATGAACCAATATTGTTATTTAAAATGTAAATGCATTATAATGGTAAGGGAATTGTATGCAGAAATAGCTGTAACAGGGCCAGAGTCCTATCAATGGCCATAAATTTCCCAGACAAGACTATGTTAGCACTCAATTCAATGACCAGAGGGAGAAATCAAGTAATGCAAATTGAGATTGTGAAGGAGTTTGAGGCAGATGAATTTCTTAATAAATTAGACTTAGGATATAAAAATTAATATTTAAAAATATAGGTAGTGTTATAGATTAAATTAACTCAACCGAGTTAAAGTCAGAAACATAAATTCAAAAAAAGCTGGTAAAGCATACATAGGGAATATTCTTAACTCCCCACCTAGACTAGACATGGAGCTACTAACATAGCTGGGGAAACCCAGCTACTGATTGGTACATGACTTACGGAATGCCCTGTTTGCAACCTGAGTCATTTCACTCATCCTTAAACAATTTGGTACAATAACACAACAACAACAATAATAGCAACACAACAATTAAAAAATCAAAAGTAAATATAATAAATTAATAAAGTGAAAGTACAGCTAGAATGAAGAAAAATTACAAGGCACCACAAAACTACCCCTTTGTGAAGGTGTGAGGTCACATGTTTTTTAACTTTTTCAATGTGTCAAGCAGTTGTGCTGATTTATTTTCCTCTCCAAAATACTATTTCACATATCTAAGAGCTGACCAGAATCAGAGGATGGTAAATATGTTTCATCTTCTACTAAGACTCAAAAGTGGTATAAGCAGGAATTAACTGAATAACCCTGCGAAAGCTAAGAGAACACTTTCCTGGGCTTAATTGTTTTTTGTCTTTACTGTGTGGAGAGATAGATAAGGGATTTCAGAAGAGTGTGGCTCTTGGGAGTTGTTGCTTTTTCTTCCTCTGTATCTTGGAAGGAAGACTTATCCATAGGAGCAAAGTGACTGAACCTTTTGGTGGTAGAAGGATGTAGAAAATTATGGCCTCAATAGAGATATATTTCCTCCTTCCCTGATCCAAAGAAGCTCTTCTACTGATTAACTAATCAACCAATCAATTCATCTATCTATCTATCTATCTATCTATCTATCTATCTATCTATCTATCTATCTATCTATCTATCTATCATCCATCTATCCATTCATTCTCTCATTTATTTCTTCATTCATTCATTTATATATTTATTTATTTATTTATTCATTTATTCATCTATTTATTTATTCATCTATCTATCTAGCTATATGTCTGTTTGTTTAAAGCTTTGAGTTCCAAATTCTATCCCTTTCTCATTCCCTCCCTCTATACCCTTCCCCCTCCCTGAGGAGGTAAGCAATCAAATATACGTTATAATTGTGCAATTATGTAAAACATTACCATATTAGTCATTTTATATAAAAAGACTCACTTAAAAAGAAAGAAAGAAAGAGCAAAAGAGCATGCTTCAGTCTATGTTTGATCAATATCAGTTCTTTCTCTGGAGGTGAATAGTATTCTTCATCATTAGTCTTTTGAGATTGCCTTATAACATTGTATTGCTGAGAGTAGTTAAGTCATTCACAATTGCTCATAAAACAATAATCTGTCACAATGTTCTCCTGGTTCTGCTCACTTCACTATACATCAGTTCATATGAGTCTTTCCAGGTTTCTCTGAAATCATCCTGCTTGTCATTTCTTATAGCACAATAATATTCCATTATAATCTTATGCCACAGCTTGTTTATTCATTCCCTAATTGATGGGCATTCCTTCAATTTACAATTCTTACTTTATCCCCTTCCCCTCCTACTTCCCTGCAGGATTAAATAGATTACTCCATTCCATTGTGTATATTTGTTATTCCCTCCTTGAGCCAACTCTGATGAGATTAAGGTCTTTGAGCCAATTCTGATGTGTAAAGCTCATTGACTGCCTGCTTAGATAGATTACTCCACCCAACTGAGTGTGTATGCTAATCCTTCATTGAGCCAACTCTGAGGAGATTAAAGGTTTGGAGCCAATTCTGATGAGTGTAAGGCTTATTCACTGCCCTGCTCCTCCCCATCTCTTCCCCCACTCCATAAGCTCTTCCCTGTGGGATTTCACCCCATTCTACCTCTCCCCTTCCCCCTACCTCAGTGTAATCCTCTTACCCATTAATTTTACCTTAAGGATGTCATCATAGGGTGGCTAGGTGACACAATGGACAAAGTACCCACCCTGGACCCAGGAGGAGTCAATCCTAAATCCAGCTTGAATCATAAGACTCTCACCCACTGTGTGACCCTAGGCATGTCTTCTATTATTTATTCATTTGGATATGCCTTATTGCATCTTAATTTCTCATAAAATCATTTGCTTCTATTTGCCCAACCCTAATTTTTAAGGAATGATTTTCTTGAGAGAGATTTTGTACCTCCTTTTCCATATGGCCAATTTGGCTTTTCAAGCTGTTGACTTTTATTTTCATCACTATCATTTTGTTTTCCATTTTTTTCCATTACCTCTCTTACTTTTGCCTCTACTCTCTTACTTTGTCTTCAAAATCCTTTTTGAACACTTCTATGGCCTGAGACCAATTCATATTCTTTTGGATGCTTTGGATGTAGGAGCCTTGGTGTTGCTATCATCTTCTGGAAGTGTATCTCAAACTGCCTTGTCATTAAAGAAACTTTCTGTGGTCCACATATTTCTCTTTCTGCTTATCTTGTCCATCTTTTACTTGACTTTTAAGTCCTTAAAGTGGGGAACTGCTTCCAGGATATACTGTCCCAAGCTTCAGGGGGTTCTGGGGGTATGATTTAAGGAGGGGCAGGTTCTTCACTTGCCTGGACTATTATCCACCGATAACACCAGGCCAACCTGTTAATTAACCAGAAAGCAAAACTTTATGTGCGGTTGTTAACTCCAAAGAGCCTGTACCCCTCCCCTACCTGTGCCACCACTACTCAAGTCTACTTCCTGGTTCCCAGCAGGGATGAAACACCCAAATTCAGCCTTAGTGCCAGCAGAGACTTCGATAATCTCCCCCTGGACAAACTCTCAGGCCTCTCACCAGACTGTGAGCTTAGTTCCAGATGATACTGTCACTGCAGCTGATTCAGAGGCTCTGGGGGTCTCTTTCTCTGGTGAGGCCTGCCTGGGACTGGATATGTATCAGGGTGAGAACAGGGTTGGGCTCCACTGCCACCCCAGCACAGCAACCCCTTCCTGCTAACGCTCTAAGATGTCTTTGGATGGAAAATGGTCTCAGCCCATTATTTTGTGTGTTCTGCTACTCCAGGAATTGTTCTATGGCATTATTTGGGGTTTTTTTTAGAGTGATCATGTCATGAGTTCTGACAGCTTACTGCCTTTCTTCCACTATCTTGGCTCTGCCCCCAGAAGCTTCCCCCAAAAGCAGCTCTTTTAGAAGGGTAAAAATAATCATAATTTTCAAGCAATGTCTCTCAATGTAAGCATTCATTGTTGTTCTGGGAAGAAAGTACTGGTTTAATGGGTCTGGATGAGTAAGGAAACTAATGGCTAAGTCTTGCCTCTTGACTACTAACATTTGTCATGTCTTATTGTGGCAACTCACTCCCAACACACATACACACACACACACACACACACACACACACACACACACACACACACACACACTCAGACTTTGCCTGTTCCCAAGTGTGGGGACCAATTTTTAATTGGGGAGTGTTAGCTAAGTGGCTCGCCACAATATTGGGGCAAGGAAGGAGACAGACAGCCTCCCTCAAAACAGAGCAGTATTTATTTAACAAGAACAAACTTAAAAACACACAGACAGGGGGCAGCTAGATGGCTCAGTGGATAGAGCACCAGCCCTGGAGTCAGGAGTACCTGAGTTCAAATCCGTCCTCAGACACTTAACACTTACTAGCTGTGTGACCCTGGGCAAGTCACTTAACCCCAATTGCCTCACTAAAAAAAAAAACAAAACACAGACAGGATCAGTAGGATCAAGGGAAATGAAATAAAATGGGGAAAGGGAAATTATACAACCTGAACAACACCACCTCCCAGGAATCAGCTGAGAACACACATCAGCATCCTGTCTCCTTCCAGCTTCGAGCTAGAATGGCGAACAAACCTCCCTTCTTCCCAGCAGACCCCAGGCTGACCACACACAGCCCCCAGCCAATTGGCTGGCCACTCTGACAGTCACATGACTGCCCTCACTGAGCTTCCAATCACTATAATTTTGCCAGGCCCATATAGGCGTTGGTGAGTGGTGATGATGTGAGGTTCCAGCTCCATGGTGATGGTTACAACCAGTGGGTAGAGCACTGTGCCATTTGCAGAGCCCCAGAGGCCAGTGCATGCACTGAGGTTTTTTTTTTAAATCTAGACAAAAAATGGGGTCATAAAAACCTCAAATAACAATTAATTCTTTACACAGGTACCCAGGGTATCCCCATCTTGCCGCAACTTTTGTGGAAAGTACCGAGGATATTTTTTCAAGCAGCCCATAGAATGAGATAGTACCTTGTTCCAACATCCCCTACATGCTTTTGGAGAGTGAAGGGTCTAGATTTCAGTTCTCACGAGCAACTTTTGGGCAGTGTTCTCAATTTCAATCAGTAATGGTATTCATTAACTAGAGTCATATTGAGGGCACCCAATCTACCCCTTCTCACATCCAGTTATGTCTCCGGTTGCTAATTGTTTAAAAGGTACAATCCAAAAAAAAATCATCTTTCCTTCATTGCTACAGATGGCTATATTAGATTGGTATATAACTCTCTGTCTCTGTCTCTGTCTCTGCCTCTCTGTCTCTGTCTCTCTGTTTCTGTCTTTCTCTCTCACCATATCTATGTCTTTCTGTTTCACTGTCTCCTTCTGTCTCTGTCTCTCTATCCCTCTGTCTCTATCTCTGTCTCTATCTCTGTCTATCTGTCTGTCTGTCTATCTCTCTCTCTCTCTCACACACACACACACACACAAAACTGAGTTTACACAGTAAAGAGAGCATACTGACATTCCTTATAAAACAGCACAGCAACAGAACTTCGCTATTTTCATTCCAGAGCCCTTTGGAATGTAGTCTTAGCCATTCACTAAAGCACATACTGCAAGAATATTTCCTGCTTCCCTTTAGAGCAACATTCCTACAATAAGTTGAATGATCTTCCCTCCCAATTACCTCTGCCTATAACCAAAACACACTGTGTTTTGTTTCTGTGTGTGAAAGAGCATTAAAAAAGAGACCATATAATAAGCTGGTTTGTAACATAGCTAAATGTAAAGTCTCAAAATCAAGTCAAAATTGTTATTGACTTTGGGTCAAACTCATCTGGGTGAATTAATCTTAAATGACTACTTCATTAGAAGATTCATTTCAAGACTGATTATGAAAGGAAACATGGAGATGGTTTCCTCCAAGAAGGAATATCATTTTTTAGCAGACTGATTTCTTAAGCCACAGCCCTACAGTTTCAATGACCCAAGAAGAAAGGAAACATTCTCCATTGAGGAAGGTAGAACTGGACAAGTTCAAGTTATAAAGGAGGACAAGATACAAATAGTTGAATTTTTCAAATTCAGCATATTTGATGCCTCTGTAAAGGGGCTAAGGTTCTATGACAAACTAGTATGTGACTTTTAATTTTAATTTGTTTTATTTTTAATTTATGGAAGAAAACAACCATTTTCTTTCTTCTTTTTTTTTTTGGTGAGGCAATTGGGGTTAAGTGACTTGCCCAGGGTCACACAGCTAGTAAGTGTCAAGTGTCTGAGGCCGGATTTTAACTCAGGTCCTCCTGACTCCAGGGCCAGTGCTCTATCCACTGCACCACCTAGCTGCCCTGAAAGCAACCATTTTCAAATGCATTTTTATTTAAATCCATTCAAATGAGAGAAACTTAGAAAAAAATAGAAAATAGCATAGCTTGTGACAAGTTCTAACAAAGATTATATATAGTCAATCTGTATTATTTGTAGACTTTGTAGTTACATATTTGTGTACTCACTAAAATGTATTTGTACTCTCCAAATCAATACTAATATGCTTTTTTTATCACAGTCACAGAAGTATGAAAAAAATGAGTTGTTGATACACACATTCCTAACTGAGGTTGAGGACAGCAACACTTTGGTGTTTCACTTTTCATACTGTGAATGAGTGTCCTTTTCACAGTCTACTTAGTGCTATCATTTTTGCATTTTTGTGGGGTATTTATTGGTCATTTTTTCTATTTAAAATATCCCCCAAATATAGTGTCATACTGTTGTCTAGTGTTCCTAAATGAAAGAAGGTTATGAAGTGTCTCACAGGAAAAAAAATATGTTATGAAAGTTTCCTTCAGGCATGAGCTATAGTGCTGATGGCCATAGTTCAATGTTAATGAATTAACAATACCTATGATACATCCAAAAAAAAAAAAGAGCAAATTTGTTGATCTGTACATGTAGCTGCTATAGAAAGTGTTAAAGTAAAAATTGTAATCAGAAGCTTGCAGGAATTTAAGCAGACAGGTATTTCCCTTAGGTTCAATATTCACTAATTCAATGTTGGTGATGGTTTTATAGAGCACAACAACTGTAAATAATGAGAGTAGACTATATTATATGTTATCAACTATACAACAGGGAAGAAAATCTCAGAATATAGCTCTTTTAAAACCATTTTGAGAAGAGTCTCACTTTTAGATGATTGTTCATTACAATCTTATTGTTTCTTTGCCTGCTTTTAGCCAGCTTTAGCTAAGATGTGATTTCATTTTTTGTTATATAGTCTCTTTTGCAAAATAAAAAGTAAAATGAAAGTCTTTAATAGTTGCATCCCACTCATACTGGAAATGTACTAATAATGGTAAGTTGCTTCATTAGAAGTTTTGCATAATGGTTGTTTGTCTTTTCCAAATGGAACAATTTTGCTTTAGTGATTAGAGTGGAAATAAAGTCTTTTCCTTCATACAAAGTGAATAAACAGAGAAGTAACACAACTAAGAACATTTTTAAATTTTTTTTAATTTGCTATGAACTTATTAAATTACTATAATTTTTGGAAAGCAACCTGCTTCATATTGAGGAAAAGTTAATAAATGTTTGAAACCCTGAGAATTATAAGTGAATAACGCACTGTAAAAATAGCTTCCCAAAGAGAAAAAAAAACAGAGCAGGTGGTTATAAGTATGAGTATTTCATCTTAAATTTACAAGGTGATGATGATATATTCCTTTTACTTACTTTGTCTTCATTTCTGAATCTGGGGAATTTGGTTACCAAAGTTCCTTAGTTTCCAGTTGCTAATTTTGTTCTCCTCTAGTCAACAACTAGGAGAGTCTGGGACCTGCTGGTCCACCAAAACAGCTGTGCCTGAGTGCACCTGCACTAGTCTGTCACACTGAGCTAGTTACAACACCATTTATCTTGTATGACAGTCCCCTGATGTGAGGGCCAGTGTCATATAAATCAAAGCTAGAAAATGAACTTAGGCCTTCAAATAGAGAATAGATTGAATGTGCATTCATTAGCTTCTGATTGCAGGTTTTATTTTAAATTGGAGGATAATGATTTTAGTTTAAATAAAACCCTACATTTTAATGAAAATTGTTATTCTTAAATGTCATACTCACAGAGATCAGTTCTCTGCTAGAAAAAATAATCCTTATGTTATTCACTAATGAATAATTTAATAGATCTCTCATCTCATACATGTGGATACTTCTATTGACACAGATTGCAGTATTCCATGCTCTTTCACCCCCTGTGACCCTTATCTTTATCCTCCCTTGAAATTCCTCACAGGGCAGCATCTGACCAAAGTGCTAGGGCATTCTTTCATATATCCTGAAATCACATACTCTCAATGTATTTCAAGAATTTTCCATCAGTTATCATTTATTCTTAATAGGTGACCTACCCATCTTCTTATCAGATCATACATCTCTTTCAAGAAATAATTTACTTCTCTTTTACACTTCTTGGTTGTGAATGTATTATACTCAATGTCCATCTAATATATGTTTTTCCACTTACACAGTTTTAAAACTTATGAGAAGAGGATATTTCTTGACTTTAAGCTCCACAGAATCATGACAAGAATATTGTTTAGAGAGACATAAAAAGAGATAGCCCTTTCATAATTCAAATATATTTATGAAATTCAAGGACATACTGGATACTAATGATTATAATAAACTAAAGATACTTCATCTTAAGGAAAAAAGTAATTAAAATTTAAAATAGAATTTGAGAAGAATGTTCCTGTGACAATAGAATGAATAATAATGGCAAATTAGAAAATTTTAGGTCTCCATTTCCCAGGCAATAAAGCTCAGCAAATATTGCTTTAAAATTGTCCAAAACTTCCAAATCTGAGGAGTATAATGTCTCTTTCTAATCATGCTTTTACCCAAAGAGAAATTGTATCCACAGTCTTAGCAATCTACAACTTTCTCATGAATTTTTTTAACCAATTTTCTTGTCTTGTGCCTTTTTTGGAATATTTTGTATTTTTAATGACTTTAAATTCACTATATTTTTTTATGGTATCCATGGCATTGGACTGTCTAAAATTATTTTTAAATAAAATTGTACTACTACTTTAGCACTCCATTCATTTTAGTGTAGTATATGATAGAAAAAACATGTAACAGATCCTACATCATAGGACTTGATGAAAACTATAGTATATGTGTTGTCTAAATAAGTTAACATATATAAATTTCTCTGTGAACCTCACAATATAAATTCTTGCTATTATTATTGTTATTTATCTATTTGTTTGTTTTTTGTTTTTGGTGAGGTAATTGGGTTTAAGTGACATGCCCAGGATCACACAGCTAGTAAGTGTCAAGTGTCTGAGGCCAGAGTTGAACTCTGGCCCTCCTGAATCCAGAGCCAGTGCTTTATTCACTGTGCCTCCTACTTGCCCCCATTATTGTTATTAATATACTTTTTATTTGTCTAGATGTTTCAGTTAGGCTTTGCCAACTCCTCTGTCAAACTTGCTTTTTGAGGAAGCATTTAAATAATCAAAATAGGTATGTAGAGTAGGAAAGGGAAGAAAATGGAATAATTATTTATAAAATATCCACTATGTGCTGGACACTATGCTAACTTTTTTTTTTGTAAATATCATCTCATTTGATCTTCACAACTACCCTGTGAAGGAAATTGAGACAGACAGAGTGACTTGCTCATGGTCACATAGCAAGGAATTATCTGAGACTAAATTTGAACTCATCTTTCTGACTTCAGACTCCATTTTCTATTCACTAAGTTGCAGGTGAAATTTGAGGTGTGCACCTGTAATGTCATTAAAATGTATGATTTGGGGGTGAAAATTTTTAAATTTAAAAAAATGTATGATTGAGGAAATAAATTTAATCATAATAGACTCAGAATTTGAGAGCACAAAGTAATTTAAAGATTATCTAGGAAGTTATACATATTTTACAAGAAATGAAACTGAGGTTCTGAGTAATTAAATGTCTTGGCAAAAATAAGAGCACTAAAATGGTATGAGGTCTGTATCCCAAAGAGATCATTACAAAAAAGGAAAGGAGCAACATGTACAAAAATATTTATAGCAACTCTTTTTGTGGTGGCAAATAATTGGAAATTGAGGGGATGCTTATGAATTGGGGAATGACAGAAGAAGGTGTGGTATACAAATGTAATGGAAATGATGAACAGGAGGATTGCAGAAAAACCTTGAAAGATTTACATGAATGAATGCTGGGTGAAGTGAGAAGAGTCAGGAGAAAATTATACACAATAACAGCAAAATTGTGTGACGATCAACTTTGATAGACTTAGCTCTTCTAAGCAATATAATGATGGAAGACAATTCAAATAGACTTATGGTGTTCCCCATAGCCAGAAAAAGAAATATAGAATCTGCATGCAGATCAAAGCATACTATTTTCACTTTATTTGTTATGGTTCTTTTTTTCTTTCTTGTAGTTTTACCCTTTTTGCTCTGATTCTTCTCTCACAATGTGACAATGCGGAAATATGTTTAACATGATTGGAATATATAAACTATATCAGATTGGTTGCAATCTTGGGGAGCACAAGAAAGAGAGGGAAGGAGAAAAATCTGGAATTCAAAATCTTACAAAAAACAAATATTAAAAACTATCTTTACATGTAACTGCAGAAAAATGAAATACTATTGGAGGAGAGGAAGCACTATTCTTCAGTGTCACTGATGGAATTAAAATATAGGCCCCCTTACTCTTCATGCAATGCTCATCCCACTCTAGTTAGCATGATGCCCTTCTGTATCACTAAACTCATGACATATGTTTTAAACCTGAAATTTACTTTCATACTCATAAAGTTGTGTTTCATAATATGAGATATTTCAGTACGATTAAATGGAAAAAAAAAGAAGCCAGATATGCAGTTTATTTTTATTTTTTAATTTCTTTTTGTGGTAGAGTCAGTGTAGAAGTGTTATATCTGAATTTTCCTGAACATGATACAGATGGTGTAGATCAGTCTTTTACATCAGGAAGACACTGCACAGATGTTACACATATCTTTGTTCTGCTTCCAACCAGACCAACAGGAATCTCTTGGTTGCCTACTTCATTAGAATTTGTAATATCTACTCAACAATGTATACCTAGCCACCTGGCAGTACCTTTTCTACTTCCTATGTATTTACATAAATCTGTATAATTTCATGGTTGCTGCCCTTTATTCTTTATTTTCTTTTGAAAAAATAATCCACAATCTGGGTAAAAATTCACATAAATTTGTAAAGCAACTAGCTATATAATCAAGAAGTTTTTCTTTTTAAGAATTGTTCTTTTTATGGTCTTTTCCCTAAAAAAATGCAAAGAGTAATTCTACTATCCTTAATGCTTTAACTGGTTATGTCTATTGCAATTTTATTTTAACTTCTGAAATATTTTCAGAAGCATCACTCATATTGATTTGATTTCCTGTTTTCCTTTCAGCCCTGGAGTCCAAAGCAAATTGTAGAAATGCTGGTAGGATTAGCTTATTATTTTCCAAAATTAAGGATTTGCTATCCATAGAAGAAGCTACTAAATAATTTTCAGATACTTTTAAGTATTGCTAAACATTGTAAAACAATTTTAACATGTATGTAGTTTAGATAAGCAAATGTACACATGTGTATACACACATATGAATATTTATTAATGTATATAACACATGAGGATATACATACACATGTATATTCATCACTGCTTATCACCTGTTTTTAAGAATCAATCATATCCTACAAGTCTTGTTAGAAAAAATAGTTCCCTTTGTCTGCTAAATATCCTTAAATGTTGGTTTCCAATTAGCAAAGAGAAAAGAAAAGAAAGGGTGAAACAAAGACCCAGATTTAAAAATAGAAGACTTCAGTTTAAATACCAGTGCTACCTTTTAATACCTGAGGAACTTTAAGCAACTCACCTAAATTCACTGTACCTCAGTTTCTTCATCTGAAAAATGCAAGTTTGGATGAGCTATATCCTAAGGTCCATTCAAACTCTAAATCTATAAACATAGGACCAAAAGCTATTGATCAATTAGTGATCTTATTTTCTAAATGATTCCACTCAATGAAACAATTACTTATTTAGTTCCTAGTGTACACCAAACACTATTCTCAGCCCAGGTGTAAATAAGAACATTCTTATCAGATATAAGCTAATCCAGCAAATATTTATTAAGTATACACGAGGCAATCACTGGATCTTGTCGGTCTCATTTTTCACTCTTTTCCTTTATGAGATCTTGTAGATGATGAAACACTTAAAGTAGTAACATAGAAGCAGTTCCCAATTTAATTTAATAATGTAAGGTGAATGGGTTGTGACTCTTGTTATTTTATTTCCAAATGTTGGTAATGACAGTGTTTTGTAATAACTGAGTCTGTTTGCAGCTTACTCCTATATATTGATATTTCTGAACTGTAACTAAAGAATTCAGACCTTGAAAATGAAATAAATCCAGTCTCATTAGCTGCTTCTTATATCTTTTCCTGCCAACAAATTAAGCAGATGAACTCTAGAAGATTACTTCCAACTCTTAGGACATTTTACATTTTAGCTAATATTTCATCCCAAATTGAAGTCTTTCATGATTCCATATGTGCTATAAACTCAATTAGGTCATGGTCCCACTATGCAAGAGAAGTTGTGAATTTTAAATCTTTAATTATCATCTTGCAGGACTTCACCCATATAGAAACTACTCCTTGGGAAAAAAATACCTATGCATTTTAGTACTGCCTTAGCTTACATTATGATTTCCAGAGGAAGTCGTAAGGTAATTGGAGGAAACATTTACTGAGACGATGCTGTAAATCTTATCAGAAATAGAAAGTGGTGTAGCTGGCTTCATAGCTGGCTAGAAGAGGTTAACATGCAGATGATTTTTTAGGACTGATGGGACATTCATAATACTAAAAGCAAACTAGACTAGAAGAAAATGCATCAGTAATTCAAGATAAGCTTTGTGATTGAGATTCAGAAATACAAATGTGAGAAAATGAATAGAAAATAGTAAAAACAAAGGGAGGGCAGAGCCAAGATGCCATAGAGAAGCCAGCAAGTTGCCTGAGCCCTCCTGAGTTTCCCTCAGGAAAAAAAATCAAGCCTCTAAACAAATGCTGGAGATACAGGACATACAGAAAGACAGAGATAAACCATCTTCCACCTTGAGATAATTTAGAAGATTTCTGTCTCACTTAAAGCTCAGAATAGGTCAGGGAAGCATGGAGAGTGACTGAGCAAGTAAGCAAGAGACTCTTGCCCACAGCACAGATCAGAAACCAAGGACCCTTGACTGTGTCTCAATAGGTTGGTGGTACAACAGGCCAGTTGTGAGACACCCCACCCCTCAGCCCTAGATGAGAAGGACAGAAAACTATCCACAGGACAGCCACAACTGGGTCAAGCCATCCCAGCACAGAGAGCAAGCACAGAGCAGTCAGGAATATGCAAGCCTCAGAGGACTCAGAGCAGAAAGCCAGTGACCAGGCCCCAATCCCCCAGCAAAAGAAGTTTGCAACAGTGGTCCCTGTGACCCAGAGAGAGAGCTCAACTTAAAAAGTCATTTAAAAGGTTAAAATAAAAGCAAGAAACAGAAAAGAACCCTTACCATAAAAGGCTTGTATAGTGACAGGGAAGATGAAAGCACAAACTCAGATGAGGACAATGTCAAAATGTCTACATGTAAAGCTTCAAGGGAGAAGATGAATTGATCTCAAAAATATTGTAGCCAAATACATGACCAACAAAGTCCAGCAGCAAGAGATAGAAAGAGAAACTCCATTTAAAGTAATGGTAGACAATATAAAATACTTGGGACTCAACCTGCCAAGACAAACCTAGGAACTCTATGAACACAATTACAAAACACTTTTCACACAAATCAAATCAGATATAAATAAATGGAAAAATATCAACTGGTAGAATTCCAGGGTAGAGCCAAGATGGCAGGGGAAAGGCAGTGAGCTCCTGAACTCATGACACGTTCGCTCCAAAAAAATCCAAATAACACCATAGGAGCTTGGAGCAGCAAAACTCACAGAAGAATGTGCTGAAATCATCTTCTAACCAAGAACAGCTTGAAAGGTGAGAAGGAAGTAGCTTCTGGGCTATTACAGGAGTCGACCCCAACCCCATAGTCACCCTGACACAGATCCAGTCACAGGAAGGCCTCACCAGAGAAGGAGACCCCCAGAGCCTCTGAATCAGTTGAAGAACCGGTGTCATCTGGTGAATGGGCTGAGCCCTGGGAAGGGGGAGACTACAGGGGTCTATGCTGGTGCTAAGGCAGAACCTGGATTTTACACCCCTGCTGAGAACCAGGAGGTAGGCTTGAGTAGCAGTGACCCAGGTGGGGGAGGGGCACAGGCTCATCAGAGCTAACAACCACAACACACAAAGCTGGTTCATTATGAAGTTGATCTAAGATCATCTAAGGACCAGGGAACAGGCCAGATGAGTGAAGAACCTGATCCTCCTTAAATCATACTACCTGGGACTTCTTAAGCTTGGGATACTGAAGCCTGGAAACAGTGCCCCACTTTAAGGAGCTAAAAGTCAAGTCAAAGATTAGTAGACAGAGAAAGGTGAGGACCATAGAAAGTTTCTTCAGTGACAAGGAAGATTGAGGTGCACGCTCAGAGGAAGATGTCAATGTCAGGGCCACTATATCTAAAGCTTCCAAGAAAAAATCTGAATTGATTTCAGGCCATAGAGGTGCTCCAAAAGGACTTTGAAGATAAATTTAGAGAGGTAGAGGAAAAATTGGAAAGAGAAATGAGGGTGATGCAGGAAAGACATGAGAAAAATGCCAACAGCTTGAAAAGTCAAATTGGCCAAATGGAAAAGGAGGTACAAAAGCTCTCTGATGAAAATAATTGCCTAAGAATGAGGATTGAACCAACGGAAGCCATTGATTTATGAGAAACCAAGACATAATAAAGAAAATCCAAATGAATAAAAAAATAGTGGGCAATGTAAAATATCTTCTGGGAAAAACTGCTGGCCTGGAAAATAGGTCCAGGACAGATCATTTGAAAGTTATTGGTCTACCTGAAAACCATGATCAAGGAAAGAGCTTAGACATCATCTTCCAAGATATTCTCAGAGAAAATTGCCCTGAAATTCTAGAAGAAAAAGCTGAAATAGAAATTGAAAGAATCCACTGATCACCTCCAGAAAGAGATCCCAAAAGGAAAACTCCTAGGAATATTATAGCCAAATTCCAGAGCTCTCAGATCAAGGAGAAAATATTAAGGATAGCACAAATGTAGCAGCTTCTACATTAAAGGACCAGAGGGCATCAAATATGATATTCTAAAGGGCAAAGGAATTGGGATTAAAATAAAAAATCACCTACCCAGCAAAACTCAGCATAATCTTTCAGAGGAAAAATGGGTCTTTAATGAAAAAGAAGACTTTCAGACATTTGTGATGAACAGACCTGGAGTGAATGGCAAATTTGACTTTCAAATACAAGACCCTAGAAAACCATAAAGAATTGGAGCTGGGGAACATACCTGGGGTTGTACAGTGGGTGACTGTCTTGTGTCTGAGGCCGGGTTTGGGCTGGGATCCCCCTGGGTCCAGGGGTGATGCTTTATCCACTGTGTCACTTAGCTAGGTGATGACATCTTTAGGGTTAAATTGAGGGTTGACGGTAATTCACTGGGGGAGGGGGAAGGGCAGAGGTGAAATCCTACATGAAAGAAACAGGAAAAGGCTTATGGAGTAGGGGAAGAGATGGGAGAGGAGCAGGGCAGTAAATAAATTTTACACTCATGAGAAAAAGCTCAAAGACCTTAAACTCATCAGGACTGCCTCAAGGAGGGACTAACAGACACACCCAACTGGGTGGAGTAATCTATTTAATCTGGGCAGTAAATGAGCCTAACACTCATCAGAATTGGCTCAAAGACCTCAATCTCATTAGAATTGGCTCAAGGAGGGAATAATGTACACAACCAATTGGGTGGAGTAATCTCTCTAACCCTGCAGAAAAATAGAAGGGGAAGGGGATAAAGAGAGAGGGGCAAAAGAAGGAAGGGCAGATTGGGGGAGGAGACAGACAGAAGCAAATCCCTTTTGAAGAGTCATAGGATGAAAGAAGATGGATAATAGAATAAATATCATGGGTAAAGGAATAGGATAGAAGTGAAACAGTTAGGAAGGTGGGTTAGCGGTACCAAACCTGGAGCTTTACTATAAAGCAGCAGTCATCAAAACTATCTGGTACTGGCTAAAAAATAGAGTGGTAGATCAATGGAATAGGCTAGGCTCAGGAAATGCAGTAGTAAATGACACTCGTAATGTAGTGTTTGATAAACCCAAAGACTCCAGCTTCTGGGATAGGAACTCAGTATTTGACAAAAACTGCTGGGAAAACTGGAAGATAGTATGGCAGAAATTAGGCATAGACCAACATCTTACACCTTATACTAAAATAAGGTCAAAATGGATACATGATTTAGACATAAGAGGTGATATCATAGGTAAATTAGGAGAGAAAGGAATAGTGTACCTATCAGATCTTTGGAAAGGAAAACAGTTTTTGACCAAACAAGAGATAGAGTATATTATAAAATGCAAAATGGATGATTTTGATTATATTAAATTAAAAAATTTTTGTACAAACAGAAGCAATGCATCCAAAATTGGAAGGGAGGCAGAAAGCTGGGAAACAATTTTTGAGGCCAGTACTTCTGATAAAGGCCTCATCTCGAAAATATATAGTGAATTAAATCAAATTTATAAGAATCCAAGTCATTCCCCAATTGAGAAATGGTCAAAGGATATGAACAGGCAATTTTCTGATGAAGAAACCAAAGCTATCTATTCCCATATGAAAAAATGCTCTAAATCTCTAATGATTAGAGAGATGCAAATTAAAACAACTCTGAGGTACCACCTGACACCTATCAGATTGGCTAAAATGACAAAAAAGGAAGATAATAAATGCTGGAGAATCTGAAAAAATTGGAACACTAATGCAATGTTGGTGGAGCTGTGAACTGATCCAACCATTCTGGAGAGCAATTTGGAATTATGCCCAAAGGGCGATAAAGCTGTGCATACCCTTTGACCCAGCAATTCCACTTTTAGGTCTTTTGCCCAAAGAAATCATGGAAGGGGGAAAGGGACCCACATGTACAAAAATATTTATAGCTGCTCTTTATGTGGTAGCAAGGAATTGGAAGTTAAGGGGGTGCCCATCAATTGGGGAATGGCTGGACAAGTTGTGGTATATGAATACAATGGAATACTATTGTGCTGTAAGAAATGATGAGCAGGAGGAGTTCAGAGAAACCTGGAGGGTCTTACGTGAGCTGATGATGAGTGAAATGAGCAGAACCAGAAGAACATTGTACACAGTATCATCAACATTGAGTGTTGACCTACTGTAATGGACTATATTCTTCTCACCAATGCAATGGTACAGAAGAGTTCCAGGGAACTCATGATAGAAGAGGATCTCCAAATCCAAGAAAAAAAAAAAAAAGAACTGTGGAGTATAGATGCTGATTGAACCATACTATTTCTTTTGTTTTGGGTACTGGTTTTTTTTTTCTATTTTGAGGTTTTGCATCACTGCTCTGATTTCTTCTCTTTTAACAGGATTAATGCAGAAATAGGATTAATGTTATTATGTGTGTATATATATATATATATATATATATACATATATATATATGTGGGTATATATATATCTGTATGTATATGTATATAGATATATAGATATATAGATATAACCTATATCAGATTACCTGCTGTCTAGGGGAGGGGTGAGGGAGGGGAGGGAGGGAGAAAAATCTGAAATTGTAAAGCTTGTATAAACAAAAGTTGAGAATTATCTTTACATGTAACGGAAAAAATAAAATACCTTATATGTAAAAAAAAAAAGGAAGCAGTTAATAGTAGTAATCATGAAAAAGAGAAAAGGGGGAAATTGTACAAAAATTATTTATAGCAACTCTTGGTGGAGACTAAGAATTGATAATCAAGGGAATGTCCATCAATTGAGGAATGATGGAAAAAGCTGTGTTATATGATTGTAGTTGAATGGTCTTGTGCTACAGGTAATGACAAACAGGATGATCCCTGAAAAACCTGGAAAGACTAGTGAACATCGATGTATAGTGAAGTGAGCAGAGCTGGGAGGACATTGTGCATAGTGACAGCAGTATTGTTCAATGAGCAATTGTAAATGACTTAACTACTCTTAGCAGTGCAACAATCCAAGACAATCCCAAGGAACTAATGAGGAAGCTTACTATGTACCCCTATAGGAAGAACTGATAAAAGGAACACTTGTGGATGGTACATATATAACCTGATTGTGATCTTGTGAAGGGGGGAGGAAAGGGAGGGAGGGAGGGAGAAAAATTTGGAACTCTAAATCTTATGAAAATGAATGTTGAAAACTACCCTTACATGTAACTGGAAAATAAAAATAATAAATGTTGTTGAGTTTAAAAATATATATATCAACTGCTCATGGATAGGCTGAGCTAATATAATAAAAATTATAATTCTACCTAAATTAATTTACATATTCAGTGCCATACCAATCAGACTACCTAAAAATTATTTTATAGAGCTAGAAAAAATAACAAAATTCATCTGGAAAAACAAAAGGTCAAGAATATCAAGGAAATTAAGGAAAATAAAAAGCACAGGAAGATAGGCTAGCTGTACCAAATCTGAAGCTCTACTATAAAGCAGCAGTCATCAAAACTATTTTCTACTGGCTAAGAAATAAAATGGAGTATAAATGGAATAGGTTAGGCACAGGAGACACAGTAGTAAATGACTTTAGTCATTTACTCTTTGATAAACCCAAATATTCCAGCTTCTGGGATAAGAACTTGGTATTTGACAAAAACTGCTGGGAAAACTGCAAGATACTTTGGCAGAAACTAGGCATAAACTAATATCTTACACCATACACTAAAATAAGGTCAAAATGGATACATGATTTAGACATAAAAGGTGATACCATAGGTAAATTGGGTGAGGAAGGAATAGTTTACCTCTTAAAACTTGGAAAAGGAGAACAGTTTATGACCAAACCAGAGATAGAGAATATTATGAAATACAAAATGGATGATTTTGACTATATTAAATTAAAAAGTTTTTGCACAAACAGAAGCAATGCAAACAAAATTATAAGGGAGACAAAAAGCTGAGAAACAACTTTTATAGCCAGTACTTCTGATAAAGTCCTTATTTCTAAAATTTATTAGTAACTAAATAAAATGTGTAAGAATACAAGTCATTCCCCAATTGAAAAATTGTCAAAGGATATGAACAGGCAGTTTTCTGATGAAATAAAAGTTATATATTGCCATATGAAAAAATGCTCTAAATCACTATTGATTAGAGACATGCAAATTAAAACAACTATGAGGTACCACCTGATACCTATCAGATTGGCTAATATGACAAAAAAGGAAAATTATAAATGTTGGAGAAGTTGTGGAAAAATTGGAACACTAATGCATTGTTGTGGAGCTGTGAACTGATAAAACCATTCTGGAGAGCAGTTTGGAACTATGCCCAAAAGACTAAGAAGCTGTGCATACCCTTTGACCCAGAAATGTCACTAGTAGGTCTTTTTCCCAGGGAGATCATCGAAAACGTAAAAGGACCCACATGTATAAAAATACTTATAGCTGCTCTTTTTGTGGTGGCAAGGAATTGAAAATTGAGGGGTTGCCCATCAATTGGGGAATGGCTGAACAAGTTGTGGTGTATGAATGTAATGGAATACTATTGTGCTGTAAGAAATGAGGAAGAGGCAGATTTCAGAGAAATCTGGAAGGACTTGCATAACTGATGATGAGTGAGATGAGCAGAACCAGGAGAACATTGTATACAGTATCAACAACATTATGTGTTGATAAACTGTGATAGACTTGATTCTTCTCAGCAATACAATGGTCCAAGATAGTTCCAAAGGACTCATGATTGAAAATGTTCTCCAAATCCAGAAAAAAAGAACTCTGGAATCTAGACGCAGATCAAACCAAACTATTTCTAGTGTTTTGTTGTGGTGGTGGTTTTGCTTTTTTGTGGTTTTTCCTTTTTGTTCTGATTGTTCTCTTAAGACATGTCTAACACAGACATATGTTTAATGTGATTATACATGCATAACCTATGTCAGATTACTTCCTGTCTTAGGGAGGGGGGAGGGTGTGAGAAAAATTTGAAACTAGAAATCTTATAAAAAATGTTGAAAACTATCTCTAAATGTAACTGGAAAATAAAATATTTATATGGAAAAAGTGTCATATAGATATACATGTATATATTTTATTTATATATGTGTGTTTGTGTGTGTATACACACACACACACACACACACACACACATATATATATATATATATATATATATATATATATATATATATAAATATGATATTTTAGCCAAATTCCAGTATTATCAGGTGATGGAGAAAATGCTCCAAGGAGCCAGAAAGAAACAATTTAAATATTATGAAGCCACAGTAAGGATTACACAGAACCTGGAAGTTTCAACATTAAAGGATCAGAGGGCTTGAAATATGATATTCTGGAAGGCCATGAACCTTGGATTCCAACCAAGAATCAACTTCTCAGCAAAATGATCATTATTTTTCAAGGGAAAAGATGGACATTCAATAAAATAGGGAACTTTCAAGCTTTCCTGATGAAAAGACAACAAAGTTACATAAAATTTGATCTTCAAATAGAAGATGGAAGAGATAATAGAAAAAATGTTATTCAATAAGGTTAAACTGTTTACATCCCGAAATAGAAAAATAATATTTGTAACTCTAACAGATAGGAGTATAAACAGAGGGAATAGGTATGTATACATTGATTTTGATGTGATGATATAAAAACTATTAACGGGTGAAAAAATGAGTATAAGAGGAGAATAGGAAAGGGGAAATGGAATGGGGGTAAATTACATCACTTGAAGAAACATAAATGACCTATTACAATAAAGAGAAAGAAGGGAGGAAAGAACATTTTTTTCAACCTTACTCTCATCAGATTTAGCTCAAAGATGGAAAAATATACACACTTATTTTGATAAAGATATTTATCTTACCATATAGGGAAGTAGAAGGGTAATGTGGGAAAGGGGTGGGCACTGATAGAAGAGAGGGCAGAAGTAGGAGAGAAAAGGGGAAAGAAAAGGTAGGGGAACTGATAAAAGGGAGGGCAATTTAGGGAGTCAGTGGTCAGAAGCAAAATGCTGATGAGAAGGAACAGGATGAAAGGAGAAAGGATAAGTATAGAAAAGAGGGAAAATTAGATGGAGGGAAATACATAGTTAGTAATCATAACTGTGAATATGAATAGTATGATCTCTGCCATAAAAAGAAAGCTAATAGCAAGTGGATTAAAAACCAGGATCCTAGAATATGCTGTGTACAAGAAACATATTTGAAGGAGATGAAAAACACAGAGTAAAGTAAAAATTAGGAGCAAAAGTTATGCTTCAGCTGAAGTGAAAGAAAACAACAACACAGGGATAGCAATCCTTATTTCAATAAAGCAAAAGCAAAAATAGATCTAATAAAAAGAGATAAAGAAGGACATTATTTGGGGAAGCTAGGTGGTGCAGTGGATAGAGCACCGGCCCTGGAGTCAGGAGTACCTGAGTTCAAATCCAGCCTGAGACACTTAACACTTACTAGCTGTGTGACCCTGGGCAAGTCACTTAACCCCAACTGCCTCACTTAAAAAAAAAAAAGAAGGACATTACATCTTGCTGAAAATACTGTAGACAATGAAGTAATATAAATACTAAACATATATTTTCCAAGTGGTATAACATCCAAATTCTTGGAAAAGAATTTAAGTGAGTTACAGTAGGGAATAGACAGCAACAGTATACTAGTGGGGGATCTCAACCTCCCCCTCTCAGAAATAGATAACCTAACCATAAAATAAATAAGAAAGAAGTTAAGGAGGTGAATAGAATTTGTAAAAGTTAGGTATGATAGACATCTGGAGAAAACTAAATGGTCATGAAAATGAATATACCCATTTTTTCAGTAGTAGATTTCACCTATACAGAAACTGACTGTTTTAAGGCACAAAAACCTCACAATCAAATGCAGAAAGGTGGAAATAGCAAATGCAGCCTTTTCAGATCATGATGCAATGAAAATTGTAAGTAGTAAAGTGCCATGGAAAGAAAGACTAAAAATGAATTGGAAACTAAATAAACATCTTAAAGAATGAGTGGGTCAATCAATCACAGAAGCAATAACAAATTTCATCAAAGAAAATGACAAGAATGAGACAAAATAGCAAAACTTATGAAATGTAGCCAAAGCAGTTATTAGGAGACATTTTATACTTCTAAATGCTTACATGGATAAAATAGAGAAAGGGGCAATCAATGAATTGGACATGCAACTAAAAATGGTAGAAAAAAAAACAAATTAAAAAGCCCTAATTAAATACTAGATTAGAAATTTTGAAAAAAATCAAAGTAGACATTAGTAAAATTGAAAATAAGAAAACTATAGAAATAATAAATAAAACTAAGAGATGGCTTTATTTGGGGTGGGGGGGAGAATAAGGGTTAAGTGACTTGCCCAGGATCACATAGCTAGTAAGAGTCAAGTCTCTGAGGCCAGATCTGAATCCAGAGCCATGCTTCATCCACTGCACCACCTAGAGGCCCCTAAGAGCTGGTTTTATGAAAAAAAGAAAAGAATAAAATAGATAAACCTTTGGTTAATTTGATTAAAAAAAAACAAATTAGAATTATCAAAAATGAAAAGGGTAAATTCACAACCAATAAAGTAGAAATTAAAACAATAATTAGGAACTAATTTGCCCAACTTTATAGCAATAAAGTTGATAATATAAATGAAATGGATGAATATTTTGAAAAATATAAACTGCTCAGATTGACAGAAAAGGAAATAAAAATACTTTTATAGCCCCATTTTAGAAAAAAAAATTTGAAGAAGCCATTAATGAATTCCCTAAGGAAAAAAAATCTCCATTGTCAGATGGGTTTACAATTGAATTCTAAGAAACAATTAACGAACAATTATTTCTAATACTACATAAATTATTTGGAAAAATTGGTGGATTTCTATGAAATTTCTTTTATGATACAAATATAGTGTTGATATCTAAACCAGGAAGAGTCAAAACAGAGAAAGAAAATTGTAGAGCAATCTCCCTAATGAATATTGATTAAAAATGTTAAATACAGTATTTGCAAAGAAATTACAGCAATTTATCACCAGGAAAATACATTATTATCATGTAGTATTTTTACCATGAATGCAGGGCTGATTCAACATTAGGGAAATCTCACTAAATGCACAAAAAACTCTTGACAAAATACAGTACTCATTCTTATTAAAAAAACAAAACAAGAGAGCATAGAAATAAATGTAGGTTTCCTTAAAATAATAAGCAGCATCTACCTAAAACAATCATCAAACATTATATGTAGTCAGGATAAGTTAGAGACATTCCTAATAAGATCAGGGATGTCCATTATTACTTTTATTATTTAGTATTGTGCTATAAATGTTAGCTGTAGCAATAAGATAAGAAAATAAATTGAAGGAATTAGAATAGCCAATGAGAAAAAAAAACTATCACTCTTTGCAGATGATAATGATGGTATACTTAGAAAATCCTGGATAATTAACTAAAAAAACCTACTTGAAACAACAACTTTAGCAAAGTTGCAGGATACAAAATAAATCCACATAAATCATCAGCATTTCTATACATGATCAACAAAGCTCAGCAGCAAGAAATAGAAAGACAAATTCCATTTAATGTAACTGTAAACAATATAAAATGCTTGGGAATCTACCTGCCTAGAAAAACCCAGAAACTATATGAACCTAATTACAAAACATTCTTCACACAAATAAAGTCAAATCTAAATAAGTGGAAAAATATCAATTGATCATGGATAGGCTTAGCTAATATAATAAAAATAACAACTGTACATATCTTAATTTACTTATTCAATTCCATAACAATTAAACTCCCTAAAATTTTTCCATATAACTGGAAAAAAGAACAAAATTCTTCTGGAAGAAAAAGTCAAGAATATAAAGGGAAGTAATCTGAAAATGCACAGGAAAGAGGACTAGCCATACCAAATGTAAACTATAGTATAAAGTGGCAGTTTTCAAAACTATTCAGTACTGGCTAAGAAACAGGGGTGGGGTGGTCAGTGGAAAAGTTTAAACAAAAGAGACACAGTAGTAAATGACTATAGTAATCTTTGGTTTGATAAACACAAAGACTCCATCTTTCAGAATAAGAACTCATTATTTAGAAAAAGTCCTGGGAAAACTTGAAGATAGTATGGCAGAAACTAGGCATAGACCCACATCTTACAACATATAACAAAATTGATGCCCAAAATGATAGAGAATATTATGAAATGCAAAATGAATCTTTTGGATTACATTAATTTTTTTTGGAAATAGTAGTAATGTAGACAAGATTAGAAGGAATGAATAAAGCCTGGAAACAATTTCTACAGCCAGTGTTTCTGATAAAGGCCTCATTTTTAAAATATATAAAGAACTGACTAAAATTTCAAAGAATTCAATTCAAGTCCACAAGGGAGGAATGGTCAAAGGATATGACCAGCCATTTTTGAGATGAAGAAATCAAATTGCCTTATTGAAAAAATGTTCTAAATCACTATTGATTAGAGAAATACAAATTAAAAAAAAAGAACTCTTAGGTTCCACCTCATACCTATCCAACTGGCTAATATGACAAAAAATAAATAATATATGTTGGAGAATATGTAGAAAAATTGGAACACTAATGAATTGTTGGTGGCTTTGCAAACTGATCCAACTATTCTGTAGACCAATTTGGAACTATACCCAAAGGACAATGGGGCTCTCCATACCCTTTTACCAATCAATACCATTACTAGGTCTGTATCCCAAAGAGATGATAGAAAAGGGAAAAGGACCCATATGTATGAAAACAATCATATCTGCTCTTTTGGTAGTGGCAAAAAAATGTGAAATTGAGGGGATTGCCCATTAATTGGGGAATGGCTGAACACATTGTGGTATATGAATATAATGGAATATTATTGTGTTATAAGAAATGATGAATAGGCAGATTTCAGAAAAACTTGGAAAGACTTAAGTGGACTAAAGTTAAGTGAAGGGAACAAAACTTAAAAAACATTATACACAGTAATAGCAACATTGTGTGATGATCAACTATAATAGACTTAGCTCTTCTCAGCAATACAATGATCCAAAACAATTTCAAAGAACTCATGATGGAAAAAGCTGTCCACATACATAAAAAAACAACTGTAGAATCTGGGTACAGATTGAAAAATAGTATTTTTACTTTTTTTTTCTCTTTTGAGGTTTTTCCCTTTTGTTTTGATTCTTCTTTCACATGACTAATGTGGAAATATACTTAATATGATTGTATATATTTAACCTACATCTGATATCTTTCTGTCTTGAAGAGGGTGTAGGAAAGGGACAGAGGGAGAAAATTTGGAACTAAAATTCTTATAAAAATGAATATTGAGAATTATCTTTATATGTAACTGGAAAAAATAAAATACTATTAAGATTAAAAAAATCAGTGAATACATCTAATTCTGATGTGTATTTTTTAGGTTGTGTTTAATAATTTTATATAATTTATCCTCATGACTATAGGTAGCATTCTTGGGTATTTCACATGAAAATATAATAATTTCCATAATATAAATGGATGTATTCATGCATTTTTATAAATTGTTACTAATATCACTATCACTATAATATAATAAAATATATGACTACAGATATAGGCATAGATGATATAGTTATAGCTTCTGGGTTTTTTTTCATATAATACTTGTGTGAATTTCTATAGGTAACTTAAATTCTCTTGGCCTCAGTTTCCTGATCTTTTAAATGAGAGGATTTTTATAGATGAAATATTTGATTCACACCAATTCATTCCCTCACTTATAATGGCATTTATTTATTGAATATTTCATCACTTTTTAAGTATGCATTTTATCATTTCACTGGAACTTCATAGTAGACTCAGGAAGTATTAATATCTTACATCAATATTAAGTATCAATATCAATAAGGTATCATATCTGTAGATGATTGCTAGACCAATAAAGCCAGCTCCAATTCCCTTCTTTCACTCCTCTTCCATACCAATAACTGCCTTGATATCTCCAACTAGATGCCTTATTTGTATCAAAACCTCACAGTTTCTAAAACAGAACTCATTATATTCCCAGAAAAATCCATCCCTCTTCCTGACAATCTGATTTTTGTTGACAATGTCACCATCCTTTTAGTCTACAACTCTGAAGTAATCCTTAATTCTTCACTTTCATACAATTCACCATATCCCCCAAAAGCTTCCCAGTCTTGTAGGTTCTACCTCTACAGTATCTTTCACATTCATCTCTTCTTAGCTACTACTAGTTTGAGGCCACTATTATCTTTCAATATACTTTTGCAATAATTTCCTCACTGACCTAATACTTGTCTTTCTAAAATATATCAACTATATGGCTGCTAAATTGATATTCCCGAGTCATAAGCCTGATTATTTGTTTTTCCCTGCTTAAGAAGTTTCAGTCATTCCCTTTTTGCTTCTATGATAAAAATAACAACTCTAATACGTGATGTTTAAGGTTCTTCACAATCTGCTTCTGACTTATCTTTCCAGACCAAATTAACTTTCATTTCTTCCAGGCTCATTCTCTTCCAGCCAAACTGGTTTATTTTACATCCTGTAAAAACTTCATTTTTTAATAATCTTTATAAACTCTGATTCTTGATGCAGTGGGGTTTTTTTTTGTTTTTTTCCTCACATATCCTATTGCTAAAATATGTATTCCCTCTATACATCTTAGAACATTTCATTTAAAATCCATAAGTTCTGCCTTCTACAGAAGGTATTCTAAGATCTACAACTATCCCACCCCAGCTTTTAGTGCTTCTATTCATATTTGTACCTTTTAGTCTCCCTTTACTTCTTGAGGGCAGGCACTTTCTTTTTTTTTTTCTTTTTATTGTCAGTAGATGATTCCTGCTATATAGTAGGTACTTAATGAATTTTGGTTGATTCATTATTGTCCCTGCCCTAAATATTATTTTCTATGTATTTTGTATGAAATTATCTTTGTATACATTCTCTCTACCTTATATAATGATTAAATTTCTCCTCAAAGCCCACTTACATTTCCTCTCCTCTTTTGTGGAAAATGATTATTCAATGCCCCATGCCTGTAAAGGGGCAGATTTGGTAAGACCTTGGGAGAAAAGAGATCCTAGTCTTCTAATTTCTAGCTTTAAGTGAGGATTTAAGACATTCCAGATTTTCTTCATGTCCCTGAATGAAAATACTCTGGAAAGAAGCCAACATGTAAAGGAGCCAGCAGCTCAATCTACCCCCCTCCCTGAATTTCCACCAGTAAGGAGAATCCCATAAAAAGAAATGGACTTTATTGCATTAGTTACAGATATAACATCTTGAGGTCTGGGACTCTATAACTGTTGTCTTAGTATTCTGGGTCTTTAATGTAGTAACTTGAAGATGACAGGGATTTAAGGAATACTTGTTAAATGGCTGAATAATGTGTAGAATATTTGTTTCCTTGTGACAGTTAAAAAAAAATTGAGACTCATAGAGGTTAAGTAATTCTTCAAAGTTTAGGTGTCTAGTAAGTGGCAGTCTTAGGACTCAAACCTAAGTCTTTGAGAAATACCCCTGTATTCTTTACAAAACACCATTATTTTTGGACAATACATTTATTTGGTGCACATTTCCTCTTTAGCATATTTAGTTTTACCTAGACCATTTGTCAGTGATGTATGTGTTCCCATCATTTCATTGTACATTCACTCTTTGTATTTGGTAAAGAGGGGCAAGGAAAAAAGTACTCTTTTATTTATTTATTTATTTATTTATTTATTTATTTATTTATTTATTTATTTATTTATTTATTTATTTATTTATTTATTTATTTATTTATTTATTTATTTATTTATTTATTTATTTATTTATTTATTTATTTATTTATTTATTTATTTATTTTTGCAGGGCAATGGGGGTTAAGTGACTTGCCCAGGGTCACACAGCTAGTAAGTGTTAAGTGTCTGAGGCCGGATTTGAACTCAGGTACTCCTGAATCCAGGGCCGGTGCTTTAACCACTGTGCCATCTAGCTGCCCCAGTTATTTTTTTTTTATTTTTTTTCCCCATATACTCTATGAATGAATGCAACACATTTATGGTTTTGTTCTCCCACTGGCATTGAAGAAGGTTGAATTTGAGCAAAACTCTATAAAATATTCTTTCTGGAAAACATTGCAACTTGGAAGTATATTTCATGAAAATTCTATTGAACAAAACTCCTCAATATAATATCACAGGGTTATTTTTAAAACATTTTTTAAAGTCTCTCTCACATTTGAGAAAAGAAAAATAAATTCTCCAAGTATATTTTGATTCTGGTATCCTGAAGAGATCATAGTAGATTTTTTGCAGGCATAATAGGCATAATAGAAGATTGATTTTTGATGAACTCACAATCACAAAATAAAAATACTGTTGTCATAAACAATTTTTAAATAAATATTATGCAGAGCTTCTACTTTTGGCCAATTGGACCTCTTTATCATCTGAAGTCCCAAGGTAAGTGATACAAGGTTCTTCAATCTATATATCTATCTGATAGAGTTAGAGATATATAAATACTAAATACATTGACATATAAAACAGATGTACATTTATATATTATCATATATAAAGATAACATGCATTTCAATATTCAAAAAGAAAATTTTCTAAAAAACTGTGAATTTCTGTTATATATTTTAACAATATATAACATATACACAATATACACATATAAAGAAACATTAAATTTTGTCAATATTTCTTATATTCAAGGCTTTTGTAAAACCTTGGTTTCTTGCAGAATGTATGATTTGTAATGCAGAATATCCAAAATATGATTCCAAGTCAAAATTTTTACTTTTGCTTTCAGGGATAGATTAAAAAGACATAGTTGTTCACCAATTAAGACAGACTCCATAGAGATCCCTACAAACAGAACAAACAAAAAAAAATAAAAAAAAGTTCTACCCCTAAAGAATTTTTTCCCATAAACATTTATTTTAAAAGATCTGACAAATGAGTTCAAAATTAATTTCCCAACATATCATGGTGAATAGTTATAGTTGTAAGTACCATTCAGATAGTATCAAGAATTAAATGTTTGGAGCATTAAGAGGTTGAGGTTATAACAATTCCTGCCAAAATAAAAGAGTAGTAAACTACATCCTTTTTCAGGGCTTTAGGACTATAGTAGAATAAAGAATGGGAACAGCCATAATCCATTTACAAAATGAAAGCTCCAATTAGATTCTTTAACACTCATTTAGCTAATAAACAGTGCCTTATAGATTCCATCAAGAACCCAAGGAAAAGACAAAACCTTAAGTTTCAAGTAAAATAAGTACCTAGCCGGGGGTAGCTTCCTTTTTGAATATTAAAGATCCTTTGTGGGAGAAAAACAAAAGAAATGAAGATACTTTTATTCAATAAGTTATTAAATTCTGCCTGTGCTTAATGAAAATAAAGTATAAAGAACAATAAGATATCTTTGCAGCCATCAGAGTGCCTACAATCTGGCAGAGGCAGATAAGGCATATGTATATATGAGTATAATACAAACGCTAAGCACATAAAAAGAGTGGCTATTTTGAACTCAGACCATATTTTGTTCTAAAAGAAATATCATTTAGTATTATGTTCTTGGAATCCCAGGAATTAAATTGATCTAAACTAATATAACTAGTTATGATACCGGGTTAATTGAACAAAGATTATTGAGCAAAGATTAGTAATAAGTAAAGGGTAGGGGAAGAGAAAGAAAAGAACTTTGACTAGTTTTGTCTAAGCATTATATATGGTAAAAAGAGCAAGAGGAAACAAAAGGGAAAGTGTCAAAAATGTATAAGGATGGGAGTGGATTAATTGTTCTTATTATGAACAACTTTCCTATAAAGAGAAGGATTCACATGTTAATAAGTAATTCTCATGACCTGAATAGAAGTTATGTAATCACAGGGATAGGGACATGAAAAAGAAGGAGGATATGCACCATTTTCACAAAGGGCTTTATCTTTTGATGATTAAAAAGTTGAGAGACACAGTTTCTAAGTAATTTAATCATTTTATTAATGAGTCCAGCAGGTTATTAATAACAGGATGGTTATTTGGCCTTCTCTCTCAAACCAAAGATAATCATGGTGGTGAACTCAGAAATCCTATACCCTCCAAAACAGTAGGTGATTCATTAAAAAGCAATCAAATCCAATTGGCTAACATGATTGGAGGTGGACTATATTAAAATGAAGTGCTATACCAGATCACCCATAGCTTCAGGCTATCAATTCAAACAATATATACCCTTTTCCACTGGGAGGGGGTCACTGAGTAACCCCTGGACAGAGAGTTTTCTCTACTCAGATCACCCCTATTCTAGACAAAAGTGTCTGTCTCCACCCAAGCTTCAATAGCATACAATGTGATTCTCCACCTTAGACTGAATTACTTGCAAGATTGGGTTGGGTCTGACAAAGATGAGGAGAATTAATACAATCTCATTCAGTAATATCCCCCAGGAAAAAGGGACTTTGTAAAACAAGGATTTTGTAAAAAGCAGGGGAGAGCCTTTGAATCTCCCTAAAATATTGGTTATTAATGATAATTTCTTATAGATTCAAATAGTGGGATGACTAAGACAAGAATTTGAGATATATAAATCAATAACAAAAATAATTTATTTAAGGTGATAATGACTAAATGCAGGAACTCACATATTAAAGATAAGGCATTGGCCACGGAAATTCCCCTGTGATAAAATGACCATACCTGGAAATTCCAGGGCTCATGGTCTTGGTTATTGATCCATCATATAGAAAATTTATTAAATCACTGATGGGTATGTAAAAAAGTATAACTGAAAACTATAAGCTATAGCTGAAAACTATAGCAGAAAACTTATAACTATAACTGGCTCATAAGTTCTGGTGTGGTTACCAATTTGAGAAATAAAACTGAAAACTAAATAGCTGGAAACTGTAGTTGAAAACTCCTGGCTGTCTGGCTATCTGAAAAAACTATAGCTGGCTATCCATCTGTAGGCTATTAGATGCCTAAACCTGTCTGTGAGGGCCTAATCTATAAGAGGGACTTCTAAAGATCCCCCAGGTTCGATAAGCACTGTTTGGGCCAATTGGTAGGGGCCAGCCCCTCCCCAACTGCTTCTCCCAGACTGATAAGAAACAGCCTTTAACAACAAAAAACAGGTTTATTGATAAGAATAACCTTAGAAATAAACGTAGAAAAGAAAGATATGCGACCTGAAACCTTGGTACATGGACTCTGCTGCTTCCTATCTCCCAGTGTGTATATCACCTGTGGGTGTGGCTGCTGCTGCCACACCACTTGCCCTCACATCCCCCAGCTGCTTCTCCTTCTCCAGGCATTCCCCCCTTCCCTTCTGCTCTATGTCTCCTTCACTCTAGCTCACTTGTACTTTTTCTCAGTACTCCTTGTCTATCCTTCTCTGTCAGCTGCCCCCTTTCTCTGTAGCATCCCCCTCTTTCACTCTAGCTCACCTCCTTTTAAAACCCTTCCTTTCTTACCAGAACCTCAGGCTGGCCACCGCCCATGCCCCCAAACTAATTTGTTGGCAGCACCCAAGGCTGTGCTCAAGGCTGACTGGCACATGGTTTCCTTGTGAACTTATGCCCAGCTGGGCAGAGGCACCTTGGGGCATGCCCAAATCTCAGGTCCTCCATGCACATCCCCGTTGGGTGTGGCACCCAAGGCTTTCTTGCCCAGGGCAGGGAGCCAGGTGGAGCCTGTCCAGGCTCAATCAATTCTCACAGGTATTAATTTTATTGAGTTAGCTCTAAGTATAAAACTTAGAAAGTCACATTTGTGGATTTGTTGTTCACCACAAGGGTATAGTGATTTTTCACTATAGCTCAAAACATATGTTCTATACAGTCCTCCTTGACAGATTCAGGCAAAACTCACTAGTCTTACTGAAAACAAGACACAGAGAGACAGAGATAGAAATTTTACTCACTCTGTATAAAGACTTCAGCAAATTATCTCTCCCTTAAAATACACACACACACACACACACACACACACACATATATGTATATGTGTATATATACATATATATATGAGATATTTGACAATGTATGATATTCCCATTGATTTTTGCAAAGTTGATCTAGTCATGGAGGATAGACAGTATATTAGTTTGGGGGCAGCATTCTTATTACAAATGAGTACTAAACATTTTTATCATAAAGTGACTAGATTAAAAGTACTCTTAAGAGTTTACACAGGTAGAGAAGGATAAGAGTATTTAAAAAAAAAAAGAATTAGTCAGTATGGAGGAAGGCTGGTAGTGGAGATACTCTAATATACAAATACTGGCTGGGTACGTTATCCAGACTTGGAGTCTCTCAGTAGGTCAGTTTCCTAAAGTTGTTCTTATTCTTCTTAGCTTCTCTTTCCTTTCTCTACTTTTGAAAATAAGATTTCCCTGAAAAGAGGCATTTCCCCCAAACCAGAACGTAGCTTCCATTCTTATTAAAAACACTAGAGAGCATAGGAATAAAAGGATCTTACCTTTAAATTATTCGCACTATTTATCTAAAACCATCAGCAAGCATTTCCTGTTATAGGAATAAGCTAGAAGCCTTTTCAATGCAATCAAGGGTGAAGCAAGGATGCCCATTACCACCTCTATTATTTAATATTGTGTTAGCTATAGCAATAAGAGAAGACAAAGAAATAAAAGGAATTAGACAAGGTAATGAGGAAAAAAACTCACTCTTTCAGATGACATGCTGTGATACTGAGAAAATCCTAGAGAATCAAGTAAAAAGCTACTTGAAATTACTGAAAACTTTAGTAAAGTTGAAGGATACAAAATAAACCCACATAAATCATTAGCATTTCTCTATATTACCAATAAAGTCCAGCAACTGTAGACAGAAAGAGAAATTTCATTTAAAATATCTGTGCCCATTATAAAATACTTGAGAGTCAACCTGCCAAGACAAACACAGCAACTATATGACCAGAAATACAAAACACTTCACAAAATAAAGTCAATCTAAACAATTGGAAAAATATTAATTGCACATGTGTAGGCAGAAACAATATAATAAAAATGACATTCCTACTTAAGTTAATGTGTTTATTTAGTGCTATACCAATCAAACTATCAAGATATATTTTATAGAGCTAGAAAAAATAGTAATAAAATACATCTGGGGGGGGGACGGCTAGGTGGAGCAGTGAATAAAGCACCGGCCCTGCATTCAGGAGTACCTGAGTTCAAATCTGGCCTCAGACACTTAACACTTATTAGCTGTGTGACCCTGGGAAAGTCACTTAACCCCCATTGCCCCGAGCAAAAAATAAAAAATAAAATAAGATGAAATACATCTGGAAAAAAATGTTCAAGGATACTATGTTAATTAATAAAAAATATGAAAGAAGGTGGTCTGGCAGTACCAGATCTAAAACTGAATTGTAAAGCAGTAATTATCAAAACCATCAGGTACTGGTTACAACATAGAGAAGTAGATCAGTGGGATAAAATAGAGAGAAATTACACTGTAGTAAATTACTATAGTAATCTAGTATATGATAAACCCAAAGATCCAAGCTTTTGGAACAAAAAGTCATTATTTGACAAATCTGCTGGGAAAACTGGAAAACAGTATGGCAGAAATTAGGTATAGACCAACATCTCACACTGTATACCAAAATAAGTTCAAAATGGGTACATGATTTACATATAAAGGATGATACCTTAAGCAAATTAAGAGAGTATGGAATCACTTATCCATCAGATGTATGGGTAGAGGAAGAATTTGGGACCAAAAATAAAATATAGAGAGTAAACAAAATGTAAATTAGATCATTTTGATTATAAAAAATTAAAACGCTTTTGCAAAAATAAAACTAATGTAGCCAAGATTACAACAGAAGCAGAAAACTGGTAAAGAAATTTTGAAATAAATATCTCTGATGAAGGTCTCAATTCTCAAATACATAGAGGACAAAGTCATACTTATAAAAATACAAGTCATTCCACAATTGATAAATGGTTAAAGTACATGGACATGCATTTTCAGACAAAGAAATCAAATTTGGTGAAGCCAAGATGGTGAAGGAAAGGTAGTAACCTCTCAGAGTTCCTCACACAATCATGCCAAAAACCTCCAAATATGCAATAAGACAATTCCTGGAGTAGCAGAACCTACCAAATGTTGGGGCAAGATAATTCTCCAGCCAAAGATGACTTAAAAGGTCAGCAAGAAAGGTCTGTTTTACTGTGGTGGGAGTGGAGCCTAGACCCAGGCCATACCAACATAGATGCAGCCCTAGGTGAGCTGCAGCACAGAAAGGGACCTCCATAGCTTCTGAATTAGCTACAGTTGTGGCTACTTCTGAAACTCAGCTCACAATCTGGTAAGAGGTTCTAGTGGTTGGCCAAGGGTAGATTAGGGTCACTGCTGGTACTAGGGTGAAACTTGGTTGTCTTGCCCATGCTGGGAACCAGGAAGCAGTCTTGAGTGGCAGACCCAGGTTGGGGAGGGGCAAAGGCATGCCCAAATATAGAAACCATAGTGAGACAGATATTCTATTTCCAGGTTAAAGAACAAGCAAGTCTGGGGTTATTTACAAACCAGAGCACAGGCAAGTGGAGTGGAGAACCTGCCTCTCCCTAAATCGATCCACTTGGTAACCCTGGAAACTTGGGACAGTGCATTCTGGAGACAGGGTCCCACTTTAAGAAGGAAATAAAAGTCAATATATGGGCTAGCAAAATGATGAGACAGAAAAGAAGATATGGAACATAAAAATTTTCTTTGGTGACAAAGAAGATCAAAATAAACCCTCAGAAGAACATAACAAAGTCAAAGCTCTACATCCAAAGCTTCTAAGAAAAGGATGGATTGCTCTCAGGTCATGGAAGCACTCAAAAATGACTTTGAAGATAAAGTTAGAGAGGTAGAGGAAAAAATGGAAAGGGAAATGAGAGTGTTGGAGGAAAGTAATGAAAAAAAAAAAGGCAGCAACCTGAAAAGCCAAATGGAAAAGCCCTCTGGAAAAATGAGAGTGATACAGGAAAGACATTTTTAAAAACAGGCAATAGCTTGAAAAACCAAATGGAAAATCTCCCTGAAGGAAATAATTGCTTAAGAATTAGGATTGGGGAGCAGCTAGGTGGTGCAGTGGATAGAGCACCGGCCCTGGAGTCAGGAGTACCGGAGTTCAAATCCAGCCTCAGACACTTAACACTTACTAGCTGTGTGACCCTGGGCAAGTCACTTAACCCCCATTTCCCCACAAAAAAAAAATTAGTATTGAGGGGGCAGCTAGGTAGAGCAGTGGATAAATCACTGGCCCTGGATTCAGGAGTACCTGAGTTTAAGTCCAGCCTCAGACACTTGACACTTCAGCTGTGTGACCCTGGGCAAGTCACTTAACCCTCATTCCCCTCCCCCCCTACCCCCCCAAAATACTTTTAAACAAATTGCTTGGAAAACTCTACATCATTTTGTCAGAAACTAGGTGTAGACAAATATGTCACACCATATATTGAGAAAAGGTCAAAATGGATACATGATTTAGACATAACAGATGACATTTTATGCAAAATAATTGAGCATAGAATATCTTACCTATAAGAATCATGGATAGAGAAGAATTTATGACCAAAACAAACATATAGCATTATGGGATGGAAAGTAGATAGTTTTGATTACATATGATTAAAAACTTTTGCAAGAAAAAAACAATATTAATCAGAAAACTGGGAAAAACTTTATAGAAAATTTTTCTGGTAAAAGTCACATTTCTCAAACATATGTGTAAAATTTATAAAACATACAAGTCAGTCCACAATTGACAGTCAAAGAATATAAATGGTTTTCAGGAGAAATCAAAGTTAGCAGTAGTCATATGAAAAAAAAATGTTCTAAATTGCTATAGAGTTGAGAAATGCAAAGGAAAAAAACTCTAAGATCCCAATTCACATCTATCAGATTTGCTAATATAATAGAAAAGGAAAAAGGACAACTATTGGAGCAGATGTGGGAAAAATAGGAACACTATTACACTTTTATTGGAATTGTGAATGTATCCAAACATTCTGCAGTATAGAAACAGCACAAAACTGTTCTTAATCTTTGAGTCAGCAATACCATAACTAGGTATGTACCCCAAAGAGATCAACAAAAAAGGGAAAGTACCTATGTGTGCATCTTATTTAAAGCAGCTCTTTACATGGTAGAAAATAATTGTAAATTTTGAGGATGCCTATCAATTGAGAAATGACTGACCCTTTTGCGGTATATGATTGTGATAGAAAACTTTTCTTTTATATTTATACATGTATGCATGCATCTATGTATGTGCATATTTATGTGTATGTGTATTTGTATATGTGTATGGATATGTGCATGTGTCTCAGCAGCATACTTTCATAAAAATCTGGGAAGTCTTACATGAACTGATACAAAATGAAATGAGCAGAATCAGGAGAGCATTGTACATCTTAAAATGATATAAGGATCAATTGTGAATAACTTACTTATTCTCAGCAAACAATGATCAAAGAAAATTCTGAAGGACTTATGATGAAAAATTCTATTCACCTTCAGATAAAGAACTGATGGAATCTGAAAGCAGATGAAAAAATATATTTTAAACTTTATTGTATGTGTATGTGTGTGCATATATATGTGTATATGTATGTATATATTTATACCTATATATGTAGCTATGTTTATATACACACATCTATATGTATAGGTGAGTGTCTATTTATTTTGGGTCTACATTTTCTTTTGCCACATGTGTAATATGGGAATGTTTTCCATAACTGCACATGTACAATCTATATCATATTACTTGCCTTTTCAAGGGATATAAGCAGAGATAATATGGAATTTTAAAAAATGATTGTTAACATTTTTATTCAAATGTGAGTGAGAAAAACAAATTAAATGTAAAAATAAAAGGAAATCCTGGCAATATTTCAATATACTACACAAAATGAAGTGAACAGAACTAGGAGAATGTGAACATAAACAATAATATTATTGTAATAATGCTAATTATTATCCAATTATCATAATTATTACAAAATTTCATGATGAAAAATGCTATCAGCTTCATGATAAAGTACTGATGTACATAGAATGAACATTTAACAATTTTAAAAAGTTTGCTTTTTAAGTTACATTTTAATATATTTATTTTAAACATTACATTTTAAAATTTTAACTATGAATTCTCTCCCCTCTTCCCCACCCATTGAGAAGATAAGAAATAAATAAATCAATTATAATTTTGCAATTATTCAAAACATATTTCCATATTATCCAAATTGCCAAAGACAGCAATAAAAGTAAAGGAAATGTAAAATGCCTACTTCCATCTCCTCTTAGAGCTCATTTAGTTTTCATTCTGATGGTGGACAGAATTTATCATCATGCATCCTTTTGAATTTTTTTTGGATCATTGTGCTGGTCGTTTTTTCACAGTTCATCATAGTTTTTTCAAGGTTGTTTGGAGAGGAATTATGGGAGAGCTCACCTTCTTCCTCTATTCTGCTATCTTAGCTCTGCCCTATATAGTCCATTAATTCTTTTTTTTTTTTTTAGTGAGGCAATTGGGGTTAAGTGACTTGCCCAGGGTCACACAGCTAGTCAGTGTTAAGTGTCTGAGGCCAGATTTAAACTCAGGTACTCCTGACCCCAGGGCTGGTGCCCCTCATTAATTCTTATATAAGGTCTCCTTAATTTATTTAAAGAGGGTTTACCACCCACTATTGTTATTGTATCATGAAATCTTTCTCTTCCCCTTGTTTAATTCTAATTTTAGTTATTTTTAATAATTCATCTCTTTTTAACTTTTGTGAATTCCATTTTTACTTAAAAATTTTTCACTAGTAAATTTTTGTCCCTCCTTTAATATTTGACTGATTCTGTTTTTAATGTATTCTTTTCTTCAATACTTCTATGACTTTTTAACCAAGCTTTTTCATAATTTTATGACATCACTCATCCATTTCGCAATTTTCCCTCTACTATTCATTTAATTTAAAAAATTTTAAACTCCTGCTGGAATTTTGGTTGGGATTTTGTCCAATTCATAATTTTTCTTTGAGAGTTTTCTTGCAGTTATTTTGATTTCATTGTTTTGTTATGAGCTTAACTCTTGATCTTCCCTTTTACTGTAGTAACATTTTATGACCTTTTGTTTTTTTGCTCATTTCCCTAGCTTATTTCTAGACTTTGAACTTCATGTTAAAGTTGAACTTTATTCCCAGAATTGACAGAGTTGTGTGTCACTGTCACAAGCTTTAGGATTTTTCATGCTTCTGTTTTCACAGATAATTCTTGATCTTGGGAAGTTTTTTTTTTTATCCTTCCAAGGTGTTTTAATCTGAAAAGAGGTTTGATGACTGCTCTCCAGGTCCACCCTCTAGAGGATCCTTACATAGAAAGAAGCCCTGATACATTTAAGTCACAAGTAATATTGTTCCTCAGGGTCCCTGCTTGTTTGCAACCAAACCCCCTGCGGTTCCAATAATCACTGCTCCCTTTGGAACAAAAGTGCTCCTCTCTGCCCAAGAACAAACATCTAGAAGTGTGGATATGCAATAAAGTTGATAAACACTTCTGGGTCCTGCACTTAGTGCTAGCACAGGGGTCCCTGTAATCTTTGCCTTACCAGTTGCCCAATCCCCTTACCATCTCTGGCTCAAGTGCTCCCAAAATTAGTGCTGCTGCCTCCACAGTCCACTGCTGGTGTTGTCATATGGACTTCAGGAGATTCCCCTCCTCCTCCCTCCCACCCCCAGTGTCACAATAATAACTCACCTTTATCATTTCTTGACTCTGTTACTTCAGAATTTGACTTGAGACATTATTTTTAAAACCTTTTGGAAGTGAATGTTATAGCTCAGCTCTCACAATACATCCTCTACTCCACCATCTTGGTTACTCTAATTTTCTTGCTTTTTTCCTTTTTTTTTTAACATGGCAAATGTTGGGATAAGGACTTAACATGTATAATTGGTAGTATTTTTTTTCCTCAAGGGGTTGGAAAGGCAAAGCAGAAAAGGAAATAATTTTGAATGGAAAATAAATAAATAAATAAATAAAAGACACTAACAATATGACCTGGTCACCTTAGCTGTCACAGCCATGATTTCATTATTTGTAAAATGAGGGGATTAGATTAAATGTCCTTTGAGGTTACATACAATTTTAAATTTATGATCTCATGGTTGTGAAATTGAGCAAAGAGCATTAAATGATTTTCCCAGAGTTATATAGCTAATCCAATCAGGAACTTCCAAAAAAATGTCTAGAAGATAGAAAAACAATCTGCTTAGCACTCTTTCAGATCATACAGGCTTACCTCCATCCCAGTCACTTTTGATCCTGCCTTGTCAAATACTCTAGTATATAACTCTTACCCCAATTTTTTCTTTTTGATCTGTTGCACAAATTAATATCTCTATCTTTTCTGGAAACAATTACAATTGACTTTTCTAATGTTTCCATTACCACTTTTGTCACTTAAATCACTGACTACCACTCCCACATTTACATTTTCTCCTACATTAATTTTAATTTTATTTATTAGTATCTTCAGTAAGGCCCATAATTGTACTCCTAGACTTTACCACAGAACTTAGTATTTAATTATCAGGGCAGTTATTTGGCACAGTGAATAGTGTGCTGAGCCAGGAGTCAGGAAGACTCATCTTTTCAATGATGGCCTCAGACTCTTACTAGCTGTGACCCTGGGCTAGTCACTTAATCCCATTTGCCTGAGTTTCCTCATCCTCAAAAGAAAAGGAAAACTACTCTATGCATAGAGATAGAGATAGTTACATATTCTTTCTTTTGAGTTTCATGTGAGTATATTTTTTATTTTATTTTTTTTGGTATTGGGAGTAATAAAAACTCTAGAAATAACAATATTTGATATTTATATATGATACTTTTTGAGTTTTCAAAACACTTTCCCATATTTTCCTCATCATGCCCTGATTTCACAAGAACATTGGAACATTTGTTACTTTTTAAAAAATTATCAGGAGGGCATAGCCAAGATGGCAGAGGAAAGACATTAAATGCACAGAGCTCCTGATACAATCACTTCAAAAATAGTAATAAAAGAACCCTTGGAGCAGAAAAACACACAAAAATATGGGATGAAAGTTTTCTCCAGCCATAGATAGATTTCAGGGGGCCATGCTGGGCCACGAATAAAGCCTAACCCTGCCATCAGGCCAACATACCAGCTCCCTGCCCGAGGAATTTGCCCCAGTGCCTCTGAATCAGCTGCAGCACCTGAGTGTTCTGGAACCAAGAGCAAGGTTGGGTTGAATGGCTGGTGGGGAGGAGGGGTAAGTGCAGGAGTACCAGTGGACTGGGGGGAAGGATTCAACTGTGCCACCCCAGCGGGGAACCAGGAAGAAATCCTGAGCAGCAGGAGGCCCAGGTTGGGGAGGGGAGCAGGGGAGCAGGCTCATCCTAGCTAAAAACCACACCACAGAAAACTTTGCTGGTTGGTTGTTTAGTAAGTAGATTTGAGATTATCTCCAGACAAGAGAACAGGCCAGGTGAGATTAAAACCTGCCCCTCCTCAAATCAAAACACCTGGGACCCCCTGAAGCTGGGAATAGGAGTGGAGCCTAGAAGCAATCCCACCACCCCCCACCCCCAGTGGAGAGTTTAAAAACAAATAAAAATGAGGCCAGGCAAGCTGAGAAGAAGCCTAATCATCCCCCAGGCCACACTGTAGCTCAAACACTGTGTCCTGGAAGCAGCACCACACTTTAAGAAGGAGTTAAAAGCCAAAAAATAGTAAGCCAGGATGAGTAGGCATAGAAAGAAAAAGACCATTGAAAACTTCTTTGGGGGTAAGGTAGACAACAATACAACCAAAGAAGAAGATAATGATAGGGTCAAAGCTCCAACATCCAAAGCTTCCAAGAAAAATATGAACTGGTCTCAGGCCATGGAAGCTCTCAAAAGGGACTTTGAAGAGAAAGTAGGAGGAATATAAAGAAGATGTAGAGAAAGGGAGGAAAGAATGGAAAGAGAAATGAGAGTGATGCAGGAGAGTCATGAGAAAAAAGTCAACAGTTTGAAAAGCCAAATGGAAAAAGAGATTTAAAAACTATCTGATGAAAATAATTTCCTAAGAATTAGGATTGAACAAATGGAAGCTAGTGACCTAATGAGAAACCAAGACACAGTAAATCAAATCCAATTGAATGAAAAAATAGAGGGCAATGTGAAATATCTCCTTGGAAAAACAGCTGAGCTGGAAAATAAATCTAGGAGAGATAATTTGAAAATCATTGAACTACCTGAAAACCATGACAAAAACAAGAACTTAGACACCATCCTCCAAGAGATTGTGAGGTAAAATTGCCCTGATACTCTAGAAGCAGAAGCTAAAATAGAAATAGAAGGAAACCACCAATAACCTCCTGAAAGAGATCCCCAAAGGGAAACCTCCAGGAATATTATAGCCAAATTCCAGAACTCCCAGGTCAAGGAGAAAATATTGCAAAGAGCCAAAAAAAAGAATTCAAATACTGTGGAGCTCCAAAAAGGAAAAAGCAATATCTAGCAGCTTCTAAATTAAAGAACTGAAGGGGATGGGATATGATATTGCAGAGGGCAAAGGAACTGGGACTACAGCCAAAAATCACGTATCCAGCAAAACTGAGTATAATCTTTCAGAGAAAAAAAATGGGACTTTATTGTGAAAGACGTCTTTCAGGCAATTGTGATGAGAAGAACGGAACTGAATAGAAAATTTGACTTTCAAATACAAGACCCTGGAGAAGCATGAAAAGGTAAACAGGAAAAGGACTTCATGAGGGATATTAAAAGATCAAATTGTTTACATTCCTACATGGGAAAATAATACTTCAAACTCATAAGAACTATCTCAGTAAGGAATTCACAGAAATCACAGGTCTGAACTGAATATGAAGGAATGATATCTGTAAAACATTTATTTTTTGTTTATCCTTGTTCTTTGTGGGGCAAATATAGAGGGGTGTCCTATGTCTGGGGCCAGCTTTGGGCTTGGGGCCTCCTGAGTCCATGGCTGGTGCTTTGTCCATTGTGCCACCTAACTAACCCATGAAGACATCATTAAAATAGGGTTGAGGTGTAGGAGGAATATACTGGGGGAGGGAGAAGGGGAGAGATGATCTGGGGAGAGGTAGTTCACATGAAGGAAACAAAAGAAAAGCTTATGGAGGGGAGGAGAAGAGGGGGAAGGATTTGGGGAGTGAGTAAACCTTAATATCATCAGAATTGGCTCAAAGAAGGACTAACATACATATTCAAGTAGGTATAGTAATATATTTTTGCCCTGAAGAAAGGGAGGGAGATAAAGGGAGGGGGAGAAGGGAAGGAGGAAAGGGCAGACTGGGGGAGAGAGCAGTAAAAAGCAAAACACTTTCAAGGAAGATGAAGATGTTCTGCATTACTGCACAAGTATGACATGTTGAATAGCTTGATCTCATAGGGAGGGTTGAGGAGCAAGGGAGGAAGAAAAATTTAGAACACAGAATTAGCTCAGGGACCTTGATCTCATTGGAGTGGGCTCATGGAGGGAATAGCATTCATACCCAATTGGGAGGAGTAATCTATTTAACTCTGCAGGAAAGTAGTGAGTTGGGGGGAGAGAGAGATAAGGAAGGAAGGATGAAAAAAGGGAGTGCAGAGGGGGAGAGAATAGTCAGAGGTAAAACACTTTTGAGGAAGAATAGGTAAAAAGAAGATAGAGTAAATGTCATGGGAAGGGAGTGGGATTGAGGGAAATAGTTATGATGGTTGATTATAATGGCAAAATATATGGTACCTACTTTGCTGGGCTTTTATGAAGAAAATTCTCTGTCAAGCTTAAGGTACATACAGGTTATGATGAAGAGGATACTATCAGAAAAACCTAGAAAGACCTACATGAACTGAAGCAGAGTGAAATGTAATGTATACAAAATAACAGCATAGTGGCGGATGATCTGCTGGGAAGCATGTGGTTATTTTCAGCAAGGCAATGATCCAATATAAACCTGAAGGACTTATGAACATTGCAGCCCATCTGCAGAGAGAGAACTGATAGTATCTGAAAAAAAATAGAAACACATTTATTTTTTTTCCTCTATGACCATTCCTTATTCGGAAGTTTGGGGCTTTTTGGACTGTTTTCTCTCACAACTAGCTAATATGGGAATTTTTCCATGACTACTCATGTATAACTTATTTTGAATTGCTTGAGTTCTTGTGGGTGGGGGATGGGAATGGAAGGAGAAAGAGGAGTTGGAACACAAAGTTTGTTTAAAATTGATATTAAAATTTGTTTTTACATATATTTTGAAAAATAAAATTCTATTCAAAGCAAAAAAAATTATCAAGAAATATTTTCTTCATCCCACTTTCATCATTGCTTATGTTGCAATAATATTCCATTGCATTCATATACCATAATTTTATCTGCCATTCCCCAGTTTCCTCTTATCTCCTGGTTATTTGCCAACACAAAAATACTTATTATGAATAGTTTTGCACATATTGTTTCTTTTCATGCTTCCATTATATATATAAAAAATAATTTTCTCTATAACATTTAAAAATTGTTATCCATCTTTTCTTTGAAGACCACAAAAGATGTTGGTGATATCCCTATGTCTAATAAAGTAAGCCACTTTTGGATAGTTTTCATTTTGAAGAAGTTTTTTAAATCTAATTTCATATTTCTTATTTTTTGCACCCTTTTGAGGGGGCAATGAGGGTGACTTGGCCAGGGTCACACAGCAAATAAGTGTCAAGTGTTTAAGGTTCGATTTGACCTCAGGTCCTCCTGAATCCAGAGCCAGTGTTATATTTCCTTATATTACAATTAAATTTAACTCTATAATTTTCAAACTTTGCTCTTGATTCTATCCTCTGGGTCCAGACAGAGGTTTATTCCATGGCAATCTTTCAAATCCTTGAATATTGCAATAATCCTCTTCTTCCCCAAGTTTTCTCTTCTTCAAACTAAACAGTCCTATTTGTTTCAGAAGGTTTTCCTATACCTTCATATACTTTAGGATTCAAAATAACCTTGTTATCGACTTCTGGATATTATCAGATTTATCAATGCTCTTCTATCACTTAAAGAAGAGAACCCAAGTTTCCAGTTGTTATTTGACTTTTATTGGGAGACTATTATCTGCTTTTCCCTTGATATTGTGGCTCTCTTTATAGAACCCAAGATGATATTAGTTTTCTTAAATACCATACCATACTGTTGGACCATTGATAACAATAATTGAAATAGTAGTCTTATAAATCTGTAGATTTTTTAAAATTTTAACTGCTATGTAATCATTGTCTTTCATTTTCTACTTGGAACATTATGTTTCTAGACTATAAATAACCCCAAAACTTCACATTGATTCTCAGTAAATTCAATTCTATGTATTTTGGCCCTATATTATATTATTCCATATCTTTGTGAATCCCCAAAGTGTTACCCATTCTTAGCTATTCCTTCTACTTTTATATATTCTACAAACATGATAAAAATATATTGATGATTTATTCATGTCATTGAAAGAAATATTAAAACCATAGGACAAACACATATTCATAAAACCTTCCACTATAGATCTCCTTCCAACTTGACATAAAACAATTAATGAGCACTTTTTTAATACAGTCATGCAGCTTATCATAAATCAATGATACAAATCCCCTCACTTATTCCCATAGGAAAAACCTAAAATATATTATCAAATATTTAACTAAAATCAAGACAAATTACATCTATAGAATGCTCTTGATCTAGAAACTTAATTATATTATTTAAAATAAAGGATATAAAATTGTCTGTCATGAATTGCTCATGATAAAAAAAAAAATAATGTTGGGGGCAGCTAGGTGGTGCAGTGCATAAAGCTCCGGCCCTGGAGTCAGGAGGACCTGAATTGAAATCCGGCCTCAGACACTTGACACTAGCTGTGTGACCCTGAGCAAGTCACTTAACCCTCATTGCCCTCCCCCCTGGAAAAAAAATTATGTTGGCTCTTTGAAAAGTTTTTTTTCTAGATTATAACTATACCTTTAATAATACATTGAAGAAGGGGGCAGCTAGGTGGTGCAGTGGATAAAGCACTGGCCTTGGATTCAGGAGGACCTGAGTTCAAATCCAGCCTCAGACACTTGACACTAGCTGTGTGACCCTGGGCAAGTCACTTAACCCTCATTGCCCCACAAACCAAAAAAACAAAACTTAACAATAATACATTGAAGAATTTTGCTGAAACACTACTTCAAGCTTAGTATAGCTTATTTTATAGTATTCATTCTTTTCCTTTTTTCTTTTGAAAAGTTGTGAAATATTTGCCCTGTTTAGTTATATGGTGCTTCTTACATTCTACCAATATTTCAGAAATTTTGACATTGGCACTGAAATCACATTTTTCATTTCTTTTAGTAACTAAGAATGCCATTCCTCTACATCAGGTATGTGACCTTAATAAGAAGAAGACTTCTTATTAAAAATAATAACATTCTAATAGTGATATTTGTTTACTCCTCTTCCAGTACAAGGAATGTTTTCTTTGTCAAAGAATTCTTTATTATGAAATTATTACAGAATAAAACTTGTTTTTTTAAAGTTAAAGGAAGCTTTAGAGTACAGACAATAATGGATTTATAGCAAGAAGAGGATTTCACTGAAGACCAAAGTAGGAAAGATACTTAGTGATCAGATAGAAACAATCCTTTTATTCAATACAAAGTGAGGTCTCTAAGGGGGTTGGGGGGGGGAACTATTTCATTTGTTATATCTTTGTAACACTAACATCTGGCATAATTCTCAATAAATGTTCCTTGAAATGAATTAAACTTTATCAAGAAGGAAAATTGGCCCTAGGGAAGGGAAGCAGATTGATGAAAGTTACAAAGCTACTAAATAACTTAGGTGAGTTGACAGGTTTTCTGACTAAATTTCTTGTTATTTGGCAAGGTTACTTAAAACCTTGTAATATATATATATATATATATATATATATATATATATATATATATGTATATATAATTTTTTTTGATGTCATGTCAGACTTCATGACCTAACTTAGGATTTTCTTTGTAAATATATTGGTCTGATTTGTCATTTCCTTTTCCAATTCATTTTACAGATGAGGAAAATGAAGCACATTTAAGTGACTTTGACAGGGTTGCAAAGTTTGTAAGGGCCTGAGGTTAAATTTAAATTCAGTTCTTCCTAACTCCAAGTCCAGTGCTCTCTACACTACCTAGCAACACAAGAGGCACTATATGAAGAACTTTTTACAAATCTTATTTTTCCAAATAATTTAATTGATATCGTATTGGAATTAATTATTCTTTAATTGCTTGGCAGAATTAATGTGTAAACCCATCTAAACCTGGAGATGTTTTCTTAGGGCTTTCATTGATGGCTTGTTCTTTTTCTAAAATGGGCTTATTCAGGTCTTTTATTTCCTCTTCTATTAATCTATTTGTAAATATTCATCCATTTCATTTAGATTGTCAAATTTATTAGCATACAATTAGGGAAAATAGCTCCTAATTATTGCTTTAATTTCCACTTCATTGGTGGTGAATTCACCCTTTTTATTTTTGATACTGGTAATTTCTTTTTCTTCTTTTTTCTTAATCAAATTAACCAAAGGTTTATCTATTTTGTTGATTATTTTCATAAAACCAGCTCTTTGATTTATTAATTCTATAGTTTCCTTACTTTCAATTTTATTAATCTCTCCTTTGATTTTCAAATTTTCTAATTTAGTATTTAATTGAGTATATTTAATTTATTCTTGTTCTAGCTTTTTTAGTTGCATGTTCAAATCATTAATCTCTTCTATCTCTATTTTATTTATGTAAGCACTTAGGGATATAAAATGTCCCCCAAGAACTGCTTTGAATGCATCCTATAAGTTTTTTATTAATTAATTAATCAATCAATTAAGTAACCAATTAATTAAATAATTGATCAATCAATTAATTAATTTAGAATTTTTCCCCACTTCACATGTAAAAACAAATTGTAACATCAATTTTTTTAATTTGTGTTCCAAATTCTCTTCCTCCCTCTCCAACCCCCCTTAAGAACTCCAGCCATTCAGTATGTTATACATGAGCAGTCATGCAAATCATAGAAAAAAATAAGAAAAAGGAATTAACAACAACAAAATTATACTTCCATCTGTATTTAGATACTATCAATTCTTTCTCTGTAGATGGATTGCATTTTTCATAACTGTGTCAGAGCGGTCTTGGATCATTGCATTGTTGAAAATAACTAAGTCTTTCACAGCAGATCATTTTACAATATTGCTTTTATTTTGTATACAGTGCATTTCACTTTGCATTAGCTCATGTAAATCTTTCCAGGTTTTTCTGATAGCATCCTGTTCATTATTTATTATTTTTTAATAGTAAACTACATTTATGTAGTACTTTAAAGAGATATTTCCTTACAATACACCCATGAGGTTGATTATTGCAACAACAATAATAGCTAACTTTTATATAGTACCTTATACCTGACAAAGAATTTTCTTCACAATAGCCCAGCAAAGTAAGTACCATCATCATCATCATCATCATCATCATCATCATCATCATCATCACTCATCTTCTTCTTATATTGCTCTTGCCTCTGCTTCCAATTTTCCCCCAGTTACTATTTCTGTTTCCCTCCATCTTATTTGCTTCCCATATTTGCTCTATTTTCTATCTTCTTTTATCCTATCCCTCCTCAAAAGTGTTATACTTCTGACTGCCCCTATCCCAATCTGCCCTTGCTTCACCCTTCTCCCCTTATCCCCTTCCCCTCCCATTTTCCTGCAGGGAAAGATGTATTACTATACCCACTTGAGTGTGTATGCTATTCACTTCTTGAGCCAATTCTGATGAGAGTAAGGTTTGCTCACTCCCCCACTCCTGTCCCATCTTCCCTTCTACTCCATAAGCTTTTTCTTGCTTCTTTCATGTGAGTAAATTTTCCCCATTCCACCTCTCCCTTTCCCTTTCTCCCAGTGAAATCCTCTCACCCTTTAATTTTATTTTAAAGATGTCTTCATGGGGCAACTAGGTGACACAGTAGACAAAGCACCTGCCCTGGACCCAGGAGAATCTGAGTCCAAATCCATCCTCAGACACCTGACACTCACCAGCTATGTGAATCTGGGTAAGCCACTCAACTCTGCCACACAAACAAAAACAAACAAAACCAAAACAAGCTATAAACAAAAAAATAAATAAATAAATGTTTACCGACATTATCCCTTCATATTAAATTCCTATCTGTGTCTTCTGTCTAAATTTATTCTATTCAGCAGCCCTAATACTGAGAAAGTTCTTAAGAGTTAGAAGTATCATCTTCCAGTGTAGGAATGTAAATAGTTTAACCTTTTAATATCCCTCATGATTCCTTTTTCCCTTTTCCCTGTATATGCTTCCCTAGGGTCTTTTATTTGAAAGTCAAATTTTCTATTCAATTCATGTCTTTTCATCACAAATGCCTAAAAGTCCCCTTTTTCATTGAAGTCCCACTTTCCCCTGAAAGATTATATTCAGTTTTGCTGGGTAGATGATTCTTGGTTGCACTCCCAGTTCCTTTGCCCTCTACAATATCATATTCCATGCCCTCAAATCCTTCAATGTAGAAACTGCTAGATCTTGTGATATCTTTACTATGGCTCCACAGTAGTTGAATTGTTTATTTTTTCTGGCTACTTGCAATATTTTCTCCTTGATCTGGGATCTCTGCAATTTGACTGTAATATTCCTAGAAGTTTTCCTTTTGGGATCTCTTTCAGGAGGTGATTGGTAGATTCTTTCAATTTCTATTTTTACCTTCTCTTCCTTCCTTCCTTCCTTCCTTCCTTCCTTCCTTCCTTCCTTCCTTCCTTCCTTCCTTTCTTTCTTTCTTTCTTTCTTTCTTTCTTTCTTTCTTTCTTTCTTTCTTTCTTTCTTTCTTTCTTTCTTTCTTTCTTCTGTTTTTTTTTTGGTGAGGCAATTGAGGTTAAGTGACTTGCCCAGGGTCACAGAGCCAGTAAGTGTTAAGTGTCTGAGGTCAGATTTGAACTCAGGTCCTCCTGACTGCAGGGCCGGTGCTCTATCTACTGTGCCACCTAGCTGCCCCTTACCTTTTCTTTCTAGAATTTCAGGGCAATTTTCCTGACAATCTCTTGGAAGATGATGTCTAAGCTATTTTTTTTATCATGGTTTTCAAGTAGTCTCATAATTTTCAAATTATCTCTCCTAGATCTATTTTCCAGGTCAGCTGTTTTTCCAAGAAGATATTTCACCTTGCCCTCTATTGTTTCATTCATTTGCATTTTCTTTATTGTGTCTTAATTTCGCATTAAGTCATTAGGTTCCATTTGCTCAATCCTAATTCTTAAGTAATTATTTTCTTTAGAGAGCTTTTCTATTTGGCTTTTCAAGATGTTGACTTTTTTTTTATGACTTTCCTGCATCATTCTCATTTCTCTTTCCATTTTTTCCTCTACTTACTTTATCTTCAAAGTTCTTTTCAAGCACTTCTATGGCCTGAGAACAATTCCCATTTTTATTGGAAGCTTTTGATGTAGCTTTGACTTTGTTATCTTCTTCTGAGGATTTATTTTGATCTTCCTTGTGACTGTTAAGGGCTAAAATTCTAGCTAGTCTGTCTAAAATATCTAATGAGTGGTCGCCAATAAATTATAAGCTTTAGCAAGAGTTAGACTTTTAAGCATTTATTAAGGAGAATAAGAATTTGGTAAAGAGAGAGAAAGGCCTAGATTCCTATCTATTAAAGGGAGAGCACATTTCTAGCTCCCTTCTCCACCAGAGTCCAGAGGAAAGAGCCCCAGAGCGAGCGCCAGTCTCTTCCTTCCTCCTCCCACTAGCTGCATCACTTCCTGACGCCAAAGAAAAGACTCCTGGTCTTGCCCTCAAAGACCTTCACTTCATGGGTGGAACTCTTCTACAGTAAGTCTCCAGCAGGTGGCGTTATTCCAATCGTTACATGACCAAATAAACTTTCAGTGGTCCACATTTTTTTTTCTGTCTCTTCATTTTTATAGCCTATATCTTGACTTTTAATTCCTTCTTAAATCATGGTACTACCTCCAGGATGCACTGTCCCAAGCTTCAGGGCATCCCAGCTGGATTTATTTAAGGAGAGGCAGGTTCTTCACTCCCCTGACCTGTGCTGTTGTCTGTAAATAGCCCCAGACTTGCTTGCTCTTTGACCCAGAAACAGCATTCTCTTTCACTATGGTTTCTGTCTTTGATTGTTCCTTTGATTGCTCCCAGCTGGGCCTGCCACTCAAGACTGCTTCCTGGTTCCCAGTGCCAGCAAAATAACCAAGGTCTGCCTCAGTGCCAGCAGAGAACCCTGTAATCTCTTACCAGCCAACTGCTTGAACCTCTCACCAAACTGTGAGCTAAGTTCAAGAAGTAGCCACTGCTCCAGCCAATTCATAGACTCTCGAGGTCTCTTTCTCTGGTGTGGCTTGGTGCTGGATCTCTTTTGAGGTGGCCCAGGTCTGGGGTCCACTCTCACCCTGGTACAACAGCCCTTTCCTGCTGACCTTCTAAATTGTCTTTTCCTGGAAATTGATCTCACCCCATTCTTTTGTGGGTTCTGCTGCTCCAGGAATTGTCTTAGGGCATTATTTGGAGGTTTTTGGTATGATCATGTGGGGAGCTCCAAGAGGTTATTGCCTTTCTTCCACTATCTTCACTCTTAGCATTGTACAAGAAAAAAAGGGAGCCTCAGTTTTTGAAATGCAGATAACAGCTCAAATAGTGTTGCACAGCTCAAGTGTTAGCAGCTCAAGTATTGCTAGCAGCTTGCATCTCAAAGAATCCAAGCAGGCAGCAGAGGGTGTGTGAAGGCTTCTTTATTCATCTTTGAGAAGATAGGCACTATTCTGAATGTGCTGGAGAGTGGCTATATCCCATAAATGTTGTTGGGTGTTTTTGGCTTGGCAATGAGGGTTAATTGACTCACCCAAGGTCACACAGATAGCAATACCATCAAGTGTTTGAGGCCAGATTTCAACTCACATCCTTCTGAATACAAGAACTGGTGCTTTATACACTGCACCACCTAGCTGACCCCAGTTGCATAAGTTTTGATATGTTGTCTCATTGTTGTCATTCTCAGATGAAGATATTGACTGTTTCTATTATTTGTTTGACCTACTCATTCTTTAGGAGGAGATTATTTTGTATCCAATTAATTTTCATTCTATCTTTCTATGGCATTTTCTTACAAGTAATTTTTATTGCATTGTGTTCTTTAAAATCTAATGTGGGTTCTAATCTGCTCCCCCTCCCCCAGTTTTGGGGAGAAACTAAAATCACTGATAAATTCAGCAAGAGTTTAGGCTTTTAAGGATTTATTAAAAGATAAGATAGTGAAGAGAGAGAAGGATTGAGAACAGATTTCTTATAGCATGGAAATCCTAGCTTTACTAGCAGTTCTGCTGCCAAACTGATGTCTCGAACCGAAAGAGAAAGATTTAGTTCAACAACCTCAGCTTCCTATTTCCTGTCTTCCTCCCTGGAATTGGAGTGTTTGATAGTGGCTTCCTGTTGATTTTGCAGTCCACAGCCTCTGAGAACACACTCTACTCAGGGTTGGCCACATGTGGTCTCGATTTAGTCATCCTTAATTAGGTTCTCAGTCTCTCAGTCTCACCCAATTCAATCAATTCCAAATCAATCTTCAGGTGGGGCTCCTGGGTGTCTGCCAAGTCCCATTATTTTATCACAGCATCATTATCTGAAAATGATGCATTTTACTACTTCTTCCTTTCTACATTTGACTGTGAGGTTTTTGTGCACTAATACATGGTCAAATTAGTCTATATGCCATGTACCACTGAGAAAAAATGGTATATTCCTTTCTATCACCATTCAATTTTTTTCCAGAGGTATATCATATCTGACTTTTCTAAAATTCTATTCACCTCTTTAATTTCTTTCTTATTTATTCCAAGGTTAGATTCATCCAGTTCTGAGGGGGCAGTGTTTACGATCTCCCACTAGTATAGTTTTCTGTCTATTTCCTCTTTTTTTTTTTTTTTTTTTAGGCAATGGGGGTTAAGTGACTTGCCCACAGTCACACAGCTAGTAAGTGTCAAGTGTCTGAGGCCGGATTTGAATTCAGGTACTCCTGAATCCAGGGCCGGTGCTTTAACCACTGCACCATCTAGCTGCCCCCCTCTATTTCCTCTTTTAACTCATTCCACTTGTATAAGAATTTGGATGTTGGGGGCAGCTAGATGGCACATTGGATAGAGCACCGGCCCTGGAGTCAGGAGTACCTGAGTTCAAATCAGGCCTCAGACACTTAACACTTAACACTTACTAGCTGTGTGACCCTGGGCAAGTCACTTAACCCCAATTGCCTCACTAAAAAAAAAAAAAAGAACTTGGATGCTATACCACTTGATGCATATATGTTTAGTATTGATATAGCTTCACTGTGGTACCTTTCAGCAATATGTAGTTTCCTTCTTTATATCTTTTAATTAAATCTATTTTGGGTTTTTTTCTTAGTAACATTTTTATTTAAAGTTTTGAGTTTCAAATTCTGTTCCTCTCTCCTTCCCTCCCTACCATCCCCCTGTGCCACCAATAAGTCAAAAGGACCCAGGACCTTTGAACATTTCAGACTTATAAGGTTATTTTAAAGATGAGACATGTCTATGTCAGGGGAGATACCCATTCACCTAAGATCTGGAAAGAACAAACACAAGAGACATAGTCCAAAACTCAGGTTCGTGCTCATAAAAATAAAATTGGCTTTATCTTCCATGACCTCATGACATCTTGGGTTAAGGATAGGGCTAACTATCCCTCAATTTCTTGAGGAAGTGGCCCCATAACATCCTGATACAATCTGCATCTAGAAGAGTCAATACTGCAAAGAGAGTAGGGCCATTACCTTTTAATGATACCCTGAGTCAAAAGAGGATTCATCTCAAAGTATAAACTCTGTAGTACATCAGTTATTGTTCAGCTATTTTAAATTGTATCTCACTCTTCTTGACCCCATTTGTGGCTTTTGTGGCAAATATACTAGACTGATTTGCCATGTTCTTCTTTAGCTTATTTCACAGATGAGAAAACTGAGGCAAATAGGGTTAAGTGATTTGCTCAGGGTCACATAGCTAGCAAATATCTCAGACCAGATTTAACCTCATGAAGATGAGTCTTCCTGACTCCAGGCACAGCTCTCTAACCAATGCACACATAACTACTCATCTTTAGTACATCACACATGGCTAAAAGCAGGCCTCGATGTTCTGATATGTTTGACTAGAAACAGGTAGGGAAGCTCTAAGCATGCTATGGACATGGCCTTTAAAAGTTCATGTACCAATTCAATCACTGTTACAAAAACAACACTAAAGGTACTAAAGGGGACTGAACTCAGATTAATTGCAATGACAATATTGGTTACAGAGGACAAATAATAAAACACATTCCATCCTTTCCATTACTGTGAATTCTAAATATTGTATACATTGATAGTAGTGGTTATTGTGTCTGTTGTTGTTATTTGTTTTTATATATAATTTTTTAAATTTATTTAGAATTTTATTTTTCCCAAATTACATGTAAAAACAAACTTCAATATCTATTTTTAAAACTTTGTGTTCCAAATTCTCTTTCTCCATGCCTCCCCACCCCACACTCTTCAGAACATAAGTAATTCAATATAAATTATACATGCGTAGTCTTGCAAAACATTTCCACATTACTCAGGTTGTGAAAGAAAACAGACAAAAAACTTTAGAAAAAGAAACTAAAAAATTATGCTTCAATTATATTTAGATACCATCAGTTTGTTCTCTGGAGATGAATTGCATTTTTCATAAGTCTTTCAGAGTTGTCTTGGATCACTGCATTTCTGTTTGCTTTTTTTGTTTGTTTGTTTTGTTTTTTTGGGGGGGGGGTTGTTGTTTTGTTTTTTGGCGGGGCGATGAAGGTTAGCTGACTTGCCCAGCTTCACACAGCTAGTAAGTGTCAAGTGTCTGAGGCTGGATTTGAAATCAGGTCCTCCTGAATCCAAGGCCGGTGCTTTATCCATTGCACTGCCTAGCTGCCCCAGATCACTGCATTTCTGAAAAAAAAATAAGATGTAAGGAAAGAATGAACTGGCATAAAGGGAAAGGGAGCATAAAAGAAGCAAGAAAAAGCTTTTCCAGTGGAGAGGAAGATGGGGAAGTGAGGGAGGTGCATGAACCTTACTCTCATCAGAACAGGCTCTAAGAAGGAATAATATACACACTCAATTAGGTATAGAAATCTATCTTATCCTGCAAAAAAAGTAGAGGGAAGGGTATAAGAGAGGAGTGATAGAAGGGAGGGAAGATTGGGAGAAGGAATAATCAGAAAAAATACTTTTGAGGAAGGACAGGTAGAAAGGAGATAGATAATAGAATAAACAGCAAGGGGATGGAATAGGATGTTAGGAACTAAAGCAATATTAATTGTAGAAAAAAATGAAACAAGGATTTTTTTTTCTGATAAATACCTTAGTTTTCTCAAACATATTGAGAACTGAGTCAAATTTATTAAAATAAGAAACATTCCCCAATTGATAAATGATCAAAGATAGGACCAGTTTTCTAATGAAATAATAACAGCTATCGTGAGCCGTATGAAAAAAAAAATGTTCTAACTCAGTTTTGTTTGGAAAGATGTAGGTCAAAACAATTCTGGGGTAATACCTTATACCCCTTGAATTGGATAATAGGACAGAAGAGGAAAATGACAAATCTTATAGGGAATATAGGGGAAATGAAACACTAATGCCCTGTTGGAAGGGTTGTGAACTGATTCAAGCATTCTATGGAGCAACTTGGAACTAGGCTCAAAAGGCTATAATACATACTCTTTGAGTATGACCTAGCAATCCCATTACTAGGTCTGTATCAAAAAAAGGGCTTAAAAAACAAAAAAAAAATGAAAAGAACCCATATATACAAAAATATTTATAGCAGCTCTTTTCTGGTGAAGAAGAATTGGAAATTGAAGGGATGCCCATAAATAGTGGTATGGCTGAACAAATGATGCTATGTGATTAGGAGGGAATAATATTGTATTATAAGTAATGATGAGTAGGTTGCTCTCAGAAAAACCTGGAAAGACTTACATGAGCAAATGCAAAGAGAAATGTATTATGTACAATGTAACAACAATATTGTAAGATGATCAGCTGTGATTGACTTAGCTATTCTTATCAATGATCCAAGACAACTCTTAAGGATTTGTGATGTGGAATGCTATCTATCCCCAGAGAAGGAACTAATAGTGTCTGAATACAGATTGAAGTATATTTTTTACTTCATTTGTTGTGAGATTTTTAAATTTGTTTTTCACAACATGACTAATATAGGAATGTTTTGCATGACCACACATGTATAACATTGAATTGCTTGCCTTATGAAAGGGAGGTTGGGGAGGGAGGAAAGGAGATAATTTGGAAGACATTTTTTTTTCAAAATGGATATTAAAATAATTTTACATGTAATTGGTAAAAAAGGAAATGCTAAATAAAGAAAAAAGAAAAAAATAGCTATCAGTAAATTCTAGATTTTCTTCTTGCTAAATCAATGTTCTTTTCAATATATTAATATTAACTACCTACATTTTCAAGGAAATGTATTGAGTTATATATTATAACAACACCTCCACATCTCAGTGCACTCATATTGATTGTATGCATCAGGATTCTTTTGTATATAAATGATTGTAGATTTTCTCTAAAATATTTATTTTTCATGCTATAAATTTTTTGTGATCTTCTCTTATTACTAACAAATGAGAAAACTAAGGTACTATATATCCTTTAGTAGAATGAGGTTTCAATTACTCTGAATAATGAGTGCCCTACAACATTCACATGTATTCAAATTGTCATTATTTAAATTTATAATTATTTAAACTATGATAATTGGTTTCAACTCAATAGAAATATATAATGCATAGTAGAATAGGAAATCCACTTCAGGGAGATTATCTGCACTAATCTGAGACTACTTATATATTAAGGGGGTTATTACTGATTTAAAACACAAACTCTGAGTTTTTCAAATAGTGAAAATGGGTTAGTATTCATCCAAATGTATTCATAGCATATTTACTCACGAGGCACATTATAGAACTGGGAGGGGTAATCAAGGTGAATGCTTTAATTTGCAAAAGGAAGAAACTGAAATCCAGATGATATAACTTACCTAGGATATAGTAAGTGATGGGTATAGGATAAAAACCAAGTCTTCATGACATGCTACCCCTCCAATGACAAAGTGATTTTTTTTGTGTTTTTCAATTAGGCAATTAGGCAAACTAACTACATGTATAGCACTGATCCCCTCCTCCCCAAAAATGTTGGACTTGTGATTACAATTTTCTTTTCTTTATTAATACAGTATTTATTTATCTCCCTTCCGTCAAACCCTAAGCCCATACCTTTCACCAGGGCTGCCTGGAAAGATGAAAGAGGAGGTACAAAGAGGCTGAAAGAGACATGGAAGGACCAGAAGGAAGAGGAACCTTCAGAAATATTGGGGAACAGAAATGGTTCCATCACATGGGGAAGAGGATGAGGAAGGCCACCATCAGGCAAAAGAGCCCCATGGCTTCAGACAGGGCAAAGCCCAGGATGGCATAGGAGAAGTGCTGCTGCTTCAGAGAGGGATTCCTGGCATAACCAATCATGAGACTTCCAAAAACAGTCCCAATCCCAGTTCCAGAACCGGCCACCCCTACAGTGGTAGCCCCACCCAGCCCCAATGAACTTTGCTGCTCTGTCAATGTTCCTTGAGACTGTACTAGTTTGGAATCCACATATGGAGACAAATGAGGTCGAGGGAACTGATGCTGCCAAAATGCTGAGGTTCTCATGTGTCCACACCTCTGCCCATCTTAGCACCACTTCAGCAGCTGAGAGCTGCTCCTCACAAAGGCAGGGGTAGAGACGACATTGGCTTAGGTGTACATTCTCAGGGGGTGAGATGCAAAGCCAAAGAGCTAC